>NC_091432.1:234989422-235589422 GCF_964237555.1 Oryctolagus cuniculus | reverse complement strand
CCATCAACAAGACCATCGCCTATGGCTACGTCCGCGAGCCCGGCGGTGGCCCCGTGAGTCCTCCCGGGCCCCATGCCGCACCTGCGCCGCACCTGGGCACCTGGGGAGAGGGAGCTCAGCCCCGGGCACAGCTGCCCAGACCAGGGCTTGGCACAGGCACAGCTGCTTCTCTTTCTGGAAGATTCTGACTTGGGCAGCAGTGGCGCGGGTCTCGGTTCCTAAAGCCGGGACCTTGGTCCCATTTGTGCTGGGTCGGGCGATGGCTGCAGGGTGACCAGGGACCTAGCTTCTCCCCAATCCTTGTTATTCCCCTGCTCACCCCAGAGCTGCTGGCCCACGCGGCTCGATGTCCCCCACACGTCCAGGCCCCAGGCCATGGGAGGCTGCAGTGGACAAAGCAGGCAGGACCCGAGCATGCCCCCTGGGCGCTGGTCACGGGGCCAGGACAGCCCTGGGAGGCGGGAGGCAGGCCTGGGGCCTGGCAGCGGCGGGACCTGGGGGAGCCACTGGCCTGGCTCCAGAGACTTCCTGCCTGAGCCCCCAGCCCACTGGGGGGATCCTGGGCTGCAGGTCACCTCCGGACTCAGGAGGGAGCGTGGGAGGGGCTGGCGGGAGCCGACCAGGCCCCGGGAGCTGCCCAGGAGGCTGGGCCTGTCCGCCACAGCGGGAGGGGACTCTGCAGGTCTGAGCTGGCCAGGCCGGGGCCCTGCAGGGCCTCCGTCAGCCCAGGTCCTTGTCGCACCTGCAAGTGCATGGCCAGCAGCCCCCGTGCTCCCTGCCCGGCCGGGGCTCCCACGCCACACACTGCAGCCACGCTCAGCGCCCGCGTGTCTGATTTTCTTCCTTGCTTCCAGTCCTGAGTGGGAGGGATGAGAGGGGGCTGTGTTCCCCGCCTGCCCCGGCCCCGGGTTCAAGTGCTGGACAGGAAGCACAGGCTCCTGGGGCCCACGCCGTCCTCCGCAGCCCCCAGCCCGGGCAGCGTCTGCTCCGGGGCGGCTGGCTCCCGAGGGCCTGCTGGGAGGCAGGTGGAGGCCGGGCCGTCCCAGCCGTCCGCACCCCTGCTCTGCCGCAGCTGCTGGGCTTGTGGGGTGGGGGCGGTCAGCAGGGCCGCTGTCCACATTGTGTTCTCAGCCGCTGCCCCAGGGGTCTGGATGACGGGCCAGTAGCACATGGCCCATGGGAGGTGTGTGCCCTGTGGGAGGTGTGGGAGGCGTGTGGGAGGTGTGTGCTGTGTGGGAGAGGCGTGTGCCCTGTGGGAGGTGTGTGCTGTGTGGGAGGCGTGTGCCCTGTGGGCGGTGTGTGCCCTGTGGGAGGTGTGGGAGGCGTGTGCCCTGTGGGAGGTGTGGGAGGCGTGTGGGAGGTGTGTGCTGTGTGGGAGAGGTGTGTGCCCTGTGGGAGGTGTGTGCCCTGTGGGAGGCGTGTGCTCTGTGGGAGGAGCCACACTGGCTGCCAGAGTTGGCCTTGCTGCACGGTGTGGGGACGTGGCGTCAGCCGGCTCAGGGGCTGGGGGCTGGGGGCTGACCCTGGGTGGGCTTCCCCACGGGGGATAAAGCGAGGCCAGGACCCCTCCCCGGAGAAGCAGGTGCAGGCCCAGCTCCCCCCCAGTAACAGGTGCCCTCCCCCGCCCGGTCGCAGGTCTCGCTGGACTTTGTGAAGAGCGGAGACTACGCCCTGGAGAGGATGGGGGTCTCCTACGCCGCCCAGGCCCACCTGAAATCCCCCTTCGACCCCGACAACAAGCGGGTGAAAGGCGTCTACTGAGGGCGCCCGTGGGGCCCAGCTGCCCGTCCCGTCCCACGGAGCCCACGCAGGCCTGGCTCCCGGGATGGGCTCCGGGCCTGTGCAAACCCCAGCGCAAACCTGTGGGCGCCTCGGGGCCCGGGCCCCCTTGTCGGAAGGTCTCAGTAAACCTTGTGTGCCTGCAGGGGCGCAGGGCCCGCCTGGCTCCTCCTTTATCCCCAGCTCTGCCGGGGCACTGAGCGGAAAGGCCTCTGAGATCCTCCAGCCTGCACAGCAGGGAGCAGACGCGGGGCTGGGAGCCCTCCCCTGTCCCTGCCTCAGTTTCCCCCAGACCTTGCTGCTGGGGCCTGGCAGCCGCTCTGGCCGCCATGCACGAGGGCACAGCTCCTGCCCGTGGGCAGACCCTGCCCTGCTGTGCTGTGAGGCGGGGCCCCAGGCCTGCGCCCCCCCCCCCGTGCCCCTGAGGACCCTGGCACCTGCTCTGAGTCAGGAGTGGCCCTGCCTGTCCTGCCCAGGTGGGCGAGCCCCGCTGTGCCCCTGCACACGGCCGCCTCCCTCTCCGCCCTGCGCCCTGGCTCAGGTCAGCGTTCTGAGACCTTGGGGAGCTGGGGGTCGAGCCGGCCCCGACAAAGCTCGGCCCGCGCTCTGGCCAGGCTGCCCCACGGTCCAGGGTGCAGGTGGCGCGTGCTGGGGGGGTGTGGGAGTCGGGGCGGGGGCTGAGTGGGTGCAGGCAGTGGCTGGGGGGCCTGGGCTAGAAGGGACTGAAGCCTTGGGGTGATGTCCGGGTTACAGGCAGGCGCGGACGGGCGCGGATGGCCAGTCTGGCCCCCGTGCTCCCAGGACGCGGCCGGCACCTGCAGCCTTCCCCGCTCGCAGGCAGGCCTGGCTCGGGATGAGAGGGTGCTGGGGGGGGGGGGCGGATGAGGGGGGCCGGCTTCCCAGATGGCCGGCCCGCCTCCCCCAGCTCTGCGGTCTGGCCCCAGGCCCCTGGCTCAGGGCGACCACATTCATCTCGGCCTGTCCTTGGGGGAAGGGTGGGGGAGGCCGGGTCCTGGTTCCCACCCCATGCATTCCTCGCAGCTGCAGCTGGGACCCCCACCCCCCGCCACCGCCGCCGCCACCGTGCAGTCTCCCCTCAGCCCCTCTGGAAGCGCATCCTTGGGTCACCGGGGTGGGAGTGGCTCTCCCCAGTCGCCCCCAGGCCACCCGCCCCAGCCAGCAAGGTCCCAGCCCGGCGAGCCGCCCTGGGCCGACTTCGGCAGACCTCTAACCCCGTGTGCCGTCTGGTCCCCTGTTTAGGAGCAGCCAGGAGCCTTGGAAGTGCCCAGAGCGTGGAGGGCAGAGCCTGGTGGGCGGTGGGGAGAATGGCGTCGCCCGGCTGTGGGGTGGCGGTGGACAGGGCCCTTCTTACCCGGTCTCGGCTCCCTCCTGCCCGGCTCGGCTGGAGCGTGTGCCCAGGCTGCCCAGGGGCTGTCGGAGGTGCCCGGCGGCACCCGGCAAGTGTTTGCCTCATAGTGAGGCCAGCACCCAGCACGGCCCCCTTCCCGCGGGCGGGGGGGCGGGGGGCAGGGGACAGGGTCCCCCCGGCAGGTTCGAGGTGCCCCTCTCCCCGGGCGGCTCGCAGCCCCGCCCCTTCCCGAGCTCGCAGACGGCTCACGTGCAGGGAGTTGGCTTGGGGCCCGGCTGCCTCCTGCACAGCCGATAAAACTGGCCATAAAAGTGGCTGAAGAGAGGCCCCGGGGCCTGACTCCGTGGTGGTGCGCAGTGAGCCATCTTGTGCTAGGGTCCTGGGGTGACCCTGACCCACCGATGAACCGGACGGGGTCGTATCCCTTGTAGGCTTCGGCCACCACACCAGCAAAGGGGTGGGGAGGGGGCTCAGCGCTCCTGCGCCTTCGCTCTGCCCGGGACCCGCCTCCCTGCAGCTGCCCAAGGGCTCACCCGCCGGCAGCCCACCCCCAGCCCACGGGCGATGAACAGAGGCCAGGGGCGTGCCAGGGGCAGCAGGCAGGACCCACCCGGGTTACCGTCCTCCGGGAGGTGGCGAGTGGGCTTGGAGAGGCCCCCGGGGGGAAGGGGCCCTGGCTGTGCGAGCGGGGTGGGGCGGGGAGCTTGGCTGGCCCTTGCCGCTGTCCCCTCCCGTCCTAGAATTTGCTGGCAGCCCAGACGAGCCGGCCTCCCGAGCACACCCAGGCCTGTCTGTCGGCTGCGCGCCGCCTCCTGGTCTGCGTCCCACACTCCCTGCAGGCCCCCGTCACGGCCCCTCTCACCTCTGATTCTCCCGGTCGTGCCCCAGCCCGTTCTCAGCCCCACGGGGCCCTCAGACGCCTCCCCAGACACTGGGGGCCCTGCTTCCCCCCTCCTCACCACAGCTGTGTCCCGTGGCAGCCCACGCGGGCCCCCGTCTCCCTCTCCTGCTCTGCTTGTCCAGCCTCTCCCCCCGCTGCACCACGCTCACGCCCCCACCCCTGGCAGTACTGCACTTGGTGAGCGTCAGGCTGGGTGGGGGGCAGGGGCTGGGCTCACGGGGTCTCCAGCCTCAGGAGCAAAAGGGCCTGGGGTGGCTGCAGGGGGCGTGTGCTGGCGGTTACCTGGGTTTGTCGGAGCGGGGAGCAGGGTGGCCCTGGGGCTCAGCGTCCCCCTGCCCTGCGGGCTGGAGCACTCGACAGCTGGGGAGGTGGGCAAAGAGTCTGCCCCAAGCCCGTTCTCCGCCGCGCCACTTGGGACCTGGGGGCTTTGGGGGTGGCTGGGAGGGGGCTGCAGGCCACACACAGGCTGAGGGATGATCCTGGCCTACCCTGCCTGGAAGTCTGCCCACAGTGCCCTTGGTGACGTCACTGCACACCGCCACAGTGGGACCTGCTATAGTCCCGCGGGAGGGGGCTTCTCCGGGTGGGGTGGGGGCGGCCTGTCTGCACCTGTCGTGGAGGCCATGCAGATGAGAGGGCCCGAGCCGCGCCCGGGCTCCGTGGGGCCTGGCATTTCCCAGCCATCGTGCCCGGTGACTTATGGGCCTGTAGGAGCCGTGATTTACACAGCGCGGTGCAGCATGTCTGGGCCGGGTCCCCGTGCCGTAATGAAGAGCCTGGTGGAGGCAGAAGCGGCCTTGCGGCCTGGTGGGGGGGGCACTGAAGGCCCATCCATCACCCCCCGGACGCTGTGCACTGTTCTGCTGACCTGGCTGGACGCAGGCGCGTCCGTCACTCCCCCCAGAAAGCACCCAGGAGCTGAGCTCAGCGAGGAGGAACGTGGGGGAGGGGCAAGGAGCCGCTGTTCTGTGTGCGGGGGGAGGGGCCCTGTGTGCCCAGTCCTGGTGTCCACTTTTGTCCCCTCGACAGGCGCAGCCTCAGCCCGTGTCACGGACAGCCCCGGCGGGGGGTGGGGCGCGGACGCCTGCGGATGGCGCAGCAAAGCACACGGAACACAGGTCTGGCTGCAGAGCCGTCTCTTTGCCGCTGTGACCCCTGGGAGAGCCGTCCGGCGCCCTCACCCCCACTCCCCGGCTTCCTCGGCCGGCTCTCGGTGGCTGGTAGGGTTCCCCCGTAGGTGGGCGACAGCATCTGTCCCTGCTGCAGCCGGAGCAGCCGCAGGCGAGCCTGCAGCTGCTGAACGCCTGACCTGCCTCTGTGGAGGCCGCCACCCGAGCCTCGCACCCCGAGCGCCCGGCACCAGCGCCCACGCCCGTCGCCAGGGCGGCTGTCCCAGGAAGCGTGCGGGCGCCGGCCCCAGGCGGGTGCCCTTGCACTTCGTCACGGGGTGCAGACGAGGCCTGGTCTGCCCAGCTAGCGCAGGTCAGCCAGGTCCCCTCAGCCATGCGGGGGTCGCTGGGGTGGGTGGGCGGGAGAAGGCAGGAACAGGCGTGGCGGAGGGGACACGGAGCTGTCCCATGGGGCCCAGGCAGAGTGGGGGTGCGAGAGCCACACGAGGCCGCCCCGTCAGCCTTTGCCTCCGCTGATGCTGACCACGGTGGGGCCGGCGGGGCTCTGGGCCTGGCTGGCCGGGCACTGCGGGGCGGGCTCCAGCAGCGTGGACGTGATCTCGGGCAGGGGCTGCAGATCCCATTCGCCCTGCGAGGAAGGGACCCGGGGTCAACAGGCTGCAGGGGTGAGGTCAGGAGCCACCTCCGACACCTGCAGAAAACCTCTGGGGCTCTTACCCCCGGCTCTCCCGGTGTCCCTCTGGCAAACGCCCCCCCCACCTCCCGGCTACTTGGTCACTCAGCCGTCCCAGCCCCGGGGCAGGGGCTGGGGTTACAGCCAGTTCCCAGGGAAGGCTTCGGGCCCTGCCCTTGGGGCTTAGTGACTGCAAGGAAGTCCGCCCCACCCCACCCCTGCCACGAGTGACAGCACAGGCCCTGGCCCGGACACGTGCTCCTCCCTGGGGAGAAAACGGGACCTCCAGATACCCGTGGCACTGAGACGCGGCTCGAGAAACCAGCCCGCACCTCATCCAGCTGTCGGCTGTCGCCCCTCCCTGGCCCCCGCACTCACTCTGTCCCCAAGGCTGCGGCTGGGCCCTGCTCACACTGGGGGCCCATCAGTGCCCCAGGAGCTGTCCCCAGGGGAGGGGCCACCTGCCAGCCTCTCCCCTGTGCCTGGCTGTCCGCTGCCACCTGGCCACACTCCGAGGGCCCCAGTCCCCGCCCCGCTCCCCTGGGGCAGGCAGACCTGGAAGCGGACGGCCGAGGACTTGTTGCAGTGCATGGATATGGGGGCGAAGCCGTACAGGGCCCTGAGCACGTCGCGGCTGAAGGAGTTCCAGGGCACGGAGGCAAACTGCTGAGGGACGGAGGCCTGGGGGCAGGTGCACACGTCCTCACTGTTGAACCTGGGGAGCAGGAGCAGCCCGTCTGTGCCGGCAGGGACAGCTGGTGTGCCTGCACCGGGGGCATCCCCGGGGCGGCCCCCATGCACTGGGCATCCTACGAGGCTGCCGGGCCCCGTCTCCACACCAACAGTGGGCTCATGTCTCCTGCCACGTTGGGTTAGTGGCAGCCGGGCTGTGAGGTGGGGATTGACTAGTGATGCCTGCCGAGGGCGCCTCCGGGGTGGTGGGTGCCCGGTGACACCTGCTCTAGGAACGGCAGCTGCTGCCTCCCGGGGCTCGGGCAGTGGCAGGGTCTGAGGGTTTCCGTCCGTGGGAGCGCCCGGGGCCGGAGCACGGCGGGCTGCTCACCTGTTCACCAGGTGGAAATACTTCTGCAGGGAGCCGGCGTCCACGGCGCTCTTACACAGCTCCAGCTGTGTCTGGGGGTAGTAGTGCACGTAGTTGACGCACATCTCCTCCAGGATCCCGAAGCCGCCCTGCGAGCCAGAGGACCGCGTCAGACACGCCGGCAGTGGCGCTCGCCCCGCCAGCTGCCCAGCGCCGGGCGCCAGCCTCCCTCCCCACTCACTGGCCAGCGGCGTGGCAGGTAAAGCTGCCACATGCAGCGCCGGCATCCGTATGGGCGCTGGTTCCAGTCCCGGCTGCTCCGCTTCCCAGCCAGCTCCCTGCTGTGGCCTGGGAGAGCAGCGGAGGACGGCCCAGGTCCTTGGGCCCCTGCAGCCACATGGGAGACCAGGAAGAAGCTCCTGGCTCCTGGCTTTGGCCTGACCCAGTCCCAGCTATGGCAGCCATCTGGGGAGTGAACCAGCAGATGGAAGATTGATCAATCTCTCTCTTTCTCTGTCCCTACCTCTCTCTTTAACTCTGCCTTTCAAATAAATAAATCTAAAATAAGAAATCCCGTTCCTTGCCAGGAGCAGGCAGCCCACTGGTTAACCAGTCTCCCCCCAGCTGGTGATAACCTCGCAGAGAGAGCAGAGCCCAGGCATGGGGGAATGTTGTGCCCATTTTATGGGCACAGAAACTGAGTCTCAGAGCAAGGGGCAAGCCCTGTGGTGGCGGCAGAGCCAGAAGCTTGGCCTGAGTGGACACAGCCTCCAGTGGTGGCCCCGGAGCTGCCCCCTGGTCCCCAGTGAGAGCTTGGAGCCCAGGACAGCAAGGGAGACCCCTTGATGCCGTGGATCCACAGGGCCACCGGTCAGGGCCACCGGTCACTGCTGGGGAGGAACAGGGCTGCAGCAGCGGCAGCCATCACAACAGCCTCCAGCCTCCCAGGGGGCACCCACAGCTGTGTCCTAGCACGGACACGCTAGGTCCCAGGATGAGGGGACACGTTAGGTCCCAGGATGAGGGGACACGCTAGGTCCCAGGATGAGGGGACACGCTAGGTCCCAGGATGAGGGGACACGTTAGGTCCCAGGATGAGGGGACACACTAGGTCCCAGGATGAGCCCTGCTCTAGGGCTTCCGACTGTGGAAGCCTGGGAGGGGGAGGGGAGGAGAGGAGAGCGCAGGATGGGGAGGGGAGGAGGAGGAGGAGCAACGCCGGCAGCTGGGAGGAGCCAGGGTGCAGCAAGCAGAGCCCAGGCCCGGCCACCCCTGCCTGGCTCTGGGCCCGGGGGCTTTGCGATCCCTGGTGTGGGGCTGGGGGCTGTGGCTGGGAAGCTAGGCACTCTGCTCACGGCAGACCTGGTGCCGGCAGGTCGGGTGGGTTACGCGGACGGCACCTGCCCGCAACAAGTGCTCTACGCCGGCTCTGTGCCCCGGGCTGCCTGCACACTGCCCCTGCCCGAGCCTCTCTCCGCTTCCCCCGCTGCGAGGCCGTCCCTGCTCGCTGCTGCCCTGTGCCTGTGTCTGCTCCCTCACGTCCCCCGTAACTCGCGTGGTGCCTGTGGCCACGCTCCTGGCATCTCCCCCGGTGGCCCAGCGCCAGGCTCACGGTACCGACGCTCACTGAGCAGGCGCCGGAGTGACAGACGGCTCAGCGGGCCGAGCCGCTCGCAAGCTCCCCGGTCCTGGCACCGTGCACGAGGCTGTGCGTGGGCTGAGCCGCGCCCTCGGGCAGCCCGCGCCGGGTGGGGAGTTGCGAGGGGGGCTCGGGAGAGTTAGAAATCCTGACCCAGGGCGGCGTTGTGGCGCAGCACGAGCCGAGCCTCCGTGGGGGGCGCCTGCACCTGTGTCTGGTTCCAGTCCCGTCGCCTGGGAGACAGCAGCGATGGCCCAAGTACTTAGTCCTGGCTGGCCACGTGGGAGACCCGGATGGAGTCCCGAGCTCCTGGTTTCGGCCTGGCCCAGCCCTGGGAGCGAACCAGGGGATGGAAGACCTCTCTGTGTCCTCCCTCTGACGTTCAATCACATAAATATTTTACTAAAAATAAAGGAAAGACAGAAACCCCGGAGCAGGTGCCCTGGCCAGAGGCGCCCCTCTGCGGTGACTTACCACGGTGGCCAGCGTCCTGTCTTCCGTGTTGTAGGTGCAGGAGGTGATGAGCACGTCCCCCTGGGGAGCAAAGACCCCCAGGCCATGAGCACCTGCCCGCCTGGGGCTGCCTGTCCCTGCAGGTGCCCAGGCACTGCCCTGGAGCTCAGGGGGGCCCTGTGGCCACACCCCCACAACGGCAAGTCCGCCAGCACGTGGGGCTGTGTGGGCCGCTTGCCGGAGTCACCGCTCAGGGCAAAGCTCTTGTGTGACGGGGGCCCCACTTCACCCACCGCCGTCTCTCCCTCCAGGCTGGAGGACGCAGTCACGTGTCCATCTGGCTGCTGGCCCCCCACGCCGTGCTCTCCCCTGCACCCCTCCCGTGTCCTGCTGGGATGGGGTCCCCAGGTGCCCCCTGCCCTGCCGGCCCCTCACCGGGTACACGGTCACCTCCTTCTTCAGCATGCGGATCTCCTGGGGGGGGGGGCGTGGAGGGGAGGAGACCTCAGTGACCCGCAGACCAACAGACCCCAGCCCTCGCTGCCTGCCCTCCCTCCCACCCTGCCCCTACTGGGGAAGGCCAGGGCTGCCTACGGGGGTGGGGCTGGCCAGGAGGGGGCATGACAGCAGCAGGAGGAGGGCATGGCCACGGCTGCCTCCGTGGCAGGGCAGGGCCACTGTCAGGTGCTTGGGCCTGGCCCCACAGCACCGGAGCCCAGGGCTCTCTGTGGCCGGAGGGAGACAGAGCCAGGGTGGCCCACCTGGAAGTGGGGGCTGTAGTGGTTGTCCCTGTTCACGATCTCCCTCTCCCGGCCGTCCCGGGCCAGCACCGTGAGCACCTTCCTCCCGGTCAGGTGCGTGTGCAGCTGTGAGGCGAAGATGCGGATGCCGGAGGGTGGCAGCGCCTGCGGGGGGGGGGGGAGGGCGGCGATGCCAGGCTCACGTGCTCCTCTGGGGCGTCTGCATCCTCTAGCCCTTCCCCCCAGATCGGTTGGGTCTCCCACCGTGCACGGAGCCGGGATCGCAGTGACCAGATCACGTGGCCAGTGGGCGGGTAGAAATGGGCACGTGGCTGTGGCCGGGGGCCTGGTGCACACTGGGGCTCTGAGCAGGAGGGAGCCCTGAAGACAGAGGGAAGCTTCTGCCGGGAGCCCGAGCTGTGCACCTCCCTCCCTGGGCTCGCCCTGCCCCGGGCCCCACTCACCAGCTGGGTGCACTTGTCCGTGCAGTAGCCGGTGAGGACGAAGGCCATCTCCCCGGGTGGGATGGCCATCACGGGCGTGTACACCAGGCCCAGCTCCATGATGCCCGCGTCGAAGCGCCGCAGCGTGGCCGTGTAGTGCAGCCGGATGCCCGAGGAGTCGCGGCGGCCTGTGGGGAGAGGGCGGGGGCCGGTGAGCCCCTCCCAGTGGACAGCCCTGGACCCCGAGCCCCCAATCCCCAGCCAGGATCCAGAGCCAGGTGCCTTTGTTGCCACACCTGGGGACGCCAGGTATCCCACCTGTCACACATCGTGCGACACCCATGTGGGACCAAGCTGGTGTGGCCAGGGAGCCCGTGGGGGAGACGCAGCACGGGTGAAGGAGGGCGAGAGGCCGGCGGCAGGCATGGAGGCATGGACACCTGCCCCGATGCCTTGGCTGGCACTTTGCCCCCCCCCCGCCCTCTACACAGAGGATCTAAGCCGGAAGCCAGCGGCAGGACCAGACCTCTGTGTGTGGCTCGGGCAGAGGAGGCACGGACCCCTGAGTGTGACCATGGCCCAGGGGAGGGCACGTGCGTGTGTGTTTGTGCGTGGACGTCCACAGGAGTACCGGCCTCTTGCAGACCCCGGCCATTCCCGCTCTGACCGCTGTGCTGCTGGACAGAGGGGGGCCGAGGGCGGCGGCTACAGCAGCGTGGACCCCGGGGGCAGGGCCGGCGCTGAAGCTGTGGCCCCAGGCCCTGCCCACTCCAGGCTGCGCTCGGTCGGCGGTGCACTGTGCATGCTCAGGCCACTGGCCGTCCCCCTTGGGGCCCGGGCCCACGGTCAAGGCCTCTTCCAAAGTCCATCAGAGCCTGTGGCTGTCTCCTGGCTGTGGTCCAGCCGCACCTGCTGGGTCTGCTTCCAGGTTGCTGGCTGAAGTCCTTGAAGTAGCCTGGGCAGCTCGCAGGCCCGGGAGGCGGACGCTGGTGCCCACGGGAGCAGCCATGCACCTACAGGGGGCCCTTCCCCTCCTGTGTCCATCTGTGACTGGGCCTGGAGCTCTGGGCTGAGCCCATGGCAGGGTCTACAGGCCTGGCCATGGGGCCGGGACCCCACCTGAGCACTGGAGAAGGGAGGGGGCAGCTGTGGCCGTGGGACGGGGTGAGGAGAGCCAGGGAGAAAGTTCCGGTCACAGGGAAGAGGTGACGCAGCCGGGGGCAGACGGCTGGTGGCCCGTGTTCAGCTCTGCTGCCTCCTTTGACGGACCAAGTCACAGGCGAGCAGAGCGGGGCACAGTCTTGTCCCTGGGCGCCGGGAGTCATTCAGCCGTTCACCGGCACCGGGGGCTGCCCGGGGTAAGAGTCCCTGGGCCCAATTCTCCAATGACGGAGCTGAATAGACTGGGTGGAAGACCTTGCTCGAATCTGGGGGTGCAGGTCGGGGTGGGTGTTGGGGGGCCTGGCTGTCTCCCGCCCGTTTGCTCTAAGATGAGGCCAAGACCGCCTCCCCCTGCCTCTGTCCCCTCCCCGCCCCACCCCTGCTCCCCTGCTCCCCTGCCGCATCCAGACCCCCGCGTCCCTGCCGATTGCATGAGAGGAGGATAGAGGGGGCGGCCATGGCTGCACTGGAGCTGGGGTTGAGTGATGAGATACTGCGGGGCCGGGCTGTTCATCGGAAGAGCAGCCGTCTCGAGGCTTGCGAAGTGACAGGAGCGTCCCCGGGCTTGGCAAGGGAGCCATAAATACGTCCAGATAAGCAGACTAGCCTGCCGCTTAAGGAGTTTTCGAAAATCCATTTGCTGTCGGGTTTAAATGAGCCATAAATCCCGCAGCTGGCCGCGGCCCGGGCTGACTCACGTCTCTGCTCGCTGCAGATAACTCCCCGGGGACAGAGAGGGCGGGGCGGGAGACTCGCACAGCAGGGGGCAGGGGCGGCATCGCCACCCAGGACCCCAGCCCAGGCCTCGCACTCCTCGCTCGGGCTCTGCCTGCTCCTCCCGTGCAGGAGGAGAAGCGGTCGCTCCCCCACCCCGCCCCGAGCCTGCAGGTGCCCGACGGTGGGCAGACAGAGAACTCAGACAACACAGCGAAGGCACGGAGCACGGACAGGGCACGGAGCACGCGGACAGGGCGCGGAGCACGGACAGGGCACGGAGGGCGCGGAGCACAGCGAGGGCGCGGAGCACGGACAGGGCACGGAGCACAGCGAGGGCGCGGAGCACGGACAGGGCACGGAGCACGGACAGGGCACGGAGCACAGCGAGGGCACGGAGCACGGACAGGGCACGGAGCACAGCGAGGGCGCGGAGCACGGACGGGGCGCAGAGCACGGACAGGGCACGGAGCACGGACAGGGCGCGGAGCACGGACAGGGCACGGAGCACAGCGAGGGCGCGGAGCACGGACAGGGCACGGAGCACAGCGAGGGCACGGAGCACGGACAGGGCGCGGAGCACGGACAGGCTTCCCCGCGTGTCACTGCTCCCCAAGCAACGCGGCATCGTGGCCGTTCCCGTGGCGTGTACCCCGCCACGGTGCTGGCAGCCACGCCAAGACGAGTCAGCCGTGGGAGGGCGTGTGCAGGCCTGGTGCAAACACGAGGCCGCTTTCCGTGAGGAGCCTGAGGCTCCTCGGGCGTGGGCGTCTGCGGAGGGTCCTGGAGCCGTGGCCCATGGCCCGTGGCCACTGAGTGCGACCGAGGCAGGCAGGAGGGGGCGCGGTGGGAGACGCCAGAGCGCCGGCAGGGGCCGTCTCCCGTCTCTGACGCCAGGTCAGCGGCCATCTCCATCCCTGGGACCGACCCTGGTTGCTGCACCTCGGGCCCCGGGCCGTCCGGCAGCCCCTGCTCCCTTCCCCGGCTGTGGTAAACCAGGCCGGACCCTGCGCGTCCCTGGAGCGTGTGCTCCTGTGTGCCACCCCACACCCCATCCTGGCTCGGAGCTGCCACCCAGGCCGGGGCCCCGGGCAGCCTCCTGCCCTCCAGGATGGAGTCCAGCGCCTCCTGTCCACCACGTGGACTCTCGCTCTTACTTCCATCTCCCCCGCCAGGAAACCCTGGGGGCATGGGTCTGTCCTGCTCACCCCAGCCCCCGCCCCCTGAGCCTGGAACGCGGGCTGGAATGCCGCGGGACAAAGCCCCTGCCTGCACCTCTGGCCATGGCTCCCGCAGAGAGAGGAGGCAGGAGGGGTGGGGGGCGGGGCTGTAGATGGGGGCCGGGTGGGCTCAGGCAGGCTCGGCCGTGGCGGGGCCCCGTGGCGAAGGCCGTGCCAGGCCTCCTGGCTTGCAGTCCCTGCTCACGGCCTGGCCCTCGGGCGTCCCCTCAACACGGGGCCCCCTTCCGCATCTGCAAAGCGGGGATGCAGGACACCCCTGCCTGCCCTTCCCCGGGCGGGCGGCACGAAGGCCAGCGCCGTGTTGCAGGGCCAGGAGCGGGGACGCCGTGATGAGAGGGAGCCCACGGGGGGGGGGGGCAGGGGACGAGGGGCCCGCGAGGGGCTCAGGGCGGCAGCCTGGGGGCGCGGGCCCCTACCTTCCATCTTGAGTGGGTTGTGGTAGTGCACTTCCAGACGCAGGAAGCGGGAGGAGCCGGGGCCCCCGAAGGCGAGGCCGGCCTCCTCCGGGTAGTAGAAGGCCTGCGAGGAGCAGCAGAGGCCGCGGCGTCAGAAGGGAGCCCATGGGAGGGGGCCCGGGACCACCCGCTGCGGCCCGCAGGGCGGCCGGGTGGGCGCGAGGCTGTGGGCCAGGGCCGCAGGGGCGGGTGCGAGGCTGTGGGCCAGGGCCGCAGGGGCGGGTGCGAGGCTGTGGCCGGGGCCGCAGGGGTGGGCGTGGGGCTGTGGCCAGGGCCACGGGGCGGGCGCGGGGCTGTGGGCTGGGGCCGCAGGGTGGTGGGTGCGGGGCTGTGGCCGGGGCCCCAGGGTGGCGGGTGCGAGGCTATGGGCCAGGGCCATGGGGTGGGTGCGGGGCTGTGGCCGGGGCTGTGGTGGGGCCGCGCACCTTGGCGCCCAGGGCCCAGGCGGCCAGCACGTGGCGGCAGTAGTTGAGGCGCTGCGGCTTCATCTTGGAGTCGCAGGGCCCGCTGAAGTGGGGGAAGCTCTCAAATTCGGCGCTGCACTGGAAGACTTCCATGTGGTGCACCAGGGCCTCGTTGCCCTCGCTGACGACCGGCTCGTACTGCAAGGGGGCGCCGCTGAGTCCCGGGCCCCACGGCCGCCCGGGCCCCACACCCCCGGGGCCCAGCAAGGCAGCCGTCCTGTGCAAGGGCATGGGCTCCTGCAGCCCCACCAGGAGGCAGGGTGGTCTGGGGCACAGCCCCCGGGCTGGCCCGCTCCCTGCTGGGCGGCCTCGGGCACTCCCGTGGGCTCCCCAGGCGGTCCTTCCTCCACTGGACACAGCGACGTTGCCTGGCGCCGGGGGACGGGAGCCCCCTGCCCCTGTTCTGAGCTGAGCTTCTGGCTCGCCAGGGGAGGGGGCCTGACACAGGACAGCGGCGGCTCCACCCCCAGGGGCCCCCCTCGGTGCAGGATGGGAAGCCGGAGCTCACAGGTACTCAGGGTATGCATCTTGGGGGGCCCCCGGGGCAGGGCCCGAGCAGACCCCCGCGTTCCCCCGCCATACCATGACGATGTGGTGCCGGCCGAAGCCCTGGGGGAGCTCTGCGATGTGGCACCAGTACGTGGTCTCCTGGCCGGGGATCAGCACGTCGGGGGCCCGCACCTCCAGCGTCCGCGTGTCGGGGGGCAGGGCCGGCTCAGGGACCTCGGGCTTGAGCAGCTGCACCCGCTGCAGCCCCCCCTGCAGGCCCGAGGTGTTGATGGCCTCCGGCGACCGGAATGGCTCCTCCAGGAAGGCGTAGACCAGGTGGACCGTGCCGTCCTGCAGCCAGCACGGGGCCCAGCGGCTCATCCCCTGACCCGCCCCCAAGCCGACCGCTCGCCACCAGGAGGGGTGCCAGGTCCCCACCCCCGCCTGCCCCTCCTCTCTGCGTGGCCCTGGCCGGGACCTGAGCACCTTGCTTGTGCCACCCACCAGACACCCTTCCCCCACAGGCCTCAGTGCACTCAACCTGCGGCCCCTGGGCCGCTGGGCCCCCTCCCCCAGCCCCAAGGCCACTGGGTCAGGTGTGGGTCAGTGCTCTCGGTGAGGTCAGGACGTCCACCTGGGGCCCCCGGCCATGACGCTGAAGGTGTGGGGCTGCACTGTTGGCTGTGGTCCCAGCAGTACCCCTGGGTTGGACAGGGCAGACCCGAGAGGGCCGTGAGGCAGCACCGCGGCGCTGGAGGCCGGCGGGTGCTGGGACTGGCCTTCTGACGCCGTGCTGTCGTGCACGGAGGCCTGCGTCTGGGTTCCTGGGCACCAGCAGACGGGGCCTGCGTGCCTTCCGAGTGCATGGGACCCCGGAGCCGCTTCCTCCAGGCTTCAGGCAGAGCCCCACGCCCACCCCAGCTGGCAGGTTCCAGGCTGAGCCACGCGGGCGTCGGCCTCCCCCGAGCCGCTCTTCCAGGGGATTCTCTGCCCTTGGTACCCACCCCATTTCACAGGTGGGCAAACTGAGGCCTGGAAGAAGCTAGGACCTGCCCCGACCCCACGGCAAGGTGACAGGGCCAGGTTGGGAAGCCAGGCCTCCTGGGACCGTTCCGGAATTCCACCTGATGGCGCCAGGAGGAAACACCCAGGGGCCAGATCCAGACCTGTGTCAGAAACCACGGCGGCCGGCGGCCACACATCCACAGAGAGAGCTGTAGCTCTAAGGGCTCGGGGCTGACGGCAGAGCTGGTCCCGCCCGAACTGCCTGCGGCCACCCCACCCCCCACTCTGCCCGGCACTGCTCGGGCCCCACCGACCTCAATGAGGTAGTCCTTGGGGTCGCAGGTGCTGAAGGGCCTCTTGAAGAGCAGGGCCAGGCCGTCTGGGGTGCTCTGTGCCCGCAGCAGCTGGTAATCCTGCCGGCTGTCCAGGTGGACCCGCCCCTGCCCGTCACTCCAGGCGTCCTGTGGAGGCAGGCGGGCCCTCAGCAGCGGGCGGGGAGGGGGGTGCAGCACAGCAGGTGTCTCCTCCCCCCTGCAGAGCTCACGGTCCACGGCCAGCACCCAGCTGAGCTGGGCCCCGGGCGACTGGGCCTGGGGTCGAGGGTTCACGCCCGCTTCCTATGTTGCTGCAGGAGACGTGAACTTGAGCCCCAGCCTCGCTCACTTCCTCTGCACCCGTGAGCACCCTGGTAGCCGCGCGGATCCCTGGACCTGGAGTGGGGCCCGGGGACTGGTGCTGTCCTGAAGAAGCCAGTACTGGGCCAGTACTCTCCTGCGGCCCTGGGAGGGAGGGCTCTGGGGGCAGGCGAGAGAGAGACCGGGTGCAGCATTTAAGGTGGTCCCTGTCCCAGGCAGGCATCCTGCACTCGCACAACCCTGAGACTGAGTTCTGCCTTAAACCCCGCACCCTTCGCTCTCAGCTCACCCCCCCCCCCAGGCCCAGAGGCCCAGGGGAGACCGACGCCCACCTCCCTGCACCCCCAGGGCTGGGGACAGCTGGACAGGGGACCCCTGGGAGCCAGGCCCAGAGGGCCTCCCCAGCAAGCAGGCCTCCGTGCTGGGGGTGGCTTGCTGTTCAATCCTGCACCCAGGGTAACACACGTCGTCACGGCTGCCAGAGGCTCTGTCCGGCGGCCCTGGGGGGCGGCACCTGGAGCACCGCCGGCGCCCCTGTGGTGCGAGTGCAGCCGGGAGCCCGAGGAGCTGGACGCTCGTTTGCAGGGGACCTGTCGTGCGGAAGGCAGCAGGGCCCCCGATCCTCCTTGGCTGGGACCCCTGAGCCCCCATGCCGTCCATTGGGCCTGGGCAGGCCCTGACCAGGCTGCTCTGCCCCAGGCCGCCCAAGCACAGCTCCCAGTCTCAGCGCCGCCCCTGGGAACCGGCCCCTGTGTGCCTGGTGGGACAGCGGGGCTCGGCTCCGTCACCACGCCGGCACAGGTGGACTCGAAACCACCCAGGAAGGCCGGCAGGGACTGCCCTCTGCGCCTTCCGGCTGGGGAGGCCAGGCCAGCTCCCTGCGGCCCCTGGCTCCTGCAGCCCGAGACCACCTTCCGCCCGCCTGTGCCTGCGGCTGTGGGTGGAGCTGGGCGCCTGCGCCGGTTCCAAGGGAGGAAGGCAGGCCAGTGACTCAGGGCAGCGGGGCCGGGCCTCCTCCTGTGCCCCTGCCGCTGGTGCAGCGTGAAGGGGTGCATTCTCCCTTCCTCTCCCCTGGAGCACCCAGGGATGTTTTGAGAACAGGGGTAAGGAGCCCTGCCTGGGCTCAGCTCTGTGGGTTTGTTCCATGCCCAGGGAGGGGTGCACTGGGTGTGTGCACCTGTTCTGCTCACGGCACGGCAGTCTGTGTGTGCTGCGCCCCGGCATGGGGGTGCTGCCGTGCCCTGGGCTGGCCTGTGTCGGGGAGTGCGTGGCGTGGAGCCTTGTTTGCAAAAACGGGGGACACGGGCTCTGCGCCAGGGTGGCGGGGCGTGGGGGAGCGAGCTGCTGGGATGCGTGAGGCCTCCAAGTGCAGTCACCTTCCTTGGGGGTCCCTGGGCCCCGATATTTATGGGGTGCAGCCAAGGACCAGGGCAGGGGTCTGTTTCCCATTTTGTCCTCAACACGGCGTCCCCGGGGCATCCAAGCTGGGCTCGGGTCAGAGTGAACTCACAGCTCCGCTTGCCGGGTCGGGGGCTGAGGCCGGACTCGGGGGGGGTGGGGGAGTGAGGACTCACGGCAAAGTAGGCGCCGTCGCCGTCGGTCCAGAGCACCACCAGGTCTGCGTTCTCCAGCTCCCCGCGGTCGGACATCCCGAACAGGACGCCGGCCCGGAGCGTCCGCACCAGCAGCTGGAAGTGGACGACCTCCTGCACGTAGCTGACATTCCAGGACAGCTCCAGGGTGCCCTGGGGGTCCAGGGGGACACGGTAGGGGAGGGGGCTCTCTGGGGGCGCCGAGCCCTGCAGCGCGGCTACCAGGATGACCAGGAAGACGGCCACCGCCGTGCCGTACATGGAGGCCGCCTCGCGCACGTTGGGGCTGGGGAGGCTGGCCCAGCGGCCCGGGCGGCGGGGGGCCTGCATGCTGGGGTGAGTGTGCCGGCCCCACCTGCCCCTTTATGCCCTGGCCCTGCACGGGGGTGGGTCCAGGGTGCTCCGGTAATCACATTTGTCTGGTGGCGAATTTGATTGTCTGCGTGGACCTCCCAGCAGCCCGTGCCCCGGGGCCAAACACTTTGCCTTCCGCCCTGCCTAATTGGCGCTAATGACACATGGCCATCATCAGCGGGAATCGAAGCCGATCACCATGTCCTCCTGGTCCCTGAGGGCGGCTCCTCTGCAGCCCAGGCCTTAGGGGGCCGAGGGGCTGCCTTCGACGGGAGCTGGGCGGCCCCGTCCTCAGCTGCTGGGGCCCGGCCCCACAAATGAGCCATTCCGGGGCATGGAGAGCTTCAAGCTAAAAACACCAGACAGGCCTCAGACGGTTCCCGTGTTAGCTACGTTGTGCATGGCCTGCTGTTCCACGCGTCTCCTGACTTCCCCACGGGCTCCAGCTCGCGCCTCGGCTGCCCCAGACGGAGCGAGGACCTCGTGGGGGGCCAGCGTGGGTGTGGGGCCCCTCTCTAGGTGTCGCGGGGACAGGCGGGGATAGAGGCATGGGGGATGGGCAGAGGCTGGGGGAGCTGGGGGGGCTGCCTTGAAGGAAGGGTGGGGGCCGGTCTGCCCCAGGCTGAGACCTCCCCTTTGCTGGGGCGGACCTGGTCAGGGCTGGAAGCCTCGTAGGCCAGTGTCCCCTGCCCGGAGCCCCCCGGGAGCCCCCGTGTCAGCCTGGCTGCAGTGCCAGGACGCTCTGCCTGGCCTCCTCAGCGCTGAGCCCCCGCCCCGCCCCCTGCTGGGTTGACAGCCCCCAGCCGGGCCTGGCTGCCTCCGGTCCAGGCCTGGGCCCCAGTGCTGAGCCCTCAAATACCCACGAGGGCGGGGCCGGGCTGCAGGTTCTGCTCCGAGCTCGAGCGCTCCTCCCCGCACAGCCATGACTGCGTCTGTGCCGGAGCTGAAACCCGGAGAAGGTGCCAGCGTCCCTGGGGTGGCTGTGCGGCGGGGGCCCCTGGTGACAGGTGGGGCTCCCCCGGGACAGGCAGGCAGCAGAGGCCGGAGGCTGGTTTGGGGTTTCTGGCCGAGCATCCTGGGATGCATTGCTTCCAGCCCAGAGCCCCCACCCCACCTGGAGAGGGAGAGGCTGACTGATCCACCCCTCCCTTCCCCCAAGGAGCCTGGGCGCAGGGGTGGGGGTGGGGTCCCCGGCCCTGGGAGGGGGCGTGGCCTCTCCTGCCTTCCTCTCTGGGAGGGGGCGGGACCCGCAGTTGGTCCACGCAGGGGCTGGGGAGGCGGGCGCAGCTCTTAGTAAACAGCGGAGTGCTTGGCGCCCGGGTTTATTTTTAGCAGGACCAGGAGACGCGGGCGCTGCCACGCCAGCCTTCCTCCTGCCGCTGACACCAGGCGATGCCTGTGCTGGCGCTCACCGCGGATGGGAGCCGGGGCCGCCCTGCGTCTCCACAGCCAGACCATGCTGCCACGGGGGGGGGGGGGCGGACACGCCCTGTGCCCCAGCCCGGGTCCCCTGAAGGTGCTTGTAGCAGGAGGGGGTGGGGGAGGCCGCACCCCTGGCGGTCAGGGGCGTCTCCTGGCCCCGAGGGAAGCGGGGGCCGGGCTGGGCTGGGCGGAGCTGGTCCCCGGGGCGCTGCTGTGGCCGTGGACCTGGTAAGGACACAGCGTAGCTGTCCTGCGCCCTCACACCCTCGCAGGTGACACCTTGAGAGGGGCACAGGCGCTGAGCAGGCCCGGAGCCCGGTGCCCTTCCCCCACTGCTCCCAGAGACGGGTGCTGGGGTGGCACCGGGCAGAGAGAAGCCGTGTTTGCTGCTGCGCAGGGCCGGTTTCCCACCGGGGGCGTCCACGCTGACCTCATTTAGAACCAATTTCAGCATTAATGAGCCGTTCGCATTCCCGCCGACACCCTCGGCTGTAATCCCCCATCGGCTCTGCCACGTGAGGCGGCTCCGCTGACTCCCCAGCCGTGGGCAGGGGCCGCCGGTCGGGCGGGGGCTGGGGCTGAGCCAGACAGGCCGGGCAGGCCGCTCCTGGCAAAGGCGGCCCCCGCCGGGAGGGTGAGGGCGGAGCAGCAGCCGCACCTGCTCACAGGGCGGAGGCAGGGGCAGCAGACCTCTGCAACGGCCAGTCGGGGGCCAGACAGCGCGGGCAGGGCGCAGAGCCCCCGAAAGACCGCCCTCCCCTGCCGGACCAGAGAGGCCGAGCAGAGGGGCTCTGTGCCGAGGCCACGGCCTGGGGTTGTGGTCCTGCCCTCGTGACTTCCCCGTGGGAGCTCACGGCAGGAGCCAGGCAAGGCCGCTGCTCACGGCTGACCGGCGGGAGGCCTGGGTCCGGTGCGGCCTCCTCTGGCCTAAGTCGCCTCTCGGAACAGGAGAATCCTCAAGAGGACATCCGGGGAGGCCAGGCCTAAACCCTGCACAGCTGCCCTCCGCAGCCACACGCACGCACACGCACGCCGGGCACACGTACATGCACACATGACGTGCACACACACGCCGTGCACACTCACATGCACACGCACACAACGTGCACACTCACATGCACACATGCACATGCACACACACGATGTGCACACTCACATGCCCACATGATGTGCACACTCACATGCACACACGCACACAATATGCACACTCACATGCACACACGCACACAATATGCACACTCAAATGTACGCATGCACATGCACACACAAACGCCGTGCACACTCAAATGCACACACACGCCATGCACACTCACATGCACACACAACGTGCACACTCACACGCACACATGCACAAGCTCACACACAAGCTCATGCACAGGACTCTGCACACACACGCATGACTTACACACACACATGCACACATGATGTGCACACTCACATGCATCCTCACATCCCCGCACGCACACACGCTCACACTCACAGGGCTTGCTCAGAGCTCTCGTGTGTGCACACTCACACACACACACTCACGTCCACTGGAAGAAGCTGGGCTGACGACTCGAGCAGGTGCGCCTCCTTCCAGGCCCCGCCCCCGGCTCCCTGGGGGGTGGCAGAGCCTCCGTCCTGGCTCTGGGCAGCCTGGGGCAGGGCCTGCCTTGGCTTCCAGCTTCTCCGAAGGGGCCGGCGGGAGCTCCAGACCACCCGCGTCAGCTCCGAGCACTCCGGCCTCACTCCTCACCTGCACGAGGGGCCCGGCGCTGCCGGCTCAGCACATGGGGGGCTCGGGGCTGCCAGCGCTGCCCGGGCTGCCTTCCTTTCTCCTGTCTGCCAGGCTCCCGGCGGGCAGCGGGTGCACGTGGGTCGGGTGGGGATGCTGACGAGGCCGGAGCTATCCCAAGGGAGAGGCCAGAACATACCCCAAACCTCTGCACCCAGCGTGGAGGCCGGGCCGCGAGACGGGGCTCTGGGACGGCCAGGCCCACAGGAAGCTGTGGGGTACAGGTGACCCGCGGGCAGGCCCTGGGAGGCTACCAGGCTGCACCGGGCACCATGCCCAACGTGCCGCAGGAGCTCAGCACAACAGCGGGCAGTGTCTCTGTGCCCCACGCCCCACCTGGCCTCTCTGCCCAGGTGCACAGGCTGAGCCGGGTCCCAGGGACCATCACAGCCGCCTGCTGCCCCCGACAAGGTGACGCCCCGTGTGTTATGGTGCCCGACCCCCCGGCGTCTCTCATGACACACACGAGGATGCCGAGCCTCGGCACTGCCAAGGAGGCGCCAACCCCAGGACCGGCGGCAGAGCGGGCAGCCTGGGAGGGCGGGGGTCTGGCCCCCGTGGTGTGGAGGGGCAGGCTCTCCTGAGCTCCGGCCTCCGTGCAGGCCTGCCAGCTCCCACCATAGGGGCCACCGTGGGCCCCAGGGTGCTGGGGGCAGGGCAGTGCTTGTGTGGGCTGCCCGGCCCGAGTTACGACTGCAGCCCCAGACCCTGCTCGGAGCTTCCGGGCCACAGCGCCAGCTGCTGTAGGGCGCTGTGGCGAGGCCAGGACCCCAGACTCGCCCAATGCCGGTGCCTCGGCCGGGGAAAGGCCACTGGGGCCCCAAGGTCCCAGCGGTCATCAGTCCTCGCCCCACCCCCACGGCCACTCTGGGGCCAAGTGGATTTGGAAAGCTGATCCTGGCAGAGACACAGCACAGGGCAGCGTCTCGCAGCCTCAGCACCACGGGCGGACGAGGCGGCTCCGCGCTGACCCCTGCTCGCCAGTGCCGGGGAAGGGACAGCGGGCAGAGGCACCCACGCACCTGCGTCCAGGGCAGCGCGGCCCCGGGTGCGTGACCCAGACAGCGGAGTTCCTGCGTAACCTCCCGTTAAACCACCTGTCGCCTGGGTGCTGCAGTGACCGCCCGACACGACGTGTCACCTCCACAGCTGTCCCCCCTGCCCACCCCGAGCCCTGCCTCCCGCCCCTCCCCCACTCCCTGGAGCACCAGGAGCTGGTCCTGCTGTGACCGGCTTGTCTCAGAGAGCAGTGTCCTCCAGAAATTTCCGCGGGGCAGCAGGTTGCAGAGTCGCGTCCTTCGTGGGGAAGGACCCCGGGAGTGGCTCCCCCGTGGGCTGCTGGGAGCGGGACCCCCAGCGCCTCTTCCAGCCCTCGCTTTCCCTTCTCTTGGGTTGATGCCCAGAAGGGGAATTGTGGGGCCAGGGAGTGACTCTGGATTTTTACTAAATAAATAATTTATTTATCTGAGAGGCAGACCAGCACAGACAGAGCTCCCAGCTGCTGGCCGCCCCCCGCCCCCCACAAACGCCTGAAACGGCCTGGACTGGGCCGAGGAAAAGCCTGGGACTGAGGACTGCATCCGGTCTCCCTCAAGTACTGGATTCTCCCAGGTTGGGAGCTGGAGCTGGGGGCGGGGCCGGGGGCGGGGCCAGGTGGGAGCCCAGGCCCTCCAGTGTTCCGTGCGGGAAGCCCGAGTGGCCGCTGCCTGCTGATTCTGCTGCTGGGTTTTGAGGCCCCAGCGCTGTTTCCCAGGCTGCTGTGCGGCCGGCTCTCTGCAGGGGGGCGTGGCCTCGCCCCTGACAGTGCCAGGGGCTCCTTGTGCCAACGGAGTGTGGCTATTAATGTGGCGGGGAGATTTGCTTAAAAAAATTTTTTTTATTTATTTGAGAGTCAGAGTTGAAGAGAGGGAGGGAGAGACAGAGAGAGAGGTCCTCCATCTGCTGGTTCACTCCCCAGAGGTCTGCAACGGCGGGAGCTGGGCCAGGCTGAAGCCAGGAGCTGGGAGCTCCTCCAGGTCTCCCACGCGGGTGCAGGGGCCCAAGGACTTGGGCCACCACGGCTGCTTTCCCAGGAGCTAAATTAGCAGGGAGCTGGACGGGAGGTGGAGCAGCTGGGACAGGAACTGGCAGCCACATGGGTGCCGGCGTCACAGGTGGCGGCTTTACCTGCTCCACCACAATGCTGGTTCCCTGTTTGGTTTTTTCATTTAAAATGTAGTGACACTGTGTGACGAGCCGTCCTGGGCGCCTGCGGTCACGCATCCTCAGGAGAAGTCGGCTCTGGGTTCCCGAGTGGAGGAGGCTGTGCGGCGCCGTCCCAGGCGCGAGGCTTCCCGGGGACAAGTTGTTTCTAGGGCTCCAGTGATGTCCTCCGCCAGGCAGCTGCCCTCCGGCCGCAGGCAAGCGCCCCGCACACACGCACGCAAATCCAATAAGGACGACAGGCGCGCCATCTGCCTGTCAGAGACAGAGCCTGAGGCTAGCGGGGCTCGGTGCCCCGGGACCTCTGACATTCACGCGGCCAGAACCAGCCCGCGTGATCCAATTTCCCCACCGCTGATCAAGTTAGGGGAGACGCGGCCCCACCAGGACCCGGACGCTGGGTCGGCCCCGCGGGAGCCACCTGCAGAACCTGCGGAGGCTGGGGGACAGGGTGCCCAGCCCCAGGGGCGTGGCTCTGCCTGGGCAGCGCCGCAGCACGGGGCAGCCGAGGCCGCTGGGCCCTCACTGCTCAGAGTCCCTGGCTCGCCCCAGGGCCCTGTGGGCGACGCACGTCGCAAACTCCCTGTGTCCCCAGAATGACGCGCGTCGGAGGTGGGGGAAGAGCCTGGGAGGGAGCGGGAGGCCTCCACACGGGGGCCGGGAGGGCGGGAGGAGGTGGGGGGGCAGCCGGTCAGTCGGTGGTCCTTGAGAGGCCTCATCGGAACCACCTGTTCCTTCCTGAGCCCAGAGACCCCGGGCTGGCGCAGTGTGGCCACCCCAGCAAGCTGCTGACCTCTGTGAGGGACAGGGGCCCCCACCCAGGAGGACGGGGCCCCTGTCCCCGGATGCACACACAGTGGCCGCCCCTTGTCCACAGGGGTGCATCCCAAGGCCCCAGTAGATGCCTGAATCCCTGGGTAGAGTTGAGCCCGACACACTCAGCGCCGGCTGCCTTTGTTTTTCCCGCACGTGCACACCGAGGGTATAGTTTAATTTATAAATCAGGCACGGTGAGAGATGAACAAGAATAAAACACCGTAATTATAGCACTGTAGTGTCGTAAAGGTTACTTGGCATGCCGGAGCTGCTCCTTCTAGAATTCTCCATGGAATCGTCCTGTAACATGGTTGACCACCATAACTGAAGCCACAGCCCACAACAGGGTGGATTGGGGTCGGGGCAGTGACCTGGAACCCCCAGCTCCTGTCAAAGGGCCAGACAGTGACACCGCAGTGGCAGACAGAACAGGGAGAGGCTGGTGCTGTGCTGTAGCGGGTGAAAGCCCTGGCCTGCAGTGCTGGCATCCCGCATGGCCACCGGTTTGAGACCCAGCTGCTCCACTTCTGACCCAGCTCTCTGCTATGGCCCAAGTCCTTGGGCCCCTGCACCCACGTGGGAGACCCAGAAGAAGCTCCTGGCTCCTGGCTTTGGATTGGTGCAGCTCCTGCTGTTGTGGTCATTTGGAGAGTGAGCCAACAGATGGAAACACTCTCTCTCTCTCTCTCTGGCTCTACCTCTCTCTGTAACTCTGCCTTTCAAATAAATAAAATAAATCCTTAAAAAAAAAAAAGAACAGGGACCCTGAAATGCTAAGCAGGTGCACTGGCCACGTGACCAGACACGTGAGGAAAACCAGCGCACAGGAAAAACCAGGGAACAGGGCAGGAGCTCCAGCCCTGCAACCCGCAGAGGGAGCCTTTAAAATCAGCCTAATGACTACCCTTGGGGAGATAAGACATTATCTTTTTCATGAAGCAAGAACGGGCTTTTATATAAAAGAACTGATTAGACATTGTGGGAACCCAGCACAGAGGGGCTGAAAGGCACAGGGAGACATCGAAGGGGCAAATTAGCAAGCTGGGAGCCTGGCAGGTGTTGCGGAGGGCAGAGTGGGAAGCCTGGGGGTGGCTGTGGGGCCCACCCCCTGCCAGGGGCCCTCCCCAAGGGGAAGGCGGCCAGGAAGGAGGCAGCCACAGGAGGACCCTGTCCTGTCTGTGAACACACCAGGGGCCGTGCAAATTAAAGCAGGCTCGTGCTGGACACACTGTGGTCAGCGTCCAGTAAACCACAACAGAGTGAGGATTCTGAGGCTTCCACAGAGAGAGCGAGAGGGCATGAGCGAGTGAGCCTGTGAGAGCCGCAGAGGGAACAGGAGTGGGGATGAGTGGGAGACAGGAGAGACCCCCACACCCACCCACCATGGACCCTCACTGCCTGCCTCCTGGCAACACTGAGCCTGTGTCTGCGAGAACCCACCAGGCAAAGATGCGCAGAATCCATCATCCCAAACCCAGGCGCCAGCTGAGGGCGGCACGGAAGCAGTCCCAGGCACTGGCACACTCCTTTCTGAAAGAGCTACTCAAGGGTGCGCTCTGACAACCACACTCCTAGCGCGAGAAGAGGAGAGGAGGGGTGGAAGGAACGGGGTTGGGGGAGGGGTGGAAACTGACAGAAGTGCTGCTCCCAGCAATGAGGTCTGCCCCCTTCTCTGGCCTAAGAAAATGCAGATGTCGGATTCGCACATTCTCACACCAGCTCTTCCTCGCGTGCTACATTGTATTTGCTTTATTTACGAAATAAACCTCAGAGTTCCGATTAAGTCCCCCTTGTTCTTACATGGACTCAGCTTTTCATCACCGACCTAAGTGGGTTACAGTAATGGGGACAAGAACATTGATTTTTTTTGGTAAATGTTTATTTTGAATCTGGTCGACTTGCTAAACGCGTGATTGTCCTAATCCATCCTCATCGGTTACCTTGAGTTCGCCAAGCAGAATTTTCCAGAGCTGCCTCTTCTGGTCCTTTCTGCACCGCTGGTGTCTCGCAGACTCGGTCGGCGTTCCCGCCTGGGTGGGTCGCTATCAGAGTCCCCCCCACAGGCTCACGCTCCCCCGGCTGCTCGCTCAGCCTGGAACACCGCGTTCAAGTCTCCTCGGCTGTGTGTCCACCACACTCGTGCTCGGCAGCCTTTCTTTTTTTTTTTTTTAAGATTTATTTTATTTATTTGAAAGACAGAGTTGCAGAGAGAGGTAGAGCCAGAGAGAGAGAAAGAGAAAGATCTTCCATCCACTCGTTCACTCCCCAGATGGCTACAATGGCACAATGGCCAGAAATGAGTCGATCCAAAGACAGGGCCAGGAGCTTCTTCCGGGTCTCCCACGTGGGTGCAGGGGCCCAAGGACTTGGACATCGTCCTCTGCTCTCCCAGGCCACAGCAGAGAGCTGGATGGGAAGTGGAGCAGCCGGGACTTGAACTGGTGCCCGTGGAGCAGCCGGGACTTGAAGTGGGCCACAGCGCCGGCTCGGCAGCCTTTGCCCCAGCGTCGGTGGAGACTGCGAACCTAGATGAGGGGCGCAGAGCCTGACTGAGGAATGGAGGAGGGAAGCCGACACCGCTCGGAAGTCCCCGGTGCCCTCGGCGCTGCCGCGTGGATTCTAAAGGGCAGCCCTCCCCGCTTGCCCGTCTCTGAAACGGAGACACCGCGCACGGCCGGGGGCGTTCCGTACCCTCCCTGGCGGCATCTGTTCCCCCTCTGTGTAGTAAACACAACATTGATGTCTCTTCAAGGAAATGATGTCTTTTAAAAAATATTATGTTTTAGGAGCCGGCGCTGTGGCCTAGCGGGTAAAGCCGCCGCCTGCAGTGCCGGCATCCCATATGGGCGCTGATCGAGTCCCGGCTGCTCCACTTCCCATCCAGCTCCCTGCTAATGCACCTGGGAAAGCAGCAGACGACAACTTGGTCCTTGGGCCCCTGCACCCACATGGGAGACCCGGATGGAGCTCCAGGCTCCTGGCTTCCCCTGGCCCAGCCCCGGCTTTGCAGCCCTCTGGGGAGTGAACCACAGATGGGAGATCTCCCTCTCTCTCTCCCTCTCCCTCTCTCCCTCTCTCTCTCCCTCTCTCCCTCCCTCTCCCTCTCTCTCTCCCTCTCTCTCTCCCTCCCTCTCTCCCTCCCTCTCTTCCTCCCTCTCTCCCTCTCTCTCTACCTCTCTCTCTCCCTCTCTCCCTCCCTCTCCCTCTCTCTCCCTCTCTCTCTGCTTCTCTCTCTCTCCCTCTCTCTCCCTCCCTCTCTCCCTCTCTCTCTCTCTCTTTCCAACTCTGCATCTTTAACTGACACACAAAACGCGTGCCTGTCCACGGGCGCAGTGCATGGGTCTGATTTGATCCTCCACCTCCTCCAACCCCTGGCCTTTCCTTGTGGTGCCAACATCCCGAGTCCTGTCTCTAGGGAAAGGACGTCGCTGTCTCCGGCCACCTCCCCGGCAGCGGAGCCCCGGGCCGCGCGCCGGTGTGGTTGGAGTCTGATCTGACGGTGGTTTCCCGGGGCCCAGCCGTTAGCTTCCCACGCAAACCCCACTGGTGGCATCGGAGTTGCTGTTACTGCATTTACGGGGGAAAACAATTAGAGCACAGGGATCTCACCCCCGCCCAGGACCCCCGGCTGGCAGGGGCACCGCTGGGCTGCACCGCGGGGCCGGCCCCAGCCTCTCTGCCGCTCCGCCCCACCCCTCGAGGGGCTGCGTTTCCCCAAATGAGGCTAGCACTCAGTGCGGGCCGGCCCCAGAGGTTTCTGGTCACTCAGGAAAACAGAGAGACATCAGAGAACCTTGACCGTGGGAACTCGGCCACCGGGGAGCAGCAGCTCCACGGAGCTGGGACAGATGAGGACCGCAGAGGGGAGGGACGGACCCCGCAGAGAGCATCGGACGCAGTGAGAGCCGGCCACAGCCAAGAGGCTGGCACCGTGGTGCAGAGGCGGGGGTTCCAAGCTGTCACTCAGGGTGCTCAGGGACGCATGGAGCTGGACAACTGCAGACAAGGCCACTAGAGTTGCAGCCGAAGTGCAGTGGGGGGCTGTGTCCCTGCTGGAGGCTGCAGCACCAGAGCTGACCTTGCGGGGGGGGGCGGTGACCGGCGTCCGATGGGGCTGTGACGGACGGGCGTCTCTGCAGAGGAACAGCAGGGGCGCCCCCCTTGGGCGAGCGTAGGACGACACAGTGGGCGAGGGAGGGAGGGGGGGGAGGGAGGGAGGGAGGCGGCCAGCTGCCCGCCCAGGGGCTGCCTCCAGGTCCAGACGACCCTACCCTGGGCCAGGCCGGCTGGGTTGGCCAGGCCGATGGTGCCGGGGAGGAGGCCCTGGGGCAGCTGTCACTGGCAGGCCGCTCGTCTCCCTGGACGCTGGCCAGTTGCTATCCCCGGGCTGCCTGTTTCCTCGGAAGACCCACTGGAAGAAACCGGACAGCGCTGGCCCCCGAGTTGGGTGTCGGGAGCAGGGGCCGCCCTGCCGCCCATCACCCCTTCCCTGTGTTTGCAGGGGGGCTTGTCTGACTCCGAGGGGTCACACAAACATCTTTTATTCACTCAACAAGCAACTGCTGAGCCTGGTGCTGGGGGACAGCAAAGAACAGGTGAGAGAAGGCTGCTGCCCCCGCCGCCTGCCGCTCGGGTACAGAGAGGCCAAGACCAGGGCACAGCTGCCGACGTGGTGCCCGGGAGCCTCAGGGCCGCGACAACAGCGCGGGGAGAGGTGGGGCTGCGGGCGGCGGGCGGTGGGCTTCGGGCTGCGCTCCACCCGAGGGTTAAGACCCCAGCTGGGGCGGCTGCACCCCCTACTGAGCTCACTGGGCTTCAGTCCTGGCTCTGCTTCTGGCTTCAGCTTCCTGCCCGTGCACAGCCCAGGAGGCAGCAGAGGCGGTTGGAGGAGCTGGGTGCCCGCCACCCCCGTGGGAGACCTGGCTGGAGCTCTGGGCTCAGACCTGCAGGTGTCTGGGGAGTGTGCCGGCCGCCGGGAGATCTCCCCCCACACTCCTGTCTACCCCCCAACTTCACAATTGACTAAGGAAAGAGGGGGACGTGGGCTTGGGGAGCCAGCCGTGAGGTCCACCCTCCGGGCCTCATCAGGGAGTTCTTTCCTGGCGGGTTCTGAAAGGGCCCCGCCCTCTCCCCTTCCACAGTGTGGGGCGCGGGCTCTGCAGGGGTCACCTCTCACACAGACGGAGCTGCCCAGGGGCAGAGAGGCAGCGTCCGCGGCCAGGGCAGGAGGCAGCCCTGCGGCGCCCGCCGCGGCCCCTGCGCCCTCGGCCCTGTAACACTGGGCTCTCCTCCTGGGTCCGCCCAGCTCCTCCCTGCCTTCCCCACACCCCTGCTCCCTGCTCCCGGGCCCCCCTTCTCCGTGTCCGCGAATCCAGTCTGCCACCCTCGGCAGGACGTCAGGGCGGTGACTGATTGATCGTGACAGGAGAGCCGCAGCGAGGGCAGTGCGACGGCCAAGGTTCAGGGCGAGGCCGCTGTGCCCGTGTCCAGCTCCGCCGGGCTCCAGCACTCTGACCGTCCGCCTCCGAGCCCCCAGATGCCCGGGGCTGTCCCCACAGTGCGCGACGAATGCACGCACCGCCCGGGTTTGTCGGAGCGACCACCTGGCTGGGAAGTCAGAGCAGTGAGAGGCGTCTCTGGGGAGAAAGGAGGCCGTTCTGACGCAGGGGGCCCGCGCGTGCCTGGGGCGTCCCTCGTCCCTCCCTGGAACAAGGCTGCTCCGTGACCGCGGCGGCTTCTTCTCCGAGAGCCAAGGGCGTCTTCCCAAACCCGGGCAGTGCAGCCCCGCCACGCCCCGCACGTGGGCGCCCACGCCACCCCGCGCCCCCACGGGCTTATCTGACCCTCTGGCTGTCTCTTGCACACGTCCATTGTCCTGGTCGTGTCGGCCTTGGAGCCCGTGAGACGGCACGTGGGGCACACACCCTGCCTAGCCAGGGTCACAACACTGTCGTGATTTCAGGCTGTTGTCCTGTTTCAGGTCGTTTTCTTTAAAACCCAGCATTCGCTAAGTGGACCTGGCCCGGGGCGGGAGAGGCGAGCCTGGAACACTCACCCGGGAGCCCTCCGGGGCCTGAGGTCCTCCGAGCAGCTCAACGGGAGGCTGGGGAGGTGGGGCACCCATGCCGACCAGCGCGGCCTCTGAGTCCCAGGAGCATGGCTCCCTGCGCCAGCCCCTGTGGGGATATGACTAGGGGTGCCAAGCCCACCTCTTCCTGAGGATCCCACCCAGAGGCCCGGGAGTGCTCCTGGTGGGAGCCTGTGGGTGGGCAGCAGCAGCCGGCCCCGGTCCTTCGCTCCCCAGGCCCGGCTCCCACCCCTGAGCGCGCGTGTGACCTCGCACGTCTCCGCCATCTCCGGAAGCGTCTTTGGCTGTCTGCGCAGTGCTCAAGCGCTCCCAGGGCTCGGGGTCCTGCAGAACCCCAGGGAGCAGCAGAGCCTGGAGCCTCCCCGCCCGGAGCCGGCAGTCATCCCTCCGGGAGGCCGCCCACGCCCACCTCCACCACCCGAGGCGGGCACGGGGTCCTGTTCTCCCGGCGTCAGGCCCAGCTCACAAACACTCGCTGCTCTGCGTGGAAACCGAAGCCTTGGAGAGCGCCCGCCGCGCTCCAGCGTGCTGGGGTTTTTCAGCGAACTTGGCCATCTGTTGGATTTGAGCTCCATCCACGAGGCTCTGCCGTGGAAAGACGCTGGTGACGGGGCAGGGAGGCTGCGGTCGCCCGGGGCCGCCAGGCAGCTCGGCAGCAGGGTGGCTGGCGGGGGTGCCGCTCCGCCCGCCCCCAGGCTGTAGGGGAACATGACTGACAGTGAATCAGACCACAGGCTCCTCCTCATCCCCTGCCCCGCTTTTATTTTTGGAGATGGGCTTCTGCTCAGGATCCGAGCGTGCCTTCTGTACAAGTCTGGTAGTCGCCACTGGGCACCGTGAGCTCCGGGAGACCCGTGCGGGGCCGCCAGCAACCGTGGGAGGTCGCGTCCCCTCTCCATCCCCATGGGACAAAGGCCTCGACCCCACACACACTGGGCAGTGCTCAGTCCTGGCGCCGTGTGAAACACAGCTGGGTGACGACAGGCACCGGGCACACGCTCTCTGCACGGCGCGGGGGTCGGCGGCTCAGACCCACAGGGCACAGCTCTGCGGAGCTGGAGTGGAAAGTCGCCGTGGAGAGAAGCAGGGGGCGTTGCGGCTCTGGGGGGAGGCAGGGTTTGGCGGGGACATGCCTTTAACATGCCTTTAACGTGCCTGGCACACATCTGCCCGGATCTGAGCAGTTGCTCCGTTGTTGTCGTGGGGATTTGTGACTAAGTATGCTGGTTACAGGGTCCCCTGCCGGCTCCCGGGGCACCGATTGGCTGGCTGGGCTGTATTTTCCCCCAGGGGCTCCGTCTGCCTCCCCCTCTCCCCACCTCGTACGGATTTCCTGTGAGTGTCTGCCTTCCTTTTTTCCGGGGTGGGGGTCGTCGGGGAAAGCACGGACAATGTGGAAGAAGGGTGCCGGAGCACGTGGCCGGGAGCGGGTGGGGCCTGACTCCACCTGCTGCCGCCGAGCTGCCCGTCAGGGTAGCGGGAACATCTACCCCGCGCGATCGATCGGAGCGGGGAGCAGACGAGACCACACACGCAGAGTGCTGGGCCCCGTGTCTGCCGCGTATTAAGCACATAATGAGTGACGCTTATCGTGATCAGCGCCTGGTGGAAGCGGGCACTGAGCGCGGTTAATTAAGGAATCAGACGCAGCCCCGGGTCCCTGGGGAAATGAGGCAGGTGCTGTTTGATGAGCCCGCCTGCAACGCACGGGGATTCCCACGGGGCAGGTGCGAGTCACAGTGTTAGCCAAGAGGAAGGAGGGACCGGCGCTCGGTGCCCCCGGCAGCTCTGGGAAGTTCAGCAGGGCCGGCCAGGGAGGTGCGGGCTGGACACTGGCACCGAGCGGGTCTCTTGTGTAAGCGCTTGCGCTCCTGCCCCTGTGTGTGACCCCAAGGCCGCTGCTTGCTCCTGTGTGAGGGAGGTGGGCCCCACCACTCTCTGCCCTTGGTGGGCTCATCTGTAGAATGGGCTGAAGTAGGTTCTAGGACACCCGCACCGTGCTTTCAGCGTCCCAGATGTGGCCCCTGGTGCTTTGCAGCTTCTTTCTAAAAATGATTTATTTGAGAGCGAGTGAGAGAGCGATCCCCTACCGCCGGCTCACTCCTCAAATGCCTGCACCAGCCAGGGCTGGGCCAGATCAAAGCCGGGGACCTGGAATTCATTCCAGGTCTCCGGCACAGGTGGCAGGGACCGACTACTTGAGCTGGCTGTAGGGTGTGCATTGGCAGGACGCTGGGCTCAGGAGGGGAGCCAGGACTTGAACCTGGGTACTTGGATACGGGATGCACCAGGCTAAGTACCCGCCCCACTTCTCCTCAGTTAGGATCCCCGTGTCACGGTGCAGGGACAGAGCCCGCCGTCTCCGGGCAGCCCCTTGAGCTGTAAGAGCCGCACATCCCCAGGACACAGCTCCTATCTCTGACGCCCACCCAGAGGGCAGGCAGAGGTCTGCTCCCTTCTCTGCCCAGGCCAGAGGGTTTGGAAGGCAGCGGGCGGGTCGCCCAAACACCTGCCACCCGGAGCCAGCACTGCCCTGCTTGCGATGGCTCTGGGCCCGCCAGCCCCGAGAGTGGACACACATAAAAGCAGAGGCGGCAATTATATCAAGCACCTATGGCCGGCCGGTTCTCTGGACTTCGTGGAGGCTCACTCTGGGAGCAGCATCAAAGGTCCGGCTGCTGGCCCGGCAACAAAGCCGAGGCCGGACGCTCAGGGCGGGCCAGGGGCTTGCCCCAAGGTCGCGCTGTCCACCGCAGCAGCTTTGGTCTGGCTCCAGATCCTGACGCCGTGGAAATCGGAAATCAGAGCTCCCGGGAAAACTGCGGCAGAGAGCAAGGGGAGCCCGCGGGGCGCAGGCAGGGGGTCCGGGCGCCCCAGGACCCCGGGAGCCACCGGGCCGTCAGCACCAGGGACAGCTCCCCCGGGCCGCTCCCCGCAGCCCCCGACGGCGGCGAGCGCGCGCGCGTGCGGGGCCCGCGGCGCGCGCTCCCCTCCCGGCTCGGGCGCGCGCCCTCCCTGCCAGCTCGCGCCCCGCGCCCGGGACTGGCTGGAGCCGCGCGCGCGCCAGCTCGCAGGGAGCCAGCCAAGCGTCCGGAGCCGCGGCGGCAGCGCAGAGCTGACAGGGGCGCCCGCTTGGGCACGCAGTCGCCTCCCCGGGGGCCTCCCCGGGCAGCTCAGCGCCCTCCTCGGCCGCCCGGCGCCAGTAGGCGCCACAGCCGCGGCCTGGGCACGAGCGGCCGCCGCGGGCTGCGCCCTGCCTCGGACGGACGCCCGCCCGCCCGCCCCGTCACGTGCGCCCAAGTCCTCGGCCGGCCGGGACAGCGCGGTTCCCATGGTTCAAGGTAAGGGCCGAGGGGGCGCTCGCGGGGCGCTGGGTGCGGAGGCGGACGACGCGGGCCGGGGAGCCCCGGTTCAGTGCCCACCGTGTCCGGAGCGCCCATGCAGCCTGCCTGGGGCTGCCTGCGCCAGTTCCTGCCCCGAGCGGCTGCGGGGCCGGGGTCACCCGTCTCACCACGACGGGCACCCTCAGAGTGCGCTCCTGCGCGTGGGGGCTGAGGACTGTGGCGAGGTGGGCAGCAGGGGCCTGAGGGAGACTCCAGGGACCCGCGGCGGGAAGCGCTGCTGCTCGGTTCCCCTCCAGCAGTGGCGCGGGGGTGGGGGTTTTGGGGAGGGAAAGTTTCCTGGAAGAGACATGAGGCACCTGGCCCCAGGCGCTGCGGAAACCCTGTTTCCTAGAGGCTCACCTGCCAGCCACCTGGCTGGGTGCTTCACCTGCCGACCCGCCCGGCCCCGGTGAGAAAGGGGGCATTGGCCCCATTAGGCAGATGGGGAGACTGAGGCTCAGAGGTGTTGGTCACTTGCCCAAGGTCACACGGCAGGGAAGCGGTAGAGCTGGCCAGCCTCTCTCACCGCCACCTCACCACTGCCTTAGTCAGCGTGAGATCTTGCCTTACACAGCCAGGGAAGGGGGGGCGCCGGCTTGGCATCTGGGTTCCCCAGCGAGGTGTGAAAAAGCTGCAAACATCAGAAATCCCGAGAGCACTTTCACACCCACCCCCAGCTCCGTCGTCTCGCTCTCCTCAGCGTCAGGGCCGAGCGGCCATGACTCCGACACGGACATCGGGGTCAAGTTCATGGATCCTTCTCCAGGGTGAGGGGAGTGCTTTGGAGGCCCGAGCCCCAGCGTGCCCTCCGTGCACCTGCTGGAGGGAATCCAGACCCTGTGTGCCCAAGGGGCACAACCACCCGCTGCACCTGTGCCAGCCCAGGTCTGGGACTCACAGGGACAGCAAGACCTCCCAGCCCCTCGAAGGTTCCGGCTGGGAAAGCACACACACCCGTCTTCCCTGGGTCACACAAAATAGAGAGTGGAGTCCGGGCGACCAGGACCCGTGCTGGGCTCTCAGCAGATGGGTGCAGGTGGCTCCCGGGCTGGGCAGGGATCGGCCTTTCCCTCCGTGCGCTGACGGCAAGTGTCCGGGAGGCCCGGGTGCTGGGAGCTTGGGAGAAACCCCTCTGTTCGGGGGCAAGTGTGGGGTTGTGTCGGTTCTCTCTTGCCCTTGGTGCCGGTGTGTGGCGCTCCCGCACAAGGCCAGAAGGCAGACGGGTGGTCTTCGCCCTGGGTCCTGCTGGGTTCCGGTCTCCCGTCACCTGGCTCGTCCTGACTGGCCTGGGAAGCTGGGGAGCGGCTGCCCAGAAGGTTTCGGGTCTGAGAAGAACCCAGGGACTCTCCTGCCTCAGTGCCGGGATGCGTGGGGCCGGGGTGGAGGCACTCAGGGGAGCAGTGCGGGCTTCCGTGGGGCGTGTTGGCACAAGGGCACGGGGGACGGTCTCAGCTTGCCTCCCCCCGCAGATGGGGAGAGGGAAGCCATGGGGCACCGCCAAAGGCTGCAGGCACAGAGCAGGGCACTCGGCGGGGCGGTGGGCACGGATGGAGGCATCCAGACGTAGCTTCCTGGGCGGCCTTGGACACACCACGGTCCCTCTCTGGTGTGCGGTCTCCCCTCTGTAAAATGACGGAGTGCCTCACTTTGTGTCTGCTGCGGGCCATTGCTGCTCCGTTCCTCTGAGCCCAGCTGGAGTGGGCGGGCCTGGGAGGAGCCACGGTCCTTCCCCTTGGCCCTGCTGTTGAGGGGTGCCGAGCTGCCCCAGGCCCAGCGTACCCACCGCACTCCTCCACGGTGGCCAGCCCCGGCTTGCACCTGCAGGGCCGGCTCGCGGTGAGGCTGCCCTGCATGCAGACCCATCCCACAGCAGGCACCCGAGCCTGCTCCACGGAGTGAGGACAGAGCTCTGGGGAGGAGCGGTGTGTGTTACACCTCCGTCCGGCACCGCTCTGCCACCCTCCAGCCCCACCGCCCTTCCCTGTCCGCAGCAGCGAGTCCAGACCTGGGCGTCAGGAACGAGGTGGTGTGTGTGGCCTCCCGGCCTGGGACCTTGGGCGAACCGCTCAGCCCCTCGTCCACACAGCGGGCGCCTGCAAGCCCTGGGGTTCATCCTCGCCAGGCCGGGGGCTGTGTCCCCTTGAAGTGTCTCCGTTCCTCTGGACTCACTGCAGAGGGGAAGGGACAGGTCCCGAGTCTCCGCCATTGCCAGCTCCTCTGTCTGTCCCCTGGGAAGCGAGGAGGCTGCTGCCAATCAGGGTGGGGGTGGGGGTGCACCTGTCTCCTGTCAGAGCCCTTGGTTCCCTTGGAATTCTGGCCCCTGAGCCTAGATCTTCTCCCCCCAACACGCACACTCCCCTGGGTCGGGCAGGGCCCACATCCGGTCAGGCTGGAGTGCCTGGAAGTCCACGGTCAGGTCTGGCCATTAGATAAAGAATACTGCCGGCGCCGTGGCTCACTAGGCTAATCCTCCGCCTTGTGGCGCCGGCACTCCAGGTTCTAGTCCCGGTCGGGGCGCCGTATTCTGTCCCGGTTGCCCCTCTTCCAGGCCAGCTCTCTGCTGTGGCCCAGGAGTGCAGTGGAGGATGGCCCAGGTGCTTGGGCTCTGCACCCCATGGGAGACCAGGAAAAGCACCTGGCTCCTGCCATCGGATCAGCGTGGTGCGCCGGCCGCGGCGGCCATTGGAGGGTGAACCAACGGCAAAGGAAGACCTTTCTCTCTCTGTCTCTCTCTCTCACTGTCCACTCTGCCTGTCAAAAAAAAAAAAAAAAAGGAATACTGTGGGCTGCAGGAAGGTGTCTTGGCAAGGGGAGGCCGGGGAGGAGGCAGCCGTGTCCGTCCCGAAGGGAAACGGTGCAGGCCTGGGCCTGGAGGACACAAGGGGAGTGGCCGCCAGGCCGCAGGGGCGCTGGGCATGCAAGCTGGGGCGGCGGGAGACGTCCAGGACCGGACAGCCCCACTCCTCCAACGCCGCTCAGGCGGGCCCCCGGCAGCTGCCCCCGCAGCTGGAGACGGGCGGGGCAGGTGCTCGGGTGGGCAGAGGTGGGCAGTGAAGCTGGGGTCTTGAGGAGGTCTCTGTTGCAGCCCCGGCTGGTGACACCCATCGTGTTGGGATGCCCCCAGGAAGGGGTGTCGGGGGTGAGGGGCCTGGTGGGGCTGAGCCGGCCGCCCGTGCCCTTTGTACTGCTGGAGCCGCGAGGAGACCTGGGTGGAAGCTGAGCAGGGGCCCCAGAGCGAGGTGGACGCCCAAGGCTGCAGCCGTGTCTGCCACTGGCCCCTGGCTGCTGAGGGTGACAGTGTGGCCTGGTGGGCAAGAGCCCAGCTGACCAGAGTCCCAGTTTTACGTCCAAGCCGTGTGAGCCTCGGGAAGTCCCGTAGCCTCCCTTGGCCGCAGGTCCTCCGTTCATAAACAGTAGCAGTCACACCTGCTGACCGGGAGGGGGTCTGAGCACAGCCCGGCCCCTGATGCCAGGCAGCCCCCCGGGCGCTCACTGCCCGCTAGCCGTAAGGTGAGTCGGCTGTCCCTGACAAGCCCCTGGGGGCCGGCGCTGGCTCCTGACTGCGGTGTCACACCAGGCAGAGCTGGCCACCTGCATCTCCACTCTTCCCGGCCGGGTCCGGGGCTCCTGCAGGCAGGGGCCGCGTCGGGGCACACCTGGGCTGGTGGCCGGGGCTGCCGGTGGTGGCTGGGGCAGTCCAGAGTCCCCTGTTGCCACTGCGTGTGTCAGCTGTGTCCAGCTGTACCCTGCTGACTCTGGAGATGTGGCCCGGGGGCCTGCGGCTTCCTGTCGTCCCAGGAGAAATGTGGATGCCCCAGCCCTTCCCCATGATCCCTGCGCTCCGTGACAGAGACATGGTGTTCTAGAAAGTACAGCAGCGAGACGGCTCTGTTTGCCTGGAGCTGTCCCAGGCGACCGTGTCTACTCGCCGTGTACGGAGTTCTCGGAGGCGCTGCGGAACGCACGCAGCTGTTCAGCACGCGTCAGGTGACCCGGACTGTTGGGTGGCTGTTCCCATGTCCCCAGGGCTCAGCTCTGTCCATGGTCTGTGTGTCCCTCAGAGGGCAGCCCTGAGTGTCCCTTCCTGGCCCCGAGACTTAACAGATGCCGGTGGGGTTTGCGGACACGCGGTCCCGGATCCACACTGCAGGCCGTCTCCTGGGCTTTGGCTTCTGTTGTGAGCCTCATCGAGCCGTGTTCAGTGAGCATCACAGGGAGGGGCTCCCGGTGGGACGGGGACGGCACTGGGGAGAGGCTGACGCGGGCGGCAGAGCGGGGCTGTGTGGATTCCGCCGTGGGTGTGAGGGGGCAGGTGCCACGGATTCAGAGGAAGGGGCTGGGGCAGCCGGGAAGGCTTCCTGGAGGCGGAGCCGGAGCTGAGCCCTGAATGAGTGTGGGGCGGGAGGGGCAGGCGTGACGCGGGCAGGGGGGGCAGGGGTGCTCCTGCCGTCGCTGGAGGCGGTCTCCACCTGTTGACTTTGATCATCGATGGCCCCCAAAGACGTCCCTGACTGCTCCACTCCCTCCAAAGGTGGGAAGGAGCCTGCCAGCCACTTCTCTGCCACTCATTGGCTCTGAGCTCTCAAGGCCAGTGTGACGGGGTCAGTGTCCCCACGCACAGGCCCCTCTCACACCTCCCGACCTTGTCAGCCTCCCCCGTGGCCCTGCCTGCACCCCCTCGCCAGCCACGCCACCCCGGCACTGGTGCCGACCGCGTTGCCCGCCTGGCACGGCCTCGCCTGGCCGCCTCGGGGGCCTTGCTGAGCTGGGCGCAGCAGGTGCAGTCACACACACGCAGGAGCTTTCCTCGGGCCACGTCAAGATGCCCATTTGTCCGTTTGTCCCGAGTTCCTGGCGTGGCTTGTCGCCCTTGTCGAGGCTGGCGGTGGCGAAGTCTCACCCTCAGCCACGAAGGAGCCCAGACCCGTGGCAGGGGCGTGGCAGGTGGAAGCTGGCCTCAGGTCCTGGGGAGCTGGCGTGGTGGGGCTGCGGCCTGTGGTCGTGCGCGATGGAGCCGAGCCCTGTAGGGCGCAGACCCCCGCCGCAGCTCTCTGCTCGCCTCTGCCCCTCCCCCCCAGCACCCCTACACCTGGCTTCCCCGGGGAGGTGGGGAGCCCGTGATGAAGTTCCACAGGAAGTTGAGTGCCGTGGCTCCCACCCCTCCCCTCGCTGGGCTGGACCGGTTTCCCATCGTGGTGGAGCACAGGTCACCGAAACCGTGGAGGAGGGAGATGGCAGCGCTTCCCGTCGCTGGTCCGCTCGGAGACCCCTCCTGCCCCCGGGGTCCTCCCAGATGCCCCCTCCCTGCCGGAAGCACAGCCCTGTAGGGGGACGTCCCTGACCCCGCGCTGCCGCCCCCAGACACAGCCCGTACCCCTGGCAGCCCCGGCTCTGTCTCTGCTTATCCCTGCCCCACTGCCTGACCACACCCAGACCAGGTAGTATGGAGGCGGCACACGGCGACACTCGGTGGGTGATTGTGCCCTTTTCGGCACTGCCGTCCCAGGCCCAGTGTGCACGCGGCCCAAGTGAGGAGGGAGTGTCCAGTGAGGATGGGGGGGGGGTGGACAGCCTCCGTCCAGGAGAGCCCCCAGCACGGGGGGGCACAAGACCCCCGGGGGGCGAGGTTTCACCCTGTGTCCTGCTCGGGTCCAAAGTCTGGCTCTGGTCTCAGCTGAGTCGGCCCTGGAGTGGGGTCCCAGGCCCAGGTCCCTTTGCAGTGTGATGCGGGGGGAGGCACGGGGCCGGGGGTGTCAGGGAAGCTTCTGGAAATTGCCTGAGACAGCACAATAGGGCTCCAGGCCGAGGGCAGGGAGAGGTCTGTGCGGGCCCCTCCGTCTGCTCTGGCTCTGCACTGGGCAGGAGACCCGGGCCTTTGTCCCTGCTGGGCTGCCCGAGATGGGGCACAGACTGAGGTCCTGGGGCGTGGACGAGGCAACCAGCAGCCCACGGTTTCCTGCCACCCACCTGGCATGTCCCTGGCCCCTGTCCTCGGCACCCTACCTGTGCAACCTGGCGAGGACTCCCAGGGCTGCCCTGCCTAGGGCAGTGCTGTCCCCGGGCTCAGCCGCAGGCGCTGTGCTCACCAACCATTGAAATCAGCATCCTGGGGCCTCCGTGCCTCCCCGCTCCCATGCAGCAGCCAGGTGTCTGCTTCCAGGGCCCCAGTGAACAGGGCCAAGGAGAGCCCCATCTCCTCACCTCAGCACCCAGTGTACAGCTGTAGCCATGGAAACCGGCTGCAGCCCTCTGAGCTGTGGGTTTGAGTTTGGTCTTGTAACTACGAGGAAGGCTCTTGCTGTCACACCTGTGCTCACAGGTGGGGCTGTGCACAGGGGCTCGCCCTGCACCCCCACAGGCTCACTCCAGGGACCTGGACCCCCCCAGGGAGGGCCCCCCCAGCCTGAGCCTCCCCAAGGCGAGCAGACTCTCCCCAGTGCCGCCCCACCAGCTCCCTGGGGAGGACACAAGGCTGGGTCTTGTGAGGTCAAGGGCGCGGCAGGAAGCCCAGGCCACTGCTGCCCAGGGACTGCCAGGGACCCAAACCCCAGCGAGAGGATAAGAACCCCCAGTGATGGCTCGGAAGCAGCGACCCCACCGGCTGTGGGTGGTAGCGATGGTCCTACTCTGTGTCTGCTCCATTTGGGGATAATCTCTCTTTTTCTGGCCAGAAAATTCCAGGTCAGTCGCTTCTTTTTTTAGTCCTTGAAAGGTGTTGCTCCATTGCCTCCTGCTTCCATCGTCTCCAAGGGGAAGTCGGCCGTCCCTGTCATCCTCTCTCTCTCTCTCTCTCCTCTCTCTCTCCTCTCTCTCTCCTCTCTCTCTCTCCCCCCTCACTCCCTCTCTCTCTCTCCCTCTCTCCCTGCCTCCGTCTCTCTCTCTCCCTCTCTCTTCCTCTCTCTCTCCTCTCTCTCTCTCCTCCCCTCACTCCCTCTCTCTCCCTGCCTCCGTCTCTCTCTCTCTCCCTCTCTCTCTCCCTGACTCCATCTCTCTCTCTCTCCCTCTCTCCCTTTCTCCCTCTCTCTCTCTCCCTCCCTCCCTCTCTCCCTCCCTCTCTCTCTCCCTCTCTCTCTCCCTCTCTCCATCCCTCTCTCTCTCCCTCTCTCCATCTCTCTCTCTCTGTCTCTCTCTCCCTCTCCCTCTCTCCCTCTCTCTCTCCCTCTCCCTCTCTCCCTCTCTCTCTCCCTCTCTCCCTCTCTCTCTCCCTCTCCCTCTCCCTCTCTCCCTCTCTCTCTCCCTCTCTCTCTCCTTCTCCCTCTCTCTCTCCCTCTCTCCCTCTCTCTCTCCCTCTCCCTCTCCCTCTCCCTCTCTCCCTCTCTCTCTTTCTCTCTCCCTCTCTCTCCCCCCAACCCCGGACTTTCTATTGTTGCTTTTAAGGAATTTGGTTGTGCTCAGGTTCGTGGGAGCTGTGAGGGTCTCTGGGTTTGTAATCATCACCCGACCTGGAAGCAGCTCAGCCAGTGTTTGCCCGTCTGCGGGATCCGGTGAGAGTGGACCACGCGGCGGCGTCCACTGAAGCTCGGGCGGCTTTTTCTTTCTTTTCCCTGTGTTTCATTTTGCATCATTTCTGCTGCTGTCTGCAAGTTTACCCTTCTTCTTTTAAAAAAAGATTTCTATATTTTATTTGAAAGGCAGAGGCACAGAGAGGCAGAGAGAGAGAGAGAGGGAGAGAGAGAGAGAGAGAGAGAGAGAGAGAGAGGTCTTCCATCCGCTGGTTCACTCCCCAAATGGCCACAACAGCCGGGGCTGGGCCAGGCTGAAGCCAGGAGCCAGGAGCTTCTTCCTGGTCTCCCACGTGGGTGCAGGGGCCCAAGGACTTGGGCATCTTCCACTGCTTTCCCAGGCCACAGCAGAGAGCTGTATCGGGAGTGGAGCAGCCGGGACTCGAACCAGCACCCATGTGGGATGCCGGCACTGCAGGCTGCAGCTTTACCCGCTGCACCACGGCGCCGGCCCCCGCCCTCCTTTTCTCCTACAGTTTCTAAGCAGAAGCTAATCCTGCTCTGTGTTTCTCAGTTTAGTCTCTATTGTCTGGGTTTGTTATTGTTACTCTTTCATCGAGCAGGACAGAGAGAGAGGAGGGAGAGAGGAGGGAGAGCGCCCATCCTCAGGCTGGTTCACTCCCCAGGCGCTCACAACAGCCAGGGCTGGGCCAGGGTCAGAGCCAGGAGCCAGGAGCCAGGAGTCCGTGCTGGTCTCCTGCGTGGGTGGTCGGAACCCAGTCACTCGAGCCTTCATCACGGCCTCCCAGGGTCTGCATCGGCGGGAGGCTGGCGTCAGGAGCCAGAGCCGGTGTCCAGCCCAGGCGCTTGACACGGGACGTGGGCGTCCCGACGGCGGCTACAGCACAGGGCCGGACCCCTGCTGGGTCTGTTTGGTGTCTTCGCCTCCGCCTGGCGTGCGCCGGGTTCCCGCTGGCTGCAGTCCCTCCGTCTGCGCCGTTTCCTGTCGGTTTTGGATGATGGGGCTTTCTCCGCGCTGCAGGTTCGTTTTCCTGCTTCTCTGGGCGCCAAGCGATTTTCCCGGTGCCAGACGCTGCGACTGCTCCCCGTGGGGTGCGAGGCGCTGTCTCCCGTGCGTATGCCTGGTGCGGCTCTGGGTGCAGCTCACTTCGCGGAAGCCAGTGAGTGTTTCGAATCTTGCCTTTTAAGCTCTGCTGGGCGAGACCGGAGCAGCTTCCGGACCGGCCCCTCCTGCGTGCCCAGTGCCTGGCGAGTGGTGCGGTTTCCCTGCGTGACAGACAGGCGGGAACGGGAGCTGCCGCGCGACCATCGTGGGCTGTGAGTGCTGGTCCTTCGGAGCCTCGCAGGGGGCTCTTCCTTGGGGCTCTGGCGGCCTCGCTCACACACGTGCTGATCTGACCCCGTGTCCAACCCCACAGAGCCCGGGGGACCCCTCCACACCCTGGCCCTGCGGCCTCCTGGGTTGGGCAGCCCTCTCCCCTGACGCAGGGCCCCCCTGCACCACAGCCTGGAGGCGCTAAGCAGGCAGGAAGCTGGGGCGGCGGCGGCTCCCCGGCTCCTTTCTCGTCTCTTGACCATCACCCCCTCCTGGCCGGTGTCAGAGGCCCCTGTCCTGGGTGAGCCGTTCCTCTGTGCCCCTCATGCTTCTTCTCATCTTGGGGTCGGTCCTCCTGACTGTGGGGTGGGTCCTGCTTCCACCCCCATTTTGACTGAGACCGGTGGAGTAGGAGGCTCACCCAGGTGTGCAGAGGCCAGATGCAAGCCCGGGCATGGCCCACGGCCTCACCGACGGGAGAGGGGCCGACCTGGGGGCCTCCTTGTTTGCTGCCTCCCAGGCCAGAACCCTCAGGTCCCTCAGGGCTCCACCTGTCCCCTATCCCCCCACCACTGTCTCTCCAACCCACCTGCCACCCACAGCAGCCTCAGGACCACCCCCCCAACACACCCACACTGTGCCCACCCCCACCCTGCCCCTGCGGAGTGCTTCCACAGCTGTCCTGCTGCTGTCCCAGCTGGCGCTGGCCAGTGCCCCTCCCCCCGGCACTCAGTCCTCCTCGATGGCAGGGCCGCCAGTCCAGGCGTTGGAGCAAAACAGCTGCGCCCCCGCCCTCCGTAGCTCCAGAGGGGGAGCCACAGTGAGCGAGTGTGGCCCACGTGAAGCGCTAGGGGCCTAGCACGGAAGCTGAGGCTCTGGACACGAGGGGTGCGGAGATGGGGAGGGGCCGGCGAGGAGACGGAAGGCCTGGCCCCGAGGGAGGAGGAGGCCGCGCGCTGTCCAGCGGCTGGGTGTCCGGCGCAGCGGCAGCCCCAGGCACTTGCTGGGAATGAGCGGCTGCAGCTCCCCAGGCGACGGAGCGGGCAGTGCCTCGGGCAGCGGGAGGTCCCTGCCACGCGCGCTCTGCCGGCCTCCGCCCTGGCTCACGGCCAGGCTGCACGCCTGAACCCCCTCGCTCTGCCGGCCCCTGGGCCTCTGCACCTGCCTCCTCCCATTGTCCCTCTGTCCAGCCCACAGGTCTCACCGTCCAGGTCCCCCTCGGGCCCAGCTATCCTGGCCGACATGCCCCCTGCACACCTCCTGTCCTCCCCACACGAGACAGAAGCAGGCAAAGGCCTGCCAGAGCCGGGTCGGGGACGCGGTGGGAGCTCCGTGAGCGGGCGCTGCTGGAGCCCAGAGAGGGAGCCACGTGCGGGTGGGGAGCAGGGAGAGGCTTGGTCAGGGAGCTCGCTAGTGGGTGACCCGCAGCCTCCGTGGGCAGGGCTGGAGACAGAACAGCGCTGGCAAAGGCTCGGAGACCAGCGCTCGGGATGCCGGGGGAGCCGCCCTCGCCCAGACAGGTTCAAGGAGAATCGCGGGAGTAGCGAGCGCCAGTATCCAGAGAGCAAGGCGGGGGCAACCTCGGGGGGCCAGGGATGCTGGCTGCGTGGGGCCTGGGCCGGGAGAGCCCTCTCAGAGAGCTCCAGGGAGACCCCGGGCTTGGTGATGGGGTCGCCGTGGAGGAGGCAGGTGCGCGGCTGCCGCCCTGGGCCGCGTGGCCCTGAATGCCCGACAGGAGCTGGGGAATCGGCAGCAGCGCTGGCTCCAGAGCAGGTAAAGCTGCCGCCTGCAGCGCCAGCGTCCCACATGGGAGCCGGTTCGGGTCCCAGCTGCTCCACTTCCAATCCAGCTCCCTGCTGATGGCCTGGGAAGGCACCAGCAGGTGCGAACATGGCTGCCTGGGAGGAGGCGGGATCTGGCCTCCGGCGGCAGGAACCGGCTGGGTCTGGGGTGGGAAATGGGTGTGCAGGGATGGCTGCCAGGCCGGCGAGGCAGACGGGCGCCAGGGCTGGGGTGGCCACGAGGGCATGGGTTGACGTGGCTCATTTTGGATTCTGGAGCCATCCTGGAAAGACGCATTTGGGGAGTGGACACGGGGAGACGGAGCTGGGGGAGGGGCTGGGGGCCTTGTGAAAGCCCCCGCACGCGAGTGCTCGTCCGCCCGGTGGGGACAGCGGTGCAGGGCCCCTGCCTTGGTCAGGTCCCAGCACCGCCGGGGCCGTGCTGCTTCCCACACACCCCCGTGGCGCGGCCGCAGACTGGGCGCACGGGCACTCCGCCGGGCTGTGTGGGGCCTCGGTGGGGCTGCGTAGGCCTGGGACTCGTGGTTGATGAGCTCCAGTTGGCATAGATGATGGTGTAAGTAAAGAGGTCGCAGGCCTGGGGCAGCTCGGGCATGGGGTGACCCACCGGGCTCCCGGATGGGGGCAGAGCTGAGAGCAGGCAGAAGGCGCCGTGGGGCCGGAGAGGGAGGCGGCCCACGGGCTGTCCTCCCGTGGAGCTGGGTGGCTTGGGACTCAAGTTGCTCCAGCTGCTGCCCCAGCCCGCCGCCTCCTGCCTCCTCCAGAGCCTGCTGTGGCTCCCTGAAGGGCCCCAGCTCCTGCCACTGTGGACTGTGGGCTGTGGGCTGTGGGCTGTGGGCTGTGGGCTGTGGGCTGGGACCCTGGCTGTGGGCTGTGGGCTGTGGGCTGGGACCCTGGCTGTGGGGCTGTGGGCTGTGGTCTGGGACCCCTGGCTATGGGCTGTGGTCTGGGACCCCTGGTTGTGGTCTGTGGGCTATGGTCTGGGACCCTGGCTGTGGGCTGTGGGCTGGGACCCTGGCTGTGGGCTGTGGGCTGTGGGCTGTGGGCTGTGGGCTGGGACCCTGGCTATGGGCTGTGGTCTGGGACCCTGGCTGTGGGCTGTGGGCTGTGGGCTGTGGGCTGGGACCCTGGCTGTGGGCTGTGGTCTGGGACCCCTGGCTGTGGGCTGTGGGCTGTGGGCTGGGACCCTGGCTGTGGGCTGTGGGCTGTGGTCTGGGACCCTGGCTGTGGGCTGTGGGCTGTGGTCTGGGACCCCTGGCTATGGGCTGTGGTCTGGGACCCCTGGTTGTGGTCTGTGGGCTATGGTCTGGGACCCTGGCTGTGGGCTGTGGGCTGGGACCCTGGCTGTGGGCTGTGGGCTGTGGGCTGTGGGCTGTGGGCTGGGACCCTGGCTATGGGCTGTGGTCTGGGACCCTGGCTGTGGGCTGTGGGCTGGGACCCTGGCTGTGGGCTGTGGGCTGTGGGCTGTGGGCTGTGGGCTGGGACCCTGGCTGTGGGCTGTGGGCTGGGACCCTGGCTGTGGGCTGTGGTCTGGGACCCCTGGCTGTGGGCTGTGGGCTGGGACCCTGGCTGTGGGCTGTGGGCTGTGGGCTGGGACCCTGGCTGTGGGCTGTGGGCTGTGGGCTGGGACCCTGGCTGTGGGCTGTGGGCTGGGACCCTGGCTGTGGGCTGTGGTCTGGGACCCCTGGCTGTGGGCTGTGGGCTGTGGGCTGGGACCCTGGCTGTGGGCTGTGGGCTGTGGTCTGGGACCCTGGCTGTGGGCTGTGGGCTGTGGGCTGTGGTCTGGGACCCCTGGCTATGGGCTGTGGTCTGGGACCCCTGGTTGTGGTCTGTGGGCTATGGTCTGGGACCCTGGCTGTGGGCTGTGGGCTGGGACCCTGGCTGTGGGCTGTGGGCTGTGGGCTGTGGGCTGTGGGCTGGGACCCTGGCTATGGGCTGTGGTCTGGGACCCTGGCTGTGGGCTGGGACCCTGGCTGTGGGCTGTGGGCTGTGGGCTGTGGGCTGTGGGCTGTGGGCTGGGACCCCTGCTGTGTCCGCAGCACCCTCCACGGTCCCTGGAGCTGGACCTTGCACGTGCCCAGTACACAGCTCTCAGTGGCCGGACGCTTGCCCAAAGGATGGATCCAGGCTGGCAGGTGCCAGGGCAGCTGGCCCCACTCTCCCCTTACTGCTGTATGCCCTGGCAGGTGCCTCTGAGCGCCTGAGCCTTCCTCGTCTGTCACACGGGCTCGGGGGTTCCTTCTCCAGGGATGGCGGCGTGTGCTCTCCCCACGGCACCAGGCGGGCAGGCATTCTCACATCCCCAATTCACAGATGGGTAAGCTGAGGCGTGAGCGCAGTGCGCATCAGGGTTGTCCCAGAACCTCCCCGACCTGGAACATGCCTGGGACCTGGTGGGTGCCCCGCCCTAAATGCTTGCACAGCCTGCTTGGGAGGGGGCCCAGGACGGAGGCGGGGCGGGGGCCGGCACCGTCAGGCCGCTGCAGAAGTGGTGCCCGGCCCCACAATGCAGCCAGCAAACAGGGCTGTGGGCGCAGATGGGCAGGTGGCCAGCACGGCGGGGTGAGTGAGACCCAAAGCAGGCGGCTGCTCACGGGGAGTCTGGGCCGGGCTCAGCCAGGTCAGGGCCCTTGAGTGGGCCCTGGACGGCAGACCCTGATGAGCCGGGAGCCGGCCCTGCCCGGCCTGCTGTCGGCAGGGCGCCGGCTGCCATGTTTCTCCCGTGGCAGGAGGCACAGCCGTGTGTGCAGAGCTGGCGTCTCTCGGGTCCCGGACACTGATTGGAAGTCCCCATGGTGTCCAGCCTCCTCCTGACCTGGCCCACAGTCACGCTGCGGGGCCTGGGGGGTCCTCCACGTGCCTGCGGGCCCCAGGGCCTCCTCCCTGGTGCTCCGGGGGTGCAGCCGGGGTGAGATCAGACCCCCCTGCCGCTCCTCCTCTGCCAGCCCCTCCTCCTGGGTTGGGGTTGGGGGTCCTGGCCCAGCTGAGAGTCTAGCTGAGCTGTGGCCATGGGGAAGGGGGTGGGGGGCGCGGGGTGGGGACCCTCCTTGGGCAGAGTCTGAGAGGACAGGCAGGGAGCCCTCAGCCTCTTGGCTTCACATGTGCTTCCTGGGCCAGGGACCCCGCAGGGACGGGCAGGGTCCTCGCCTGTCTGTTGACACCTCGCAGCCCTCAGTAAACGAACTTGAGGCTCTAAGCCTGCAGTGGGCAGAGGCCTGGCCGTGGATCCTGGCCGTGGAGCCTCATGTTTGCGTGAGGGCGTCCCGCACCTAGGCTGGACGTGCCGGGTCCCTCCCGCGGCACCGTCCCGGCGCTGAGCTGGAACCAGGAGCTGCAGCCAGTTCTTGGGAGAAGAAGTCGAAAATCTAAAAGCAAAACAGACAGCAGCTTCAGTCCAGCACAGAGTTTTAAACCGCAGCTCTGCCCGTTGTTATTTTAAGGGAAGAAGCAGCCAGCGCCGCCCGTGGCTGAGCTGGGACCCGAGCCCCACCCGCCGTGTCCTGACTCACTGCAGCCGGAAGGTTCTTGAATGGCGTGGGCTGCTCAGGAAGACCCCCCTCCCGCACCGAATGAACGCCGCGCCCACACTCGGGGCCGGGCGGCCCCAGCTTATCGGGTGGACCCCAGCCCCTTGCTCGTCGGCCTGTCTAGCCCCGAGGGGCCACTTGTGCCGGCCTGAGCCCTGGTGGCCGCACAGCCGCGGACAGGTGTAAAGCCAGGGGCTCGGGTCTCCGGGGCGTCAGAGGCAGCCCGATGAGGGCACGGCGTCCCAAGAGGCCATCGTGCGTTTGACGCCCACCTTCCGCACGGCCAGCCACACAGGCCTGGGGGGTCTCGGCTGATTCCCCCGGGGCCGCCGGGGGCTCCCTGGCAGCTGTGCTCCTGCCGCTGCCCAGGGACACACGGCCCTGCGCCAGCCAGGTGGGCTCGAAACTCGGAATTCCAAGGGTGGGCTCTGTTGACGGCGTTACTGATTACTGAGGACAGTCTGTCCCCGGGGTCCCTCCCACCCACGGGCCAGCAGGGGAGAGGAGACCTGGGCCCAGGCTGCCCCCCCGTCTGAGAAGTGGGTGATGAGGACCCTTGCCCGCACTGTCTCGGGCAGTCACGCAGGTGCTGCTAAGGGCCGTGCGTCCTCCGGGCGCAGAGGCTCCGCCCGCGCGCCGACAGGCACTGGGGAGCCGTCGGGGTGTCGGAGGGAGGCAGTGACCTGCACAGCTGTGGGGTTCAGGAGCCCCAGGGGGGCCTCGCAGGACACCCAGCCCCAGGATATGTCTTGATGCACAGCGGGTGGCTCGACGGTGTCACACGACACAGGGTGCACTGGACAGGAAGCCTGGGTTCCGTGCACCAGGCCACGGGGAGCCCGGACCGGGGTGGCCGGGGGCTTTGGGGAGAGGCTGCAGGGTGTCGCCTTCGGAAACCTGGCTCCCTGCCCGCCTCTCCCACCCCCCCAGCCCCCGCCCCCACCCTGGGGCCTGTGTGCAGCCCTCACACACCGCAGGTGTGCGGACGACCCTAGGCACAGCTGCCCAGCGAGGGGACCGGCAGCGTTCTGGACCCCAGGATCCAGCCTCGCTGACCCACGTGTGTCGGCTGGCGCTCCTGGGGGTGGGGGTACCAGGGTGGCTGCTCTGGGTGGACAACGGCTGTGCCCAGGCCTGGAGAAGTGGGGTCACCCACCCCAGGAAGAAGGGTCCCCCACTTGGCCTCCCCAGCAGGATCCAGGCCTGACTGTCAGCAGAGGGAGGGGTGCTGAGGGTACCACTTCCCCCGTGGCCAGCCTGACCACGGAGGGCGTCTCGGGGGTCCTCCACCCCCTTCACTCTCTCTCTCTGCTCTTCCTCCATCACCCTCTCTTCCCCCTCTTGGCCTCCCAGAACCTCCTATCAAAGGGCCTGGTCTGGGAGGCGGTCGGGACGGGCAGGAGCCGGGGTTCTGGTTGCTGTCGGAGTGAGCAGGGCACAGCTGCCCGCCTCCTCCAGGCAGGCAGCAAAGGCCCCGGCCAGTGCAAGGTGGCAGTGGCTGCTCCCTCTAGGAGGCCAGGAGCTGGAGCCACAGGCAGCGCCCGCCTTGGCTCTCCCCTCCCCCTCCTGCCTGGCACGGACTCTCAGCCCCACCCGACCCTGCTCTCCTCCTGCCCCTGGCCCTGAACTGGGCAACCCTTGCAGCTTCTGCACAGCTCACGATGGAGGCCAACAGGGGCTGCCCCCGCCTGCCCCGTCCCAGAGTTCCTGGGGCTGGTTGTTCCAAGCGGGGAGGGACAGCCGCAGAGCTGGGGGCACCGTCTTCCCCCGGGGGACCCCAGTTTCCCGTTCCTACCCTTTGTCCCCAGTCTCCCCTCCTGAGCCGTGTCGGTGGAGAGCAGTCACGGGTACCACTTTGCTGCTGTCCCGCCCTGAGCCAACCGCAGCTCACCCGAGTGTGGTGTCTGCGGGCCTTGGGCTCCCCGAGGCTCTGCGGCCACAGGGACAGCTGTGGGCCAGCGGGCAGGTGCTCCTCCTGCTCCACGGGTGGCTTCCCTCCGCCCGGGGCCCAGCCAGATCACGTGGCCCAGGCACCTCCCAGAAGAGATAGCCTGGGGTCCCCGGCTTCCCAGACGGCCTGGGGAGTGTGTCTCAGTCCAGCTGCTTCATGCCTGTCACCTCCATTCACTCTGTCACACGGAAAAGTCACCGACCCCGGGGGAGGCCAGGATGGGGTGACAGTAGCGGGCCACGTGCCCAGGGCCCTGAGGCACCAAGAGCTCCCTTGGCCAGCTGTGCCCACTGCCATGCTGAACCGCGGCCCAGGCGGGAAAGGAAAAGTCCCCGATGCCCCAGCCCCCAGCCCACCCCCACCGGCGGCCCTGGTCCCCCTGGCTGAGGACATCTGCTGGCACCCGGGTAGACCCTCCGTGGCACCAGCTCGGCCCAGCTCCCTGGGGTCGCTCCTGAGCGAGGATACGTCACAGGAGTGCAAGGCGCCTCCCACCAGCCACCCAGCCCGGCGCAGGGCGATGCCTCCAAGGTGCACCGGGGCAGCCGAGCCGTTCTCCGTCTGTTTATTGCCGGCATCTGGGAGCCCGCGGAGCGTGAAATCAGGAACAAATGTGCCAAGGGTCTAGACAGGGACTCGGCAGCCGTGCTGCGGGCCTCGGGCCTCCAGGTGTGAGTGTGCGGGGCTGCGAGCCCCACCCCCACCCCAGCCGGCCTCGGTTTCCCTGGAAGGGCGTCTGGTCCGTTTTGCAGGCTCATGGGCCCCCCAGCAGCCCGGTGGGTTTGGAAGTCTCCAGGCTGGGCTCGCGGGGCAGGCAGGTGGGGCCGGCTGCGTCTGGCTCGGCTGCCAGGTGCTTCCTGCCCCCGCCCCCAGCTCCGGAGCTTGCAAGAGGGGCTGGCCCCCCTCCAGGCAGCCCAGAGGAGCCAGGGCTGTGGGCAGGGGACAGCTCCCGCCCGAGCCCCCTCCCCCCGCCATGCTCTAGTGGTGGGGGTGCACACAGCACAGGGAGGGCCCCCTCTCTCAGCCTGAGGTGGGGGCTGGGGACTGGGAAGCAAAGCTGTTTATAAAGCTTTAAACCGTTTATGGTCCCCGGGGGCAGATTAGCAGTGCAGTGAGCTCCCGCCAGCCGTGCTGGCTCGCAGCCGCTCTCACTGGGCCTGGCTCTCCTCTGCCTCTGGTCTTCTCCATGCTGTCCCAGCACCCTTCCTCCTCCCGCGGCCCCGCCGGTACAGATGGCCGTCTTTCAAGACTCCGCTGGGACGTCTCTTCCTCCAGGGAGCGTGCCCCGGCTCCCGCCGCCCAGCATCACCCGTCTCCAGCCCTGAAGCCCAAAGCCGTCCGTTGTTCCCGGAACCCAAGTGTCCCAGCCCCCAGCAGGTGCGCCTCAGAGCCTCCGCTGCCCCTCCCCTCCCCGCCCACCTTGGGGCGCTCGCTGGCTTCTGGCTGTGGACTGCACCGCGGGGGTGCTCAGATGTGCTGGCTCACCTGATCACGCCGCCCGCTGGAGCCGAGCCCCACCCTGCTCGCCTTAGACCTGGAAGCCCATGGGGCCCTGTTCTTCCCGTCACATGGCAGGAGGAATGTGCTCCCTGCTGGCCCTGGCGGCATCAGAAGCCCTCGGGAAGGCTCCCTGGAGGAGGGAGGCCCTGCTGGGCTTTGCTACATCAGGAAGGGGGTCCCAGAGGAATGGGAGGGGGGCCGAGGAGGCCGGGCCGCTCTGCTCTTAGGGATCGTCTGGAGCCGACGGTGGATGGACGTCAGGCCGGGGCCCAGCCTGGCCCGGGGACCTGGCGCCTGCCGTGGGCGTCGCTGCTCAGCGGCATGCTGGTATCTGCGTGGAGAGCCGAGCGGCTCCAGCTGGCCAGGCCCGGGTGTCAGAGCAGTGGCTGCTGACAGCCCTGGGCACCCGGCCCGAGCCGGCACCCTCCCCGTCACGCCGCCAGGCTGCCTGCCGCTGGGGGGACCCAGGCCCAGAGCCCGAGAGACAGGCGGGGCTGGGGCCATCTGTGTCTCAGGCCCAGGAGGGGGAGTGAGTGCGGCCGGCTCCCCTGGGGGCCCAGGGAGGGACGCAGCCATGATGGGGGCCTCCGGAGCACCGGGCTGTGCCATTTGTCTGCCGACTGGCGGCATCCTTGGTGCCAGCCCATTTTACAGAGGGGGAAACCAAGGCACGGAGCAGCCAGGACACCCAGGAAGCAGGATCTGGCTCTGCTGGGTGCACAATGCAGAGCTCCCCCTGCTGGCCTGGGCACCTGCGGACTCTGTCTCCCTCCAGTCAGCCTGGGGTCTCTGGGGAAGCCCCGGACCAGGGCACCGCTCCATGGTGGCCATGCCAGCGAGCGCCAACTGTGCACCCCTGACTGTGGCCGTTGTGGGGGGTTGGTGGCCTGAGGTGGGCCCTGATCCGATCCCCACACAGCTGTCACTGCTCCTGGGCAGGTACCTCCACCCCTGACCTCCCCCAAGCCCTGCGGGGTCCCTCAGTGATGAAATGGAGGGGCAGCAGTGACCTGCTCTGGGCACCGGGGTCGAATCCCACTCCCGGTGTTGGCACAGGAGTCGCTGTGCAGATTCGGGGCCCTGCAGGGCCCTGGGAGCCGACGTCGTGGTCCGCGTTTCCAGAATCCGTGTTCTCTGTCTCCCTGGATCAGCCGCCCCTGGCTGTCCACGCACGTGGCTGCAAACGCTGCCCCTGGCCACTCATGAGCCTTCCCAAGGTCAAGCGACAGCAAGGAGTGGCCCGAGTGTCAGATCACAGCTCCGTGTCTTGGGAGAGAAGCCAACCCGGACCCCACAGGCAGCAGGGCTGCAGATGTGGCCGGCAGCCCCTTAGTTCAGGAGGCCTGGGCCAGCACCCCAGAGCCATGGGCTGCCGCGTTCGCCCCCCACAGATGCCGGGGGCCAGGGGCATTCACGCACGGGCAGCTGAGGCTCAGCAGTGGCCTCGTCCGTGGTGCTGGGCAGGTCACTGCCCCCGGCAGGTGCGTCTGCTCTTTGGCAGAAGTGGCTGCCACGGCCCGTGGGCTGGCGTGGGGTGTCTTGGAGAAGAGCCGGCCTGGCTAGCGCCGAGTGTGGTGACAGGGACAAGGTTGGCTTGCCCGTCTGCCTGGGAGGTCCCAGGCTCCCGCGGAGACAGCAGGCACGGGTCCCTGTTGTCTGGGCTTTGGGCTGGGAGTGGCCCATTTGCTGGAGTGAAACACCAACAGCCTGGCCCTTGCCTGAGGCCCCCAGCCGTCCCCAGGCCGTGTTCCCTCCGCCACTGATGTCCTGCAGCTCCCGGCGAGCTGAGGCCGTGTGGGGGCGGGGGGCTGAGCCCCGTGCCGACATCGGGGGTGTGGAACATGAAACGCAGCCGGGCTGGGGCCCCAGCGGCTGCCTCCGCCGCACACCCGGCTCCCTGGGTCCAGCCTCGGGTCGGCCGGCACGCTCAGCGGGACCAGGCCGCCAGCTGGCCTCAGCTGCCCCGGGAGGCCGAGGCGGGTGGGGGCTGCCAGGCAGGGTGCCCAGGAACGCCTGTCTGTCTGTCTGTCTGCGCCCCGCCGTCTGGCGGCCCTGGCTTCCTCTGGACCTGCCTGTCTGCACCTCGTCTGTTTGGAGCTGTCCATGTGTCTGTGCTCCGTCGCCTCGTGGCTCTGGCTGTGTCTGGATCCGCCTTTCCGTCTGTCCGTCGGGGGTCTGAGTTCCAGGCCCAGCCCCCAACCCCCCTGCCTGTCGGTACGGGCTTCCCTCTGCGCGTCCTGCCTGGCCAGGAACCCCCACATCCGGCCACAGCGTCTACAGTGGACAGCACAGCGCCCCCACCCCCACACCAAGGGCCGGGAGGAGGGGCCGAGACCCCAGGGACATCCGGCTGTCCGGGAGAGGCGGGGCCCGCCGTGCAGGGCTCAGGCCTCTTGTTCTCAGAGAGGAAAGGAGACCTTGCTGTGTGCGCAGTGCTGGGAGGAGTGGGAGGAGGAGCGGGGCCCAGCCCCGGTGTCTGGGACAGAGCAGGACAGGGCAGGAGGGCAGGAGCACGGTCTCTGGGAACGCACTTGGCCTTGGGACCCAGTGTTTCCGACCCTGAGAAAGGAAGTCAGGGGCAGGTGTTTGGCCTGGAAGTGAGGGCACCTGTGCCCCACAGGGGAGTGCCTGTGCCCACTGCCCGCTCAGCGCCGACCCCGGCTTCCTGCTGACCTAGACCTGGGAGGCAGCAGGATTGGCTCCTGGGTCCTGGCTGCCCACAGGGGAGACCCGGATGGAGTTTCTGGCTCTGGCTTTGGCTTAGCCTGGCAGCATCGGAGGCATTTGGGGAGTGAACTGGCGGATAGGAACAATCTTTCCCCTCTCCCTCTTCTTCTCCCTCTCCCTCTCCCTCTCTCTCTCCTCTCTCTCTCTCTCCATCTGTCTGTTTCTCTCTCAATTTGTAAAAATGTAAAGCAGAATTAAATTTTAAACCAAAAGCAAACCGCAAAAAGAACCGAGCATCGCGTTGACAGAAACCCACGCGGCGTCAGCCCCGTCCCCCGCCGCGGAGCCGCCGCCGGCTGCTGCGAGTCCCGGGGGCGCAGCGCGGCGCGGCCGAGCCTGGGCGCCTGGCAGCAGCCTTGCAAGGCGCAGTGCAGACTCGCCACGCGCCGTGGAGAGGGGCCAACGCGTGGATGGTGTTGGCAAACACGGTTTGCACCGACAAGTCCAATAGGCGTCAAATGTTCATCGGTGAAATCCCTGCCGTCTGTGATTTAAGGGACGCTGTGGGCGTGGCTTCCTGCTCCGTCTTCCCCTCGCTGGCTCCTGGGTGTGGGGCGCCCAGGCCAGGACAGCTCAGGGCGCGGGGGAGAAGGTCGCCCTCTAGAGGTCAGCGCGAGGGAGGGAGCGGAGAGAGGCCGTGAGCAAATCAGGAGGCGCGGAGGGCGGTGGCTAGGGCGGGACTTAATTGAATATTCAAAGAGGGAGAGGTTTGGGGCGGGGTTCGTGCCACCCATCTCCGTGGCCTTTGTCACGGTCAGGTGCATGATGGGAGTGGGAGTGCCGGCCATGGTGACCTCACTGTTCTGGCCCCAGGGTCATGCCAGGGACGCGGCCCACAGCCACACTGGGCACGTCCAGCCGGGCTGGTTTTGGGCCTACAGCACGGCAGAACTGGCAGTTTTGGCGACACGGGAGGGGGCGGGGCTGGAGGTGCAGGCGGGGCCCTGGCTGCGGCAGGGGCCACGGGGGGCTGTCAGACCCCAGCTGCTCCCCGCCAGCTGCCCACCTGCCCACACCACGAGCGGCAGCCCGTGTTCCCCGCAGGCCGCTTCGCAGTGAGCAGAGCTCCGGCGAGGACATCGGGACGCCCCAGGGCCCCCTTGGCAGCACACAGAAGCCCACGCTCCCGGTGGGAAAACCTGTAGATCCAGTAGAACGAGGCACGGGCTCAGTGGTTAAGATGTCGCTCGGGACACCCACGCCCCACATCAGGGCGCCGGGGTTCGAGTCTTGGCTCTGCCTCCTGCTGCTCTGTGCCCTGGGAGGCAGAGGGGCCGGCTCTGGGGGCTGGAGTCCCGGCTCCCGGCTTTGGCCTGGCCAAACCCCAGTTGTTGTGGCCATTGGGGGAGTGAACTGGCAGACGGAAGATCTGTGTTTTTCTCTCTGACCTTCAAATAAATCAATTACATTTTAAAAAGAACAGTGACTGCAATGGCTTGAAACACATGAAATATGAAGATAGTTCTAAAAGCTTTTGGAAAAATGAAGTTTAAAATATGAGGCTTTTTTTATGCACGGAGTTTTTTCAGGACTGGCATGTAATGTTGGCATCCCGTACGGGCACTGGTTCCTGTCCCGGCTGCTCTACTTCCAATCCAGCTCCCTGCTAACGCACCTTGTTAAGCAGTGGAAGATGCCCAAATCCTTGGGTCCCTGCCACACACATGGGAGACCTGGAAGAGGCTCCTGGCTCCTGGCTTTTTTTGTAAAATTTAAAAAGAGAAAACCACGCACGGATTTCACACTTGGTTTCTGCAGAACAGACTCACTTCCCGGACTGTTGAGGACCCCACGTGGATGCGGGAAAGCGGCCGTGAGGTCGCGGCGGCGGCAGAACAGCTCCAGGCTGACGCTGCACCTCGGTAAAGATGAGGCCGGCGCTGCGCCATTGCCGGGGTCTCGCCGGCACCGGCCCTGGACCTGCCTGGAGCAGCCTGAGGGGCCCCTGTGCCAGCAGGCCTGAGCACCTGGGGCCGTCAGTTAAATCCACCCCCCCACCAGGCTTCCGGACATAGACCCTTTCCTCTTACCCCCCCCAATTCTACAGACTGTCTGCTGTGCAAGCCGGCGCCGCAGCCTGCAGCAGGTTTTTGTTTCTTTGTTTCAGAGGAGAGGAGCCAGATCTTTCCTCTGCTCAGTGTGGGGCAAAGGCGCCATTTGGGAAGTCGCAAGTTCTCCAGGTGGATGAAGTCAGGGGCGCAGACAGCGGGCGGAGGCTGACGGGGAGCTTGACAGTGGCAGAGTTGGGCTGAGCCCCGCCGATCCCAGCAGCCAGCCACACATCGCGGCTGGGGGCAGGGGGACACTCAGACGTCAGCCAGGGAGGGGATGCTGGGAAGCCGTGCCGGGGAGAAGGGAACCCAGGTGCCGCTCCAAGAGACCCAGCCTGCCCCAGGTCACCGGGCACTCTATAAGAGCAATGATCTCGGGGCTGGCACTGCGTAGCGGGTAAAGCCCCTGCCTGCAGTGCCGGCATCCCATATGGGCACCAGTTCAAGTCCCGGCTGCTCCACTTCCGATCCAGCTCTCTGCTGTGGCCTGGGAAAGCAGTGGAAGATGCCCAAGTCCTTGGGCCCCTGCACCCACGTGGGAGACCTGGAAGAAGCTCCTGGCTCCTGGCTTTGGATCGGCCCAGCTCCAGCCATTGCGGCCATCTGGGGAGTGAACCAGTGGATGGAAGACCTCTCTCTCTCTCTGTGCCTCTCCTCTCTGTGTGTAACTCTGACATTCAAATAAATAAATCTTTAAAAAAAAGATCAATGATCTCGAGGCTTCTGTAAGCCAGGAGGGGAGGAGGAGAAGGAACGGGCCCTGAGCCGAAGGCACCTGCTGTAGCCAATCCTGGGTGAACCAATGACCATGGACGCTGGGGCTGTCGGGAGGGTGCCAGACCCAGGCCCACGGCCTGCCACGTCCTCAGCTGCCGGATGTCGCCCGGAGGGGTTTATGAGTGACCTGCTGGGCGCAGGCATTCCGTGTGCAGGGCTCCGGTCACTCCCTCCACCCCAGCTTGGGAAATCGAGGGAACTGTGAGCCTCGCTGCAGCCAACAGGGCCGGGCTGAGCCCCCGCCAGTGCCGCAAGACAGGGCCTGTTGCTGCCGCTGTCGCCTGTCCCCCGAGGGGCCGGGCTGGGCCAGACGGGAGGGGACCCATAGGCAGCACCGGCCATGACGAGAAGCTCACAAGGAGCGTGGCCTGGGCCGAGAATCGCACTCCTGAGGTAGCCCAGGGAGGCCGTCAGAGCGGTTCCCGTAATTCGAGCAGCTCCTGTTACTTAGCCAGAGACAGAGGTAACCGGCAGGCATTCGGCCTCATCCCGCGGGAGGCGCCAGGGTCCGACGCACGCCTCCGGCTGGCACAGACCCTGGGAGGGGCAGGCAATGGTGCGATTGGGCCCTGGAGGGAGTTCCCTGCTTCCGACTTGGGCGCGGCCCAGCCCCCACTGTCCGTGGCAGCTGGGAAGGGAAACAGTGCGTGGGCGCTCCCTTTGTCTCTACCTCTCAAAACATGCTTAATGAAACTATCTTTAAAGATTTATTTATTTGAGAGGTAGTTACAGAGAGAGAGAGACAAAGACAAAGACAAAGAGAAAAGTCTTCCATCCGCTGGTTCACTCTCCAGATGGCTGCAACAGCCGGAGCTGCGCCAATCTGAAGCCAGGAGCCAGGAGCTTCTTCTGGGTCTCCCATGAGGGTGCAGGGACATGTGTTGCAGGGCGGGGGGCTGTTGGGTGCACCCGGACGCCCGTGACACGTGACATGTGTTGGCAGGATGGGGAGCTGTGGGGTGCGCCCAGACGCCCATGACACGTAACTGTGTTGCAAGGTGGGGGCTGTGGGGTGCGCCCGGACACCTGTGACACGTGCCTGTGTTGCAGGGTGGGGGCTGTGGGGTGTGCCCGGACGCCATGACACGTGCCTGTGTTGCAGGGTGGGGGCTGTGGGGTGCGCCCGGACGCCATGACACGTGCCTGTGTTGCAGGGTGGGGGCTGTGGGGTGTGCCCGGACGCCTGTGACACGTGCCTGTGCTGCAGGGTGGGGGCTGTGGGGTGCGCCCGGACGCCGTGACACGTGCCTGTGTTGCAGGCTGCTGACGCAGAAGGGGCGGATGACAGCCGGGACCGTGGTCATCACCGGGGGCATCTTGGCGACAGTGATCCTGCTCTGCATCATCGCCGTCCTGTGCTACTGTCGGCTCCAGGTACCCCCGGGGGCGGGCGGAGGGGAGGCCTGCGGCCGGCCCCGCCCCGGGAGGAGCCCCTGCAGGCCAGGAGGGGGCACTCCAGGTCTCCTGGCCGGGGACACGCAGCTGCCCAGCGAGAGCGCCATGCTGGGCGCTCGGGCCAGCTCTGCACCCACGTCCCCCGTGTCTGCCCGGAGAGGAATGGGAGCCACTGGTGCAGGGCGGCTTGAGCCCCCGCTGCGCCGCGCCCCCCGTGCCTCAGTTTCCCCACCTGCAAGACGGCCCAGCCTGGGGGCTGCTGTGCTGGGCTCTGAGAGGTGCCTAGCGCTTAGCCCGGCCTGAGCTGGACCCCAGGACACACAAGTGCGCAGATCCAGGCATCTGATCAGGCGTGCCCCGCCCACCGCCCGGATCCTGTGCTCCGGGCCGGCTCCTCTCCCGCGCGTGGGGGCTGGGAGGGCCAGGGAGTGCCAGCCGGTCACCTGCTCTGCCCTCAGTACTACTGCTCCGCCCTCAGTACTACTGCTCTCAGCACTACCGCCCTCAGTACTACCGCCCTGCCCTCAGTACTACCACCCCCACAGTACTACCACCCTCAGTACTACCGCCCCCCACAGTACTACTGCCCACAGTACTACCACCCCCAGTACTACCTCTGGCCACAGTACTACCTCTGGCCACAGTACTACCACCCTCAGTACTACCACCCTCAGTACTACCGCTCTCAGTACTGCCACTCTTCCCTCAGTACTACCGCTCTCAGTACTACCGCCCCACCCACAGTACTACCGCCCTCAGTACTACCTCTGCCCACAGTACTACCGCCCTCAGTACTACCGCCCTCAGCACTACTGCCCTCAGTACTACCACTCTCAGCACTATCGCCCTCGGTACTACCGCCCTGCCCACAGTACTACCGCCCTCAGTACTACCGCCCTCAGTACTACCACCCCCACAGTACTACCACTCTCAGTACTACCGCCCCACCCACAGTACTACTGCTCTCAGTACTACCGCTCTCAGCACTACCGCCCTCAGTACTACCTCTGCCCACAGTACTACCACCCTCAGTACTACCGCTCTCAGTACTACCGCTCTCAGTACTACTGCCCCGCCCACAGTACTACCGCCCTCAGTACTACCCCTCTGCCCTCAGTACTACTGCTGTAAGAAGGAGGACTCCGAGGAGGACGAGGAGGAGCCGGACTTCGCCGTGCACGCGCACCTGCCCCCGCTGCACTCCAACCGCAACCTGGTGCTGACCAACGGGCCGGGGCTCTACCCGGCCGCCTCCACCTCCTTCAGCCAGAGGTCCCCGCAGGCCCGCGCCCTGTGCCGCAGCTGCTCCCACTACGAGCCGCCCACGTTCTTCCTGCAGGAACCCGAGGACGAGGGCGTGCGCAACGGCGGCGAGCGCGTGGCCTACGCCAGCTTCAGCCAGGAGGACCTGGAGCTGTCCCCCAGTGGGGGCTTCGGGGGGCTGCAGGCACTCGACCCCGGCCGTCTCTCGGCCATGCGGGAGGCCTTCGCCCGCAGCCGCAGCGTCAGCACCGACGTGTGACCGTGCCCCCGCCATGGCGCGCCACCCCGGCCCCCCACCTCCTCGCGTCCCTGTCCTGGGGGGACCCCAGGCCTGCAGAGCCCCCAGGCTGGGTGCAGGGGTGAGGCTCAGCAAACACAGGTGTAGCCATGGGTAGCAGGGAGACCTGATGCAGCCACAGGGCCAGGGCCGTGGAGTGGGGCCGCTGGTGGCCTCCAGCTCAGCCCGACAGCGTGGCCGTGTGTGTGGCCACCCCGCCCACCCTGGGCCTCACGTGTTCTGGGAAGGGGCGGCCTCAGGCTTCCCTGACACTGACGACCAGCTGCCGTCCGCAGGGCCCCCTCTCGCTCTCACGTGCACACACACACGCATGAACATGCCCACGCATGCACACACACGCGCCCGGCACCTGCCTGCTTCCCTCCTGCGAGGGGGCTTCCCGGGCAGCCCGCTCCTCGAGAGTTCACCCCAACCCGCATCCTGGTCAAGGGAGGCCCAGGCAGGGTTGGGGGGCTGCTGCTCTGGGGGTGCCGGCCCCAAGACCCCAGCCCGGCCCTCAGCTCTCCACACAGCCCGCGAGCCGGAACCCGGAGGGCAGCATGAGGTGTGGCAGGGTGGGCAGAGCTGGGCCAGGGCGCGCGAGCCCTCTGCCCACCAAGAGGCGGGCCTTCCCGGGAGGCAGTCGGAGTCCTGAGAGCCGAGGGGCGCCGGGGCTCGGCGGGAAGCCAGGTCCCGAGGGAGACGGCTGCAGGGCGCCCTGTCTTGGGCCACCCCCAGCAGTGTCCGGGTGGAGCCCCTGTGTGGAGCCCCCCTCCGAGGCTGCGCTCCACCCAGTCCCGATGCAGGCTGGGGGCTCCCTGCTCTCTTCCATCAGCCGCAGAAGTGACACCACTGGCTCCCCCGAGGCGCCACCCGCCCCCAGGAGCTCCTCCCTCCCACAGGGCTGTGGCCCCCCGAGTGAGGCTCGTCTCCCGCCGTGAGCTCCCAGAGCCTCCTGCAGTTGGGGGACACTGGCTGTTCGGGGACTCCCTGGTCCCCCACCCGGTCCCTGTCTCCCTCCCGCCCCCTCCCCCCCACCCCCATTTGGATGCACCCTTGACACCCTGCTCCCGGCCCCACCCCCGTCAAGTCTGTCCCTGATGCATTCACCTGGGGAGGGGTCTGGGGTGGGGGCGGGGGCGAGGGCCCGGGCAGCTGTTCCCCTCTTGGTCTCCAGCCTCCCCACGTAGACACTTAGAGCCCCGGAATGCAGTGAGCACCCCTGCCCTGGCCCGGTCCCCGCAGCGCCGCCCTGGGGCCCGCCGGCCTGGCAGAGCCAATGGATCATCTTCCACCACCCTCGTGGCTTCAGTCTGGCTGCCATGGCCTGTGCAGACCCCTCTGTGGCGTGCCACGCCCGCGGGGCCCAGGCCCTGCCTGGAGGAGCCCACAGTCACTCCCTGGCGAGGGGTCTCGCCTTTGTCAACCCCGGGGGGACGGGGGCTGTGGTCATCTCCCCTGGGACCCACGGCTGACCCCGTCTGGGCCGGTGACGGAGCCCCTGCCTCAGGGGGCTCCGGGCAGCCCTGACGGGGCACAGGGCCTTGTGTGCAGTGGGCACACACACTCAGCACTGGCAGAAAAGGAGGGGGCTTGGGCAGGAAGAGGACGGCGGAGCAGAGCAGGACCCGGACGCAGCACGGGCGGGCCACGGCCACTCAGCCCTCCCTGGGCGGAGCCGGAGCCCTGGGCGGGCGGGGGAGGGGGCTGGGAGAGACCCTCCGCGGCGGCCACAGCCGTGGTGGTGGAGCCACAGCCGTTGAGGTCGCCCTGAGAAACTGCAGCCCACGGTGGGGTCCTGGGTTCTGCTCCCCAGGCTGGCTCCTGACTCCAGCAGGGGTGGCCCGAGGAATGGGGCTCCCGCCACCCCCGTGGGAGACCTGGGCTGAATTCTTGGCTCCCAGCTTTGGCAGCCGGCTCAGCCCCCGCCGGGGCCGGCGTCTGGGGAGTAAACCGGCAGATGGCAGCTCTTTGCGGGCGCCTTCTCTCTCTCTCTCTGCCTCTCTCTGTGTCTCTCTCTGCCTCTCCAATAAATACATTTTTAAAAACGCGCAGCCCTTGATGCAGCCACGGGTGCACACAGGCGGAAGCGCCCCAGGCTGGTTGCTGCCTCAGCTTCCCCGGGGTGGTCCCTGCTCTGAGGCCCAGTGTGGGGACAGGCTGGGCCCCCACGCAGGAGGCAGCCACTGGCCTCGCTGGCACCTGGGCCCAAAGGAAGCAGCTCCCCTGGCCGTCCTCAGCGCCGAGGCCAGCTGGCCATCCCTTGGGTGGCGGAGCCCCTGGCCCCTCCTCCCGGCGCCCTCCACCCCTGCTCTGCTCTTGCCTGTCCCCACGCCTGCCACTGGGTCGGCCCAAAGAGGGGCTCCCGTCCGTCTCGGCACCTATGAGTCCAGACCAGGGCCCCCCCTCCCCCCACAGAGCTCCAGAAACACCAGTCCTGAGGCTCTGCACACCTGCCTGTCCCTGTTCCCCGGCCTGCTGCAGGGGGCACTCCAGGCCTCAGCGCAGGTCCTCCCCCGCAGCCCCACACCAGCGGAGGCTCCGCCCACTCTGACCACTGCCCGCTGTCTGTGGCCTTTGGTCTCCGTCTGCACCTGGCCGGCCCCAAACCCCAGGCCTTAGGGAATGAGAGACCCCACACGGCCGCGCCCTGGCTCTTCCAAGCCCACAGGGTCCCCCCGCCCCTCCTACCAGAAGCAGCAGAGACCCCACCAGGCCGCCATAAATACGACCGTTTTATTGACATACACGGATGAGTACTGACCGCGGTTACGGGACAAACCCACTGCTGAGAACCACGCACACCGAAAGACGGCTCCCCGGGCTTAAAGTGCAGCAGGTGCCGGGCTGGGCCGTGAGACAGCCCTCCGGCTGACGGGCACCTAGATGCCGGCAGGAACCCGGTGGCGCGCGGGGCTGCCGTTGCTGCCTCCCCCACAGAGCCCAGTCAGGGTCACCTGCCAGTCCTCTGGAGGAGGCCACACTGGAGACGGCCTGGACCCTGGGCACGTCTCACCTCCACCGCTGGGCTCTGGGTCCTGGGGCCCCTTGGGTGGGGGCTCAGCCCCAAACACAGGATCCTTACGACTCTGTACAGGCGTTCGGGGCTCCCTGGCCTGGGAGAGCAGAGGGGGTGGCCCGGTGCTGCACCCCGCCCCCCGGCTCAGGCGCCTGTGGGGTGCCCGGGGCGGGCCCGGGCGGGCACTCGGGTCTCCATGGCTGCGGCGGCGGCCTAGGGGCGGGGCAGCCTGCAGGAGCGGCAGCACGCCTTGCTGTAGTACCAGTGGCTGCACAGGTTCACCTTGATGGCCAGGGCGCAGTTGGTGCCTGGCTGGTCCTGGCAGCTGTCATCTGGGGAAGGGGCATGGGGCGGAGGTCAGGGGTCAACAGGAAGCCAGGGTTGAGAACCCTGCTGGCTGCCCCAGCACCTTGCGTCCTGCCACGGGGCAGCTCTGGCACAGAGCACCTCGGGCAGGGCCACGCGCCCATCACGGGGACCCCAGTGGATGTCGGGCTCCAGTTCTCTGCCGTCTCCCTGTGGACATCAGCAGGAGGGGCGGAAGGGGCGAGGCTGGGGGCCAGGGTTGTGGTAGCAATGCATCCTGGGAGCCCACAGGTGCACAGCCCCCCGCACCGTGCCCAGAGCAGAACCCATCACCGGCACCTGCAGCGTATTCCAGGTGCCCAAGCCAGGACCCCTGTGGGCCAGTCAGGCCCCCGTCCTGGTCCCGAGGCCCCACACTCCCCGCCCGCCTGCGGCTGACCCTCTTCTCCCTCAGCCTCCGGCCCCAGTGGGCCCTCCCCTCCCCCTCCCGCCTGCTCAGCCTCCAGGCCCCGGCTCCCGCGCCTCCTCCACAAGTGCCCGCCCAGCCCCCAGCCTGCCCCTGCTCACCTGGGGGCTCCGTGGGGCAGGGCTGCAGGTCACAGGCCTGCCTGCCCACGGGCTTCACCAGCGGGTCACAGCCACGCACGATGTCGGTGCCCTGGTAGCACTTCACGTCCCGCATCCTCATGCCCACCCCGCAGGTCTTGGTGCACTGAGGGGGTTAGGGTTAGGGCAGGAGGAAGGCGACCCTCAGCTTCCCGCACGGGCCCCACCCACCTGGCTGGGCTCGCCACTGACCGGGGGGGGGGGGGGGGGCGCGGGCTGGCCACCCAGAGCTGCTGCAGTTTCCCCAGCTGCGCCGCAAGGGGTGGCCACCTCAGGACCTCCTTGGTCCCCGCTGGGTCTGCGAGGCACCTTCTGAAGCTGGCACCCCCCCCCCGGGTGCTCCCCCTGCAAAACCCACGAGCGGCTCACACGCTAGGAACGCTGCTCTTGCAAACACTTGAGGAGAACCGACGGGGGTCACTCCCACCAAGGGGGCCTGGGGCAGGGGTCAGGCCTCCCCTCCCCTCCCCTCCCAGCCCGCCCGGCTGTTCCCAGAGGCAGGCCTTGGCCTCTCCGGCCGGTCCCCCCGGTCTGCCTGCCTGCTCCCCCTCCACGCCCCGGCTCCCATGGGCTTCTCCACAAGCCCCAACCCAGCCCCCAGCCTCCCTTCTGCCGTGGAACGAGCGGGTGTGGTGTGGGAGGGGCGAGGTGGGTCCAGGGCAGGACCCTGGCCTGGGGTTGCTGCGCCCACTGGGCCCTTGTAACACAGACTCCGCAGCTCAGGCCCTGAAGCTGGAGGGCTTGGCACTTGCCTGTCGCTGCTACAGCCAAGGGTAGGGCGCCCCGGGCGGGGGTCTGAGCCTCCCCGTGAAGGTTCCCGGGCACCCAGACCCCTGTGACACGGCGCTTTAGCCCCCGTGCTCTGGCCCTGGGCCAGGGGCCCGCAGAGGCCGCTCTGGGCCTCCCCCCGGCCCCTCCTGAGAGCGCCAGCATGGCCGGCTGGGGAGGGCCGGGCAGAGTCCACGGGCACTGGCAGGGGCCGCCCTCCCTCCACCCCTCCCCCAGGGGCCAGTCTGGAAGGCTCCTCCTCACCCCCTACTCTGCCCTTTCACTCGGGGGGGACAGGCAGACGTGGGAGGGGCCTCGGGGCTCCTCTCTGAGAAAGGGGGGACCCTCCCCTTCGGGCACTGCTGGGCCCGCGGTCAGGGCTCAGCTGCCATCTGCAGAGAGGCGAGACCCCAGTCCTGTCTCACCTGACGTCCTCGGGCTGGGAGGTCTGGGGGCCAGGACTGGGGGGGGTCACACCCTCCCTGGGGCCCGCAGCTCCTGGCCCGGGCTCTGCCATTGTGGGGTCAGTGTCTCCGAATCCCACGACCCTGCCTTGGCCGTGGCTCGCCCGGGACGAGGGCTGGGTCCGACTCAGCCCCGCGTGGCCCTGGTGCCCCTGTGGGCTCTGTCAGCACCCCAGGTTGCCCCTGATAGCTTCAAGGTCAGTGCTAGGGGCCAGCGCTGTGGCATAGCGGGTTAAGCCTCCGCCTGCAGCACTGGCATCCCACATGGGCACCAGTTCGAGTCCCAGCTGCTCAGCTTCAGATCCAGCTCCCTGCTAATGCGCCTGGGAAACCAGCAGAAGACGGACCAACTGCTTGGGCCCCTGCACCCTCGCGGGAGACCCAGAGGACGCTCCTGGCTTGAGCCTGGCACAGCCCCTGCCGTGTGGCCATTTGGGGAGTGAACCAGCAGATGGAAGACCTCTCTCTCTCTCTCTTTCTGTCTCTCTTCCCTCCTCCTCTCTCTGTAACTCTGCCTTTCAAATAAAAAAAAAAAATCAAGCAGGCCAAGCCGGGCTGGACATGAGCAGGCCCAGCGTGAGAGCCGCAGAGACAGCAGGGCACGTCAGGCTTCCGGCAGGCCTGGCTCTCGTGCCACCTGACGCGGCGCAGGGGAGCAGCTCCCTGGGAGAGGCGGGGGTGGGTGGAGGGCCGGCCGCTCACCTCCGACCAGGGGCTGGTGTACCACTTGAAGCAGGGCCTCTCGAAGCAGGTGCTCTCCTCCGGCGGCTTCTTGGCCAGCCCGCACTCGGGCCCGCTGCGCGTCTGCAGCTTCCCGTTGGCCAGCTCCATGCATAGCACCAGCCGCTTCTTCACACCTCGCCCACAGGTGGTGTTGCACTGAGGCGGGGACAGACGGCCGGATCAGAGGCCAGGGCCTGAGAGGGCTGGGACGGCTGCCCCTGCCCGGGGCGGGGGGTGGGGGCAGGGGGACCCTGTGACAACAGTGGTCAGTAGCTACAGGGCGGTGGGGGGGACGCCGGGACCGATGGCGCATCGGCTGAGAACTCTTTGTTCCACAGCCGTTTGTCCCCAAATGGGCTTGATCAAAAGCAGCGGAACCCGAAACCATCTGTTTTGAAACAAATTGGTTAATGACCATTTGGCCGGGGGTGCTGTGGCCACAATCGATTTAGCAGACAACACTTTGTCCCAAGATGATTTGGTTAATAGTGATCTGCTTGAAGGCAGAGTGGAAGCAATTGGTCTGGCGTGGCGGGGGGGGGGGGGGGGGGGAGGGGAGGACAAGGCTGGCAGGGAAGACGTGGCCATCACAGCATGGACAGCAGGCTGCCCGGGCCCGCGGGCCACAGGCAGTCACAGCCGGACAGCGCCCGCCCCGTGCCCCATCGCTCGGGCGCCTGGGGGCCTGGTGTGGCCAGTTCTGTGTGCACCACGGAGCCTGCGCCCACTTGGAGCTGGGAGGTCGCAAGGGGTTCCCCGGCTGGTTTGGCTCTGAGTGTCAAATCCATCTCCGCGAACTCTGCCTTCAAAGTGGCTGTTCTCCGACGCCCTCTGGCCAGGCGCCCCCATCTCCGGGACACTCACCCTCTCCCAGTCCTGGGCCAGCCAGTGGGCCGGGCAATTCTTGTCCCCACAGGGGTGGATGGCCAGAGGCTTGGTCTCCACCTGGCACTGGGACTCGGGGACCACGCGGCCGTCGCTGGTCTTGCAGTACACGTGCCTGATGGTGCGGCCCTGCCCACAGCTCCCGCTGCACTGCAAAAGGGAGACGGCAGGGGCCCGGTGGGGGGCGCTCGGCAAGCGCCCAGCCCCCAGGGAGGGGAAAGCACCCCGGGCAGCGTGGGAAGCGGTTGCCGTAGTAACCACTTTTTAAATAACATTTTCCGTTCTAATTACAGAAATAATGCCTGCTTGAGGAGAAACACACAGGGAGAAACGCACACCTACAGAGAGGGAGGGGCTGCGCAGGGAGCCGGCTGGCGTCTGAGCAGACGAGAGGGGCAGGGACAGAGACGGGGAGACGGGGAGACGGGGGAGAGACAGACAGAGACGGGGGGAGGTGGACAGAGACGGGGAGACAGCGAGAGATGGACGGAGATGGGGGAGACGGGGAGATGGGGAGAGATGGGGAGTTGGGGGAGACGGGGGAGAGGGGAGATGGGGGAGAGACAGACAGAGACTGGGGGAGGTGGACGGAGACGGGGAGACAGGGAGACGGGGGAGATGGGGAGAGACAGACAGAGACGGGGGGAGGTGGGGGAGACAGCGGAGACGGGCAGAGACGGGGGAGTTGGGGGAGACGGGGAGAGACAGAGACAGGGGAGGTGGACGGAGATGGGGAGACGGGCAGAGACAGGGGAGAGGCAGACTGAGACGGGGAGATGGGCAGAGATGGGGAGAGAAGGACAGAGACGGGGGAGACGGATGGAGATGGGGGGAGGCAGACTGAGATGGGGAGAGAGACGGAAACGGGGGGAGGCAGACAGGTCAGATGGGGGCTTTGATTCCTCGGAACTACAGGGAGGCCGGCACGCAGGGGCTCCTCCCTCACACCCTTGCTCCAGACACTGGAGAAGCTGGGGGCAGCAGAGGCCAGCTCCGTGCCGGCCGCGCTCACCGGCCCCCAGTCGGACGCGGTCCACTGGCGGTCGCAGGGGGGGCCTGTGCAGTTCTTCTCGCCCACCGGCCTGGTGTTGGGGTCGCACAGCCTCTCGTCCTCAGAGCAGCGGATGTGTCTGGTCACCACGCTGTGCTCCCCGCACTTGGCCGTGCACTGTGAGGGGTGGGTGGGGGCTGGGTATGAGGCAGAGCTCCCTGGCTGGCGCCAGTCCCTGCGTGCGCCAGTCCCCACCCGTGGCCCTGCCAAGACCCAGCCAGCCCAGGGCCAGCCCTGCCCTGCAGAGGCCCACCAGCTCACCTTGGACCCCTGGGACATCTCCCACTGCCCTACTCTGCCCAGCAACACAAAGAGCCAAACCCCACCCAGCCGGTCCCACCCTCTCATTCGGGCTCCGCAGCCACCCAGGTTCCACCAGCCCCTGCCCTCAGGCCCGCCTGGCCCCACCCAGGCTCCAACTGGCCCCACCCCCACCTGGCCCCACCCAGCCCCACCCTCTCAACCAGGCCCCACCCACACCCAGGTTCCACCCAGCCCCGCCCCCTCACTCAGGCCCCTGCCCCCGCCCAGGCCCCCACCCCTCACTCAGGCCCCTGCCCCCGCCCAGGCCCCGCCTCCTCACTCAGGCCCCGCCTGGCCCCGCCCCCTCACCCAGGCCCCGCCCGGCCCCCGCCCCTGCCCAGGCCCTGCCCGGCCCCGCCCCCCCACTCAGGCCCCCGCCCCCACCCAGGCCCCACCCGGCCCTGCCCCCCCACTCAGGCCCCCGCCCAGGCCCCGCCCGGCCCCGCCCCCACTCAGGCCCCGCCCCCGCCCAGGCCCCGCCCGGGCCCGCCGGATCCCGCCACAGCCGCCGCTCACCTCCGACCACTCGGACATCTCCCACTGCGGCCCGCAGGCCGGGTTGCGGCACACCTTGCGCTCCTCGGGCCGCACGGCCTCGGCCGCCTCGCACAGGTCGCTGTACACGGAGCTGTCGAAGCCGGGGGACAGCATCTTCCAGCAGCGCACGATGCGGAACTGGTAGCCCTCGCCGCACGTGCGCGAGCACTCGCTCCAGCTGCTGGTCTCCCACCTGCCTCGGGGCGGGGCGGCCTTCAGGGACCCCGCGCCTTGTGGCTGGAGCCCTGACAACCCTGCACCCGAGACACGCGGCCCAGCTCCCAGGGGTTGGGCCAGACGGGGAGGGCTGGGGCCCGAACTGGAGGTCGTCGCCATGACAACCGGGGATGGGGGTTCCCGGGCCTGTGCCCCCCACGGCCTGGGCTGCCTCCTCCTGCTCTCACCTTGGCACCTTGGGGCCCTGCTGACACGCCCCCCACCTGCCACCCCCTCTCAGGACCACGCCCCAGTGTCCTGGAGCCCTGAGCCCCCTTGTGCACAGCTGTGCTCCCCCAGACCCTGGGCGGGGCCTCGTTCTCCACGAGCCCTGGCACAGAGAAATGAAAGCCACGTGTCCAGCAGGGTCCAGCAGGGCCCAGGGGCCCTCGTCTTCCCTGCCCCTCCCAGAAAGGAGTAAGGGCCCCCCCGCTGCCGGGAGCTGGGTGGGTGCTCCCCGTCTCGGAGGCTCCCCCAGCGGCTCTGGGGCCCCGCTCCAGTTCCTGGGCTGGTCCACACCAGGGCACGATGCACCCGGGGCTCCGTCTCTGACCGTGTCTGCGAGGCAGGACAGGAGGCCCGGGGCTGGAACACCGACCGGCCTCTGCCCACGTGGGTCGGCCAGCGGCCTGCACTCCCAGGGACACGAGGATCTTTCAAAAAGTTCATGGAAAATGTGCACAGTGAAAACCTAGGCGTGGCTCCCACCGTGTTTTTGCACCTGAAGAAACTTTTAATCTCATTTTCCCATGAGCTCCCGGAAGGGCCTCAGAATCCCTGTGGGTTTATAAAACCCGGCTGCACCCAGCAGAGGTCACCGCGACAGGCGTGGCATCGGGAAGGGTGAGGTGCTTCTATCAGACCCCCATGCCCTCCTCCAGGGCCCCCACCGTTCCGCCCGGGGGTCAGGTCTGGCTGCTGTCCAGCAGAGGCCCCGCCATCCCGGCCACCCCGTGGCCACCCGGGCAGGTACCTGGGCTGGTGCTCCCTCCCGGGCGGGTACCTGGGCTGGCGCTCCCTCCCAGGCGGGTACCTGGGCTGGCATCCCTCCCGGGCGGGTACCTGGGCTGGTGCTCCCTCCCGGGTGGGTACCTGGGCTGGTGCTCCCTCCCGGGCGGGTACCTGGGCTGGCGTCCCTCCCGGGCGGGTACCTGGGCTGGCGTCCCTCCCGGGCGGGTACCTGGGCTGGCACTCCCTCCCGGGCGGGTACCTGGGCTGGCGTCCCTCCCGGGCGGGTACCTGGGCTGGCACTCCCTCCCGGGCGGGTACCTGGGCTGGCGTCCCTCCCGGGCGGGTACCTGGGCTGGCACTCCCTCCCGGGCGGGTACCTGGGCTGGCGTCCCTCCCGGGCGGGTACCTGGGCTGGCGTCCCTCCCGGGCGGGTACCTGGACTGGCGTCCCTCCCGGGCGGGTACCTGGGCTGGCGTCCCTCCCGGGCGGGTACCTGGGCTGGCGTCCCTCCCGGGCAGGTACCTGGGCTGGTGCTCCCTCCCGGGCGGGTACCTGGACTGGCGTCCCTCCCGGGCGGGTACCTGGGCTGGCGTCCCTCCCGGGCGGGTACCTGGACTGGCGTCCCTCCCGGGCGGGTACCTGGGCTGGTGCTCCCTCCCGGGCGGGTACCTGGGCTGGCGTCCCTCCCGGGCGGGTACCTGGACTGGCGTCCCTCCCGGGCGGGTACCTGGACTGGCGTCCCTCCCGGGCAGGTACCTGGGCTGGCACTCCCTCCCAGCGCAGAACTCGTGCACGGGCTCCGGCCGGGTCAGGGCGTCGCAGTAGCTGTCGTCCACCTCGACGCCGTCGTAGCGGACACACATGGCGTACGTCGACATGACCCCTAGGCGCAGGGCAAGGGAGGGGCCTGTGAGCCCATGGTTAACCAGAGGGCCGTGGGCAAGTCAAGGGACGGCTCAGAGCCCGGCTTCCTGGTCTGGGGGCCGGGGCGTCCCCGGGCTCACGGCATCACCGGAGGAGCCCAGGGAAGGCCACTGGGTGCCTCTGAGCCCTCTCCCCGTCCACAACCCCGCGTCTGACCTCTCCTCCGCACCCCCTCCCCAGCCCGTGCAGCTAGAACCCAACTCATCCCTCACCATCCCTGAGATGACCCAGAGAGGAAAAGGCCAACGAGTGTCTCGCTCACACCCATTCGCAGCCGCCCATCTTGGGGCAGCAGGTGTACGTCGGCCCATTCCAGGCCCGGCCCCAGATCTCCAAGGGCCTCCCTCCCCCTCGCTGTCATCTCTTCCCCAGGGGAGCCCCAATATGTGAAAGTCGGGGCCCTGCCAGTTCCCTCCGCCACTGCTGTGCCCCAGGGGGCCGAGGGGCCTCTGTGATCACCCCTGGAAGCCCAGCTGGGACCAGACACGGTCACGGCTGCTGCCCTCATCGCGTCTTTAAAGAAGCAGAAACACGCGGTTCCCAAGGGAACACATTTGCCGCCCCCACCCCACCCCCACCCCCACTGCACAGACCCAGCAGCCCGGCGCACACGGGGAGTCCGGAGTGGGTGGCCCTAAGCGGTGACTATGAGCCCCCAGGGTGTGCAGGGACCCCGGCACAGTGGTGAGGCCTGGCCCAGCAGTGGGGACGGAGACGGTTGCCATCCCAACCACAGGCCTTGACCCTCGCCCAGGCTGCTCGGAGGCCGCGTGAGCCTGCCGCCTGGGCTCGCTCCCCTCTTGGACAGCATCCTTGAAAGCACGGCCCCGCCTCTCGCCAGAGCCACTCGTCCTGGTCACACTCTGGGCCATGCACGTCAGACTCCACCTGCCCCTCACCCCCGTTTCAGCCACTCCAACAGCTTGCTGGGTCCTCCTGGGGCCATCAGCAGCCAGGGCTGCCCATCAGGCCCCTGGTCCCCAAGGCCGCCTCGCCCGGGACACATCTCTCCAGCCAGCCGCGTGTCTGGTCTGGGAGGCGTGGGCAGAGGGCGGTGCCAGGCTCGTGCTCACTAAACCCACAAAGCCTGCTTCCCTCTGGCACAGTGCCGGGTGCACGGTAGCCTCAGCGTTCCCGTGCCATCAGCTCTGCGTGGGGCACGAGTCCCGGGACAAGAGCCCCTTGCTCAGCCTGAGAGGCGGGGCCACCCTCCCCGCCCCCATCTCGAGGGTCCATCTTGTGCAGGGGAATGGCCACATGCCGACTGCCGGCAGTCAGACTGCAGGGGCGTCCACGGGCCTGGCCAGCTGGGGACCAAGGGGGCAGCTGGGAGTCGGCTAATCCCACACAGAACTCAATGCACAGCTGACCCCGGGGGTCCCTGCAGCACGCGGCCTCTGTCCTGGCTCTGGGTCTCACACCTGAGCCTGAGCACAGCCGGTGCAGCCGCTGCCCCTGGAGGCGGCGACCAGCGTCTCTCTGGCGGTGTCTGGCCTCATGGCCAGCAAGGTGCGGGCCCAATCCCAGCCCAGTCTTCCTGCTCACACATGGGGGGTCTCTGCCCCCACCAGAAGTCCTCGCCTGCACCTGAGCTCCTGGAACTTGACCAACCGAGGGTCTCAGGGTCGACTCCTCCCTCCCTGCATTTGCTCGACCTGTGAGTTCTCGCTCCTCACCAGGACACTTGCCCCAGCAGGAGCCGATGGGCGTGGCCGCAGCTGGGGGAGCCTTTGGGGTGGCTGGACCCGACCGTGGCCCGGTGCACAGTGACACAAAGATGCCAAGGTCTGCCTCCCAAGCTTGCCCCCTACACGCAGTTTGGGACTACCAGGCAGTGGGTGTGCCCCCAGCCCCATGAGGGGCCCCCGTGGAGGTGGGCCCCGAGCGGGCTTCCTGGCTACAACCCGGACCACTACCTGTGGTGCAGGTGGCGCTGCAGGGTTCGTGTGACGAGAGCTTCCACCGATACATGTCAGCCGGACTCACGCCTTGCTTACGCGCCTTGGGCCTGGTCCTGAAAGGAAGTCGAGGAGAGAGGGGGTGAGAAGCCCCCTGCCCACCATTCCCCCTAACCAGACGCCTGCCCTCAGCCCCGGGCGGAACCCCACAAGCAGGTGCCAGAGCTCCCCGACACAGCGAGGGAGCAGAGATGCGGCCTGGGAGGTGCTGGGGCTCCCTACGGGGAGCTGAAGAATGTGGGGCTCAACCGTGACTGCACCCCACACGCAGGCATCCCGCTCCCACCTTCTCACGTCAGTCCTGGATTTCTTCCCACCCGAGAAGGCGGCACCTGTGAGCCAAGAATGTTCCCGAATGCTCTGTTCCCGCTTCCCTCCGGCTGGGGCGCCGGGTGGTTGGGGACACTGGCCACTCGGGCTGCAGCTACCAACACTAAAGAGCTCAGCGCCAGGCATGGGTGTGGCAGCCGGCTTCCGCAGGGTCGTGGGGACCCTGGGCTGGAAGTCTTGGCCGGTGTACGGCGGGCTGCCGCCAGCTACCATCAGGGCACATGGCTGCTTTGAACCGGTCATGTGCCGGGCCTGATCTCAAGCTCCCAGTGCGGGCTCACTCTGGACTCAGCGTGGGCAGCAGGGACGCTATGGCAGTGGGCAGCCCCTGGGGTCCTGCGGCCTGCAGCAGGTCACTCGGGCCTGGTCTGGCACTGGCCCCTTCACAGGGCCATTCCTGGGCCCTTCCTAGGGCCACGCCTTCGGGCGTTCTTGCACTGTGGGAGGAGTGGTGGCGTCGACAGCTCCCACGCTCCGGGGACCCAGGAGACAATCTCCCGACAGGAGCACCAGCGGCAAATCCACACAGTCCAGGAGGGAGGGGACGGGGGAGGGAGGGGCGAAGCTGGGACGTGGTCATCTATTTCCCCCAGCCGTGCCCTCGCCTCGGGCTTCCAACCAGGAGTCTGTCCGGCTTGGAGGGAAGCCCCAGCCTCCTCCTTAAAAATGAGAGGAGACGTGGACGGCAGGTTAAGCCACTGCCTGTGGCACCAGGAACCCACACAGGCAGCGGTTTGTGTCCCGGCTGCTCCACATCCAGTCCAGCTCCCTGCTGTGGCCTGGGGAAGCAGCGGAAGATGCCCGAGTGCCTGGGCCCCTGCACCCGCGTGGGAGACCCGGATAGAGCACTTGGCTCCTGGCTTCAGCCTGGCCCAGCCCCAGCCGTTGCGGCCATTTGGGGAGTGGACCTGCAGATGGAAGACCTCTCCCCCGCCCCCTTTTGTCTCCCTGTCACTCTGTGTTTCAAATAAATAAACAAACGCAATCTTAAAAAAAGAGAGAGAGGCGAAACTTCCCAACACGGGAGGGGGCCAAGACCCGGGGACCTCAGAGCAGGAGAGGACCCGAGGCTGAATCCCTGAAGCTGGGCTCAGAAAACTCCCCTGCGCCACGCCGCCTTACGTCCCCCTGCACCACGCTGCCCTTGAAACAAAGAGCTAGCCCCTCCCTGCCCTCCACCCGCTGCCACTATCTAATCACGGCTCCCAGCCAGCAGGCAGGAGGGCGCCCCGCCCTCCTGAGGCCCTGGGGAGGCCACAGGTACAGTCCCCCCCACCACCACCACCAGGATTTACACAACCTGAGAAGCCAAACACCCAGCACATGGGCGACCCCCTCTGGCCCCCACCTCCATCTGGAGGGAGGACACCTCGCTGGGCCAGGGGTCTCCAAATCGCCTGTCACTCACAGGGCCCCCTGCCAGGAGACGCAGACTCTCCCAGCCCAGCTGGGGCGGCTCCCGGGTGACCGGGCTGCTTTCCCTGCTCTGAGGGGCCCACCCTGCCCCGTGTGTGTCTGGGGACAGGCCCCGCCCTTGACTGCTGGGGCTGCTCTCCGATGGACATAGCCTCTCCTTTCTGGAACGCCTTTGATGCGACCTGCTCGCGGCTTCCTGTGCACGGCCAGCTCGCCGGGGCGCAGCTGTTTCGGCCCCGAGGTCTCCCCATGGCCTCCTGGACCCTTCATCTCCCTGGGCCATCTTTGGGAGGATGGCAGGGACAGTGCGTCACCAAGCCTGGCCTTTCTGAGACTGACCAACATTTGAGGGACAGATGCTAAGACCCCGAGACGGGCAGCGGAGCTGAGAGGCTCAGAGACGGGGCCCGCGGATCCCTGGGCTTGCGCTGCACACGAGCCCTGCACCCGGGAGTCGCCCTCACCTGAGCCTGCAGGGGCCCCGTCTGGCACTCCCTGACGGACAGAGGAGCAGCTAAAGCCCAGAGGCCGGCGGATGTGGGTCCAGGGCTTGCCATGCGTCCTGCTTTCCTGCCACGCCACACAGCCAACAGCAATGCCCCTGCCTGATGCTGAACTGAAGAGCTGGGCTCTGGGCCACCAGGACAGGTGTGGCCGAGAGGGGCTGCCGTCTGCCAGCTGCCCAACCCCCGGCCCCTGGGGATCCGGCCCTGGATCTGTGCTGTGCACACAGACGGCTCTGGGGGCAAAGAGGACCCAGGCTGGGGGCTGGGGACGGGACTCAGGCCTGAGGTCCCGGCCGGAGCACACCTGCGAGTGGGGTCTGTGTTGGAGCCTCCTGTTCTCTCCCCTCGAAGCCCCTCACGCTCAGAGCCGAAGCAAAGCCTGTTGCTCCCTGCCAGCCTGAGGGTTTGGGGGTGCCAGGCTCGGGGGACGTGCCCGCTGGGCAGCTGAGTCCTGGCAAGGAAGGGTCCCTCTCGAGCCCTCGCAGCGCTGCGGGGTGGGGTGGGGTCCTCCCGGCCCTGGCCCCAGGCCCCACAAGGGCTGGGCCTCGTAGAGGCCGGGGGGGGGGTGCAGCACCCCCGGGGTCCCCAACTCTGCTGCTCTGGACCCTGGCCAATGGCCCAAACCCCTGGCCCCCAACCCGGTCCTAGGGACCCCCGACGGAGCACCGCCCAAGGTCAAAGGGCCGCAGGGGGCTGGCCCTGCCTCCAGGGCCCCCCCACGCCGGGGCGGCCGAGCCCGGCTCCATCAGCTACCACTCTGGCTGCCCACGGCTTTGTCACCAGGGAGCGCCCTGTAGGGTGACAGGCAGGACTGGGGCCACCCTGCTTGCACACTGCCCCTGGTCCAAGGTCAGGCCCCCCTGACCCAGTCACACTGCCCAAGCAACCCCCACTGTGACTGCCCAGGCGTGTCCAGCTGTGCCTGCTCAGGCGACCCCAGCTGTGCCTGTCCAGGTGACCCCAGCTGTGCCTGCCCAGGCATGTCCAGCTGTGCTGCCCAGGCGACCCCAGCTGTGCCTGCCCAGGCATGTCCAGCTGTGCCTGTCCAGGCGTGTCCAGCTGTGCCTGCACAGGCGACCCCAGCTGTGCCTGTCCAGGCATGTCCAGCTGTGCCTGTCCAGGCGTGTCCAGATGTGCCTGCCCAGGCGACCCCAGCTGTGCCTGTCCAGGTGACCCCAGCAGTGCCTGCCCAGGTGACCCCAGCTGTGCCTGCCCAGGTGACCCCAGCTGTGCCTGCCCGGGGGTGTCCAGCTGTTCCTGTCCAGGCGTGTCCAGCTGTGCCTGCCCAGGCGACCCCAGCTGTGCCTGTCCAGGTGACCCCAGCTGTGCCTGTCCACGTGACCCCAGCTGTGCCTGCCCGGGCGTGTCCAGCTGTTCCTGTCCAGGTGTGTCCAGATGTGACTGCCCAGGCGACCCCAGCTGTGCTGCCCAGTTGCCCAGGTGCCATTGGCCCTGGGGCCTCCGGGGGACCCTCACTGCGCCCTTCCCAGCTGCACTGCCTGCCTTGCTCCCGACCCTCGCTCCGGGCTCCGGCCCCCCCTTGAGGAACCACTCGATCCTCCCTCAGGCCTGTGGTGCAGCTGGAGGCCAGGCCGCCCCCATTCCAAAGCGAGTCCCTAGGGAGCCCCTCCCAGGGCCAGGGCAGCTGTGACAGGTGCAGGGTCACAGAGCTCGGGACCGTGTCTGTCCTGCCCCCCCCCCCCCCCCCCCCCGTGTAAGCTCCATGTCCTGGCACTCGGCGGGGACCTGGGCCTGGGCCTGACGCTGAGGAGGACACACCGAGGGCCAGGCCCCTGCCCTGTTCCCAGAGCCATGGCACGTGGGAGGGCGTGGCTGTCCCCCACTTCCCTCCGGTGCCCCAGGCCCTGGACAGGGCAGGGGCGAGGCCTCCTACCTGGCCTTGTGAGTCCTGTTCCCGGCCGAGGTGGGGAGACTGGCGCTGGTGTTGGGGAAGGGGGCTTCGGAGGAGGTGTTGGTGACCCTGTCGCTGCTGAGCTCCAGGTAGGACCCGGTGAGCAGCTCCGCGCCGGCCCCCTCGTTCTCCTCGTAGCCCAGGTCCAGGCCGTCGGGCAGGGGGCTCCCGGGGCCGCCCGGCGCGAAGATGCTGTTCGCCGTCTCGTTGAGGCCGAACTCCTTCGAGTCGGAGCCGGCACCCAGCAGCTGTCCGGAGATGGCGTTGGCCGAGAGGAACTCCCCGGACGTGAAGTGGGCGTCCACGTCTTGGCCCCCCTTGTCCCCCGCGAGCGCCATCCCCGTGGCATTGTGGTCTGTGGAGGGAGACAGGGCCTCGACGTCAAGGGCTCCCCGACCCAGGCAAGGAGGCGCTGGGCTTGGGCTCCCAGAAAGCGGTTCCTGCCCAGTCAAATAACCGGGTCGGCGCCGCCTGGACGGTGCCCTGCAGGAGCTAGCAGGGGGTCCGCCAGGCCGTGGGCACGGGGACGTCAGCATGTGACCCCCCGGGCCTGGGAATGAGGGTCCTTGGGGATGTCCTTGGCTAAGGATCAACACAGACGGAGCTGCAGGGGGCCGTGTGAGCAGAGAGGCAGGCCCTGCACGCCTGGGCCCCCGCAGCTTGGGCGCCCCATCCCCTCCAGACACAGGCAGGCACCCCACTTCTCTAAGCCTAGTCTCCCCATCTGGGGATAGCCAGAAACGGCCGGCCTCGTGTCCATGGGGTCCCCATCTGTGGGTGCAGCCAAGCACGCATGAGAGAGCTGGGTGTGTCCTGAGCCTGCACCAAGCCCCTCGCTCCAGCCAGCCCCAGGCCCGGCCCCTCTGACCAACCTCCCTTGGGAGGGGCTGAAGCCTTGCTCCCACCCGCTCTGGGTTACCTCGGAAGCCCTTGGCCCTGGGAGGGCCCTCGCAGGCTCCGCCACCGCCGTCGCCGCCGCCACCACCGCCGGCTGGCTCGCACACCTCGTTGGTCTCCTGGCCCCTGCCCAGGCCCAGCTCCAACTCGGGCCTCGGGGGCCCAAACAGGCGGTTGTCCAGGCCCAGCCGCTCCGAGGAGGCCGGGCCGTAGAGGGAGCCGTTGTGCCGCACAAAGCCCAGCAGGCCGGCCCTGCCCAGCTCCCGGCTCTCGGCGCTCTGGGAGGCGGGCTCCGGGAAGCCGTAGTCGAGCGGCTGCAGCAGGGTGTACTCGAAGGTGATGGAGGGGCTCTTGCCGTTCTGGTTCCACACCTGGGGAGAGAAGCCGCGCCGGGCCCTTCCTCACTCCTCTCCCCTCCCACCTGGGCCCCCGGCTCCCGGCTAGCCTCCCCCGAGGACGGCACGTGCCCCATGCCAGGGGCAGCCCGGACCCCAGGCTAGGAAGCAGGGGCACAGAGCAAGAGGGGCGGCTGGAGTGGCCCACCCTGGGCACGGAGGTGAGGCGCCCCCCGTGCTTTCCTGAGAAATAAAGACAAAAGCGCCAGCAGCTGCGTGGGGCCGGCACTGCCCCAGCCTCCCTGCAGGGCCCCCGGGCCAGGCTGCTGGGCTGTGCAGACCCAGGCCCGCCTCGCTCTGGGACAACCCCCAAGGGCTGGGACAGTCTCCCAGTGAGACAGAGGCCTCTGCGGAGCCCCCGACGGCGGCCTGGCTGTCTCCCTCCCAGCACCGCCGTGGTGGGGGTCCGGGTGCTCCTGGGAAGCAGCCCACACACTGGGGGTCCCTGAGGGGTCGAACACAGAGACCCCTGGGAGGCAGGGGTGCCAGCAGGGAAGCCAGAGAGAAGAAACGCCCTGTGGTGCAGCTCTCGGGGACCAAGCGGTGGTGAAGCCGAGGAGGAAGAGGAGGAAGAGAAGGAAGAGGAGGAAGAGGAGGAAGAGGGGGAAGAGGGTGGCGCAGCCCCGCCCAGGTCACTGCAATTTAGACCGAGCCAGGCGCCAGCTTGGTGGCCATGGGGAAACGCACACATCCTACAGCCTGGGGACAGAGCAGGCGACGAGTCCCAGAGACCCAGAGCCGGCCAGCCCCTCACCTCGCCAGTCCACATGCCCAGCACAGAGGCCAGCCTGGAGCTGGCAGCCCGGCCCTTGGGGTGTGGGGATCAAGGTCAATGACCTTCGCTCCTCCTCTGGGAGGAGGGGGAGGGGGGAGGGGGAAGAGGGGGAGCAGAGGGAGGAGGGGGAAGGGGGGGAGCAGGGGGAGGAGGGGGGCAGGGGGAAGAGGAGAGGACAGGGGAGGGAGAGGAGGGGCAGGAGAGGGAGGAGGGGGAGGAGGGGGGAGGAGGGGGAGGAGGGGGGGAGGAGGGAAAGATGGCGGTGGGGAAGGAGGGGGAGGAGGAGAGGATGGGGAGGGGGGAGGAGGGGGGAGGAGGGGAGGGGGGAGGGAGGAGGGCGGAAGGGGGGGAGGCCTCGGGGAGACACAGGTGGCCAGGTCTGGGGAGAAGGACAAAATGCAATGTCATCTCGCTTGTTAGCGGTGCCCATCGAGCAGCCGCCACGGGGGAGACTCCCCGCCGTGGCCAGCGTGGCTGTGCCGCTAACGTGGGCCGGCGCTGGAACCCCTGCAGCAGGTGCACGAGCGGCATCACCGTGGTGGCACGGCCCTCGCACACTCGTCGCTCACCGGGGCCACTGCAGCTTCGTCCCCTAAGCACGGCCCTGCTGCGTGACCCAGCACCACGCCGCCCACCCGAGACCCCTCAAGTGGTTGCACTTGACCCCTGTGTCCCGGGGCAAGTAGCTAAGCTTATCCCAAATGCGAGGCTTCCTTTGCCGCCCACAGGGCCTGCAGTGCCCAGGGGGCTCAGATCCGAGAGGTAGGGAGCCGCACAGCAGTGCACTGGACAGCGGGACCGGCGGTGAGCACTGCCTGGGCAAGCCAGGGAAGGCGGAGCCACAGCGCGGCTCAAAGTCCCGTGCGAGGACCGGGCCCTGCATGCCAGGAGGTGGGCGCTTCCACAGGGAGACAGCAGGCTCGGGCTGCCTCGGGCCGCCTGGGCACCCGGCCATCGGAGCAGGCCCCGGAGGCCAAGACAGGGAGGGACGCTGTCTGAAGCGTACTGGTGCCCTGCTGGTCCAGGGGACAGCTCTTGGCACCTGCAGCCCCACTGTGATGGTAGCTGGACAAGGACAGTAGCCCTGGATTGAGAGGCCTCTCCCCAAGTGAGCCACCAAGGGGTGCCAGCCAGGGGCCGGAGCGTGCAGAGGCACGGAAGAGATGGACGCTTTGTGGGCCAGCTGCATCCCCAGACCAGCGGCCCCTCAGCGCATGGACCCTCTCCCCGGGGGGTGCCAGGGGGTCTAGGTAGTGCTGCCGGCCCAGGCAATCTCCCTGTGCATGGCGCAGGCATGGGCAGCAGCAGACACGGAGCTGTGCCCCAGGGACACGGCAAGGCTGGGCCCCACCATGGACACCCCGTCAGCCAGAGGGAGCTGTCCCTCACATGGCCATGTCCCCACAGCACAAGGGCACTCAGCTACGTGGGAAGTCCCCTGCCCCGATATGAGGCGACCCTGACCCGCAGGCCGGCCTGGGCCCTGCCGGCAGCCCTGGGCCCCTGGCTCCCTCCCGCGGGGCCCTGACCCCCTTCCTCAGTCCCTCCTGCATGCAAACCTCCCGTACCCCGACCTGAAGCCCGGCTCCTGACATCAGAGGGGACACCAGGGCCAGTCCCCCCGGAGGGAGGCCCCAGGCAGGCCAGCTGGGCACAGACAGACACCAGTGCCTGCGGGGCTGGGGGCCGCCCAGGGAAGCCGTTCAACAGAGCCGGGGCAGATGGTGGCCGCTGGCCCACTCCCACAGCAGCACAGGACATCCCCTTCCGGGCCCCAGCCAGCTGCTGCACCCTCAATGTGGCGCCAGGAACGAAACAGCCCAGGCAGGGGGCTACGTCCCGCCCCCAGTCCGTCAGCCTCCCCAGGCTGCGGAACACAGGGCCACCGTCTCAACGCCGTCTGATCCCCGTGGGCGAGACCTCTCAGTACAAGGACACCCCAGAAAGTCCGTGGAAAACGCAGATTCTTCCAGATTCTGTGCCCCTAAGTGGACTTCTTTTAATTCTGTGTTCCACGAGCTTCCAGGAGTGACCTCGCGGTCTCGGCGCTGGGCACCCAGCCGCCAGGGCTCCCTTTCCAGGGGGAAAAAAAGCTCTTGGCAGGCTGGGCAAAACTCACCCACACTCGTCCCGGAGCCACATCCCAGAAGCTTCCAGAAGCGTCCGGAAGACCGAGCGTCGTAGGAAAGCAGGGCCGGGAGAGGGCCGGGGCCACAGCACTGCCGCCCCAGCACAGACATCTGTGTCCCCGAGAGGCAGGGAGCAACGTGCAACCAACCTGGGCCCCCACGTGTGGACGGGGGGTGGGTCCAGCCACTCGAGGGGTCCCCGAGGACAGTACCTCCTTTGCTGCCACCGCGGGCGCAGCGGGGTGGAGCGGTGACAGCAAGTGGAGGGTAGGGGACTCGCAAATCTACGCGCCAGCGAGACTGAGCGAGCCAGTGGCTGAGGGAAGGCAGCAGCGAATGACAAGGCCCGAGCACGCGGGGGGGCTGCCCCTGCACGCGCCTGCGCCCGAGCCCACGGCCACGCACCATGACGTTCAGCCCCTGGTTGGTGGGCCCCTGCGCCACGATGTACTCGATGCCCGTCTCGTACACGTCCATGGGCCGCCGGTACTTGACCACGGTGCCGGCGATGTTGAAGTTCTTGGGGCTGTCCACCTTGTAGTTGCCGTTGAAAAAGTAGAAGCCGGCTTCATCCGCCAGGGCTGGAAGGGACACGGCCACCCGGTCACGTGGGCCAGCGCCCCAGGCCCGGAGGCTCCGGCCAGCTCCGGCCAGCTCCGCCCCTACCCCACCCCCACTGCCGGGCCTCCCGCAGAGACCCCACAGACAGGAAGCTCCGTCTCATGGGAGTCAGACACCCTGCCAGGGCCGGCACATTCGAGCTCGCCTCCCTGTCAGCGTCAAATAAACAGCCAGCAGCCGGCTGCCCTGAAGGAGGGGCGCAGAGGGAGTGCCCAGGGCAGCGGGTGGCCTGTGGAAGGGGCGCCGTGGCCAGCAGGTGTGGGCTGGTGCTCCAGCCTCGTGCTGCCAGACTCACGGTGGACGCTGAGCGGCTGCTGCCTCCAGCCTGCCCGTCTTCCGGCGCCCACATGGGCTGACACTGCAGTCCCGGCCTGGCCGGTCCGGGGGCATTGTCCTGGGAGCCGCCTGGAGCCGGCCAGCTCTGACCCCGCTACGGGGACGATGACACAAATATGTCTCCGTTCACCCCATCAGCCTAGGGCTGGGCTGCCCACGTTCTCGGCCCCCCTCTCGACTGTCAGTGGACACCCCCGGGCCCAGCTCAGGACAGAAGGGACCACAAGCAGCAGCCCAGGCCCCCAGCAGCCCCGTCCCCGCCCTGGGGCCTCAGAGCCTCCCGGGCTGGGGACGGGAGGGAGGGAGGAGATAGAGCCGGCTGCCGGGGACACTCTGTCTTCCAGAGGATGTCCTCAAAGACCGTTCCAGGAACTGGCGCGTGGACAAGAGGACTGCCGCGTCCAAGGTCCCTGATGCAACACCAACAGAGGCGCCGGCGCAATTAATTTATTATCCGACAGACGAAACAAGCAGGACGCGTCTGCCTGGAAGACGCCCCAGCGAGCGGCCTGTGGGGGGGGCTCGCCCGGCCCCCAGGTATGCGGCCAGGGTTCAGCTCGGGGCCCCTTCCGTCCGGCGGCTCTCCCAGCTCACAGGCTGCCGGAGGTATTTCCACGCGTCAGCTCCGAGAACACGCTGTTTCCTGGCCTCGCCACTGCCCCAGCGACCGAGCGAGCGACAGAACAGCGGGCCTGGCCGGAGGCCCGCTCCCCACGCTCAGCCGGGACCAGCCCCAGAGCCTGCAGCCTGCGCGGCCGCCGAGAGGCCCAGGCTGGCTGCCGCCAGAGGGCAGAATTCCGCAGAGCGCCCCCTTTCCCGTGCCGCCCCCAGTCCCGGCTCCCGTGCGGCCGCTCTGAGACCTCCTGTCTGTGCCGGCCGGCTCAGGACGGGCAGCTCACTACCTGGCGTCACCACCACGCCCCCGCCCAGAGCTTGGGGTGGGGCTGGTGAACTCAGCTTCCTTGGGACACCCCCCCCCAGTAGCTGACTTGAGCTCTGGCTTCTGGGGCCCACAGCACTCAGCCCACCCCCCTCCCAAAGGAAGGGGCCCAGGGCCCACCGCCCCCCCAGCCCCGCCTACGCACCCAGCACATCGGCCGACTTCTTCCTTTCTACTATCTGGATGTCTCGGGCGCCGGCCGGGATGTGGGTCACCAGGGAGTAACCTGCAGGACGCACGCAGACGGTGAGCGGTGGGGGCCGCCTCTGGGTGCCCTCTGTGGCGGCGCCATCCCCCAGGGAGGAGGAAGCCCGGCTCGGGGGGGGGGGCGGGCACCACCTCCCGGGCTCCGTGTGGGGGAGGGGCTGCCTGTGGGCTGGCGCAGCCTCCACGAAGGTGAACCAGGCTCGCCCAGGCCGTGCAAACACCTGTGCTGCACCCCTTCCTACAGTTGTTGGTGCCTGTCCGGCCCCTCCCAAGTGACTCCATGGACCACAGGCACCAAGCGCCGGGGCCCCCAGGCCTAGGGTCGGCACCTGCCCTCGGTGCACGGCCACCTGCTCAAGGCGGAGGCGCCCTGTGCCCCAGCAGGCGTCAAGAGCGCTGGCACCCTCATCCTTTGACACCCGGCCTGTTGAGCCGTGCGGTTGGCAGGGCTGGCAGAGGGAGGCAGGAGGAGCCCCCCCGGGGGGGGGGGCTGGACCCTTCCGGGGAGAGGAACAGGCTCTCGGGGCTCCAAGGTCTGTGGGGTGCAGGTGCCCCGGTTCCTGTGCCTCTGCGGGGAATGGAGTCCTGGGGGCGGAGCCGCCGCACACCCGTCCATCTCCCTTCCTCGTCCAGGACGCACAGGGCCCCACGCTGCAGCAACAGGCTCTTACCCCGGACAGGGAGAAGGGCTCTGATCGGCAGTGGGGCCCCCGGGGCAGGGCTGGGAGGGCGCACAGCTGTGCACCTGCCTGTTCTCCCGCCAGCCCCAAACCCCCAGGCGGACAGCCCCTCGAGGACAGACCCTGTCGGCTGCCCACGGTGCCTGGCGCACCCTGCAGACGTGCAGACCTGGCCAGCCTGCTCCCCACGTGAGGCCTCCGAACAGCCTCTGCCCACCGTGCCTGGACCGAACACTGGACCTGCAGCCCTCATACCCAGTCTGGCTGCCCCGCCACACCCTCTGCTCGGTCCACCACGCCCAGCCCTGGGTCCACATCCAAGCCCCACCCTCCCCAGTGGCCACTGCTGGGACCTCCTGGAACCGACACTAACTCCACACTTGCCATGCCCTGCCAGCGGCACCTGCCACGGGCACAGACCACTGGCCACCCGGGAGGCCGGGCCGGAGCAGAGCCCCTGGCGCAGCGAAGGCAGCGGTGCGTCCGGGAAAGGAGGGGCCCTGGCTGGGCCTCTGAGACGCGGGTCCGACAGCTGAGGGCAGAATCTGGCGTGCTCAGAGTCGAATCCTGACTCAGCTGTGTTACCAGGACTCACGTCTCGGCTTTTCCTGGGGGTGTGGCATTAACACGGCTGCCTCCAGGGTCAAACGTGACCACCAGGTGGGCGTCTGGCCTTGTGGGTAAGCCGCCACTTGGGACTGCCGCGTCCCTAATCAGGGTGCCTGGGTTACTATCTGGCCTCTGCTCCCCATCCCAACTTCCTGCCAACACACGCCCTGGGAGGCAGCGGGTGGTGGCTCAAGTTCTTGGGCCCCTGCCACCCACTTGGGAGACCTGGACAGAGTTCCCAGCTCCTGGCTTCAGCCCCAACCCAGTTCAGGCTGTTGCAGCCACGTGGGGAATACACCAGCAGGTCGCTTTGTCTGTCTGTCTGTCTGTCTCAGTATCACTGCCTTTCAAGTCAATGAAATAACTCTCAGACGTCTGATCCCAAGCCAAGACCCCTGTGCTACTCCATGGGGCCAGCAAAGAGCAGCTCGAGGAGGGGCTGACCCGGCAGAGGAGCAGGCAGCCCCGCGGGAGGAAGCTGACCCGGCAGCTGGGCTCCCAGAGTCCTTACCCAGGTGGGCGTTGCCCTTGCGGTAGTTGCCGGTCACGTGGGTGCAGCTGCTGCCGTTGCCCTGGCACACGCCGCACTTGTCCAGCGCGAGGGTGGAGAAGAGCACGCCGTCACAGCCGATGGGCTGCAGGAAGAGGAGACGGCCGCTGGGAGGGCGCTCGGCCGGGCCGGAGCGGGGGCCGCCCCTCCGCACACGCACGCGCGTGGGCCGGCGGGCGGGAGAGCCGAAGGCGGGCGGGCGGGCGGCACACGGGCGGCACACGGGCGGCACGGCCAGCCGTACTTTTGCTACAACGTTTAACAACCTCACATTTTCCAGACACGCAAACTCCTCGCAGGTCAGTGAGCTTGCAGGACGTGCCGTCGCGGGCGGGCACCATGAGCTGCCGCTGGCCGTCCACGGTGGTGCAGTGCAGGTCACAGGGCTTGCTGGAGATGTGCACGTAGTCGTCTGGGGGGCGAGACGGGTGGGGGGTGGGGGTCTCAGCAGGCGCGGGCGCCGGCTGCAAGGGGCTTCCCCTCTCCACTGTGTACGGACGGGGAAACCGAGGCTGGACGGCCGAGGGGACCTGCCCAGGCTCCCTGAGTTCCAACCTCTGTCTCCTTGCGAGTGGGGAGGGGAGGTGCCTGGGACCCCTGCAGCACCTCACAATCCGCAGGAGAGCAGAGCCAAGCCCGTGGCCCCGCACCCCAGTCGCTGCCCTCGCCCGGTGGGCAGGAGAGGCCGGCTCAGTGATGCTGAACTCCTTTTCTTCACCCCAAAAGCGGGGAGAAGGAGGAAGGCACAGCCCACCCTGGCCACCTCACTCGGTTCCCGTCCGCCCTGGGAGCCGTAGACGGGACAGTCCCACTGACGGCCGAGGCCAGGCCCACAGGAAGCGGCCCCGTGCTCTGTACCGGGGGAGGCCCAGGCTCTGGAGCCCTGGGGCCCATCCTGCTTCTGCAGCGGACCCTGTGGCCTTCCACAGAACCCCTGGCCGGGGCCTCGGGCTCCCCACCTGCCCTCCCACTGCGCGCTGGAAGGGGGGCCACCTCCCACACTCGCTCCCTGCACGGGTTGGGGGACCCCAGGGCCGCAGGTACCGGGGTACAGAGGCTTCCACTGGTACGTCCGCCCGTTGTACACATGCGAGTTGAAGGAGACGCACTGCTCCTCCCGGAAGCTCCTCCCGTCCGGCGGACACTCCTGGGTGGTGGGGACACAGGGGGAGGTGGCTTCAGGAGGAACTCGGCCAAGGCCGAGACAGGAAGTGGCTGTAGCCAGGGTGCCTGCACAGGGGCCGAGGCCTGAGGTGGGGGCCCCCAGGGCTCCAGGCCTGACCCTTAGCTTCCTGCCACCCGGCCCTGTCCCCGCCACCCAGCTCTGTCCCCACCACCCGGCCCTGTCCCCGCCACCCGGCCCTGTCCCTGCCTCCCGGCCCTGTCCCCGCCACCCGGCCCTGTCCCTGCCACCTGGCCCTGTCCCCGCCTCCCGGCCCTGTCCCCGCCACCCGGCCCTGTCCCCGCCTCCCGGCCCTGTCCCTGCCACCTGGCCCTGTCCCCGCCTCCCAGCCCTGTCCCTGCCACCTGGCCCTGTCCCCAGCCGTAAAGCAGAGGGAAGCCCCAGGTGGCTCTGCTGGTGCCGACACCTGCTCGCCCTCCATCCAGGGCAGACCCTGTCCAGGCCAGCACACGTGGGCCGCATAGGAGAGGCACAGGAGGCCCCGGGCCGGCCACTCAGGGCCAGGGGTCAGCCCCCGACTGTAGCATCCCGGGAAGGCAGCTGCGGCCGCTCACCCCCATGCAGCCCGTAACTCCCGGCTCACGCAGCCTTGGGGCCACAGTCGCTCCTGGTGAGACTGCTTTGCTGTCCGGGTCCCCGCTCGGCTCAGCCCCGTGCCTCGGGGGTCCCTGGGCCGTACTGGCTCAGACTGACCTTTCTCCCTGCTCTGCCCCGTGGGCCCCAGCACTGAGAGCAGGTGGGAGGGGCAGTGGAGCTGGGAGCCCCCTGTAGTCCCCCAGTGAGCACCAGGAGTGCAAATGTCCCAGGGGCCCCGGACCCCAGCCCTGAGCCTGCATGTGGAGACGCATGGGGCATGACACTGCAGTCTGTGACCCCAAGGAGGCCCAGCTGCAGCCAGGCTCCGGTGGTCTGAGCAGACCCAGGACGAAGCCCCCGGGACCTGCCGCAGCTCGGGGAGGAGGCAGCAGGGCACGGCTGCAGCCTGGCTTTGGCCTCACCTGCACTTGGCAGAGTTGGTACCGCTTGGATGTGCCCGTGCAGGTCCTGTTGCCCGCTCCCATGACGGACTTCCGCCTGTGGGGAGTTGCAGGGGCACTGAGCAACCCCGCAGCCCCTGGGTTCCAGAAGCCACCCCCCCCCCCGGACTCCAGGGGCTCAGTGCACGGCAGGGACAGTGACGAGCATGGCATGGCCTCGGCCCGGAGCCAAGGGCACACACGCGGAGCCTCCTGTGCCCTCAGCAAGGTGAGGGGCTCCAGCTTGCCGCCCAGCGCAGAGGGGGCGCCTGGTGCACAGAGAGGCTGACGGCCTGCCCGGGGTCTGCATAGCTTGGACACCAGGTCCGCTCCACCGTGGAGGCTGCTGCCTCGTGCACCTGTGTCCTCCCCCAGACCAGGCCGGGGTGGACCTCACCCTCCAGCGATGGAGCCCTACAAGTGGGTGTCCACCTGGGCACCCACCAAGGAGCCACCTCCCTGCTGAAGGCCAGCGGGGGAAAGCAAGCCGCCGCCCACCCCAGGGCCACGGCCACCTGCAGGAGCCTGGCTGCCCTGCCCCCGGCTGCCACGCCCACCGCCCGCCCCTGGGGCGCTCGCACCTCTGCTGCAGGCAGTGTCGCTCCTGGGACATCACTCCGCCTCCACAGCTGCGGGAGCAGGCGGTCCACTTGGTCCACTCCCCCCACCAGGAGGCAGTGGCGTCGGCGCCGCCCTCCAGACTGTTGGATGTGGGGCTGTTGTCCTGGGCGGGAGGCCCCCAGAGGGTTAGCAGGAGGGCCCGGCTGCGGGGCCTGCCCCACCCCAGCTGAGGGCACCGCTGTGCCCGTAGGCTGGGTCGCTGGGCAGCCTGGGCTCACGCCCCCTGCTGGCCTGGGAGGGGTCTCCTGGGGAGCTGCGGCCTGCAGGCGCTCCCTGATCTTGGGGTCAGGGTATGGGGGGTCATGAGCCCTCCTTCCTGCGAAGCAGCCGGGCCCCGCCTGCGTGGAGTGCCCACGGCACCTGCTGAGCACAGGGTCCCCGGACGTGCCGCCCCACTCACCGTGGCCTCCATGGACACCGCACCCCCAGCCACAACCGCCACAGCCAGCAGGGACCAGGCCCAGCACGAGGGCTGCCGTCCGTCCATCCTAGCGAGCGAGGCCCAGCTCCTCTTCCAGCTGACCTGGGGAGCTTCAGACAGAGCCCTCAGCGTCCACCAGCTGCCCCGGCCACTGGGGGCGGAGATGGGGGGTGAGTGCCGGGACATGGCGGCCCCAGCGTGTGCCAGGGGCGTGCCACCGCGCTCTCTCGGCGTGCAGGGGAGGGCGCCACACTTTCTGATCGCCTGGGCTCCCAGGAGTGGGCTGGGAGGAGACCAGGAGCGGCTGGCGGCTGGCAGCTGGGGGCTGGGGCCCAGGCCTGGGCTCCGTCTCCCCCCGGCGGGGCACACTGGGCTCACTGGACACGGGAGAATGGGGGGGCGTGGCTTTGCCAGGCCCTTCCCCTCCCCACTTCAGTCTGCTCCCCCACTCCTGGACCCCCCCAAGGCCCAGGCCCTGGAGAAGCCATGTCTCAGTTGAGCACCCATATGCACAGCACCCAGCGAGAGCTGGTGCCGGGGACGGCAGAGCCTAAGAGAAGATGGAATTGGGGAGGGGGCAGGGGAGGCCCAGCTCATGCCAGCATGTCAGGGCCACACGGTTCCTCCCAGCAAGACAGCACCCTGGCCCCAGGACCAGACTGGGTCTGCAAGGAGGAAGCCTCCCGCCTCCAGGCCCTCGGCCTTGAAGGGACCTCTGGGGGCCCCTGTGCAGGGTTTGTCTCCAGGCCTGAGCGTCCCTAGCCAGAAAGTTAAAGAACATGTTCCAGAAACCACCAGCAGTACCAGGGCCCAGAGAGGGATGCCAACTTGTCCAAAGCCACACAGCACAGCACCGAGTAGCCCCTGAGAACCCAGAGCAAACTCGAGGGCTTGTCCCCTCATCCGGCTGATGGCAGGGCACAGCGGGTTTGGGGGTCACCCCCACTCACCCCAGCAGCCTCTGGCCAGCTGGCGCCTCCTGGCAGGCCGAGCACCTGCAGCGGAGCCAGGCTGCCCCTACTCCAGCACGGACGAGGCCTCCGTGGAGTGGGGAGCAGGAGTCCTCCAGACCACGCACCCACTGGCCGGCTGCCCCCAGCCCAGCTGGCCGCCCCTCCCCCACATGCCCTCCCCTACACCCCGGTCTGTGGCACAGAGCCCCTGCCACAGTCCCATTGGCCCCCGGTGCCCCCAGCCCCTGCCTGCGGGCTGGAGACAGGTGCCGAGGGCCTCACACTTGGTTTTCATTAAGGCTCCCAGACACTGCTGGCTGCCGGCCAGGCCTGGCTCACGCGGGATCCATCCCTCCTGGGGTCCAAAAACAGCCACCGGCCAGCGGGCCAGGTTTCCAGGGGAGAGCTTCAGGGGCCCAGGCTGGAGCGGAGGGGCCACCCTGCACTGAGCTCACGGCCGGACCCCTCCCCACGAGCCGCCCCCCCTGTTACACAAGGGCTCCCCGGGAGCTGGGGGTGACCTGCCCTGGCCCACTGGCGGGCAGCAGGCAGGCGGGGAGTGGGGGTGGGGTGGGGTTGCGTCTCACCCCCCAGGAGGGCGGCTGCAGTGAGGTGGGGACAGGGGCGAGGTGGCCTACCTGGCCCGGCTCAGCAGGTTGGTCCTCCCAGAGCAAGGGGCGAGGGCTGCCTCGGGCGGGCGCCAGGTGCGCTGTGGGGGAGGCGCCGATGCAGCCGCCAGCTCCGCCTCTCTCCCGTCCCCTCCTCCCCTGGCCGCCTCCCTCTCCCACTTCAAAGAGCATCCAAGAGCCGGGTTCCCGGGAGGGGCTGCAGCCCAGTGGCGGCTCCGCGGCCCGCGGCGGCCTTTATAGCTGTCAGGCAGACGGGGAGGAACGCACGCTTCCCACCAGGCCTCGCCCCCGCCCGCCGCCGGCCGGCCTGGCGCACACTTTAACCCGCTCTGCGCCTCTGGAGCCCGGCCAGGCCGGCCCAGCTGCCTGCTGGCTGCCGCTGGCGGCCGGCGGCCCGGGGAGCCGCGAGCAGGGAGGCCGCCCGCCCTGGGCCAGAGCTGGGGACCACATGCTGGGTGTCCCCACACAGCAGCCGCGGCCAGCCTGGGGTCACAAGGCAGGCTGGCCAAGGCAAGCCCCGCCCCGCCCGTCCAGCTTCTGCCTCCGGAGCCAGGCCCAGGCCCCGGCGCCCCTGCTGATGGCAGCTCCATTTCACAGGGGGGAAACTGAGGTTCGCCAGCCTGCCTGGGACAGGTTGTGCTGAGAAGCGGAAGGCCAAGCAGGTGGAGGGACTGCCGGAGACGCGAGTGAGCGCGCTCCAGAGAGGGGGCAGACGCCCCGTGGCCCGCCGACCAGACAGCCGCGGTGGCCAGAGCCCGCGGGAGGGGCCCGGGGCTCTCTCTGCGATGCCCAGCACCAGCTTGGCAGAGCTCGGCCGCCTGGCTGGGCCGGGGCCAGCCGGGCAGCCCCTGGCGGGCCGCTGTTCCTGCTAAGTCAGAGCAGGGGGCAGGGCCTGGGGCCCAGCGCTTGCGCCCCTCTGGGAGAGGCCGCCCAGAGCCCACCCTCCGGGAGAAACCAGCGGCAGCGCGCCAGATGCGGGGTGGGGGAGGGGCAGGCCTCTGCAAACTCCAGAGAGCAAAGGAGCCGCAGAGTAGGGGCAGGCCTGCCCCCTGCCTGACCACCGGCCGGCAGGAGAGTGACCCGCCCGAGGGAACCCAGCACCTCTCTCCACCCTGCAGGCTCTGTGCTTGCGGAACCCTGAGGAGCTGACCCCCCCCCCCACACACACACACAGTGGGGGCTGCGGGGCTGGAGCCAGAACGTAGCCCTCCCACTCCCCCAACCCAGGCCCACACTGCCCCCTGGGGTCTGCAGGCGGAAGTGCAGACACGGGAGCCCTTCCAACCAGCACACGCCTGCACGCACGCACGCACGCACGCACGCACCGTGTTCCCACTCACGGACGCACGCTGGGCTCGCACTCATTCCGGGAGCCCTGCCTCTCCACCCTCCTCCCCTCCGGCCCGCCGCCAGGGCCCCACGCCCCCTGGCACTGTCCCCACACTCTCCCCATGTTTCTGGCTTCCGCATCCAGCCAGCACCAGGGTGACTAACTGTTTCCCCGGGAGGGAGCTCCCAGCCGAGGACCAGCACAAACACCCCCAGTGTCCTCTCTCGGCTCTGCAGGATGGCTCGGGCTGGGCCTGGGCCGCGGGCCCTGGGGCCAGCCAGCTCCTGGCTGTGTGACCTCTGCAGGTGTGTGGCCCCAGCTCGCTCAGCCACTGCACTTCTGCCCCACCCCACCCTGACCTCTAGGAGCCCCCATTCCTGAGGTCCACAGGAGGCCTGACTGCTGCTTGGGATTCCTGGGGTTTGGCTGGAGTCGTCCCTGACCTGTGTCACAGGATCCTCCGCCATGTGCCTCTGACACCCAGTATGTGGCGGGGGCTCCAGGGAGGACGGGTGTGTCTGGCAGCTCCTGGCGCTGCCGGGCTCCTTGTCCTGCAGGGGTGAAGGCGAGGCGTCCCCCTCCGCTGTCCCCAGGCCAGGGCCCCAGGTGCAGGCCCCAAGGCTGGGGACGGTGCCTACCGGGGGAGGAGATCGCCAGCTTCCGCCATGTCCGAGCATCCAGGGAGAGGCCACGGGGAAGCGGCGGAGCAGGGTTGGAGATGCAAGCCTGGGGGACAGGGGGCCCGCAGTGACCGCTTCGGTGGCTGGTGCTAGACAGTCACACTGGGAGCCGGGCCTGGCCTGCACGCGGGGTCCAAAGCGGCTCCTGACTCCGGCATCGACAGCCCGGGACCTGGGCCACCCCAGCACCTCCAGGACACACCCCAGCCGGCAGGGACAGGGCCACCAAGGAACCGTCTGGCCAGCTGGAACCAGGCCTGGGAGGGCAGCCCCAGGAGAAGCGCCCGGGGGCAGTGGCCAACTCCAACAGCGAAGCCCTGTGCACAGGCCCCTACCCAGGCCAGGGCGGAAGCCAGCTGTCCCCACAGGCTCCGCTCTGGGCCCTGGGGCTGGACATTCGCTGGCCCATGTGCGCCCTGACAACCGGGAAGGTCACCCCCAGAAATATTACAAGTGCACCCCAGAGCCCTTTGTCCCGCGGCTCTGCCGTGGTGCCCGTGCTCAGGAGGCCACCCTGCAGGCCAGGAGCATGCGGCGAGCGGGCGAGCAGACCGTGACCACCATCCGTAGCCAGCCTGCCACTGCCAAGCCTGACTCCACCTCTCTCCGGCTGGGTGGCTCCAGGCGAGTGCAGCAACCTCTCTGGCCTCCCTCTGCTGGCGGGCGCGGCTCCAACTCCCCACCAGTTCCTGGGCAGCTGTGTCATGAGCTCAGGCTACAGACAAGGAAACAGGCTGGCGGGCAGGGGGCGTGCCGAGGCCCGGCAGCAAGAAAGGGGTGGGCCCCCCCAGGTGGGACCCCCCCAGCAGGTGCGCAGAGCCGGAGGGCTCCGGCCAACGGCTGAAGTCATCCGGCTGCTGGTGGCCCCAGCCGCAGACACGCTTGGGGACGCTGTCCAAGGAGAGGGTCGGGGCGCGGGGAGCCACCTCCCTCCCACCAGGGGCAGGGAAGCTTGGGGGGCCCCACACGGAGCCCCGCCGTGTTCCGGGGCTACACAGCACGTGGGTCCGGTGTTCCAACTTTGGAGGCCACAAGCGCGGCAGCTGGCCCAGCTCTCTGGGCCGGGCAGACAGACAGCTGTCCTGGGGGCAGGCGCTGCGCGGCGTGCGGCGTGCCTGGCATTTCAGCCATCTCAGCCCTGCTAGAAAACCGGCTGCTCCCGGGCCCGGTGGGGGAGGGGCGGGCAGGTCAGGCCGCACACCCCAGCCCGTGCCCCCAGCCCCAGGACGGATCCCTCCTGGGTCCCGTTGGGTCCGGCGCCATCTGCTGGGCACAGGAGGAGTGCCGCCTGGGCCACCCCGGGGCTGAGAGCGCAGCCAAGCCCTGAGACCCTGCACCCAGCCCAGGCCCGCAGGGCGAGCGGGGGAGGGGAAGGGCCAGGACTGGGAGCCAGCCCGGCTGGGTGACCGGGAGCAAGCTCCTGCCACTTCCTCTGTAAAGTGGGGAGCGCAGAGGCGTGCCCCCCACGAAGGGGCCCGTGGGACCACGGGACAATGAAGAAGCCTGGCCTGTTGGTGCCACGGGGGTCCTGAGAGGGGAGACGTGAGCCCCCGGGGGTGGGGAGAGGCTGAGGCTGCAGCAAGCATGGGGTGGGGGTGGCTGTGACCCTGTGCGAGCCCGAGCGGCTTCAGTGGGGCTGGGGGAGGGGGCACGGGACACTTTGGGGTGGGAAGGAGCAGGGACCCCAGCTCACACCATGGCTGGCTCAGAGCCCCCAGATCGAGTCGGCCATGGCCTGGCCCCGTCCTGCCCTCCCTCCGTGTCCACAGGGACGGGAGCAGCCTGCAGGGCGGCCGCCTCCCCCTCCCAGCCCCGGCTCAGTCACTTCCTCTGCTCCAGGGAGCACCGAGGGTCATCTCAGTCCTGTTCTGCGCTGGACGCCTCCTCCAAGCCAGCTGGGCTGTGGCCAGGAGGCCAGGCTCGGACAGGAGCCGCAGACAGCTGCCCCCTGCCTCCACTCTGGAGGGCCGCTCCCTGTCCAGCCTCTGCCACCGCCCAGCCCAGCCACCTGTCTGCCCCCTCGGGCCCTCCCTCCCCGGCCCCTCCTCCCTAACTGCGGGACGCACACACCCCCAACTCCCCCTGCCCCAAGCGAACAACCCTGGCCCTGGAGCTTACAGCTGCGATGCAGCCTCTCACTCACACTCTCACACTCATTCACACTCGCACTCACACTCACACACGCGCCCAGCTGCGACTGGAATGGAGCTCAGCCTCTGCCGGGTGTTTGGCCCCGAGCGCCCTCCCTTAGCCCCCACCGGTCTGTTGTCCGCTCCTCCCGGAAGCTGGGCCCGGGCCTACATCCGAGAGGGAGCAGGGGGGTGGAGGGGCGAGGGGCAGGGGTGACCAGGCCTCGCGCGGGGGTTGCGTGCCTCCCACCTGGAGCCGCACACGCAGGTCTGCTTTTCCCATTTGGAGAGAGAAGCGCGTTCCTCCTCGGAGGCCAGACTGAGCCGGGCGGCGGCCACGCCCCCTTGGGCTTTCATTCATTCTTTCAGCCGTCATTGACTGGGCCAGGGTTTGTTGGACACCACAGCGTGCCAGGCCCCGCTGGGGAGGCCAGGGCAGGGGGCCAGCCCGAGCCCCCGCCCCAGGTCCTGCAGTCTGAGAGGCTCAGTCCAGCAACCCAGCGCGGGGATCTGCCACAGGGCAGCGGGCACGAACAGGAGACCTCAGCTGGCCCCGGAGCTTCCCAGGGAGGCTGAGCAGAGTAGGGGCGGGGCAGGCTGGGGGGGGTGGAGAGGCAGAGGCTGCGGGAGGGGCTGGGGGCGGCCCCCAGAGGGCCGTGGGCACCCACGCGGGAGGACGGCACGGCCGGGTGTCTGCCGTCCGACTTTTCAGCAGAAACAGGCTCCAGGCGACTTAAGACAGAAAAGCGATTTCTGGGGCGCTCAGAGCCGGCAGGGAAGCCGGGGGTGGGGTACGGGGATGGCCAGGCCTCAAAGCAGGGGAGACCGCAGCCTCTGAGAGGGGCCGGCGCTGAACGTGTCCACACCATGGGTCCTCGCACCTGCTGTGCTCCCAGGGAGGTGTGGGGCATTTCTGTCCAGCCAGCCGCTGGGACCCCCTGGGCAAATCGCACCTCAGAGGAGCCCGGAGAACGCAGGATGCAGGGCCCGGAGCTCAGAGCCCCCCAGACCGCATGCCCAGCACCTGTGCCTGGCCCCCTGGGGGTCACAGCACAAGAATCAGATGGAGGAGAAGGCTCGGCCACTGACAGCAGCTCCGCCCACCGGCCTGGGGAGCCGCCAGCCGTCGTTCCTCTGCCGGGGTGGGGGGGTCCCCCACCGCCCCCCCACCTCTTCCACGAGAGGAAGCGGATTTCCCTAAGGCCGGCCACGGAGCTGCTGCCAAGGGCGAGGGGAAGCAGAGCGAGCCTCAGCCTTGCTCTCGGAGCCCAGGGCGAGGCGCAGGCGGGGTCTGCAGGAGGAACAGTGCAGCCAACGACAGCAGACCCCCAGCCCAGCCCGCCGCCGGCCGGCAGGTGCAGCCGCGGGGCGAGCGTGGCTCCCACCTTAGCTAGAGGCTCCTCCTCGGAATTACTGTTGGCTAAACCGCGGGTTCTCTCGCCCCCTGCCACCCGTGGGCAGGTGCCCCACGCTGCAGCGCCTACAGCCTCACTGTGGAGAAAGAGCCAGGCAGGGGAGACGGCTGGAAGTCCCCAGGGTGCTGCCCCAGAGAAAACAAACATACTCAGACCCCCTGAGTCGGCTCCTGTGTCCTCTCCCCCACCCCCACCAAAAAAAAAGCCAGGGCAGGAGCTGACCACGTGGCCTCAGCTGTTGGGCTCCATGTGTCGCACCCCCGCCTCCGCCCAGAGCCGCCGCCAGTGCCCCTGCCGAAAGGGAGTGAGCTCGCCGCCCGGGACCCTGCCCGCCCGTGCCTTCCTCCCGGCCCATGGGGACGCTCGTGGCCAAGCTGCTCCTGCCCACCCTGAGCAGCCTGGCCTTCCTCCCCACGGCCAGCGTCGCCGCCAGGAGGCGCTTCCACATGGAGGCCATGGTCTACCTCTTCACCATGTTCTTCGTGGCGGTGAGTCGGGGGCCGGGGCCGGGGTCTGGGGACGGAGGAGGGGGTTCCGGGCGTGCCTCCCACCGGCCTCCGTCCCCCCACCTGTGCCAGGTGTGTGTGAGCCCAGGCCTCCCCTCCCCCACCTCTTCCTGCTATGGCGGGGGGGGGGGGGTGGATCCAGGGAACACGAAGGAAGGGCCCGGCGGGGCTGACCCCGGCACCGGCACCGTGGGGCTGCCCGGGGCGGGGGCCGCTCCCCTCTGCGCTGCCTCCCTCGGCGGAGGCCTCCCGGCCCCAGCCCTCCTCCTGTTCTATTTCTGTCTGGCGGCCTGGCTCTGGCTGGCTGTCGGGCGCTCGGCTTCCAGGGAGCTGTCGGGCTGATTTCAATTTCATCCACCTTGCAGCGCGTACCTGGCACCCTCTGGCTTCCTTCTCAGGGTCCCGCTGTCTGAGCGCCGCCCCGCGCCCTGGCTGTCTGTCCGTCTGCCCTCCGCCTTCCCCCCCCCCACGGCCCCCACGGGCTCTCCCTCCCCCGCGGCTCCGGCCCGGGTTCTGAGCCGCGTTTCCTTCCTCTCGGCCTCTGGCTGGCTCTCCGGCTCCCTGGCGTGCTAGCCCGTGCAACGCCGGCTCTTTCGGAAGCTCCTGGCTGCTCCCCAACTGCTCTTGGTGCCCCGGCCCTCCACGTGTCTCTCTGGCTGTCCCCCCAGCCCTCAATCTGCCTCCGCCTGCCTGGCTGACCGTCGCTCTCTCCGTCCATCCGCCCTGTCCCCTGCCCCGCCCTGGTCAGACCACCCTTGTCCACCCCAGCTCCCTGGCAGCAGGGCCCCCGTGAGCGTGCCAAGCACACGCATGTGCACACCGGCAGCTCCAAGCAGGGGGAGGCCTGTGGACGCACTCCCGCGTGGGCAGGCATACGATCACATTCCACACTTGCATCCTGAGATGGTCTAGCCCAATTGTGCCAGCAACACGAGAGGCAGGGTGTGCACAGGCCCCGGGGTGGGGGGCAGCGGGAGTACACTGCACAGACCCCTCCTGTTTGTGGTGCTCCCCTGTGTCCAGGGACCCGGGGGCAGGCCCCGTCCAGCGGGAGACACGCTCACCGGTGATGGAGGCTGGGCCAGGATCGCTCACACTGCCTCGCTCGGTCTCTGCGCCTCCCCACTGAGTCTCTGCACAGTGTCCCTCTCCCCGACTCCCAGCTCAGACACTGCCAAGCGCCTCTCGGCTGCTCCTCCCGGGGCTCCGGCCGGGGTCAGCTCTGCGACAGATGAGAAGCGGGGCCCGCCGCAGAAGGGGACGTGTCCACGGCTCCAAGAGCCTCAGGCTGGGGACAGAAGCCTGTTCTGTCCCCAAGGACCGTGTGAGACCGGGCACCCCTGCCTGCCTGGGCTGAGCTGGGCCCACAGCTGCCTCTGCAGCCAGCCCCAGAGAGCTGCCCCGCCCCTCCCAGAGCGGCAGGGGCAGCTGCCTCCTGCGACAAATGTCCTCTGGCCTCAAAGCCACCGTCGGCACCTCCCCGACGGCCTCTCCCCCACTGCCATTGCTGGGTCGGACCCCACGCCATGTGCTTGGCCACTGGGGACCCCCAAAAGCCCCACAGGGTGCGGGTCCTCGTCCCACTGCACAGAGCGGTCAGCCACTCGCCTGCGCTCCCGTAGCCAGGGCAGGGGCTCTCCCCAACAGGGCCGGCCGCTCCCGCCCCACAGCCAGGGTTGCCCTGGCCCTCCCCCCCGGGCAGGTGCCCCTCACAGCCCCCATGCTGCATCCTGGCCGGAAGGAAGCAGGGGCTGGGGGGAGGCCCCTGTGGGTCTGGGGCCCGGCTCTGCTCCCTGCCTCCCTGGCCCTGCGTGCGTGGGGCACAGGCTCTGGCCTGGCAGCTGGGGGACACCCAGAATCTCCCAGCGATGGGGGCTGAAAGGGGAGGTGCAGGCAGTGGCTGAGGGGCGGGGCGAGGGTGGAGGTGTGGTTCTGAGAGGAGCCGGGAGGGCGTCCAGCCCGCACCTGCTTACCTCCTCCAGCCTCTTGGCCAGCGTCCCTCCGGAGTTTGCGAGCCCAGCACAGTCTGTGGGCAGATCTGGCCAGGACCTCCACCGACGCCCCCAGGCCTCTGCCCTGCAGTTGCAATCAGTGTGCGCTCTGCACATGGACCCCAACTTGCCGCCTCACCCTGCCGCTGCATGGTGCCCCTGCCTCCTGGGCACCTGCTCCCCCTGCTGAGCTGGACTCACCAGGAGTGGACGGTGCTGGCCTCCTGGCTTGTTTATGCCGGTTGAACTTGTCAAAATCATTATGTCAAGTCATTAGATCGGCCTTAAATGGTGAAATGTGGGTGCAGGAGCAGAGAGCTGTGCTCTCCACAGGGGCCCCGCCTTTCAAAGCTGCTGTAAAACGAGGGGCCGGAGGGCGGACGGGGACACCCAGGACCTGTGTGCGGTCCGCGCAGGGCCCCTGAGCCCCCCCCCATGGTAAAGAGGCAGAAACCAAAAGCGGTACTGGGCGTGTCTCCCAGCGCGGTCCCTGCGGCAGCACCGGAACCTGGTAAAACCACAGGTCTCCAGCTCACCCGGGCTCCCAGCGTGTTCCAAGATTTATTTATTATGTGTTTGGAAGACAGAGTGACAGAGAGAGAGGAGAGAGACAGAGAGACAGAGAGAGAGAGAGAGGTCTTCCATCTGCTGGTCCACTTCCCAGGCCAGGCCACATCCAGGAGCCAGGAGCTCCATCCGGGTCCCCCGTGTGATGGCAGGGGCCCACTGCCTTCCCAGGCGCAACAGCAGGAACCGGAATGGCAGTGGAGCAGCCGGCATTGCAGATGCCAGTGTGACCCACTGTGCCACAGAGGCCCGCCCTGGATAGCAGGCCCCTCCTCCATGTTCCGATGCCCAGTCCCATCCGAGAGGGGCCTGGGACAGGGAAAGCCCCCACCCCAGCCCGCACAGCCCTGAAAACAGACTGGCACCACCCGCACATCCAGACAGTGGCAAACAAACAAGCTTGCCTGCTCTCGGATGCAGAAGGGACCTGCGGCTCAGGAGGGGGGTGGGGAACCAGGGGCCCCCGGTCCTGCCACTCAAGAGAAGAGGCACAGTACCTCCCCATCCCTGTGAGCCTCTGTGAGGGGCGTGCTGGGAGGTGGCAGACCGAGGCACAGGCCCCAGCATCCTGGGACCTCTGGGAGCTGGGGCGGGGGCTCCAGCCCGCGCCCGCCCCCGCTGACTGCAGGCTTCCGGCAGCTGCACCACGCCTGCAGCGGGCCCGGGCTCTCCGTGCTCTGCTTCATGCGTCATGACATCCTGGAGCACTTCAGCGTGTACGGGACGGCGCTGAGCATGTGGGTGTCGCTGATGGGTGAGTGTCTGCGCCGCTGCCGGCCCGGCCCCGCCCTCGGCCCGCCCTCGGCCCGCCCCGGGGCCCCAGAGCCAACCCGCGGGACCTGCCGTCCCCTCCTCCCCACCTTTCCCTGAGCACGTGGAGCAGACGCTCCCTGGGACAAACCCGAAAGGCAGGGACCCACGCGGGGAAGCCGAGGGTGGGTCGGCCCGGGACCCACGCGGGGAAGCCGAGGGTGGCGGGACTCACTCGGGGAAGCCGAGGGTGGGTCCGCCCGGGACTCACGTGGGGGTGCGTCCACCCCCACCCCTCCCCGGGGATCCCCTGCTCACCCTGGGCTGCTCAGAACTCACCCCTGCAGCGGCCCCCGAGGCCGGGTGCCCGGGAAGGACTCAGACGCCCTCTCGGGCCTCGGGCCCTGCATCCCCTGGGTCGCGGGGGACTCGCTCCCTCATGTCCGTCAGAGCAGCTGCTGTGCCCGCGGGGACGGCCACGTTTCAGACCTCTCAGCCACCCGGCGGGAGCCTCCCGGCGCGGGGGCAGCGGCCAGGAGGGGCGCGGGAGGGAGAGCCCTCAGCCTCCCCGTTTCTCTTCCCCCCAGCACTGGCCGACTTCGACGAGCCCCAGAGGTCGACATTTGGGATGCTGGGCGTCCTGACCATCGCCGTGCGCGTCTACCACGACCGCCGAGGCTACGGCGTGTACTCGGGCCCCATCGGCACGGCCGTCCTCATCATCACAGCCAAGTGGGTATGTCCGGGCCAGCCAGGGCCCCTCCCCCAGCCCCCGCACAGGGACACAGGAATTCCGCTAACACAGAGCCGGGGTCCTCGACCTCGGAGCCCCCCGCATGTGTAAGACAGGCCCTGCCCCTGAGTGGCCGCGTGGGCTCCAAGACCGGTCGGGACAATCCCCCGAGCCCCGGCAGCAGTAGCTTCAACACGCCAGCGCTCCTAGTTAGCGGGAGCGTCGCGGCTGCTGTGAGAGAGGCGGCCTTGACGGGGAGCAGGCCTGGGTTAGCCCGGGAGGACTTCCTGGAGGGCACGGGCCTTGAGTGTGGTGCCAGCACGGAGGCACAGCCCGAGTCGGTTTCCAACACCAATCGTCTCTCCGGGGGTCTCCCACCTCCCCCAGACCCTCCCGGCTATGAGGCCCCCAAACCCCCAAACTAGCCCAGGGGAGAGAGGATGGACCCGGGGAACAAGGACCAGGAGGCCCCACACGGGGCCGGCTCTCCCTGACTGCGGCAGCCCGACCGCGAAGTAACCCCCCATCACATTTAACCCATCGGAGCTCCACCTGCAACCTCGGGGTTCAGACCCCTGCTCTGCCCCAGCCTGGCCCCCACAGGTGCAGAGGGTGGGGGTGGGCCATGCAGCGGGGGCCACTGACCCATTTCACAGATGCTGGGAGCAACGTCAAGTCCCGGCCTGTGGGGAGCTTTCGAAACATGCCCACTCCTCTGTAGGGCACAGGATTGGCTGTGCCTTCTGGTTAATGGAGAAATCAAGGCACGGGGAGACCCACAACCTCACAGGAAGTCTCGGGGGTCAGAGGCAGGGGAGGCAGCACCAACCCGGGGACAGGCAACAGGATGGGCCTCGTGCGTGGACCCCTCCTGCCCCTGGCTCGGCCCCGCCTTGGCCAGGCTGAATCTGGGCCTACTTGAATTCACCAGGACAGAATGCACTTGGCCGTCACCGTCCCCTGTGGTGCCGCAGACCTCCCAAGGCCCGGGCTGTGGACAGGGCCACGGGGCAGCAGACGGGCCACTTGCTGTGGAGTTTATTTTAGATTTTCCACAACAGAGGGTAGACAGCAGTGTGTCGGCGCCATCCATGGGCGGGGACAGGGCCAGGCCCGCCGGCTGTGAGCCTGGGCTGGCACCGCCCCTGCTGGCCAGTTGCACCGGGGTCACCCCGTCTGGCCGTCCCCAGGGCCAACATGCCACTGCAAGCCCTCGGTCCCTTGTGGCCAGGGAGTAACTGCAGAGGACGGAGAGCGGGGCATCAGGTCCTCATTCGCGCACCCTCTGGCCTGGCGAGGGGCGGTGGGGGAGGAGTGTCCGCAGCAGCCGAGGGCGGAGGCCCCAGGCCCCCAGGGCTGCCCTCTGCTGCAAGGTGCAGGTGCAAGGTGGGCTGTCCCACCCCAAAGAGGCAGGAGGGGAGCAGGGGGCCCGGCTGGGGGCGGGGCGGGGTCTTTCTGGCCAACTGGCCTGTGGTCCAGGCTCGGCAGGGACTGTCCTGAGCCGCACTGCTGGCCCCAAGGTGGCCGGGGACTGTGTGCGGGCCCAGCAGTTGTGCGGCCCTAGAGGGGGCTGTCCGCTAACGCCACGCTGTCAACCCCCCCCCCCCGCAGCTACAGAAGATGAAGGAGAAGAAGGGGCTGTACCCCGACAAGAGCGTCTACACCCAGCAGATCGGCCCCGGCCTCTGCTTCGGGGCGCTGGCCCTCATGCTGCGTTTCTTCTTTGAGGTACCACGCCCGGGGGAGGGGGCCTGGCAGGTGCAGCCCTGCCCAGCTGAGGACGACCGGTTCCTCCCAGAGTAACTGACAGGAGCCTGGTGGGCCCAGGGCCCCCAGAAGGATGGGCCCTGCCTCCCGAGAGCTGGCATCTGAGAGGCAGGGCCCAGCCCTGCGGGGGGGCGGGGGGGAGAGGGAGGGAGGGAGGGAGGGAGGCCGAGCTGGGAGGAGGGAGGGAGGGGTCTCAGGCTTCCTGGTAGAGGGGCAGGGTACGGGGTAGGGAAAGGCCCAGGGCCTGGCAGAGAGGAGAGGGCGGTATCCCACAGGTGCCACACGTGCCGGGCTCACGGGCAGGGGCCGTGGCCTCTGCTGGGAGCGGAGCTGCTCCTCGGGGAGGCATCCCACAGGCCATCCCCCGCCCCACAGGACTGGGACCACACCTACGTCCACAGCTTCTACCACTGCGCCCTGGCCATGGCCTTCGTCCTGCTGCTGCCCAAAGTCAACAGGAAGGCGGGGGATGCGGGCGCCCCGGCCAAGCTGGACTGCTCCACCCTCTGCTGCACCTGCATCTGACGCTGTGCCCGCCCCCAGCGCCAAGCCACCGCCCTCCCGGCCCCCGTCCTCCCCCACCCCGGGCACCTGAGAAGCACCTGCCGCCCACCTGCCCCTACACAACAGGCACTTGGCCCTGGAGCTGCAAGCAGAGGGTCTGTCTCCTCCTGGGCCTGGTCCACACCGCCGGGCGTGGCCAGCACCTGCCCCCCATCTCCCCTGCCTGCTTCGCCCGTGGCCGGCTGGGGGCCCAGAGGTCCGAGCCTAGGGCCAGCCACAGGAGGGAGAGGGGGCCGCCGCCGCCCTGGGCCGGTGCTCTCCCCGGGCCATCTGTTTTCTTCTGGAAACTGGAGTCCTGGCCACGCCCTCGAGCTCTGGGAGCACTTGGTGGGGACGCCCGGCCGTCGCGGATCGCGCGGTGGCTGTGGATCCCGAGGTGTCGGCAACAAGAGCCATGCCACCACCTCCTGCGCGTGTCCTGGGTCTTCAGGCCAGGCCCTGAGCGCAGCCTTGGCCTCCATCCCACAGGCGGAAAGCGGGCGCCCTCGGCCGAGGCAGCACTGCCGGGAGCCCGGGGGGAGAAGCTCCAGGCCTGGGCACGTTTGCCCACGCTGGCCACCAGCGCCCACACGGGAGGTGGCAATGTGTAGGTGGTCCTGCCGCCTGCAGGCTGAGCCTGGCCAGCACCCCGGGGGCCCGTCTGCCGGACAGGAAGTTACTACACCTGTCTGGGGCCTGTTGCTGTTTCCAGGCGGCGCCACCGTGAGGGGGAGACTTGCCAACAGCCACGGTGACCTCACACCTCAGGAGCTGGCTCTGGCCCCCGCGTCTGCGTGTCTGCTGACCTCCTGAGGGCGCATGGGCCCCCAGCTGGCCCTTCCCCGTCTCTCATCCCTGCCCCAGCCCCGGCAGGCGCTGTGAAGACCCACAGGTCGGGCCCAGAGCCACAGTGAGGCCCCCGAGCGGGCTTGCGGGGCGCCCGGCTCCAGGGCTGTCACCACCCCCATTTCTCAGAGGGAGCTGAGGCCCCAGCAGTCCAGAGCTCCAGGGCCACCCCACGGACAGGGCAGCAGCGCCACGTCCCGGGTGTCCCCTCACCGCCAGCAACACGGGGACACACGGGCTCCGTACCCGACTTCTGCAGCCTCCCTGGGTGGCCCGTCCACCTGAGGAGGGGCACACACACGCACCATGCACCGCCTGCACACGCGTGTGGACACACACCACCCATGCACACCTGCACATGCCACACACAGACACGCACGCCCACGCCGCACACCACGATGAGACAGGGTGGCCTGGCCTCGCCCCGTCTCCCGTCTTCGGCACGGGGAGCCATGGGCCTCAGCACGAGGGGGTCGTGAGGGGCAGGTGGGGGCAGAGGCAGGTGTCCGCGAGGTGGACACGCCCCTCCCCCTCCCCCGCAGCGCGCACTGGCGGGCGGGCTCTCGGCCCTGATTTACGGAGGCCGTCCGGGAGCCCCGCCAAGTCTGTAAGTCACGGACAATTAGGGGGAGCGCTCCCGCCTCCAGCCCGGCAGCTGCAGGCCTGCGTCCGGTCTCTGGGGCTCAGGCCCAGCCTCACCCCTGCAGAGCAGGGCGGGGGCGGGGGGCACAGAGACCCCTGGGGGAGGAGGGGCTGGCCCTGAGGGCCAGCGGAGGGGTCAGCTCTGGACGGGACAGTTCCCACAGCACCGCCCTCCGGGGGCCTCAGGCAGCAAGGCCCACTGCCTGCCACCGTCCCTGGCACCGGGACTCCCGGGGGTGCTCAGTCCTGGGCCTCCGCGCCCCTGGAGTCTGGGACACCCAGGTCGCCCCCGCCGGCCTCTGGCTCGGAGCCACCGGCCCTGAGTGCCGAGATCCACTCCGGTTGCCGGGGTTTCGCCGGCAGGCCCGGGGCAGCCCCCCCACCCAGCGGCCCCTGCCTCGCACAGGCAACTGGGCATTTGCAGCCAAGGGCCGACTCCTGCAGTGCGTGCACGTTTCAACAAAGGGCTGGGGGCAGGTCCCGGGGCCCCGGGCCACGCACGGGGCGTGCTTCCCTGTACGGCTGACACGGCGCCCGGAGGGTCACCACGTGCCCTGGGCCTCATGGCAGGTGGCAGCCACGTCGGTCAGTGCTCCCACAGGCAGGGCCCGGGCTGTGGCTCGCGGGTTAGGAGCAGACACAGGAAGAGGGCCCGGCAGACCCTGGACCCCACGCCCCTCCCCGGGACCCCTCCTGAGTCTGGGGCCTCAGTGGGTACAGACGCAGCCGCAGGACCCAGGGTCCGCAGGGCCTTGGCCCCCAGCCCTGGCCCAGCACACGTGTGCCCCATGCCCGCCCTCCCTGCACACCTAGCCAGAGCCCGCAGCAGGGGGGAGGGCGCGGCGGGCCGCGGGCAGACAACGGAGAGAGCTATTATAAACACCGGCCGCCCGTAGACAAAACAGTCTATTGTAGCAGCCGCCTCCCCCGCCCAGCCCCCCGGTGCGAGGCTGGCACGGCCCGGCCCCGCCAGGGCGTCCTCCGTCTGCGCCCGCCGTGGCCTTTGTCGCGTCTGCTCCCGAAATTTCCTGTCTGTTATTCTCCGTAGTAAGCGGACCTGAAACCCGACACGCTCACCGCCCCTTGTAAACCGGCTTGACGGTCCCCGCGGCCCGCCGGACAGGGATTCGCTCGCCTGCCCCTGCAGGGCCTGCACCACGGGGCTCAGCTGGGGAGGGGGCAGAGGAAGGGGCCGGAGGTCCCACGGTCAGAGGCAGCGGCACGGGAGCCACAGGGGACCCCGCTGGCTGGGCGGCCGGAGCCCCGGTGCCCTCACTTTGCGTGGGAACAGCGGTGCCCCCAGCCCGTGAGGCCCCGGGGGAGTGGCGTCGCAGGTGGAGCCGGGGCAGGCCAGGACGCAGGCCTGGGCCTCGGGGAAGTAGCCTCAGTTTCCCTGTTTGTAGCAGTGCCCGCCCCCCGCCGTGGGTGCCGCCAGTGGGGAGGCTTAGTGCAAAGGCTTCACCTCGTGCGTGGTGGCACTTCTGCGACGGCCGTCTCTGTTTCTCGGTATCGCTGGGCGAGAGCAAGAACGGACTTCACGGCCGTCTCCTTACCCTCAGGGGACGCTCACCCCAGCGAAGGCACCAAACGCCCCCATTTGCCAAGGAAACAAATGCGTCAAAGCATACATTGGGAGAGTAAGCAAGGAAGGCTGCCTGGAAGAGGCAGGCTTGCGACTGAATCTTGAACAGCAACGAGGCCTGGCTCGGGGCCACGCCAGCTAAGCCCTCCCTGGCGTCCTGAGGCGGTCCTGAGGTCCTGGGGCGGTCGTGGTGAGAGGATACGAGACCACACAGGACAAGGGAGCTGCAGGTACCCACGTGGCTGTGGGCAGCACAAGGGGTGGCAAGTGACCGAGTCCCAGGGTCTGAGGTTTGCAGGTTGAGCCCAGCTGCTGGGAAGAAGTGGGCAGGGGGTGGGGGCAGAGGTCGGGGAGGCGGCATCCACAGGGTTTGCTGGGCCCTCACCCCGGCCCTGGCCAGCTCTGGGCTCCCGTCCTCTGCTGCCCGAGGACCCTGCCCCAGCAGGTGCACCTGCCGCGTGCTGCCAGCTGGACGGAGCTGTCACGGGAGCTGTGGGCGACTCCTGAGGGGGCAGGGGAGAGGGGCCAGGGCCAGCGTGGCACCGGCGAGACCAGGGACGGCTGAGGCTCCGGGTTATCGGGAAGCTGAACTGGGAGAGAGGTTGCATCGCACAGCTCGCGGGCAGGTGGGACGGGTCCCAGAGAAATGCTGGCCAAGAAGCAGCCGGTGGACGTCTGCCCGTCCATCTTGGCGAGGGCGGCTTCTGCCTCCTCTGGTGCCAGTGCCCACGGGTGCTCCCGCAGTGACCCCCGCTGACCTGTCGTGGGCGCTGGCTCTGGATGCCCACCCCAGGCTGTGGGGCCTTGAGTGAGTGACCCCTGCCTCTCCCGCGGGGCTGAGGCAGGGAAACGTGGCCTGTCGCCGCCTGTCTCTGGACCAGCAGGGCCAGCCAAGCCACACAGGCCACGTGGTCGAGGTGCACCTGGTTCAGGGTGAGGGCCGTGGACCCCTCTCCCCACCCACACGCACCGGGGGGAGGCAGAGGGGGTGGAAGCCCCACCCAGCCCACATGGAGCCCCTCGCACCCACAGGAGGGCTCACCCAGGAGGAGCCGGCAGACGGCTGGGACTGCGCCAGGTTCAAGGCCAGGTGGGCGCCCGGCTGCCCTGCGGGAGGCCGTGGGAGAGGAAGAACGAGACGCCCGTGGTGCCTGGCTCCTGCCTGGGGCGCCCCTCCCTTCCCAGGATGCACTGGGCTTTGTTTTCCCAGCAGCTGGAGTCAGGCTCCCGGGCAGCTGCAGCCACATCTGGAAGGCGTTTGGGCAAAGCGGTGGCGGCAGCTGGTCCTGGACGCTGTGGCCTCAGACCACCGGCCCTGGTGCTGGGGGCTCGCCGGGGCGGGGCAGGGGCAGCCTCTGGTCTCTGGACAGCCAGGCGAGGAAGCGCCAGGATGGCGGCACCGGAGACGGCGACACACCGCGAGGTCTGGCTCGGCTTCCCGCAACCACCTGCTCTTCCCGCGGCCCGGTGCCTGCGTCCCGTCCGATCTCCCCCAGGGGCCTCACGCCGTGGCCCCCTCCTCACCAGCAGGCGTCTCGGCCAGCTTGGCCACCCCATTTCACAGGCTGGAAAACCGAGGGCAATTCTGAGTCCATCGGCGCGCCCACGGTCTCGCCCCGGGAAAGCCAGGACTCGACCCCCGGTTGGGGGCATCTCAGTCTGGCTGGTGCCCCTCAAGACCTCCCTGGCCAGGCCCCGTGATGGTGCAGCGTGGCCCACGCAAGCTCCCCGCGCTGTGGGTGCTCAGCGAACCTGACCGCTGGGCTCACGGCTTCCTGTCTCCGTGACGGGGACACCAAGCCCGGCGCCGCCTGCTCACCGCACCAGCCAGGAATCCTGTGGCTCGGCAGCCACGCCCTGGCTTCCGCGGCACCCGCCTGGCACCGCTGCAGCCAGCGCCCGGGATGTCCCTCGACTGTCCCCCAGGTCCTTTCTTCGGTTGCAGATGAGGGCTCGGGCTGTTTTGTCGCCGGAGTTGCAGCTGGCGCGGAGGTCAGAGGCATGGGCGGATTCTCCCCAGGGGCCTGTGAGACCCTGAGACGCAGGCGCCTGCCTGCCGAGAAGTTCGTCCAGTCGAGCTAGGTCACTGTGTGGTTTGCGTCCCCGCTAAGCAGTGGGGAGCGCGCTGTCGGTCACTGAGAGAGGGCACAAAGTCCCGCCTGCTTGGGAAAAGACGCCGGGACCCACAGATGTCCACGGGTGAAAGAGAACCGGGCCCCTGACTCACCCCACCACTTGCTCGAGGGGCTGGCGCTGCGGTGCAGCAGGTTAAAGTCCCGGCCTGCAGTGCCGGCATCCGACATGGGCACCGGTTCAAGTCCTGGCTGCTCCTCTTCCAGGCCAGCTCTCTGCTGTGGCCCGGGAAGGCCGTGGAGGATGGCCCAAGTGCTTGGGCCCTTCACCTGCGTGGGAGACCAGGAGGAAGCTCCTGGCTTCGGATCAGCTCCGGCCGTTGCAGCCTGTTGGGGAGTGAACCAGCAGATGGAAGACTCTCTCTCTCTCTACCTCTCTCTGTAACTCTGTCTTTCAAATAAAAATAAATCTTTAAAAAAAATCTTGTTCAAAAACTTGAAGACGTCTGGCAGAGAGCACAGGACACAGGCGCTGCGACGCGGGGTCAGAGAGAAGTCCCAGCTGGGACAGGGACCGTGGGAGTCGTCGAAGGGAAAACCGGAAAACTAGACCATCGGCACAAAACCCCGCCCTCCACAGGCGTCCTGCAGACGATAAAAGACAGAGGGGAAAAATACGTGGAAAACCTACTGACGGCCAATGACCATCCCCCCTTGGGGCGCCATGATGGGCAGGCCCACGGCCCAGGAAGGCAATGGGGACTTCCCAGTGGCCACCACGTCCGTGAAGAACAGCGGCTAGGGGAGGAGGAGTTCAAGTCCCGCCCCGGCCGCAGCTGCCGCGTCGCGCCCACTGGGACGGGAACCCCAGCATTCGCCTTCCGCGTGATCAGGCACACGGGAGCCCTCGGAGCCGGGTAGCAGCCGGGGCTGGTGGCAGCGGCAGGGATCAGCTAGGACCGGACACGCGGGAACCCGGGCGGGCAGGCGCTGCGGGCTGCACAGGGAGGCTGCGGTGAGCGCGCCCCCCGCCCCATGACTGATCCCTCCTGGTCCTGCCGGATGGCGCTTTCTGTGGTTTGAGGTTTTGCTGCTGGCTCACTCGTGGGGAGACGGTTACAGCTTGCCAGTAAATCACTTTGAAGTCATTAAGCCACGAATCCTTGACTTCTCGTCGGACTCACTGTCCGTGTTTCTGCTATGCCTGCGGCTTTCTGTGGCCTGGTGTCTGTGTCAACCTCTACTTACCGGGTGCTTGTGGCTGAGTGGTATCCCTCTCGTCTGGCCGAAACCGCCATCATTCATTCATTCATTCATTCATTCAAGAGGCAGGGTCACAGAGAAAGGAGAGAGGTCTTCCACCCGCTGGTTCACTCCCCAAATGGCCACAACAGCCAGGGCTGGGCCAGGACAAAGCCAGGAGCCAGGAGCTTCTTTCTGGTCACCCACACAGGTGCAGGGGCCCAAGCACTTGGGTCATCTTCCACTGCCTCCCCAGGCCATGGCAGAGGGCTGGACCGGAAGTGGAGCAGTCAGGACTTGAACCAGCGCCCACAGGGATGCCGGCGCCGCAGGTGCAGACTTAGCCTAGCGCACCAGTGTCGGCCGCAGGTGAACAGTCCTTACCTTCTCCCGGTGTGCAGCCGCCTGCCGGGAGGGTTTGTACGGGTGCGCGGTCAGCCGCGTCGCAGGAGCAGACGGGGAACCCGAGGCACGCGATGCCACTGGGGTCACTGAGACCACACAGCCAGACCCGACCCCGGCGCTCAGCCGTGCTCCTGCCGGTGCGGTGAGGCGTGTCGGTGAGTCGCTCACTCATTCGCCCACTCTGAGCTGCTTCCGCGTGCTGGACGGCGTTCGAGGCCCTGGGGATGCAGCAGTGGGCGGGGACCCCGCCCTGCCCCGCTGAGCCCACGCTCCCGTGGGAGGGGTACAGGGCCTGACGCGGTCAGTGAAGCCAAAGGACCCGCGGTCAGGGAGGCCGCGGTCAGAGGGGGGACCCGTGCCCACACTGGCCACTGAGGCTGGATCTCAAAGCTGAGACCTCCACGGATACCCCAACGTCCCGGGGGGGCACCCAAGCTCTGTGGCCCAGACCTTGGACACAGCTCCCAGGCCCCACATCGCCCTCCAGTGGCGGCTCAGGAAAGAGCATCTGGATGGGGGGCGTGGCGGGCAGAGGGCGCCCCCCCCCCAGCTTCCCTCTGCCCGCGGTGCGGAGCCGGAGCCGGGCTCACCGCCCCTGAGGCTTCTGGGAGGCCACGGGGATCTACACACTCCCAGACCCACGGGCCCCACCGCCCTGGGCCTCTGTCCTACTGCCCAGGGGCAGGGGTCCTGGGAGGGCCTGACACCTGTGGGGGGCGGTCCCCGTGGAGCTGCTGGGGACTGAGGGACCAGGGAGGGGCTTTCCACGTGGGACAGACAGCTGGGCACAGCTGCTGTGAGGACACTGCCCCGGGCCGGCCTGGAACGTGGGGTCAGCACAGCCCCGCTCCAGCCAGCCGGCCCGGGCGACGGCGCGTCCTGGGGCTCGGCTGGCCCAGCCTGGCCTGACAAGGCTGTCCCTCCCCCACCCCGAGCCCTGCAGGGGATGTGGCCTGGGGGGGAGGGGCACCTCCGGCCCCAGAGCAGAGGACCGAGCGGGCTTTGCCCCCGCAGCTGGGCGCCGTCCATCAGCCACTCGGGAGCCACTTCAGGGACCGGAAGGAGCAGGAAAGGCCGCCCAGAATCCTGCAACGCCCCCACACAGGCCAACCCCCCCACGCTCCGGCAGGACCCGGGGACCCCGGGTGGGGCTTCCGGCATCCGCCTGCCCCTCCTGGCCGGCCCGGCTCTCCAGCCCGGTCCCTGTGCCTCAACGGTGCAGCCCACACACTACCCCCGCCGCGTGCGTCTACACCGTGTGCCTCTACACCCGGCCCTGCACAATCCCGGCTCAGAAGCCACCCCTTCCTCGTCGTCTCCCTCACGCGCCCCCACCAAACTGCCCCTTCCGTGAGCCCATCCCCCACTCAGCCCTCCCCTGAGGGGGCCCTGCATCCCCAGGGCGTCTCCCCAGCCTGGGGGAGCCCCCAGAGAGCCAGGGCCAGGAGGCACGGGTCCCGACCCCCCGCGGCTCCCAGCCCCACCCCAACGGGACGCGGAGCCACCAGGTCTCTGCCCCACAGGTCACAGAGGAATCCAAATTGGCTCAAAGCAACCACCTTTTGCCAAAATTGCGGGCCAATCCCGTGTGTTGTAGAGAAATTCCGACCCAAACAGACCCCTGAGCCCCGCGAGACAGCAGACACCTCGCGGGGCCGCAGTCCAGGTCCTCACGGGCTCCGGGGCAGGCGCGTGGACGCTGGGGAGTGGGCCCCAGGTCAGGCTCCTCTGGGAGTGACAAAGCAGGACTGGCACTGGCCCCGCCCCAGTGCCCATGGTCCCGTGCGCGTCAGCCCCTCTGCCACACAGCGGGGCTCTCACAGCAATGCCTGGGGACCCTGAGCCGGCCCAGGAGCCCCCACATCCCCCCACCGCACGCTTGGACTCCCAGCGACCCCCCAGCATGCTAGGAGCCCCCCACCCCCCAGGGTGCACTAGGAGCCCCCCAACCCTCCATCCCCGTAAGCCAGGAGCCCTCCCACATCCCCCAGGGTGCACGAGGGGCCCCCCCATCCCTCCACCCCCCCTCCGCGCTAGGAGACCCCTCCCAGCACGCTAGGAGCCCCCCCATCCCTCCACCCCATACGCCAGGAGCCCTCCCACATCCCCCAGGGCGCACGAGGAGCCCCTCCCCCCACTCCGCGCTAGGAGACCCCTCCCAGCAGGCTCCCGTGTGTCCCCGCACGTCTGTCACTTCCCGGAGCAGCAGGTCAGCCTGAGCCCCCGGTGGGGGCGTCCAGAGGCTGCGGCCCCGTCCATCACCAGGCCCCTGACCCTTCCCGGAGGCCGAGCTGCCGGGAGTCAGGAATTCCAGCTCCGGACGGGCAAAGGCCGAGGCAGCCGCGCCCCGTTCCCGGGGGCCAGTTCCGGGTCACCGAGGCCGCGGCTCAGGCCGGCCAGCTTCACGGCTGCCCGCAGACTCCGTGCTGGCCGGCCCTGGCGCCCTGGGAGCCAGCTAAGGGCGCTGCAGCCCAGGCCCTCTGGGTAGGTGGGGGACAGCGCCGGGGCGCTGACCCACGGCTCCACATCAGACGGGCCTCCCTCGGGTCTGCGCAGGGCTCCCCAGAGTCCAGAGAGAGGTGCGGGGCTGGCTCCCCGGGTCTGGGGTCTGCACGGGAGCCCTCCTTCCAAGGGCAGCTGGGGGAGGTCTCAGGAGGGAAGACCACTCACCCGGTGGGTATCCAGGGGTGTCGGGGGCCCCACAGTCCAGGGGTCCCCACAGATGCCCGTGTCTGGGCTGGGCCGGGGGCTGCCAGGGCAGTCGCTTTCTCGGCAGTAGCAGAGGGGCCTGATTAAAAAAAAAATACACGCATTTATCTGAGAAACAGAGGGAGAGACAGACAGACAGGGAGAGAGGGCTTCCATCCGCTGGTTCACTCCCCAGGTGCCGGCAACGGCCAGGGCTGGGCCAGGCTGAAGCCGGGAGCCAGGCCCCCCGCCGGGTCACCAAGTGGGTGGCAGGGGCCCAAGGTCTTGGCCCCCCCTCCTGTTGTTCCAGGCGCGTTGGCAGGAAGCTGGCTGGAGGCGGAGCTGCCGGGACTCAAACCAGCAGGGGCCTGGGCCCCTCCCGCCCTGGGCGCCCAGTAGGGCAGCGGCGTGCAGGCCACAGCTGAGATGGACGGTGTCCGTCACCTGTCTCCCCAGAGACAGAACTCGGAGTCTGCTGCTGCCCTGGGCTCCACCCGCTGGCCGCGGCGCCCGCCTGGGGCCCTGGGCCTATGCACACGTGGGTGCACACACGCACACACACACACCAGCCCTGTGCTTTGGGGAGCCTGCCTCCTCCGCCAGGCCCGTGCTGGCCACACGCGCTGCGGGGTGGCCTGGGGCTGCTGCCCCACCTGCTGATGGGGATTCGAGGGAGGGAGCTCCCCGGACTGTGGCACTTGCTCTCAGCCTTGCTGACCTTGGGCCACAGTCCAGGGACGTCCCCCGTGGTCCACAAAATGCCTGTAGGCCATCGTCCACCTGGGCCCCGGGCACCAGGCCTCCCCTGGGAGCGGGGCAGGTGGAGCGTGACCTGATGCCGTGTTCAGGTGGCCGGCCCACCCTTGGGGCTCCCAGGCAAGGCCAACCTCCCCACTGCCTCGGAGCCTGCCCAGGCCCACAGAGACGCACAGAGACCCCCATGCAGGCCCATGCCGAGCGCCCCGGCTGAGCCCCACCCTCCCAGCCCCTGGGCGCCTGGAGCAACCTCGGCCACTCTCTGGCCCGCACAGGTGTCTGCACTGAGCCCCTGCCCGGCTGCCCGCAGAGATCCGTCCCGTGTCCCAGCAGCCCCTGGGGCAGGCCCAGAGCCCCCCTTCCAACGTCCTGCTGGGCAGGAAGTGGCGTCGGCAGTGTGGCCCAAAGGGCCAGGGAAATGCACGTTACGTGAAAACACAAGAAATAATAACAAAATAATCGAGGTCCCGGACACTGACCCTCAGACGTGGCCTGACCCCCCTCCACCCCCCTACCAGAATCTTCTCGGGTACCGGACACTGCGGGTGGGCAGCGCCCTGGCCAGGACTGGAGCCGCCTTGCGACAGGACAGCGGGGCCTGCGTTTCCTGTGGCCTGCGGGCACCCCGAGGAGCTGGGGGCGTGGAGGTGGCCACAGGCAGCCCAGGCAGACGGGGTCCCTGGCCCGCTCCCCACACCTCCCCACCCCCGCCTGCCCGTGGGAGCGCAGACCCAAGCTGCAGTCCAGCAGCAGCACGGCCCACACAGAACTCCCAGGCGCAGGCCCCGGTCCCCGGCCAGCAGCCACCCTAGCTCCCTGCCCACACAGACACAGCGGCGACTGTGAAGGGAGCCATCCGCCTGGGCCCAGGTGGGGGACGCCCGGCCCCGCCCTGCCCCACACCCAGGCCGCCAGGGGCCCAAGTGGGGGACGCCCGGCCCCGCCCTGCCCTGCACGCAGGCCGCCAGGTTCCAGGCGGTGCTGCCAGAAACCAAGCGCGGGGTGGAAATCCAGGGGCCTCCACTTACCCATCTGTAGCCACGGCACACGCAGGCCTGGGGGCGCGGGGGCGTGGGGCTGGGAGCTCACGGAGAGGGGCCAGCCGCCCTCCCCAGATTCCCTGCTGGCCCCTGTGCCACTTCCACTGGGGTGAGCAGAGGGCTCGGCCCAGCACAGACGCTCCCAGGAAGCGGGGAGCCCTGGGGGACCCCCTGCCTGTGGCTCACAGCCCAGGGCACCCCGTTTGGCCACTCCCAGGCCTGTGAGGAGCCGCCCGGGCCTGTCTCCTGTGGAAGGGGAGAGGTGGCCACTGGGCAAGGGGGACCAGGCTTCTCCGGGTGGGGTGTGGGGCGTCCCCGGCTGCCCTGCCCCTCCCCCACCCCGCCAGTGACCCCAAGGCCGCAGCTGGCGCCCCGCCCCCGCCCCCCATGGCGCCTGCAGGGCTCCCCGAGGACCATGTCCGAGGTTCTCCAAACCGCGAGCAAAACAAGCCGAACGCTCAGCCACGGCCTCGGGCCAGAAGTCCACGGCGGGGACGCCAAAAATAACGCAGCGAAGCTTCTCGGCCACGCGTGGGCAGGACGGAGCTGGGCCGGGCAGGAGCCACCCAGCAGGCGAGCCCGGTCCGGCGGTCCCAGGGAGGCGGAGACGCCGGGCTGGGGCGGGCACAGGCCTCACGCGCCCACCAGCTGGGCTCCCGTGCCCCAGGCCTGGCCGGTGCCGACTGCCAGCGCAGAGCTGAGCAGCCAGGGTCTGCCTCAAGGTCACGGCGTCTCTGTGGTCAAGGTGGACGCCACGCCTGGGCCCCCGCGGCCACCCCGTCCCTGCCCACCCTGTGGGTCCCCGGGAGCAGAGCGCAGAGGCTGCGGGGGGGCCGAGGAGGGGCTGACAACGCCGCCTGCCCCCTCTCGGCGCTCTGATTGGCTTGGCCACATGCCACCGAGGCCCTGGGAGCACGTGGCCCGAAGGGTCAGCAGGGGCTGGGCAACGGGAGACATGGGGCAGGGCTGGCCCTGGGGACGGCAAGGTGCTGGGGGGGGGGAGGCCGGCGCCCCTCCCCTGGTGGCGCACCTGCCGCTCTGCGCCGCCCCCATCACCCGACAGCCGCTGCGCTGCTGCGGGGTCCCCTCGGAGGACGCGGAGGCTGGGAGAGACCGCGGCCGGCACAGGGCGCCCGGGCTGTCTCTGTGCTCCTGGGCGGCGCTGACAGCCGCGGGGAGCCTGAGCGTCCTGGGGCCACCTCTGCGGACCCCTGCCCACGGCTCTCGGGGGCCTGGCCCCAGGATGCACGAGGGTTTCACTCCGGCCTGGGTGCTCGGCCTCTCGGTTGCAAGCCCACTGCTGCCTCCCCCGGCCACACGCCTGGGAAGAAGGACCCCAAACATCTGCAGGGGTCTCTCGTCACGGGGCTTCCCCCAGCCCGGGGCCTACCGGACCCCCAAGGCCAGCGCTGACCCACACGGCCACAGGCAAGAACGGACACAGCGGGACACGAGGCTGCAGGTGGGTCTGTCCGGCGCCAACCTGCTCCTGAGCAGCGACCAACAGCGCCCTCCAGCGGCGCCTCCGGGGCCTGCGTCTTTAACCCGCCGGCGCGCGCGCGCACGCATGGACGCACGCGCGAGCACGCGCACGCCAGCCCCGCGCACCGACCCGGAAGAGCCCCGAAGGGGGACCGCGGTGTTCAGCGAGGGGGTCCCGGGGCGACCCCGCGGAGGCCGCGCGCGGCTCCCGGCGAGGCTAGACGCTGCCCCTCGGGGCTGCAGGCGTGGGCCGGGGCTGAGGGCCGGGGACGGACGTGGGGCCGGGGCTGAGGGCCGGGGACGGACGTGGGATCTGGGACCCCCGAGCCCCAGCCCACCCTGGCGGGCGCTCACAGCCGAACCCCGGCGCCGGCGCTTGGGGCGTCCGCGGCACAAGGCGCTCCCCGGAGGTCGGGGCTGGGGTGCGGGGCCGGGGTCCTGCCCCTCCGCGCCCCCCTCCAGGGCCTCCCCGGCGCCCCGCACCTGCCCGCGCCCGCAGGGAGCGCTCAGGGCCCGCTCACCCCGCTTCCCGGCAGCCTCTGCGCGCAGCAGGTGACCTGGCCAGCGCTGGTTCGGGGGCGTCCGGTCCCCACCGAGGCTTGCCACCCCCAGAATGCGCGCGCGCACAGGGCGGCCGCCGCGGGGCCGGAGGTGCGGTCGGGAGGGAACAGATGCAGGGCTGCGAGAAAGATGACGAATCAGAGGTTAGCGGCGGCCCCGGGGAGCGGGGTTCACGCGCGGCCACGCGCCTTCCGGCCCGGGACCTCGGGCTCCCTACGGGGGGGACCCCACGAGAAGATGGCGCGCTTCTGCCTTCGGCCGCCAGGGGGCGCCCGGCCTCCGCCTCCCCGGGGACCCCCCGCTAAGGTTTTCCGGGGCCACGCGCTGGGCCAGCGTCCGCTGCGGACCCAAGGTCCGGCCTCCGGAGGCTGCCGCCCTCATGGGGCGCCTGGGGAAACTGAGGCTCAGGAGGGGCGTGGTCCCTCTCCCACCGCACTGACTCCTCGCGCAAACGGCTGGGGGCTTTGTCTGCAGCAGCCAGGGCGGCCCAGCGGGTTTGCGCTGATGCGGCCGCCGGAGCCCCCTGCGGGGGTGCCCGTGGGGGCCTGCTGGGGCCGCTGCGGGCCAGAGTGTCTGGGAGGCCTGGCCGCTCCCCCCGCCCCCCGCCCCCCGCCCCGCTGTGGGCTGCTCCTGATTCTGCCAGCACCAGCCTGGGACCCCTCGTACCTGCCCAGGAGCCCGCGGCGGCGGGAGGCCCTGGGGGGGCCTTTCCCACACCAGCCAGGCCGAGAGCAGGAGGAAGAGCAAGCCGAGGGCCACAGCCAGGGTCACCGAGGGCAGCAGGTCCGAGTCCTCGGGGCCAGGAACGGCATCCCCAAGGCCATCTCCCACGACGTCAGGGGCACTGGACAGCTGGGCGCTGGAGACCGGCTCCCCTGGGGGCCTCGGGCGGCCCATCTGCAGGGGGCAGGGGGCAGGGGGCAGGGGCCGCCCCTCCCACCCTCTGCCAGCAGAGCAGCCCTGCAGGAGGTGGCCTGGACAGGGACCTGGGGCCTCGGTTTTGTGCTCTGTGAAAGGGGGATGTGAGGGGTCAGAGGAGAGAGCCCCCCAGCTTCACCCCTCACCCCTTGTCTAGAAAGATTTCCCAGATCCCACTGCTCCCCCCGACGTGCCCAGGTCCCCAGAATGCAGCTCGGCCAGTTCCCCAGCTCCGGGAGGCCGCCAGACGGGCAGGGAGGGACCTTTGTCAAACTGGGAGGCAGCGTCTGGCCCTGCGGCCCCTGTGAGGCCGCGCCCCTGGTGGGAAAGGGAGGCCCGGGACATTCGTGGCCAAGGCCCCTCCTTGGGGGCCTGTATGACCCCAGACCCCTTGGGGCTGCTGCTGGTGGCATAGTGGATTGCGGTGCCGGCATCCCATATGGGTGCCGGTTCGATTCCCGGCTGCCCCACTTCTGATCCAGCTCTCTGCTGTGGCCTGGGAAAGCAGTGGAAGATGACCCAAGTCCTTGGGCCCCTGTACTGCGTGGGAGACCTGGAAGAAGCTCCTGGCTTTGGATGGGCTCAACTCCGGCCATTGTGGCCATTTGTGGAGTGAACTAGCAGATGGAAGACTCTCTCTCTCTCTCTCTCTCTCTCTCTCTCTCTCCCTCTCTAACTGCCTTTCAAATAAATAAATATAATAAAAAAGACCGCAGACCCTTCAAAGCCAGAGACAACCGCCAGCACCGCACCCAGGCTGCACCCGCACCCCAGGGGGCTATGTGGCCGTCCCACCCCCTTGCCCCCAGGGCTCTCACCGTCCTCCTCCCCTGCTGCAGCCTCTCGGGGACGCACTGTTTCCGGCAGCCCCAGTTCCTCAGGGGCGGGGCTGGGGCTCCGTGGCAGACAGGGAGGGGTCCAGCCTGGAGCTCTGTGGGTGTGTCCTGGGAGGAGAGTGGCAGAGCTGCTCCCGCAGGCTTCCTGCGTGGAGGGATTCAGCAGGGGCTCCCGACCACCTCCAGTGGCGGCCAGGGTGTGGTGCAGTGGTTAAGTCACCACCTGCAGCGCCTGTGTGAGCGCCGGTTCGAGTCCCCGCTACTCCACTTCTGACCCAGCTCCCTGCTAATGGCCAGGGAAAGCAGCAGAAGATGGCCCAAGTGCTTGGGCCCCTGCACCCATGTGGGAGACCCGGATGGAGCTCCTGACCCCTGTCTTTGGCATGGACCAGTGCCCACCATTGTTGCTGTTTGGAGAGTGAACCAGCAATGGAAGAAATCTCTCTCCTCTCTCTCTCTCTCTCTCTCTCCCCCTCTCTCTTACTCTGCCTGTCAAATAAATAAAATAAATATTTTTTTGACAGGCAGAGTTAGACAGTGAGAGAGAGACAGAGAGAAAGGTCTTCCTTCCATTGGTTCACCCCCCAAATGGCTGCTACAGCCAGCGCTGTGCTGATCCGAAGCCAGGAGCCAGGTGCTTCCTCTTGGTCTCCCATGCGGGTGCAGGGCCCAAGGACCTGGGCCATCCTCCACTGCACTCCTGGGCCACAGCAGAGAGCTGGACTGGAAGAGGAGTAACCGGGACAGATTCCGGTGCCCCAACTGGGACTAGAACCTGGGGTGCCAATGCCGCAGGCGGAGGATTAGCCTAGTGAGCCACGGTGCTGGCCAATAAAATAAATCTTTTTTTTTTTTTTTTTTTTGACAGGCAGAGTGGACAGTGAGAGAGACAGAGAGAAAGGTCTTCCTTTGCCGTTGGTTCACTCTCCAATGGCCGCCACGGCCGGCGCACTGCGCTGATCCGATGGCAGGAGCCAAGTGCTTCTCCTGGTCTCCCATGGGGTGCAGGGCCCAAGGACTTGGGCCGTCCTCCACTGCACTCCCTGGCCACAGCAGAGAGCTGGCCTGGAAGAGGGACAACCGGGACAGAATCCGGCGCCCTGACCGGGACTAGAACCTGGTGTGCCGGCGCTGCAAGGCGGAGGATTAGCCTAGTGAGCCACGGCGCCGGCTCAATAAAATAAATCTTAAAAAAAAAAAAAAAAAAAGCCCCCTCTGTGTGCCCAGCGCTGGTTCCCCCAGCCCGGCTGGGGCAGACCCGGGTGGGAGTGAGACAGAGACAGGGTTGGACCAGGCGTCACAGACCACAGAGAGGATCCTTCCTTCCTAAGGACAAAGATGTTCATTGTGTAGTTATTTTTAAATGTTTTAATTTGAGAGCCAGAGGCCTTGTGGTGCCGTGGGCTCAGCAGCCGCGTGGGACTCCTGTGCCCAAGTCCCAGCCACGCGGCTTCCAGTCCAGCTTCCCCCAGTGCACCCTGGGAGGCCGCAGCGATGGCCCAAGCCCCTCGTTCCTGCCCCCCACGTGGGAGACCCAGATGCAGTTCTGGGCGCCTGGCCCGGCCGTGGCTGCTGCAGGCATTCGGGGCAGTGAAGCAGCAGATGGGTGAGCTCTCTGTCATGTAGCTTTCAGGTAGATAGAAATAAAGGAAATCACACACACACACACACACACACACAGCTCCCATCAACCCACTGACTCCCCGGACTCCGGGAGCAGGGAACCCAGCCACGGCTCCCACGTGGGTGCAGGGACCCAACTGCTTGAGCCCAACCCGCCGTCTCCCAGGGTGCACGGAGCCGGGACTCAAGCCCACGCACCCCGGTATGGCACACAGGCATCCAGTTAGGGTCTTAACCCCCGGGCCACACACCCACCCCACGTTGCTAACTTTGAAAATGCAGAGTTGGAAGTAGCCCTTCGTGCCCGAGATGCAGAGCCGAAGGGCAGACGGAGGTGCCCGTGTCCACCAGGCCTTAAAGAGCGGCTGGCGCTGGGCGCTGCCCAGGAAGCCTCTCGCCGGCTTGGTTCTTCCCTCGAGGTCGGGGGAGGACACACTGGGTGACACCGGCAAGCAGCCAGTCGGGGACGGCGCCCCCGGAGAAGGCGGCCTCGGTGTCTCCTGGGGCCAGACAGAAAGCGGACAGAGTGTGTGGCTCTCTCCTGGAGCCTGGCCTCGAGGGGCCAGGAAAGTTCTAGAAGAATGGAAGTATCCTGCATCTTTTATTTATATATATATATATATATATATATATATATATATTATTTGCTTGAAAATCAGAGCAAGAGAGAGAGGTCCTCCATCTGCTGGTTCACTCCCCAAAATGGCTGCAACGGCCAGGGCTGGGCCGGGCTGAAGCCAGGAGCCAGGAGCTTCCCCCAGGTCTCCCACGTGGCGCGGGGGCCCAAGCACCGGGGCCACCTTCCACTGCTTGCCCAGGTGCGTCAGCAGGGGGTGCTGTGACTGACCAGGCACTGCCACGTGGGCGTCAGCTTCAGCCAGTGCCCAACACCCACCCCCTGCTCTGCACCCTGGCCGGTCAGGACGAAGGTTCTGGATTATTCTGCACCCTAAGATGGGGTGCTTGCATACATCTGACCTCCACAATGTGGATTTTTAAAGAAAACGTGGGGAAACTGAGGCGGAAGTAAGCGGAAGATCCCTCTGGGAGCGGACGAGGTCACCGGGCGGGGTCTCTGGGGGCCGCAGAGCCTCCCAAGAGGACGCGAGCGTCAGAAAGCTGCTCCAGGAGCCTGGGCGGGGGACGAGGACTGTGGGGAACGTTTGAGGCGGGCGTCCCGGCGGCAGGGTCAGAGACCAGGGTGGCAGCAGACGCCTTGTGCGTGGCTCCTCCCCGAGGGCGGGGTTCCCGGCCAGGCACGCACGCCTGAGCCCCCTCTTCACTGCCCCTCGGGTTTAGGTATTGATTTGGGACAGAAGGAGCACGCTAGGGCTTAATGAGGGTCTCTATTCAGCTTCTTTTTTAAATAATATTTTTTTGAAAGGCAAAGGGACAAAGAGAGAGAGAGAGAGAGAGAGATTGTCCATCCGCTGGTTCACTCCCATGTGGCCACAACTACCCGGGCTCGTCCTGACTGAAGCCAGGAGCCCAGAACTCCATCCTGATCTCCCAGGTGGGTGGCAGGGGCCCGGGTACCCGGGCCGTTATCCACTGCCTTCCCAGGAGCCGTAGAGGGAGCGGGATTGGGAGTGAAGCAGCCGGGACTGGACCCTGAGCTTTGATTTGGGATGTGGGGGCGGCGCCACGACTCTGACGATTGGCACAAGTTCTAGAGGAGGAAGCTGCAAGGTGTCCGGCGCGTAACAAACCTTCCCAGCAGACGAATCAATTAATTCACAGGCTTTTATTGGGGTTCCGCTCCCGGGCGAGGTTCCCCGGTCCCAACAGAGCAACAGAGCGGGGGCCGGGGAAGTCACGCGTCAGAGAGTGGGAGGGCTCCTTTTATAGATTCAGGGCGTGGGGGTTAAAGGTGGAGGCGGGTCTGATCCTCACTGGTTGACCTTTAGGCACCTGCAGGGACCTTGACAAGGACTTTTCTTCCCCGGAAATACAGGCAGGGCCTCTCCATTCCCGGAAGTGTAGGCCTTCCCTCCTGGCGGATCCCAAAGCTACCAGAAACCCGGTCTGCAGGGACAGAACTCGGCTGTGAGACTGCGGGAAGAGGCAGCTGAGGGGGAGGGACGCATGGACCAGAAGCTTCCGTCACGACACAGGCAGGGACCACAGGGGTCACGCGGAGGCTGGTCCCTCGGGCTGGGCGTGCAAGGTTCGCCCACCTCCAGTGCAAAACGTGGTCGTGTGAACACCTCGAGTCACTGTGGGTGGGGTGTGCCCGAGGCCAGGGCCTGCCGTGCGAGGTGGCCACACCACGCCACGCACATGCCAAGGGCCGTGTGTGAAACAGACCCCAGGAGACCGAAAGGAGAGAGGCCAGCGCCTGGTGGATGCCAGGGGCCCTGTGCCCCGGGCGGGAGCCCTCTGCCTACGGTGCGCCCGCGATTCTGCAGTAACAGAGGGGCACTGCAGCTTTGTAGAAGACGCCTCTCTGTGTTCCCGGCTTAAGTCCGGCAGGATCCCCAAAACTGGACAGCCAAGGACCGGGTGAGGCTGTGTGGGTGCCGCCTGGTGATGTCCACAGGAAGTGCCGGCGCCGGGCCGTGCCTTAGTTCTTGAGGGGATGGGTCCAGGGAATTTTCCACTTTCAGTTTCCTTATTGTAAAACTGTGCCTCATTCCTGGGCAAACTGCCACACTGGAGGCGGGAGGTGGGGACGCGGTTCCGGACCGCAGGCGCTGACTCTCAGGGGAACCCTCGCCCCGTGCACCTGCTGGGGTCGCCCCAGAGGCAAGCGGATGGAGGGCAGTGGTAGATCCGGGACGCACGTGGTGTGTCACAGGGCGGACCGACAGCAAGGCAGGGCGAGACGCGCGTTCGCCACGACCTTGGAGAGCGCCCTCAGCCCCGCGGGCGTCCGCGCGGGTCCTCCCCGCCGTGGGAGCGGGTCCCAGCGGCGGCCGGGTGGGGGCCGACGGCGTCCGAGCGACGCGCGCGGCCCCGTAGCAGTCGGGGAGCGGCTCGGCTCCCGTCCCGCCCGTCGGTCCCGCCCGGTCCAGCTCCACGCGCGCCGTGGGAGCGGGGTTTTCCCACCCGCCGCGGCCGCGCCCGGGGAAGCCCGGCCTGCATCCGAGCATCAGGACAGCGTGCGGCGCCCCGATTGGCGGGCGCGGCTCTGCAGGGCCGCCCCGCAGCCAATCGCGGCCTGGGGGCGGAGCCTCACCGCCGGTCCCAGCCCGCAGCTTGCGGGCCCGGGCGGATGCTGGCAGCCGCCGCGACCCCGCTCCCGCCATGCAGGAGCCCCTGCTGGGAGGCGACGGCCCGGACTATGACACCTTCCCCGAGCGGCCGCCCCCGTCGCCGGGAGAGAGGCCGAGAGGCGGGTGAGAGTCGCGGGGCAGGCGGATGCGGGTGGGGGTTGGGGGCCTCCTCCGGCGAGCGGCCGCTTGCTGCCCAGACCCGCGGGCTGGTCCCCTCGGAGGAGCTAGCGGGACCCAGCCCCCAGCGGGCACACGGAGGGGCTGGAGGCCTTGTCCCGGCGGCTCAGCCGGGTGGGGTGCAGAACCCAGCACCCGGGTCCTGGCGGTGGGCATGGGCTGGCGCCGGGGACATTCCCAGGACCGGGAGCCGCCTGCCTTCCTGGCCAGCGCAGGGGAGGACGACGCAGCCGCCCTGCTGCCTTTGTGCCCCCTCCCACCAGGGCCCTGCAGGACAGGAGGGTGTTCCTGGCCACCTTTGCGGCCGTGCTGGGCAACTTCAGCTTTGGCTACGCCCTGGTCTTCACGTCCCCGGTCATCCCAGCCCTGGAGCAGTCGCCCGACCCGGACCTGCACCTGACAAAAAACCAAGCGTCCTGGTTCGGGGTGAGGACCGGGCGCTGGGCCGGGAGGGGTGGGCCGTGGGCAGGGACGTTGGATTCTGTCCCCAGGAAGGAACTCCCAGAAAGCCCAGCCTTGGGACCCCTCAGGGCCCTGCCCTGCCTACAGCAGGCTGACGGAGGGGTGAGGCCAGACCACTGCTCCGAAATGCGGAAGTGAAAGCCCTCAGAGAAGGCGTGGGAAAGAGCAGGTGGGGTTGAGAGTCCCTAGCCTCCCCCCACCCCCGGGGGGCTGCCACAGCAGAGCGGACACCCCGAGGGGGAGGGGCAGGAGCACCAGGGGCCAGGGGGACGAGGCGCTGGCCGGGCAGGTGGGCTCCGGGGGTGGGGTCTAGCGTGACAGCGTTAAATGCCCAGGGGCTGCTGGGGCCTTGGCGTGGGCCAGATGTGTGCCGAGCGCTCTGCCCGGGAGCCACCCCACGCCGGGGTCGCCGTGGCTGTGCCCGGCTCGCAGCTTCAGGCACTGAGCCACGCGCCAGCCCAAGTCCTGCGCTGGTGGGAAGCAGAGTCTAGACTGGGTCCTCCTCCCCACGCTCCTCAGGGAGCCCCAGAACCCCACAATCTTAGCAGCCCGGACTCTGGCTGGACAGCACTCCCGGGAACACGCGGCCCCCCTCCTCCGCAGAGGCGTCCCTCACCAGTGGCTGTCCACGCACTGGCCACCACCGGCCTGAGTCCTGAACGCTCCCCCCAGGCTCTGCGGGTGGCAGCGGCCGTGCAGGGCTGGGGCCGCTCCGGCCCTGACGCAGCCCCCCGCTGCCCCTGCAGTCCGTCTTCACGCTGGGAGCGGCAGCCGGGGGCCTCGGCGCCATGGTGCTGAATGACCTCCTGGGCCGGAAGTCGAGCATCCTGTTCTCCGCCATCCCCTCTGCCGCCGGCTACGCGCTCATGGCCGGCGCCCGCGGCCTCTGGATGCTGCTGCTGGGCAGGACGCTGACGGGCTTTGCCGGGGGGCTCACTGCTGCCTGCATCCCGGTAAGGCCGGACGCCCCCACCCGCCCTGCCCCGCCGCCACTGCCCGGCCCTGGGGCGCTGGGCCACAAGGCCTGCTGGCCCCCGTGCCGTCTGGCCAGGAAGCTGGTTTCGGGGAAACCGTGCCCGTGCCCGCAGCTGCCTCTACGCTGGGCTCTACTTCCTACCCTTTCTCTTGAGCACACACGCGTTGCACAACTGGAGAAAATCCAGGTTGAGCAATGGGCAGCAAAGGGAAGTCCCTGCCCTGCGCTGCTCACGTCCCCAGACGGCAGGACCGGGAGACGGGAGGGAGCAGCAGGTGCACCTGCTTGTGCCCCAGGCCGGGGGGGAGAGGTCATGCAGTGGGCCACAGTCAGGACCAGACCCGCCAGGGAAGTCGCGCAGTGGGCCACCGTTGGCACCAGACTCCGCCATGGAGGTCGCGCAGCGGGCCATGGTCAGCACCAGACCCCACCAGTGAGGTCATGCAGTGGGCCACCGGTCAGGACCAGACCCACCAGGGAGGTCGCGCAGTGGGCCACCGTCGGCACCAGACCCCGCCAGGGAGGTCACGCAGTGGGCCACGGTCAGCACCAGACCCCGCCAGGGAAGTCATACAGTGGGCCACCGTCAGCACCAGACCCTGCCAGGGAGGTCACGCAGCGGGCCACGGTCAGGACCAGACCCCGCCAGGGAGGTCGTGCAGCGGGCCACCGTCGGCACCAGACCCCGCCAGGGAGGTCACGCAGTAGGCCACGGTCAGGACCAGACCCCGCCAGGGAGGTCACGCAGCGGGCCACGGTCAGGACCAGACCCCGCCGGGGAGGTCGCGCAGTGGGCCACGGTCAGGACCAGACCCCGCCGGGGAGGTCGCGCAGTGGGCCACCGTCGGCACCAGACCCCGCCAGGGAGGTCACGCAGTAGGCCACGGTCAGGACCAGACCCCGCCAGGGAGGTCACGCAGTAGGCCACGGTCAGGACCAGACCCCGCTGGGGAGGTCGCGCAGTGGGCCACGGTCAGGACCAGACCCCGCCAGGGAGGTCACGCAGTAGGCCACGGTCAGGACCAGACCCCGCCAGGGAGGTCACGCAGTAGGCCACGGTCAGCACCAGACCCCGCCAGGAGCCCCCACGTCCCGAGGTTCACCAGGGCCGCCTCTGCCGTCCCGGCCGGGCCCGGGAGCCCATGTCCTCATGGAAGCTGCGGTGGGTGCGGGCGTGTCTTGCAGGTATACGTGTCGGAGATTGCTCCGCCAGGTGTCCGCGGGGCCCTGGGGGCCACACCCCAGCTCATGGCCGTGTTTGGATCCCTGTCCCTCTACGCTCTCGGCAAGTGCCGCCCTGTACCTGCTGGACGGCGGGGGGCGGGGTGCCAGCTGGGCGGACTTGGGTGGGAAGGGAAGGTGGACTTCCCAGAGCAGCCCTGGGCAGGGAGGCGGGCGTCAGCCACACCTCGCGGTCTCCAGGCCATTGCCTTCTCCTTCCGTCTTCCGCCAGCCGGCTGCTCCTGTCCAGCACCCTCAGGCGGGAAGTCCCTAGAAAGATCGGAGGACAGTGGCCTGGTGGAGGAGGGCTAGCAGTCTAGAGAGGAGGAAGTGAGGGGGTGCCTGCCCCCCAGCTTGCCCCCGTCCCTGAGAGCCCGCAGCCCCTGCACAGCCTAGATCCCAGAGGCCTGGGGTAATCAGGGTGGGCTTCCTGCAGGCAGTGGCCCTTGCGGGGCAGATGGGGACGCTCTGCCCGGCCCGGGCCCAGCCCCTCACCAGCTCCTCGCCCCCAGGCCTCCTGCTGCCGTGGCGCTGGCTGGCCGTGGCCGGGGAGGGGCCCGTTTTCCTCATGATCCTGCTGCTCACCTTCATGCCCAACTCGCCGCGCTTCCTGCTTTCACGGGGCAGGGACGACGAGGCGCTGCGGGCGCTGAGCTGGCTGCGCGGGCCCGACGCCAGCGTCCACTGGGAGTTCCAGCAGATCCAGGACAATGTCCACAGACAGGTGCGGCGGGCAGGGCCAGTCCCTGGGCCCCTCGGAGCCGGGGCGCCGTTCCCACAAGGCGGGGATCGCAGCGGCTCCGGGGGCGGGGCAGGGCCGGGCAGGGTGGCAGCAGCGGCGGCCTTGTGTTTGCAGAGCAGCCGAGTGTCGTGGGCCGAGATCCGGGACCCCCACATGTACCGCCCCATCGCCATCGCCCTGCTCATGCGCTTCCTGCAGCAGCTCACGGGCATCACCCCCGTCCTCGTGTACCTGCAGTCCATCTTCAGCAGCACGGCCGTCATGCTGGTGAGGGCCCTGCCCGCCCGCCCGCCCGGCCGGGCGCCTGCTCCCGCACCTGTGCCCCGCCAGGTGCCGGCCTGAGCCGCGGGATCTGAGGCACGCGCCACCTGCTCTCGGCCGAGCTTACATGTCTTGAGCTGAGACAACAGGGTTGCCAGGGAAGCCAGTTTGCAGCAATGGGGACCCCTCGGGAGCAGGGTGCGGGGTCGGAGGCCCCGTGGGGTGGGCCCTGTCGGGAGGGGGCACCGCTTCCTCTCAGGGCCTCAGCTTCCTGCTCTGCGGGGTGAGATAGCGGCTGCGCGTCCTGTCCTCCCGCCGCGGGCTGTGCCATGAGACTCAGAGAGGAGCCCAGCCTGGGTCCCGTGCCGCGGGGCCCCCGCAGGTCTGGGCAGCCGTGCGGAGAGAGGGCCTTAGGGGCGGGGTGGGGGCGCCTCTCAGCCCTGGCGGCCCGCCCCGCAGCCCCCCGAGGATGACGCGGCCATTGTGGGCGCCGTGAGGCTCCTGTCCGTGCTCATCGCAGCCCTCACCATGGACCTGGCCGGCCGCAAGGTTCTGCTCTTTGTCTCGGGTGAGCACCCCTGCCCCAGCCGGCCCCACTCGCTCCTGCGGCACCTGGGGGCTCAGCGATACCCCCGGGATGGGCGCTGGGGGGGTGGAGTCTGCGCCAGCTGCCCCATGGGCCAGGCACGCGGAGCTGGGTCTGAGAAAGGGGATTGATGGGCTCAAAGGGCCCTGCCCTGGAGGGCCGCCTGTGTGTCCACAGCCAGCATCATGTTCGCGGCCAACCTGACGCTCGGGCTGTACGTCCAGCTGGGCCCCAGGCACGTGAGCCCCAACAGCACCACGGGCCTCGAGGGCATGCTCTTGGGCGGCACAGAGCAGACCCCAGCTGCGCCCCCCAGCCCCCTCACCCTGGTGCCCCTGCTGGCCACCATGGTCTTCATCATGGGTAGGTGGGCTGGGGCCCATGGGGGCGGAGCTGGGCAGGAGGTGGGGATGGGGCGGGGCCATGGGGGGGCAGGAGAGGTGGGAGTGGGGCGGGGCCATGGGGGCAGGAGAGGTGGGAGTGGGGTGAGGCCATGGGGGTGCAGGAGAGGTGGGAGTGGGGCGAGGCCATGGGGGGGCAGGAGAGGTGGGAGTGGGGCGAGGCCATGGGGGGGCAGGAGAGGTTGGAGTGGGGTGAGGCCATGGGGGGGCAGGAGAGGTGGGAGTGGGGCGAGGCCATGGCGGGGCAGGAGAGGTGGGGGTGGGGCGAGGCCATGGTGGGGCAGGAGATGTGGGGGTGGGGCGGGTCCAGAGTTGCTGTGCTGGTTTGCTGGGGGTGGGGTTGGCTGGAGGAACGGTGGGGACAGACGAGGCTGCCGGGGCCTGAGTCTGTCCTCCTGCCGTCTGTGGGCCAGGCTACGCCATGGGCTGGGGGCCCATCACCTGGCTGCTCATGTCGGAGATCCTGCCCCTGCGCGCCCGCGGCGTGGCCTCGGGGCTCTGCGTGCTGGTCAGCTGGCTCACTGCCTTCGTGCTCACTAAGTCCTTCCTGCTGCTGGTGGTGAGTGCGCGGCCCCTGCTCGGGGCCTGGGCCTCGGCCTGACCCGGGGAGACTGGCACACCCTCTCCACCCAGGGGCTGGGGCTGGAGCCACGGCCCGGCTGAGGCTGCCTCCTTAGGAGGACCAGGCCCGGGCCTGGCCAGGGCAGGGGGGACACGGCCTGGAGCTCCAACAGGCGCACGCTGGCCCTCTGGCCCTCCTGGGCGCTGGGCCCTCAGCACGCCCTGTGCGCTCCCAGCTCCCTCCTGCTCCATCCAGCTGGCCCTGGCCCCAACCGGAATCTGAGTCCCACTTCCAGACTCCCCTGGGGGAGAATCTGGGGACAGCTCTGGCCAGTGCCTGACCCGGTCACTAGGTGCTCCTGGCAGGTGGCGGGGGGGGGCAGTAGGGCCAAGAGGGGGTGGTGGAGAGAGCGTGCACCCTGCCCGGGGTGGGGCTGCCGGGACGCACAGCATGGGCCCGGGTGGGGGTGCAGGGGCCGGAGCCGAGGCCCAGCAGGGATTGTGGGGTTTGGGCTGGAGGCGGCGGGGAGCCCGGGAGGTCAGGGCAGTGAGCCAGGCAGGCCCGCACGGCTGGCAGGGGCGCCCGGAGCGTCTCCTGGCTGAGCTCCACCCCCCCCCCCCCGCAGGACGCCTTCGGCCTGCAGACGCCCTTCTTCCTGTTCGCGGCCGTGTGCCTGCTGAGCCTGCTGTTCACGGGCTGCTGCGTGCCCGAGACCAAGGGCCGCTCGCTGGAGCAGATCGAGTCCTTCTTCCACACGGGCCGGAGGTCCTTCCTGCGCTAGGCCGCACCCGCACGCGGCCCCGGCAGCCGTCCCCGCCGCGGCCAGAGCGGCCGCAGCAGAGCGCAAGGCTGGCGTCTAGCGGCCAGGCCTGCCCGCTGGGCTCGGGCCTGCGTCCTCACTCACGCGCGAAGGACTGGTGAGGATGGGGAGGAGAGGGCTGGAGGTAGCCACGCAGACACGATGCTGTCACCCTGGTGCGATGACCCGGCCGCCACCAAGCACCTCGGCCGGGGCCTGCGCCCCCGGCGGCCCTGTGGCCACACCGGGAACAGTCCTGACTTCAAAAGGCCAAGGCCCAGGCCCCCCTGCGGCACTGCCTTCTCCCCAGCCCTGCCGCAGGCCGCAGGGGCTCCCATCTGCACACTGCTCCTCCTATTTATAAAAATAAAGGAAACGGGCCACAGCTCCCGAGAGGGAGGCGTGGGGTCCAAACTCTCGGCCATGGCCGCCAGGGCCTGGTCTCAACTTACCTGCGGTGAAACAGGGAGAGGGAGGCGGCCCACGGCAGGATGCCTGCGGCCAGGAGCTCCTGCTCTGTGACCTTGAGCGAGATGACCTTGATCAAGATGCTGGGATTGGGCTCACGGGGGCTGGGGTGCCCGGGACGGAGGGGAGCAGGCTCATGGGGGCTGGGGTGCCCGGGACGGAGGGGAGCGGGCTCATGGGGGATGGGGTGCCCGGGACGGAGGGGAGCGGGCTCACGGGGGATGGGGTGCCCGGGACGGAGGGGAGCGGGCTCACGGGGGCTGGGGTACCCGGGACGGAGGGGAGGAGGCTCATGGGGGATGGGGTGCCCGGGACGGAGGGGAGCGGGCTCATGGGGGATGGGGTGCCCGGGACAGAGGGGAGCAGGCTCACGGGGGATGGGGTGCCCGGGACGGAGGGGAGCGGGCTCACGGGGGATGGGGTGCCCGGGACGGAGGGGAGCGGGCTCACGGGGGCTGGGGTACCCGGGACGGAGGGGAGCGGGCTCACGGGGGCTGGGGTACCCGGGACGGAGGGGAGCGGGCTCACGGGGGCTGGGGTACCCGGGACGGAGGGGAGCGGGCTCATGGGGGATGGGGTGCCCGGGACGGAGGGGAGCGGGCTCACGGGGGCTGGGGTACCCGGGACGGAGGGGAGCAGGCTCATGGGGGATGGGGTGCCCGGGACGGAGGGGAGCGGGCTCACGGGGGCTGGGGTACCCGGGACGGAGGGGAGCAGGCTCATGGGGGATGGGGTGCCCGGGACGGAGGGGAGCGGGCTCATGGGGGCTGGGGTACCCGGGACGGAGGGGAGCGGGCTCACGGGGGCTGGGGTACCCGGGACGGAGGGGAGCGGGCTCACAGGGGCTGGGGGCGCCGGGACGGGGGGAGCGGGTTCACGGGGGCTGGGGCGCCGGGACGGGGGGAGCGGGCAGAGCTCTGTACAATGCCAGCCTTGTTTTATTGCTCAGAATGCAAGCCTGACACTGAAGCACAGGCTGAGAACGGACCACCGCGCCACCAGGACAGGGCCAGACACAGGCGGCTGGCCTGGGCCCCTTGGAGAGACAAACTCCCTGCAAGGCAGGGCCCCGCTGAGGGACACCCCCGCCAGCAGCCTGGGGCTGGCCTGGGTACTGGGAGGGCCCTTCCCTTCCTGCCTGCCGGTCAGCGCAGCCCCCGGGCTGGCCAGGAGCGGCCCGAGGCCCGAACACGAGCCACCAGCTGGGCAGGCAGGGCCCTCACTGCCCTGGGAGGTAGCACACACACAGGGAGGTAGACAGCACACCTGCTCACATGCACACACACACACACACACACACACAGCCCTTGGAGGCCAGCGCTGGCTCAAGCAGGGTAGCCACAGGGGACCCTGCAGGCACGTGTCCTGGCAAGCCGGGCACCTGGCTGCCACCACTGAGGCACCCCGGGGACCCCCACCTCTAGCCAGAGTGCCCGCTGCCCCAGGCCTCAAACGCGGACGGCCCTGGGGCTGCTTTCCCCGAGCAAGACCGGGCCCTGCGCTATTGCAGCTCTGGGAGGGATGGGGGCCACTGGGCTCGCTTCCCACACCGGCCGGGGGCCCAGGTCGCAGGGTGGGAGGAAGGCGTGTCCTGGAGGGCTGCTCCGGGCACAGCTCGCCCGCCCCTGCCGACCTGGCTCTTGGCGGCCACCCTGGGAGCAGCGGTAGAGCTCTCTGGGCGCTCCGGCCGTAGGCAGCCACCTCCCTGGGGCGGGGGCCGGGAATGCCTGAGACAGCCAGGCTTAGCCTGTGCTCACGGGGAGTGGTGGCACCGGCACGGGGAGAAGCACACCTGGGGCACCCCCACAAGTGCTGGGAGAGCCCGCTGTCCCCACTGCCTTAGCACCAAGGCCCGAGCTGGGGGAGCAACGGGCAGAGGGCCCGGCGGAGGTGGGGCACTGGGGTGTCCTGCAGGGGAACTGGGAGGGGGCATCGTCCACCCGCTGTGCGGGCACTGCCAAGGCTGTGCTCCAGGCTCGGAGGACAGAGGGGCAGCCGGGGCGGGGCACTGGGCGGCTCTGCTGTCCGCTGCCCTGAGGACGGGTGGACGGAGGTGTGCCCAGGCCTAGGAACTCCATCCCCAGCCAGCAGGAGCGGGGCTGGGCAGGCGGCTGTCCCACAGCTCTGCTTGGTTCTCGGGGCTCTCGGCGCGGGCTGGTCTGGAGGAAGGGGCAGGCGCCAGGTGCGGGAGTCGGGCAGCGGCTCCTCTCCAGGCCATGCGGGTGAGCTCGGGGTCCGGGTGGCTGTCACAGCTCCCCCTCTAGGGTCTCCGCCAACCTCTCCTCGTCTGCCTGCTGCTTCTGCTGCTGGATCCGGGCGTAGGAGATGGCATCGCCCCTGGGGACCGAGAGCCGGTGTGAGGTGGGCCCAGGCACGCGGCCCTCCCAGCCACCGAGGCCCAGGGTCCACCACTGGGGCTTCTGGCTTCCCCAGATGTGCAGACACCCCTGCTGGGACACAGCTGCCTGGGACGCGGGGCTTCGGTCTCAGCGGGGAGGGCGTGGTGGCCCCTGCCACGGGCTGCGCTGGGGCAGGGCCAGGCCACCCGGGGAGTCTCCGGAAAGCCCTCGCCTCTGTCCCCTGGAGCTGAATGGCAGCCTCCTGGCTTCGGTTTCCACAGCAGGACAAACGGGGCCCTGAGCCTGGCCTGGTGGGAGGCAGTGGGGGCCGGGGCCGGGAGGACTCACTTCTTGCCCAGGGCGGACAGTCCGTACAGCACCCCCGTGGCAAAGGCAATGGCGTTGCCCAGCAGCGTGGTCAGCGTGAGGCTCATGACGATGGGGATGACGGCCATCCTGGGGGGGAACCAAGGTCAGGGGCCACCCCCACCGCCACCCAGCCTGGGCACTCCCAGGAACCCCCCACCGCCCCCTTCTTGGACAACCGGGGGGCGGGAAGGCTCCCCAGGAATCAGCTGGGGCACAGGTTCACGCCCAGGCTTCAGAAGGGCCCCAGCAGCCCCGTGCTTGTCGGCAGTGTCGGCCCCTCCTCTGGGGACAGCACCCAAGCTTTCGGCAAGTTTCCTAAAGGCCGGTGGGCCAGCGGCCGGCGTTGGGTGGCACCGGCACCCCATCGTGTGCCAGTGCAAGTCCCGGCTGCTCCGCTTCCCATTTGGCTCCCTGCTGATGCGCCCGGGAGAGCAACGAGGACGGCCGAGAGCTTGGGCAGGGAGATGCAGACGGCGCTGCAGGCCCCCGGCTTGGCTTCGGCCTGGCCCAGCCCCGGCTGTTGCAACCATTTGGGGAGGGAGCCGGCGGATGGAAGACCTGTCTCTCCCTTTCTCACTGCGACTCTGCCTTTCAAATAAATTTTAAGAAGTTTGTTTTGGTGCCAAGCAAACTGAAACCCATGCATACTGGGGGCTCCCGGGAAATCACTGACGAGCAAGTCTCGCCCGCATTTCCAAGTGTCTTCTGCACCAAAACGGACTGAGCTGCCGACCCCAGGTTCTCCGCCGTCTCTCAGGACCCCAGCTTCTCCGCCGTCTCTCAGGACCCCAGCTTCTCCGCCGTCTCTCAGGACCCCAGCTTCTCCGCCGTCTCTCAGGACCCCAGCTTCTCCGCCGTCTCTCAGCGCTCGTGCGTGTGGCGGGGACTGGGACTCTGCACACAGGCCCGCGCGCCCCGCCCCGCTCACCCGCAGTAGAAGACGGCCTTCTGCCAGGAGCGCAGCCGGTCCACCCTCTCGGCCACCGCGGTCGCAAACTCCACAAACTGGCAGCAGAAGGGCGCCTCGCACAGCAGCAGGACGAAGGCGTTCATGCTGGGGGCAGGCGGGAGGGAGGGGGCCTGCTGGTGACCCCAGCGCAGGGCCCCACGGATGCCCCCGTGACCCCCCCAGGGCACCTGCTGCACGCCTGGCCCTCTGCTGCCCAGGTCCCCCAGGGACCCAGCATGCCCGGAGGGAAGAGGCCAGGCTTGGCTTCCTTGTCTGGGAAAGCAGGGGAGAAGCGCCCCACGCCCACACAGTGGCACTGCTGGGACCAGCCCGCGAGGCGGTCACGTGGAGCGCTAGGTGGCTCTGCGGGCCATTAGGACAATGACCACCGCCATCAGACTGGGTTGTTAGGACAATGACCACCGTCATCAGACTGGGCTGTTAGGACTGTCACCACCGCCATCAGACTGGGCCGTTAGGACAATGACCACTGCCATCAAACTGGGCTGTTAGGACTGTCACCACCGCCATCAGACTGGGCCATTAGGACAATGACCACCGCCATCAGACTGGGCCGTTAGGACTGTCACCACTGCCATCAGACTGGAAGGCTGTCCCCAGGTATGGTGGAGGGTCCGTCAGTCCACCTGGCACCTGAGGGCTGCCTGCAGCCGACTGGCAAGGCCTGAGCCTGCAACCATGGGTGATTCTGAGGCAGAGCGGCCCCCGGGACCCCTGCGTCAGGCGCCATGTGGCAGGGGCAGCTCAGGCACCAGGGCTGTCTCTCCACGGAGGACAGCAGCTCCCACGACCGGACCCTGGGCTCACGGCACGCCAGGCCCTGTGATCGGCCCCAAGCCAGGGGGTCGAGCGCTGCCGTCAGCCCCACGGCCAGAGCGCAGGCCGGGCCTGCAGAGCCTGGGAAGCCCAGGGCGGGCGCTCTCCGCATCACCGCTGGCAGCCGGGCCCAGGGCCTCCGCCCTTCACGCTCCATCCCTGCTGCCACACGCACCTCTGGGCCCCTCCACCGCAAGCCCCCAAGTCTCCCCCCAACATGACGCCTGCTGGCAGGACCTGCGTCTCGCCCAGCTTTGCGCTCCCTCGTACCCCGCACCCCACTCCCCCGCCACCTTGAGGGGGCTGTACTTCCCCAGAGCGGCCCTGGCCAAGCCTCCCCCTTCCCTCCCTGGGCAGGAGGTGGACACGGAGCCCACACCAGCTCAGACCCGCCTCTCCCAGCCCTGCCCGTCTCTGCCCTGCCCTCGCCCAGCCACTGCAAAGCCCTAGGGAGCAGCCCCCAGAAGGGCCCCGCGGTGCTGGACGTGGTGACCGCCTGTCTGGCATGCACAGGGACTGTGTTGTGCCAGGTGGGTGCCCCATGGCCTGCAGCCTCCGTGGGAGGTCTGACAGCGGCCAGAGTGGGAAAGCAGGCCCGCCGGGGCTACTCACATCATCCACACGCCGGCCGCGATGTTCAGAGGGTGGATGGTGATACAGTTGAACAGACCAGAGATGGCGCACGCTGGGGAGCAAGACACAGAGGAGTCGGCAGGGCCCGGCACAGCGCCCAGGAGTCCGCACCGCGCCGACCGGCGCAGGAGAGGCTGCGGCTCACTCCACACTGCCCGGGCCCCGGCAGGACGATGGCCGGGCTGCAGCTAGGGCAGAGGGAGGCTGTGAGGGACGCCCGCCCTCCTCTCTCCACCACTGTCCCCCAAGGAGCTGGGCCTCTGTCCCCGGGGTGTGGACGCCCCTCTCAGCGGGGCTGGGCTTAAGGGGCGATGCGTCTCAGGGGCTCAGGCCGCGGCGCCACCTCAACCAGGCCTGGGGCACGTGGCACGGCTCACTCGAGGTCCTCCCATGCAGCCATGCGCCTCAGATTGTGGTCGGAGCGAGCGGTGCCCCCTTGGAGCCGGACAGGGGTCCCAGCTCTGAGTCCCACAGCAGCCGAGGGAGCTGGGCGCGCCGTCCCTCTTTCTAGGCCTGTTCCCTGCCCTGGGACACCGCCAGGGGGCAGGGGTGTCCTCTCCCACCCCAGCAGGGGCCTTCTCCAAGGTCCCGGGTGCACAACCTCGAAGCCCTCCTCCCCGCTGCACCTCTCCACCAGGCCCGCCACACCCCTCCCTCCTCCACCTGCAGGACCACCTGGCTTTGCTGCAAGGCAGTTCCAGGGAGCCGGCTGCTGGGCAGGACCCGAGCCGGGCGAGCCCAGGTCATGGGGCGGGGCAGTGGCCCTCGGAGGCAGCAATTAGCAAACAGCTCATTAAACTTGCAGAGGCTCCCCTGCACCTGATCCCTCCACCTGGGCCTGGAATTTGGCTGTTTTCCATCTTCCCGTGTAACCCTATACAGACAGCAGGTGCCGGAGGAGGACATGGGGGAACCGAGCCCGGGCTGCCGTGGGCCTGCCCTCACGGCGCCCAAGGCCTCCCTGGCATCCCGGGACAGCAAGGTTCCCAGGGCCACAGACACACGCGGGGGCACTGCCTGTCCCGGCCGAAGTCTCCAAGACGGCACGGCTCCGCCCGCTCGGTAGCTGTGCTGCGTCTCCCTGGCCAGGGCCTGCACGTCCCGCTGCGGTCAGCTCCAGCCCTGGCCCTCCGTCCTCCAGGGACGGCCAGGTGCCCGCACACACGCGCAGGATCCCGCCAGCATCTTCAGCAGCAGGGAGCTGTGGGCCAGGGCCTCCCGCGCTCCCGCCTCCCCTGTGACCGCCTGTCACTGACGTCACGTGCAGCCTGCTCTCTCCTCCCAAGCTGCTGCCTCCAGACCCTCCTACGGCCAGGGCGGACGCCCCTCCGGGTCCTCTTCGAGGCCTTCGCCCCAAAGGGCAGCACCACACCCCCAAGGGGCCCAGCCAGATGCACACCCTCGTGCGTCCCTGAGACACCCACGCTCTGCCATCCCACGGTGGGACACAGTTCTTGTGATTCATACACCGTCCCCCTAATCTGCAGGCGACACGGACAACTCAGGGAGATGCCACAGTGTTTCCCGGCTTCATCTGCAGCGCCCGGGCACGGCACCCACAGCCCAGGATGGGACTCCAGAGTCGGCAGGGCCACCGGCTGTGCCGGCCTTACGCCGGGACCTCTCCTCCTGCTCTCCACTGACCACCGGCACCTGCTCAGGAGCGCCCACCCCAGGCTGCCAGGGAGGCCACCGGCCCAACTGGAGAGGACGCACCAGGCCTGGCCGTGATGTCCAGGGCAGACAGGAAGAAGGGGGCGGTTGCACAGGCCACAGACACGGCTGCCTGCCTTCGCGGGCCAGCTCCTCCCAGGGCTCCACGTCCCTTCTGCTCCGCACGTGCCGCCTGCCTTGTGTGCCTTCCGGACTTGTGCTACAAGGGGCCGCCCGCCTGCCTGGGAGCTCAGGGCAGGGGTGTGTCCAGGGGGGTCCGGAAGGGCCAAGGAGAGGCAGCTGAAGGCTTCGGAGAGAAAGCTCTGGCATCGTTGAGGGCAGTGGGGCCCGGACCTCCCCATCAGTATACTTCCCGGACGGACGGTGGCTTCCTGCCCCGCCCCACCTACAACAGTCGGGTCCCAAGGCTGGGGCAGGGCTCTCTCCACACACACACCCCTTCCCAGGTGATGGTGTCCCCAGCATCATTGGGACAGGCCCGGCCACATGCCCAGCGCAGCGCTCACGGTGGGAGTTTGTGTTCCCTCTCCGGAATCGCCAGCCTGGTCCTGGGAACCAAGGAGCCCAGGCCCGAGGCCAGGAACCATGGCAACCAGAGGGCGCCGGCTCCCCGGCCCCCGCCCCCGCCCGGGCCGGCGCCCGAGGACCCCAGACCCCACGCGAGTCCCTTCCCGGCGGGGGCTACTCACAGACGGCCCCCAGCACCCCCGACAGGCGACACAGCCAGCGGTACCACCACGTCATGCCCTCCTCCTGCGCGGGCGGCGCCGAGCCGGCGGACACCGCCGCCGCCCCGCCCGAGCCGCTCATGGTGCCGCGGACCTGCGCAGCCCCCGACCCTCACAAAGGGCTCGGAGCCCGGCCGCTTCGGCCTGGCGCGCTGCCTTGTGGGAGAGGCGGCCGTATTAACATAGGGGGCGGGGCTCTCAGGCCGCCGCAGGTGCGCCCGCGAGGCGCCGATCAGCATGGAGGGCGGGGCTTGGCAGCCCCGGCAGGTGCGCCCGAGGGAGACCGGGCATAAGGGGCGGGGCTCGCAAGGCAGCGCCGGAGGGCATCTGGCGCTCCCTGGCACGGGGCGGGGCCTGGCGGCCCTGGCACCTGGGCGTCTGATCCTCCCACCCGGACTAGCATGGGGGTGGGGCTTCGGCACTGGCAGGTGCAGCAGGTGCACCTGGCCTCCAGGCCCAGTCCGGACTCCACACTCTTCTCCTGCCCTCCCTGGGTAGGCGAGTGGCTTGCTGGCTTCAGGATGGAGCCAGTCACAGCCAGGAAAACCCCACCTTGCCAAGGTTCGGGCAGGTAACGTACAGCAAACAGTCAGGCACCGTGTTTGGTCTGTTTTGTTTATTGGTTCCCAGGGGGCTGGCACGGCTTTTCCAAAGTGTGCTCGCCTTCCAGCCGACGCCTCCCAAGACCAGAAAGCTGTCGGAGAGCAAGGCCCGGACACCCACTCTGTAGAGGGCAGGTCAGAGGCCGACGTGGGGATGAGCGGGATGGGGAGGGGACAGCCAGGGCCGAGTGTCCAGGTCCCGCTGTCCCTCTTCCTCCCGCACCCTCCATCAGAAGGTCCAGTAGTGGCCTCGCAGGCTGGCGCCGGCCTCCAAAAAGCTCTGGCTGAACTCCACCTCGGCCTGGCTGCCCCTGGACTCCCAGTAGAGCACCTGCTGCCCACGGAAGGCTGTGGTGCTCCAGCTGTGGATGTCCCGGATCTGGGAGAAAGGGGCAGCCCAGGAGGAGGAGCTGGAGTGACGGCCAGCCAGCACACAGGGACGCATGCATGTGGCAGGTGGCAGGCACAGCGCTGAACCCCCATGGGGGCCCCATCGGGGCACTGTCATCCTCCCCAGAAACTGAGGCTCAGAGAAGTTACCCCATTTCCCCAGGATGCACAGCCAGCATCCCGGAGCTGGATCCCAGACAGATGTGTCCAGTTCCAGAGGCCAGACAGCCGCCTCCAGGGAGTGGGCACCTCGCCGGCCGAGCTCCAGCCTCCCAGAGCACACAAAGCCTCAACTTTCTGGCAGGCTGTACCCCCGGCTGACCTGCAGTCCACTGCAGGAAGGGCCTTTAGAAGTGGTTAGGACGCCTGCGCGGGACCCACAGTCCTGTATCAGAACGCCTGGGCTTGACCCTGGCTCCGCTCCTGTTCCAGCCCTCTGCTAACGTGCACCCTGGGAGGCAGCAGTGATGGCTCAGAATGGGGTCCCTGCCACCTCCATGGGAGACCCAGATGGAGTTCCAGGCTCCTGGCTTTGGCCTGACCCAGCCCAGACTGGGGGCCTTTGGGGAGGGAACCAGCAGATGGGATCTCTCTCTCTCTCTCTCTCTCTCTCTCTCTCTCTGCCTTTCAAATACAATGATAAATTGTTTTGAAAATTCCTCTTTTTTCACTCGTGCGGATAGCTCCAGAAACACGCATTGCTGAAGGAAACTCCCTTCTCCCATCCCTGCGCTACTGGCTTCAAGGGTTCTGGTCCAAAGCCAACTCAGGGGGTCCCCCGGCCCAGCACCCTGGGGGCAGCTGTCCTAAACCACAGGCAGCCCTAGTGGTCTCACCGTGATGTCACTGGCGTTGGCTCCCTCGGTTCCAGGGGCCGTGCCGGCGGCCAGGGCGTGGATGGCTATGCGGGCCTGCGGGGCCACACTGATGAAGAGCCGGCAGCCCCCTGCCCGCCCTCCATGCGCACTGGGCGAGGGGCTCACGATCTCCCCCCGGGGTCCAAAGAGCTGCACGTCACATTCTGCAGGGCACAGAGGTGGGTGGGCTGGGGTGGGCCACCTCGGGGACACAGCAGGCCCAGGGACAGCACCGATGCCAGAGGCCAGGGCAGCTCGCAGCCACGGAGCCGTGCGGGACAGTATGGCGCGGTGCCAAGATCAGGGTCCCCAGGAGGAAGCTCCCCGTGAACCCCACCCCACCACTCCCTGGCCGAGTGACTTCAGAAAGGGCGCGACCCTCTGAGCGCTCGGGGGGGGCCCGCACGAGGGGCTGCTCAGCGCTGAACCAGACGCAGCCAGGGGCTCCGGCGCTGGCACCCACTGCTGTCCCCAGGAGCCCCAGCTGCCTGGCCTCCTGCGCGCGGAGAGGCCCGGAAGGCAGGAGCAGCGAGAACCACCCGGCAGCCCCCGTGCTGTGGCGCCGGCCCAGGGCAGGTGGGACGGGGCCCTGTGGCGTGGCTTCCTCCTGAGGTCTGGGCTGGGAAGGCACCTTTGGGAGCTTGGGCCATGGGCAGAGGGCAACACCCTCCCGGTCAGGGGTGAGGGGAAGCCGCTCACAGAGGGGCCTTGAAGGAGCTGAGTGCCACAGGCCAGGTGTGGGGCAGGGGCCGTGCTGTGGCCCAGGTCCTACGGCCACCCTTCTGGCTGCGTGGCCGGGAGACAGAGCCTCCTCCCAGCCACGGGCGCAGACCCAGAACGCCCAGGTCCCATCCGTCTCCGCGGCTCCCTGCCTGTCTGGCCCACCGCCCACTGGGGCTGGCCCCGCCCAGACTCCACCACCCTGCGAGGACCAGGGCAGACGCCGGCACCGGCCGTACCTCGGTAGGGTTGCGGGGCAGGCCGGCTCCCGTGCCGCAGCACCACTCCGCCCCGCGGCCCCGCACGGCGCTGCTGCACCACCAGGGTGTTGCTCGTGGAGACGAAAGTCGCGCCCGACAGCTCCCTGCACGTCTTCCTCCACGTGAGCCGGTCCCAGACCACCAGCATGTCCCCTGGGGAGCGGCAGCATGAGGGGCCGGCACTCCGACTCTGGGGCGGCACACACCGCGCCCTGGTTAGGTTCAGTCCTAGCCATCCCACACTGGCCAGGAACTGGCTCTGAGGACCGGCCGTGACGTTAGTTCCCGCTAGCCTCAGCTGTCGTCCCGGCCGGGAGAAAGCTACGAGGACGAGCGGCGGGCACACGGGGGGAGCGACCCAGCCTGGATGGGGCCCGTGGGCAGCGTCACTCGGGCGGCCCGGACATACCCGCGCTGCAGTTCAGGGAGCTCTCCAGCACGTGGAGGGTCACCACCTCGCCCAGGGGCCGTCCGAGGGCCACCGCACAGTCTCCCTGCCGGGCGCCTCGCAGGTCAATGGTTCCTGCCGGCTCCAGGAGCTGTCGGCCGCAGGCACCTGGGGGCCAAGGGGACGCAGGTGAGCGACCCAGGAAGGGGGCTGGAGGCGAGGGCGGCTGGGCCGGGCAGGCTGCGTGGAATAGGGCTGCTTCCGGGCGCCCACGGAGGAGGCGGGGATGCGTGGGCTTGGTTCCTGCCCCGGAAACCTTGAGTTACCTTCCCTGGCTGCTAACAAAAGTGAGGCTTCGTTCTGCTGGGCAGGAGAGGGTGGGCCCTGACAGTGGCCCAGCGCATGTACCCCAGGGACCCCCCAACCCCCACAGCCAGCCGCCCCCACAGAAGGAGGAGGGCACCTACTGGACTCCCCCAGCTTTCCCTGGGGTCCGGGCAGGTGCCCCAACGGCTGGGGAGCCGGGGGCGGGAGGCGGGTCCGGGGCTGGGGCCACTCCAGTGCAGTTCCAGCTCCAGCGGCTGTGGCCTGGCCGGGAGCCGTGGCTTCCTCGTGGGGTGCGGGGCTGGCCGGCCCCTGCCCCGCACAGGGCCCTGCCCAGCAGCCCCGCACCGTCGCTGGCTTGGGCAAGTGCTGGCAGAAGTCGGCAGGCATGGGAGCCTGGGCCTGGGGGCCGAGGCAGGCGTCATGCCGGCGCTGGACGCCCGCCCCGCAGGAGACGGAGCACTGCGGGGAGAGAGGGAAGCAGCGGTGGGCGCCGAGGACAACCTTGGCCGTCGGGAGCCCGCGTCGCCCTTGCACAGAGCGGGAGGCACACGGGGTCTCTGTTCTACAGAGAGCCAAGGCTCAGTGAGGTCGGCTTGAGCCGGTCATGCAGGTGGCAGGCGCGGGGGTTTAAGCTGCGGTCTCTAACTCACCCTCGCAGCCCCTCTGCCTTCCCACCCTTAGGGAGGGGCCTTCGTCTGCACCCCGTGGGCCACCACATCTGCCCTGGCCTCTTCCCAGTCTCACGTCCACCTGGCCCAGAGGCACAGGCTCCTTCCGGGTGGGGGGCGTGGGGGGGCAGCTGTTCTGCTCTGGGCCTGCTCCAGGCTGCGGCTCACCCTCGCCTCGGGGGTGCCCTGTGGGGCGCCCGGCCCAGGACGGCCTGGGCTCACCTCCGCTGGACTGGCGTCTCATCGTCCAGCGTCTCTCCAGACCGCACGGCCTCCGAGGGCCCCGCTGCCCCCAGGCTCCAGGCCTTGCTGGGGGCCCCTCCCCTCCTTGCAGGAGACGGAGCCCCCCTGCCCCAGCCGCAGCAGGCAGTCGCACACTTGCCTCTGTCCAGGAGCTGACCTGCCACCGGTAGGGACAGTCGGCGATGAGGCAGGGGACCCTGGCCTGGGGCCGCACCAGAGCGGCACAGGCCGCCTCGTCCACCACAGTGTCCTGGCCTTGGTCAAGCTGCACGCAGGCCACGGAGCGCACGGCGGTGCCGAGGCCACAGCTGGCTGAGCACGGGCCCAGGGACGCGACTTTCCACCTGCACAAGGAGGGAGAGGCTGGGATGCCCCAGACGGCACTGCCCCGAGGGGCACCCACTCGACCCCATCTCCTCCTCCTGGACAGGTGCCACCCGCCCACCCTGCACGTGGGAATCAGACCGGCCTCTTGCAGAGCTGGACATAAACCCAGGCAGCCTGCGCTGGGCCGGGGTCTCCACCACGACCCCTTGCCGCCCTCACGACGCTTCCTTGCTGCCTGCCGGCCTGGTCTGCAGGGCACCGGGGAGGTGGCAGTGACCCTGCCGTGACCCCCCGTCTCAGCACCGTTCACACTCAGGAACCGGAAGCTTCTCTCATGCAGGGCCGTCCTGGGCACCTGGCCCCTGCCCACCAGAGGCCCACGGCAATGAACATCTCTCAGAAGCGGCCGACGTCCCCGGAGGCGGGATTGGTTGAGAAACCGCTGGCCCAGAAGGAACAGAGCAGGTGTCGGGGGCTGGCGGACGCTGCCCGGGACAGTGCAGTAGGGCGGCCACCCGGGGCGGGGGCGGGAGGACTCCTGGGACCGCCAGGCGTGCAGCGGAAGCCAGAGAAGGCCCCGGGCAGCAGGGAGGGAAGTGCTGAGTCAGGAGCATCCTTGGAATGTTCTAGAACAGCAAGGCGGCCAGCGCAGCCACAGTGACCCCCGAGAGGCAGTCAGGCTCCTGTGTGGGTGCACCCGACTCTGGTAAAAGTCCCCAGTCACCTCTAGCAGCGATGTGCAGAGCCCAGCAACCAAGAGACGGCCGTGCCGGGGTGGCACACGGACCCCACAGCTACGAGCCCAGAGACGGCTCGGTGCAGGGGCTGACGCTGGGAAAACTGCCTGGAGCCGGTGGCAATCCAGACCTGGACTCCAGCGCACCCACGAATGTGGGACACGGCGAAGAGGAAACGGGGGTGCTGCTTAAGGATTCCGAAAACTGAAGCGTGGTTGCCGCTCTGCGACCTATTCCAAGCAAATCTCGATGAGTTCAGGGTTCGAGTCCACAAGAAAATGGCTGGCGCTGTGCTGCAGTGGGCTAAGCTGCTGCCTGTGACACCAGCATCCTGTATCAGGACGCCGGTTCGAGTCCCGGCTGCTCTGCTTCTGATCCAGCTCCCTGCGCACATGCCCGGGAAAGCAGCACAAGATGGCCCGAGTCCCTGGGCCCCTGCCACCCACATGGGAGAAGCTCCTGGCTCCTGACTCCAGTCTGGCCCAGCTCCAGCTATCGTGGCCATTTGAAGAGTGAACCAGCAGATAGAAGATATCTCTGTGTGTGTCACCCTGCCTTTCAAACAAATAAATAAATCTTAAAAATGAATACATAAATTGAAATGAGGAGCCGGCACTGTGACACAGCGGGGTAAAGCCCCAGTCTGCAGTGCCAGCATCCCATATGGACGCTGGTTCGAGTCCCGGCTGCTCCACTTCCAGTCCAGCTCTCTGCTGTGGCCTGGGAAAGCAGTAAAAGATGGCCCAGGTCCCTGGGCCCCTGCCACCCACATGGAAGAAGCTCCTGGCTCCTGGCTTCGGAACGGCCCAGCTCCAGCCATTGCGGCCAACTGGGGAATGAACCAGTGGATGGAAGACCTCTCTCTCTCCCTCTCTCTCTCTCTTAGTCTCTGCCTCCCTGTAACGCCACCTTTCAAATAAATAAATCTTTTTTAAAAAGTTGAAGTGAGGCCAGCGCCGCGGCTCACTAGGCTAATCCTCCGCCTAGCAGCGCCGGCACACCGGGTTCTAGTCCCGGTCGGGGCGCCGGATTCTGTCCCGGTTGCCCCTCTTCCAGGCCAGCTCTCTGCTGTGGCCAGGGAGTGCAGTGGAGGATGGCCCAGGTGCTTGGGCCCTGCACCCCATGGGAGACCAGGAAAAGCACCTGGCTCCTGGCTCCTGCCATCGGATCAGCGCGGTGCGCCGGCCGCAGCGCGCCGGCCGCGGCGGCCATTGGAGGGTGAACCAACGGCAAAGGAAGACCTTTCTCTCTGTCTCTCTCTCTCACTGTCCACTCTGCCTGTCAAAAAAAAAAAAATTAAAAAAAAATTAAAAAAAAATTAAAAAAAGTTGAAGTGAGATCTTATCTGCAATAGAGATTTCTTTCAAACCAGGGGGGACAGACAGGCAGGTGCCACGGTGGAGACGCGGTGGAGCGGACACCCACCCTCTGTCTTGCCTCAGCGCCGTCCTGATAAGCTAGGCATTCTCACACCCAGCCCCTCCCCTACAGCGTCCTCCTGGGGACAACAGCCGCACGCCCACGCCCCAGTGACCCCTCTCTGGGACCTCGAGCCTGCAGCCGAGTCTGCCCAGGAATCTGGTTGGGCAGCACCATGGACACACCACAGGCCTACGGGTGCCCCCTCTCGCTCAGCCTGCGCCCACGGCTGTGCCGCCTCCCGTGCGGCGACTCACCTGGGCGGGCAGGGCTCCAGGCCGCAGGCCTCGTGGGGCTCTGGGCGAGGCAGCCCCTGGCACTGAGCATCCGTTAGGATCTCCTCGTCGCCCTCGTCCTCCCCGCGGGCCCGGGCGCAGTACAGCATCCTCCGCACAACCCCGCCCCCACAGCTCACGCTGCAGGCCGCCAGCTGGTACCGCCACCTGTGGGAAGCGCAGTCAGAGGGGGGCCAGCCCCTCGGGGGGCTCCTGACCAGCCGGCTCCCATTTTCCTGGATCGGGAAGGGGCCAGAGCCAGGCGGGAGCGTTCTCTCTCGGGGTCTCCTTTAGATTTCTCCCAAGAGGCTTGGTCCAGCCTGGTACCATTCAGACAAACCCATTTCTCAGAGAGGAGGCTGAAGGCAGAGAGCAGAGTCTGTGTCCAAGGCGGGGGGGGGGGGCCGTCAGGCTCACAAGGGACCCTGCCCTGGGGCTGACCCACCAGCCCACCCAGCTGTGTCCAAGGCAGTGGGGGGGGGGGGCATCAGGCTCACAAGGGACCCTGCTCCGGGGCTGGCCCACCAACCCGCCCAGCTGTGTCCAAGGCGGTGGGGTGGTGGGAGAGGCGGGCGTCAGGCTCACAAGGGACGCTGCCCCGGGGCTGACCCACCAGCCCGCCCAGCTGTGTCCAAGGCGGGGGGGGGGGGGGGGGAGCGTCAGGCTCACAAGGGACGCTGCCCCGGGGCTGGCCCACCAGCCCGCCCAGCCTCCCTTCCCACCCGTTTTGCTACTTTGTACCAAACTGCAGGTGCCTGCGCCCCTGTGAGCTCCGGAAACCCCCGGGCAAGGTCTGCCTCCGGGCAAGGTCTGCCTCCTCGCTTACCACCGAGCCCCCAGTGCCTGGGCGCAGCACAGGCTAGGAAGAGCAGGAGACGACCTCCGCCCCCTGCACCCAGGCGCCCCAGGTCCCCTGCCAGGCAGCTCACACGACCCCCTGATCTGAGCAGCCAGGGGGCTGGGCTCGGAGGTGAGGGCGCGGCCAGGATGCAGGCCTGGCTCCCGGGGAAGGGGCGCACCTCGGGGGGCAGGGCTCTGAGCTGCAGTCCTGGAAAGGGTCCGGCTGGGGCGCCGGCCAGCACTTGGAGTGAGGCAGGGGCACAAGGCGCCCGCCGTCGGGCCTCACGCAGCGCACCGCCAGCGGCACCCGGGCCTCTCCGCAGGTCACCGGGCACGGGCCCAGGGCCCGGGCGTCCCACCTGCAGGAAGAAGGCCAGCGCTCTGCGGGAGGCCGCAGCCGAGGTGGGGCTCCTCCCCCTGCTCAGCCTCCCATCCGCTCACCGTGCAGGGCAGGGGGCGGCCTGGCAGACCCCACGTTGGTCCCTAGGCTTGCTTGCCGAGTCGCACAGCTCCTCCTGGACCGGCGTCCTGAGGACGGCGTCCACGCACCAGAAACGCAACTCCATGAGGCCTGCAGGGAGCAACAGAACCCCCCCACCCAGGCCGCGAGGGGCGGGCTCAGCAAGGACTGACAGCTCAGTAGACCAGCCCCGGCCGCTCAGGAGCTGTGCGAGCGCCTGCACCACTCTGAGCCTCAGGTTTTCTTAATGACGCCTGCCCGGAGGTCACTTATAAAAAAACACAAGAGGTCACTAGGCTAATCCTCCACCTTGCGGCGCCGGCACACCGGGTTCTAGTCCCGGTCGGGGCGTCGGATTCTGTCCCGGTTGCCCCTCTTCCAGGCCAGCTCTCTGCTGTGGCCCGGGAGTGCAGTGGAGGATGGCCCAAGTGCTTGGGCCCTGCACCCCATGGGAGACCAGGAGAAGCACCTGGCTCCTGCCTTTGGATCAGCGCGGTGCGCCAGCCATGGCGGCCATTGGAGGGTGAACCAACGGCAAAAGGAAGACCTTTCTCTCTCTCTCTCTCTCTCTCTCACTGTCCACTCTGCCTGTCAAAAAAAAAAAAAAAAAAAAAACACAAGAGGGGACACACGTCGGGGGTGCTCGGCAAAGGGTGCCTCTGTGGTGGGCACCCCCACTGTGTGGACGGCAGGCCTCCAGCCCTGCAGTTAAGGGGCCCGCGTCGCGTATCTGAGTTCGAATCCCGCTCCTGGCTCCAGCAGACCCGGGGAGGCAGTGCTGAGGGCCCACGTCGCTGGGTCCCTGCCACCCTCGTGAGAGACCTGGATGGAGCGCCTGGCTCCAGCCCAGCCCAGCCCAGCCCAGCCCTGGCTGTTGCATGCACTGGGGGAGTGAACCAGAGGCCGGGAGCTGTGTGTGTGTGTGTGTGTGTGTGTCTGCCTCTCCAACAAATAGGTAACAAATCTTAAAGAATTGCTACATGAGGGCTGGCGCTGTGGCACAGCTGGTTAAGCCGCCTCCTGTGACGCCGGCAGCCTGTATGAGCACCAGTTCGAGTCCCGGCTACTCCACTTCTGATCCAGCTCCCTGCTGGTGCGCCAGGGAAAGCAGTGGAAGATGCCCAAGTAGCTGAGCCCCTGCTGCCCACATGGGAGACCCGGATGGAGCTCCTGGCTCCTGGCCCCAGCCTCAGCTGTTGTGGCCATCTGGGGACTGAACCAGCACATGGAAGATCTCTCTCTCTCTCTCTCTCTCTCTCCCCCTGTCTTCAAATAAGGAGACACAACTTTGTTAAACATAGATCTGGGCAAACACTCTAAAAGAAGGGACAGCCGGCATTTGTACGTCATATAGTCACAGGCGCACGCCCCACCATAGCCAAAACGTGGACGCGTCCACCAGCAAATGAGCGGTAGCGGATGACGGACAGCGCCCGGGAACGCTCAGCTGTCACAGCATCGAGGACATCCTGCTAAGGAAATCAGCCACACGGCACACTGTGCGATACGTGCGTTCCCCCAGGGAAAACCTGGACAGACAGGAAGCTCTGCTCCTAGACACTGACTCCCTGAGCCGTGCCTGCCTGTCCGGGCGGTCTCGTGTGACCCCGCTGGGCTGGTGGGAAGCAGTGCCCCCCCCCCAGGCACCAGCATCGTGCTGCCGCTCCCTCTTCCTCTCTGCCAGCTCATCGGGGAGGCCCTGGCCCAGCGTCCTTGTGCGTGGGGTGTCGTGCGCACGCGTGCTCTGGGCTGTCTGCCGGCCACCTCCCTTGCCTGGCAGAGCCTACAAAACTCAGGCTGAGAAAGGTGGTGCCGAGCGCTGACCCCCGGCCCCTCACCTCGCCCACAGGACACGGAGCACGGCCCGGCCACAGGAGTCCACACAGGCGCAGCTCGGGTCCCCGGGCTGGCAGTGCCCAGTGGGGGCGGAGCCTCCTCCCTCAGAGACTTGGTGTCAAGCTGCAGGGCAGAGCGACAAGCTGATGCCGGAGGTGGGGTGCAGCCCCCAGCCTCCAGCCGCTCCCCAGAGGCCACGGGCGCCTCCCTGCTGCCGGGGAGGGGGGAGTATGTGGTTTCCCAGCCCCACACCCCCCAGGGCCATGTCCTCACCCCAGGCCCCATCTCTGTCTCTGCAGGCTCCTCCTCTGTGGGGGTGGGGTCTGCAGTCAGGGGCCGCTGGGGGCTCTAGAGCAAGGGCAGGCAGGGAGGGTGTTGGCACAGCGGCTGATTTCGAGAATGGTCAGCCTGGCCTGCAGGGCGACGGGAGCTCCCAGGAGGCCCCGAGTGCTGGAAACTTACCCTCGCGCCAGGGCAGCAGCCCGCTGTGTAGGAGCTGCCTGGCTCTCCCAGCCGGACAAAGGCCCTGTAGCCCCAGCCCCTGGCGCCCAGGACACTCACCAGACCCCAGCCTGGAGGACACGCCATCCCGACACACGGCTCCAGGGGGGGCAGCTGCTCGGCCGTGGAGCAGGGCCCTGCGGTCACGGGCACCTGCAGGCCGTCAGCGCCCTGCGCACACGTCACGTTCTCCAAGGCCAGGCCGGAGCCTGACACCTCTCCGCTGAGGACGGCACAGGACAGTCGCCACGCCCTGCCCAGCCTCCCAGCTCCTGGGGGGCAGGGAGGCCGGGAATCTGCTCCCTGACACCCAAGAGCGCCAGGGGAGGGGGACCCCAAAGCAGCAAAGCTCATGGCTCTTCCCCGAGCGTCCGAGTCTCTAGTGCCCGTTTGGCCTGCGCGGTGGCCAGGCTGCAGCGGGACAGGCCCTCCCCTCCCGCCCCCCAGAGGCCAAGGCTGGCCCCAGGACGTCACTCCCTGCCCACAGCAGAGGCTGAGAAACAAGGGCCAAGCAGAGTTGCAGCCAGGCCCAGGAGGGCAGACGGGCGCCCGCCGATGCCAGCCCTGAGCACCAAGTGGCCGTGGCAGCTCTGCGTTGAGGATTCTGAGGCCGGGTCGGGTGGCAGAGGGAAAGAGTGGTGACTGCTGATGTCTGCGGCAGATGGGAGGGAGGAGAGGAAGCCCAGGGCCCTGGGGGGACCCCTGCGGACAAGACCACCCTCTCCCCGCCAAGCTAACGGCAAGGCAGAGCAAGCCGTGGTCAGTACGGACACGGAGGCCACCGTGGACAAGATGACAGTGGTGACAAAGTGACACCTGCTCCACCCGCACAGTTTCACCTCATCCCCACCGCCCTACAGGAGCAGGGTCCCTTCCCTGTTTGGGGAGCCCGGCAGGGTCTCCAGGACAGAAAGGGATTCCGAAGCCACGGCTTGTGAGCCCCCAGCATGACCACCCATCACCCAGGACACTGGGTCAGACCAGAGGGGACTTCAGAGCGCTGGGACTTGGTGCTGGCCATGCCGGGGAGGCCGTGACCGCACTCACCTGCTGGGGCAGGGCTGGGGGCTGCAGGGCTCCACTGCTGCCGGCTGCTGGGCCCCCGCTCTGCACCGGGCCGGGGGCAGCGTCCTCAGGCGCCCGCCCGGGGCCTCCTCCACGCAGCGCACCGGCCGCACCCGCAGGCCTCCGCCACAGGAGACGCTGCACGGGCCGAAGTCCCCGGCTGCCCAGCTGAGGAGGGGCAGAGCGTCAGGCTGCCGGCCAGGTCCCCAGGTTGGCTCAGGGGACAAGGCAAGAGGCTGGCCGGTCTGCCCAGCCAACTCTGCCCCTGGTCTTGGCCAGACCTGTGTCCCCGGGGGTCCCCAAGGGGGCTGGCCTTGCAGAGCTGTCCTGATGGACAGACCTGAGCCTGAGGACCCTGGACCACGGTGCTGGCCAGCCTGTGCCCGACAGGGGGCATTGGAGAGGACGCTGCCCCAGTTACCTCCAGGAGTGACCCCTGCTGCCCCCCCAGGGCGCGCATCTCCCCCTCGCAATGAGCGCCGAGCTCGGGGCTCCCACACAGGACGGCGGGGTGCCACTGTGTCCTCGCCAGCTGAGCCACCCCCACAAGCCAGGGTGACCCGCCTGGAAGCCCAGGGAGAGCCCGGTACTCACTACGGGGGACAGGGCTCAGGGATGCAGGGCTCCGGCCACGCGGGCGGCCGGAGGCTCCCTCGGCACCGGGCAGTCTCCACCCACTGGTTCTGGGCCTGGTCCAGGCAGCTGTAGGTCACCCAGCGCAGCCCTGGGAGGGGACAGGGGGGCTGGGCCACCTGGGCGTGGCCGGGCAGTGCTGGGGGCCGGCCCCCTCCCGGCCTCACCTGCCCCACAGCTCACGGAGCACGGCCCGTGCACGGCGGCCCACACCCAGGCCGGCCGCTGCTTGGGCTGGAAGTAGCTGAAGGTGATGTCGGGGCGGGTGAGGGCGCCGTACTCGTCTCCGTACCGCCGGTAAACCTGCATTGAGATGGACGGAGAGCTCGGGGCCTCGTCCTGTGGGGTCCCCAAGGCTTGTCCTCTAGGCCACCTCCCCCAGGAAGCCTTCCGGCTTTTCACTCCCCCATCTTTGTACGGCTTTGCCCAACAGCACTCTCCAGGGCTGACCCCGTGCCAGACGCTTCGCACCGCACAGCCAAGGGCACCTCTAGGAGTGGGGGTGGGGTGAGACTCAGCAGGTGATGGTAAGTGGCTGTGTGGTTTTGGGGATGGAGCACCATGGGAGCAGGGCAATTGATGGGGCAAAGAACAAGGGTCTGGGGGTGCAACCAGAGACGGAGCTGAAGCCCAGGGGTCGGCAGGAAGGGTCGGGATCCCGGGGGGCTTGGGGCTGGCTGGGGCCTGGGTTTGACCCTCAGAGCGCTGGCGAGGGCCTCAGGAAGGGACCGAACCAGCCCGGGGGCAGAGCCGGGATGAGGCTTCAGACGACACTCGGCACCTGTGCCCCACGTCCCCCTCTGGCCGCCCACCACAGGCCTCTGGTTAAAATGGGGACTCTCCGGCCCACTGGGAAGCCCCACGCAAGGCCCGGAGAAGGCTCAGGAAACCGTGTGTCTGTTCACACCGCAGGGCCGCTGGCTGGCAGGCACGGGGAGGCCGCTGAGCTGGGCCACCGGGGGACAGGGAGCGGATGCCCTGTCCCCTCAATCCCACCAGCTGTGGGGGCCGCTGGGACCTGGCCCCCACGAAGCTCCCCAGGCTGTTCTCTCCTCCCCACCGGGCACGCCGGAAGTTCACTTCATTGAGGACTCGCCCACATGAAGCCTTCTGGGGTCCCCATGCCTCTGTCCCAAAGAAACTGGGGGAGCCCACAGCCACCCGGGATCCTCCACACAGGGACGCTGCCCACACTGCACGGCCTAAGTGACCCGGCATTGGTGTCCAGCCCTGGGCTCCCTGCGGGGGCCGCTCCTAGCCTCCCAGGCAGGCGTCACACTGCGGCCTGCGGGTGCCCACCCCTCGCCCGGCCCCGCAGCACCTGCTCCTCCCAAACTGGGCTCCAGCCTTCCTGGGGGGGGCTCCTGGCCCCCGCTCGGGGCCTCCTCCTTACCCACCCTCGGAACTCCGGGGCCTTCTCCCAGGGCTCCAGGATGGGGGGCTTACACCTGCGCGTGGGACTGGGCTCTCCGCCTGGCACAGAAGCGCGTCCCCCTACTTGGCCACTGAATGAATAAATGAGTGGCGGAACAAATGATGGGCGAGTGCTCGGCCAGGCACCTGGATCTCGATGTCCCCCGGGGCGGGTCCCCGGATGTGGACCTCCTCGAGCTGGGGCAGCCGGTCCTCGGTGAGCGTCAGCCTGTACTCCACGCGGCTGTCCTCCAGCGGGGAGGGGTGGGTGGTGCTGGGGGAGAGGCTCGCGTTCCCGGCCACCACGTAGCGCCCGCGCACCCGCACCGCTGGGGGCAACGACACACGTGAGGCACAGCGCCCCCCGCGGGGGCCGCCACGCCCGCCTCCGGCCCGGGGCCTGGGGGGGAGGGGCAGGAGGGCACGGTGGCCCCGGGGCACTTCCCCAGCCCGCCGGGCCTCCTGGCGACTCAGCGTGGAGACACCCCCGCTCTCCACATGCACAGGCTCCGTGCCCCCCCCAACGCACACACACGTACACGCCTTCCCCACACGGGGCCCCACGCCCCGCTCTGGCGCCTGCTGAGCGCTGTCCCTGCTTCCCCCAGAACTCTACACACAGGCTTGGCGCCCGAGGGCCCCCGGGTCAGCGCCCTGCCCCCCACTCACACGCCCGCCTGTCACCGAGCGTCACGGAGCCCACCTTGCCCGACAGGCTGCCCCGACACCGACCTCTCTGGGGGTGCGAGGGTCCCACCAGATAGGAGTGTCTTTGCTTAGGGCTGGCCAGGGTGGGGCCGGCACACCTCACAAGGTGACGCCAGCCAGGTGACCGCCCACGTGAGCTGTGACCCCATCAATCGCTCGTGCCCCCCAAAACTGCACACCCACTGACACCTCTGAGTCGTGGGGTTTCGTGCTCGGACGCCTCCCATGCTCTCCCCACACGCCTCTGGCTTTGGATGACATTGACCATGGGAGTCTTTGCAGGGAACCAGCACCCCAGGGAGGTCTGAGAGCCCCCCGAGCCTGCCGTTTGTCCCGTCGGCTCACCCAGGTGTGTGAAGAGAGGCCTGCGGTTTGCCACGTACACCCTGGTCAGGTTGGGCGTGACCGTCAGAAAGGTGACGTACTCTAGGGAGAGGCAAGAGGCGGGAAGCACGCGCCACGTGGTCACTGACACGGCAGTCACAGGGACCCATGCCGGTCGGGCAGAGAAAAGCCAGCGAGGCCCCTGCCACAGGGGGTGACAGAAGCCGGGCTGCATGGGTTCAAGTCTTGGCTCCAGCTCCCAACTGCTGCCCCCTGCCAGTGCACTCCCTGGGGGGGCGGCAGTGCTGGCCGGAGTGGCCGGGCCCCCACCATCCACGTGGGAGGCCTGGATGGAATTCGAGGCTCCTGACTTCAGTCCGGCCCAGTCCCAGCTCTTGTGTGCGTTTGGATGGGGGTGCTGTCTGTCTACCTGTGCCTGTGTGGACACCCCTCTCCCTCTCCCTCTCCCTCTCCCTCTCCCTCTCCCTCTCCCTCTCCCTCTCCCTCTCCCTCTCCCTCTCCCTCTCCCTCTCCCTCTCCCTCTCCCTCTCCCTCTCCCTCTCCCTCTCCCTCTCCCTCTCCCTCTCCCTCTCCCTCTCCCTCTCCCTCTCCCTCTCCCTCTCCCTCTCCCTCTCCCTCTCCCTCTCCCTCTCCCTCTCCCTCTCCCTCTCCCTCTCCCTCTCCCTCTCCCTCTCCCTCTCCCTCTCCCTCTCCCTCTGGAATAGAAGCAAACAAAAACGCAGGCTGGGGCCAGCTGTGAGGGGACCGTCCTGGCTGGGAAGGAGGAGGCAGCCCCAGGGTCTCGAGGCGCCATGGGGCGCCACATGTGGAGACGTACTGATGTTTGCAAATGATGTCGGCCCTCTTATAACGAGGCCAGAGTCCACGGCTTTCCAAAGGGTGGCCTGGCGTCCCTCCCACCCCCCGCTGGGTCACCTCCCCACAGACGCAGGTGTCCGCCATCACTGAGGCACCCCACTCCCGGCGGCAGCAGCACCGCCCCCCTGAGCCTGCCACGGGGGGAGACCCGCAGGGATGCCTGCAGGACGGAGCCGGGGAGCCCTCACCTCCGGCCCTTCCGGCCGTGAAGGAGCCGTTCTTTGGGCTGCACGTGCTGTTGTCCCCGCCACACACCTGGCACACGTCCCACACCTGCTGGGAGTCCAGCCGACCGTCACAGCCAAACGTCTGTGCAAAGGACAGCGGCGGGGGGCTGGCGTCGTGGCCGACACCACAGCCCCGCCCGCTCGGAGGTGCCGGGAGGCGCAGCTCCTGCTGTGTGCCGGGAAGGGAGCTCCGGGCGCTCCCGAGACTTGTCCAAGGTCAGAGCGCAGCTCTCAACCCAGCCTGACTCAAGTTCAGCTCTGCCTCCCCAGTGCCGCGCCCCTGCAGACCAGCACCCCAGGGGGCAGGCTGGCCGCAGTGGCCGAGGACACCCGCGCTCACACCTACCCTGCAGCGGCCCAGCACACACAGGCTCAGGGCCCCGTCCTCCTGAGGGCCACTTGGCACGCACCGGGTCCCATCCAGGAAGTGGTCTCCACGCCTTACCACGAAGCTCTCGCCCACGGCCCGGCACACGTGTCTGCACAGGGCGTCTCCTGTGAGGGTGGAGGGGATGAGAGACCCCGGCGGGAGCAGGCGGGCAGGGGGCCTCTCTGGGACCCCAGGTGGCCTTGTGGGCATGGTCCACAAGGGCCCTCCTCCCGCCAGCCCCTGTGGCTCCAACCTGTGTCAGGGCCGAGCCCCCCCCAGGTCCCACCCGGCACCTCCCTTGCCCAAGAGGGGCACCCTGCCTCCTCCTCCGTGTCACATTTCTGAGACGCAGGTGGCAGGGCACGGGCTGGGTGAATCCACAGCCTGAGACCCGCTCTGACCAGCAAGGGGACGGTGGGGCCGCCCCCAGCTCCAGCCCACCTCGGCTGTACCGCGCCGCCGCCTCCCAGTGGTAGAAGGAGGCGCTGTCTGGAGAGAGGCGCAGGGGCTGGCTGTCGGTCTGCGCGCACTGCTCGGACATGAAGTCCAGCTGGGTCTTCTCGCAGGCCTGGGGGAGGAGGCAGAGGACAGGCAGGGCGGGCGCCCCGACACGGAGACAGCGCGGCGCCCTGCTGTGCGGGGTGACAGCACGGGTGTGGCCGCGGCATGGCGTGGCGACAAGAGCACCTGTCGGTCTCTGCTGAGAAGGAAACCAGAGACCTGGGAGGGACACGGGGCAGCGAGGAGCGAGAGGCTGCTCCTGGCACTGTCGGTTCCCTGGACTGAACCTGGGCAAGCTGGATGTGCCCAGTGGGGCCAGCCCGGCACAGGGCCACCCCGCACGGATGAAGAAATGGGTAAATCCGCAGACACAGGCAGTGCGACGGAGGGGCGGAGAGGATGGGCGAGCCCGAGGTCTGACCCCGGGAGGGGACGGGCGGGCCCCGCGGTGCCCTTCAAAATGGTTCATTTTACACAACGTGACTTCTGCTCCGTCTGCAGGCAAAGGACTGGCCCTCCCTGGGGAGTCCTGTGGTCCTGGTGCAGTTCTGGGGGGTGGGTCTTGTGGTCCCGGTGCACTTCCGGGAGGGTGGGTCTTGTGGTCCCGGTGCACTTCCGGGAGGGTGGGTCTTGGGGCCAGGTGTGCTCTAGGGGCAGGATGCGCCACGGGAGCAGTTGCTGCGACCCTAGTGTCTCTCGGAAGCGTCCTGGTGGATCCACGGACGAGTCCCCGGCTCTCGGCCCCCTGGGACCCAGCACCACCTGCTCCCGGGGGCCCTGCCCTGCGAGGCTCCACTCCCCGGGACCCACCCTCGGCGGCGTGGCAGAGCCTACCTGGGTGTTGCACAGCTCCGCCTGGAGGTCAGCTCCATCGCACGCGCGCCCCCCGAAGGCAGGTCTGAAAACGCCCGCGAGACCCGGGGTGAGAGCCGGCCAGGGCGAGTGGTGCGGCCACCGACCCCAACGGGAACGGCGCCCCCTCTGGGCTGTACCTGGGATTGTCGCAGCGCCGCCTCCTGGTGGCCACACCCCCTCCGCAGGAGCGTGAGCAGGGACTAGGAGGGCCCCAGCTGGACCAGCGGCCGTGCACGGCCGCCACGGGGGTCAGCTCCGCCAGGGAGCGGCAGTGCCCCTTGGAGCACCACTGCAAGTCAAGGATGGCTCCGTCTCCCACCCACACGCATCATCCCACCACGGACCCCGCCCTGATACCCGGGGCACCCGACGCCCCCCCCCAGGGACCTCCAGTGCTCACAGGGACCCCACAGCCACAGGGAGTCCTCACACAGGCGGTCACAGGCGCCCCCACACACGCATGCTGTGGGGTTTGGAAGCAGACACTACAGGAAGAAGCAGCCACACCCAGAGCCCAGGAGCACCCACCCAACGCACCCGCCCCCAGCTCCCTCCCTCTTCCCACTGGCCTTCTCCACGCCACAGGGCGTCCCGTCCAGGAGAGGGACGAGGAGTCGGCTGCAGCTGCTCCGGTCCAGCGGGTCCGTGTGGCAGGAGAGGGCCTCGCACACGTCCTAACAGGGGCACAGGCGGCCGGCTCAGGGGCTGCTGGGCCACTGGGCCAGCGTCCAGCCGTAGCCGTCCCTCCTGGATGGCAGGACACCCTGGCACAGCCGAAATGCTGCTCCCAGGGCGGTGGCCCAGAGACCCTGACCAGGGCCCACTGCACTTGTAGGGTCCATGAACTGGTTTAATTTAGACACAGAAGAGAAAAGTGAACTTCTAGGTGAAATGTGCCCTGGTACACACTCTGACACATTTGTGTTTCTAAAGAACACAGGTGGGAAGTTCACACGCTGTACACAGATTCTGAGATAATTCTTAGTAGTTTTTACAAAGGGGCCGGCCAGAGCAGCCCTGGGGGAAGTCTGTCTCTGGGGGTGCCTGTCCCTGCACCCCCTCTCCCCACCAGTCACCCTCCTGCTCTGGGTGCCCTTGGAGTGGCCACTTAACGCCAGGAAGCCCTGTGTGCTGACCCCAGCCCGCGGGAGGTGGATGCCCGGGGTTACCCCTGGGGCTGGTGTCCTCATTTGGCAAGGCCCAGCTACATAATGGGGGGGGAGGGCAAGCAGAGAAAAGCAACTGCCAGCGTGGGTGGAGCGCTGGGGCCAGCCTCCCGGGTCTGGAGCGCAGCAGGTGCGCACCCTGCGCGCGGGGGCTGTGAGGGGGCAGGGGCACTCACGAGAGGCTCGCGGGCGAAGGTGCAGGCGGCTGCCGAGGGGCCGAAGGCAACGCGGCACTGCTGGTCGGCGCCATAGTAGAGGCCGGGCTGCCCCTCGGGCGCGCGCCTCACGGGCGCGGCCCCTGGCGGGTCCCGCACACAGCGCGCCCCTCCTGCGCTGCGACAAGACCCCAGCTCACGCCCCGGTCGGTGGGGCGGGTGCAGGGCTGGGCGCGGGTGGGCGCAGGTGGGCTGGGCGGGAGTCCCGGGCAGGAAAGAGGGCCGGCCGGGTAGTTGGGAAGGCGTGGAGGGACCGCGCCCCCCCGGCCGCTACCTGAGCAGGCTCTGCAGCTGCCGGCGGCTGCAGGCGGACCAGGACAGGCCCCCGCGGGCGGGTGCCGCGCCGTCCGACGCCATCACGTGGCCGCTGGGGCCACAGCTGCTGCCCGGGGCGCCATCGTGCTGCAGGCCGAAGCTGCGGGCAGGGAGCGGCACTGAGGGCGGCCCACTGGCTCGGGACCCTGGGGCGCCTGCGAGTCTGGGAATCCAGGCGGACCCCTGGTCCAGCCGCCGGAGAATGGTGCGAGGTGCGGCGGGCAGCCTCAGGTGCCCTGCTTTGGTTGATAAATGGCAAAAAGGACTTGAAAGTGCCAGCCAGACGGCTCCATGGGCAGGGACTGGGCTGTGCCGGGTAAGCAAACACCTGGGGGTCCCTTTTCAGGACCACGACTGGGACAATCAGGCTGTTAGGGAGATCCCGGCCAGAGAAGGCAGGGGCGCGGTCACTCATCACTTGGGCGAGGTCGGGGGAGATTGTATACCCCACAGCACTCAGCCAATCAGAAACCGGGGGCGGGGCCTGCGCGCTGGGATGCAAGGCGCTGGCTGCACCTGCTCGGGCCGGCCTGCCAATCAGACGCCTGATGGTGCAAGACCGAGAATGAAGCCCCGCCTTCGCCGCGCCTCCTGAGCCTGTCTCGTGCGCGCACAGGGGAGGGCGACGCCCACAACTGCATCGCAGCAGTGGAGGGCAATGGCTTCCAAACGCCAGCAGAGCTGAAGGTGGGATTCTAAGCGGTGGGAGGGCGGGGGCAGAGCAGGCCCTGGAGCGGCTGAGGTGGGGAGGTCGCGAGGGAGGAGCCCGCTGTGGGCGGAGCCCAGCTGTGGGCGGAGCTGTGGCATCTGCTGCAGCCGGCAGCCCAGAGGGGTTGCTGGGCAACCAGGATGGAAACTTTTTACTTTGGAAATCTCCGGACTGTGTGAGTTTTTACCGTCAGTGTTCAAACTGAAAATTTAAAACTCGGGGGGAAAGGAACCCAGCAACCAGCAGAGCGTGCCCGAGGTGCGTGACGGAAAAAACCCGAGAGCAGTCCAGTCTCCAACGCGTGGGGGTTGGTTCAACAAGTTAGGGCTCAGGTACACACACGCATGCACACACAGGCACACGCACGCGTGTGTCTGTGTGAGACCTGGGAGAAATGGGTGTTCAGCCAAGCTGTGAAGGCACCAGCTGGGACACCGCACCCCGGATCTGACTGCCAGGGTTTGAGTTCCAACTCTGCTGTTTTATTTTTAAAAATATATTATTTATTTATTTATTTGAGAGGCAGAATTACAGACAAAGAGAGGGAGAGGGAGAGGGAGAGGGAGAGAGAGAGAGAGAGGTTTCCCATCTGCTCGTTCACTCCCCATCGGGCCACAACGGCCAGAGCTGCGCCGATCCAAAGCCAGGAGCCAGGAGCGTCTTCCGGGTGTCCCATGTGGGTGCAGGGGCCAAGCACTTGGGCCATCGTCCGCTGCTTTCCCAGGCCATCAGCTGGGAGCTGGATCAGAAGTGGAGCAGCTGGAATTCAAAGTAGCGCCCACATGGGATGCTGGCACCACAGGCAGAGGCTTAACGGAAGCCACAGCGCCGGCCCCCGCTTCTGCTTCCAGCCCCTCCCAGGCAGGGGGGCAGCAGAGAGGCTGCAGTAGCTGCGTCCCCGCCACCCACGCGGGAGATCCGGACGGAGGTCACCACTCCCCGGCTTCAGCGCGGCCCAGCCACGCCTTTTCAGGAGTCTGAGGAATGAGCCCGCTTATGGGAGCTCTGTCTCTGCCGCTTCAATTGGTGCAGTGGGTAAAGCCGCCACCTGCAGGGCCGGCATCCCATATGGGGCGCTGGTTCAAGTCCCTGCTGCTCCACTTCCGATCCAGCGCTGCTGTGGCCTGGGAGAGCAGTAGAAGATGGCCCAAGTGCTTGGGCCCCTGCACCAACATGGGAGACCCGGAAGAAACTCCTGGCTTCAGATCAGCCCAGATCCAGCCATCGCGGCCAATTGGGGAGTGAACCAGTGGATGGAGGACCTCCCTCTCTCTCTCTCTCTCTCTCTCTCTCTCTCTCTCTGGCTCTCTGTAACTCTGCCTTTTAAATAAATAAATAAAAACGCATAAAAACTCAAAAGCAGATAACAAGGCAGTGCACAGCAAACTCGATTTTGCAGATAAGAAACCGCGTGCGTGGGAAGACTGAAATGAGGCACAAACCGCGAGGACACAGCGGCTCTGAATGGTGGGCTGCGGGAGAATTCTCACTGCTGCCTTTTCCTGGCCTGGATTTGCGGTCTCAGATGTCCCTAAGCTTCCTGGTCTGCTGGGGTCAGGGGTGGAGGCCTCTTCGGGTGGACTCAGACCTGGGGACCCCGGGCCAGATCCTCAGCTAGCACCTGGGGCGCTGGTGGGAGCGCATACCTGTGCCCGATCTCGTGGGCGATGGTGACCCCCAAGTCGAAGCCCGTGTCCTCGGTGATCAGACAGCTCCAGGAGGGGGAGCAGGCGCCCCCCAGCTGGGTGACCCCCCGAACCTGCCGGTTGCCATCAGGCAGCTCCAGGTCAAACCTTGGCAAGAGAAAAGTCACAGGGCGACCTTGGTGCTCGCCTGCGCCCGGGCCGCCTTTGCAGAAGGCGGGAGAGTGAGGGCGCAGCGGCCCCGGGCGCGCTGGCTCGCCACGGGGAGCTGGCTACCTGGTGACGTAGAGGACCAGGTCGGCGTGCCTGGGGTCCGAGTCGTCTGTGGGGTTGACTGTGCGGCCCCACTCACACACGCTCAGCAGGGAGGAGGTGATGTTGGCCGAGACTTCTGGACCTTGCTGGGGGGCCGGTGACAGAGCCCGCGTTGGTGCTCAGAACCCTGCTACGGTCCCACGTTCCGGGCGAGCACAGTGAGGCTCGGGGAAGTGCGGGCGCTCAGGTCTGGGCGGCTGCTCCGCGGCACCCACAGGGGGCTACGGAGGACAGGGACGGCAGCCACCCAGGGCTCCCGGCGCCGCGTGGGTGCCTACCTTCGGCTCCGTCAGGATGAGCATCCCCACCAGGTGCACCCAGAACCGCGCCCCCAGGGACGGGTCCCTCAGCAGCTCCGACGCCTGTGGGAGGGAGGGGAGAGAGAGCCCACCTGTGGGCGCGCTGGCTCCAGGTGGCTGTGGATGTCTCCAGGGGCCCCAGGGTGGGGGGCAGGAGAGGTCACGCCACCGCCAGCATGGGTGCAAGATGCCGATCCTGTGCTGGGGGTCAGACGCCCTCCGGGCCTCCCGGTGCAGGCCAGCTCACATGAAGGCAAGCAAGTCCGCCACAGTGCGGAGACAGCGCCCATGAGCCCTCTCTAGAATGCTCCTTCTGATGCTGCTCCTCCCACAGCCCCAGCCATTGAGGTCATCTGGGAGTGAACCAGCGGATGGACGATCTCTCTCTCTCTCTCTCTCTCTCTCTCACTCTCTCTCTCTCTCTGACTTTCAAATAAACAATAAATCTATCTTTAGAAAAAAATACTCGGAGGCAGCCGTGAGCTTGAGGCGCTGGTTTTCAGAGCCCTAGGAAGAGACGGCATTGCCCGGGCACTCACACCGTGAGTGTGGACGAGGTCGCACACAGGAGGGACAGGGAGTGCGTGGCTGGGGGCCCAGGGCACCCCTGCGGGCAGTGCGGGTCCGAGGGGACCCCCGCCTGTGTCCTGCGCGGGTGAGCAGACCCCAGCTGGGGGGCAAGGTACCCTGAGAAGCTGGAGCAGCCTGGAGGGTGGCAATGCCGCTCCCAGCTCCCCCCACACCCCCTCCCCACCTAGGGGGGGCGGCAGTGCCGCTCCCAGCTCTCCCCACGACCCCTCCCCACTGGGGGGGCAGCAGTGCCACTCCCAGCTCCCCCCACACCCCCTGCCCACCTGGGGGGGCGGCAGTGCCGCTCCCAGCTCCCCCCATGCCCCCTCTCCACCTAGGGGGGTGGCAATGCTGCTGCCAGCTCCCCCCATGCCCCCTCCCCACCTAGGGGGGCGGCAGTGCCACTCCCAGCTCCCCCCACGCCCCCTGCCCACCTAGGGGGGCGTCAGTGCCGCTCCCAGCTCCCTCCACGCCCCCTCCCCACCTGGGGGGTGGCAATGCCGCTCCCAGCTCCCCCCACGCCCCCTCCCCACCTGGGGGGTGGCAGTGCCGCTGCCAGCTCTCCCTACGCCCCCTCCCCACCTAGGGGGGGCAGCAGTGCCATTCCCAGCTCCCCCCACGCCCCCTTCCCACCTAGGGGGGGCGGCAGTGCCGCTCCCAGCTCCCCCCACGCCCCCTGCCCACCTAGGGGGGGCGGCAGTGCCGTTCCCAGCTCCCCCCACGCCCCCTGCCCACCTAGGGGGGGCGGCAGTGCCGTTCCCAGCTCCCCCCACGCCCCCTTCCCACCTAGGGGGGGCGGCAGTGCCGTTCCCAGCTCCCCCCACGCCCCCTGCCCACCTAGGGGGGGCGGCAGTGCCGTTCCCAGCTCCCCCCACGCCCCCTGCCCACCTAGGGGGGGCGGCAGTGCCACTCCCAGCTCCCCCCACGCCCCCTGCCCACCTAGGGGGGGCAGCAGTGCCATTCCCAGCTCCCCCCACGCCCCCTCCCCACTGGGGGGGTTGGCAGTGCTGCTCCCAGCTCCCCCCACGCCCCCTCCCCACCTTGGGGGTGGCATTGCCGCTCCCAGCTCCCTCCACGCCCCCTCCCCACCGAGCCCGCTGAGACGAATTTCCTGCGTTCCTAAGACGCAGCCGGTCAGAGCTTGCTCGGGGGTTGCCGCTGTCATGTGCTGTGTGGCTCCACACACGGAGGCTGGTGAATACCCTGTGTGGTGGACTCCTTGGCATGGTGGAGCCAGCCACACGGCTAGCACCGGGTCTCACGTGTGGTGTCCCACGCGCTCTGTTAGGTCACAGGTGGCAGTGAAGTTGGGCTGCTTCCTCGCATGTCTGAGCTAATGGTAGTGGGGAGCAGCTCCCCAGCCCCCGCCCCCAGGCGCCAAGGGGAGGGGGAGGCCCACAGATGCCTGCCAGAAAGGATGACAGACACGTGCTTGGCCAGCGATGGCCTGTCCAGGCAGGGGCTCTGGGAGATCTGAGTAGGGGGCGAGAGGCCCGGAGAGGCCGGGGTTAGGGCGCAGAGGGACTGGCGCCGCTCACAGCCGCTGGCCCGGCAGCGTTGACTGAGCCCGCTGTGTGGACGCTGGGGGAGACCCGGGCTGCAGGGCGGCCCCAGGCAAAGGAACCAGAGCCGTGAGAGCGGTGGGCGTTCTGCGGCCCCTGTCCACTCCCCTGCAGGGGACGGAGGGAAGAGCAGTCACGCCCCTCTCCCACCTCTCCCTGCGGTCCTCGGCCCCGAGCCAACCCCAGCCGGGGGCCTGTGCCCAGGTTCGACCTGCTGAGTTCCAACTCCCAGACAAACCAGGCATCTGGTCCCAGCCCCGGGCACGGCAGCAGGGTGCTGCCCCAGCCGAGCAGAGACTCACGATGTTGAGGTTGGTGAGCACGTAGCGCTCCGTGTCCTCCTGGTGAGCCTGGTGGATGTCGGCGCCCACGGCCACCAGCAGCTCCAGGTGCAGGATGTCCCCGGCAACCAGTCTCCGTCTCCTCGAGGGGCCTGCTGGGGGGAGGGGGGCTGGGGTAGCTGAGCTAACAGCAGAGAGCCCAGTGGGGGCCTCCCACCCTCACCTCCCGAGCTCCACCCCGCTGGTGACTGGGCGCCTGGGGCACGCGGAAGGGTGGGGCTCGGGTCTGGATCTAGCGGCTGCCTGGGGGAGACCCTCGGGGGGCCACAGGTGCCCCTGGGCTGCCCCATGCCCAGGCTTCCCCTCTTGCTCCTGAAGATGTCCCCCGGTAGGCCGGGGTATTCTGCACAGGCTCCCGGATGTCCAGAGAGCTGGCCCCATCCCCAGCCGTCCCCTAGCAGCCCTGCCCGCCCTCTCCCGGGAGCTATACCTGGTGAGGTCTCTGGGGCCCTGGCCCCGCCCCAGTGAGGCAGTGGCTCCAGCCGGAGGTAACGTCGGTCCCCGCCCACCAGGACGGTGCCCGCCTGGAGAAGAGACGGCAGCCTCAGGACACAGCTCCCCTCCCTCCCAGCGGGACTGTGTGTCCCCATCTCTGCAGGGCAGTGGGGGAGCTGGCCCCTCCTGGGACTGGGTTCGTTGCCCTGCACCCCTGGCCCAAACTCTGATCCCTGCTCAGGCACCAAGCCCAGGAGAAAGGCCTTGGAGGTGTCCCACGTGGATGGGGGTGGGCAGGGCTGTCAGACTGAGCCTGCACGCCAGGGTGCGGCCTCGAGGCGCTGGGCTAGGGACTCTGGCTCACTGGGTGCTCCCGGCACGGTGCTTCGTGACGGCCCTTGTGCAGGCAGGCAGCCCCCACTCCTACACAAGAGGCAGGTGTCCTGGCCGCCTCGGGTGGAGACGCCGAGACTTGGTCAGAGGGACGGTGACAAGCAGCAGGGCCCGGATCCGAACTCGGAATCCGACTGCAAAGCCACCTTCTCGTCACTCCCTGGTGCCTGGGAGTCAGGAAACACGGGTGTGCACCTGGCCCTCCCACCTGCTGGGTAGGGGCTGGGAGTACTCACTCGGCCCTGCGGGGCCTGCCTGCTTCCGTGGACCCTGGGTCCCCACCAGCTAGAGGGGGTGCAGAGGAGGACACCTTCACACCCGGGGACCCCCAGGCCACACCCTCCCCCTGACGCTGGCTGCAGCCACCACCTACCCAGGGGCCTGCAGGGTGTGGCCGCCTGTACAGCAGTTGGGGGGGGTGGCCCTAGCAGGCGGAGGGAGGCAGCGGCCCCCGCGCCTGTCCTCATTGATGGCCACTTGGAAGGGGGCGCTGCAGGAGGCGGGAGCCACCTTGCTGGCCCTTGCTGCCCAGGGGAGCGCTAGCCGGGAGGCGGGGACCTGAGTTTCAGCTGGTGGATGGCAAGCAGCCCACTCTCCCTGGGCCTTGGCTGGGGCTGGACCAGTGCTTGGCCACCTAGCCCGGGCCCTGCGACAGGTGTGTGATGTCCTGCGTCCGAGAAGGTGAACGGAGCCTCTGAGGTCTCAGAGACGGAGCCCAGGGTGGCCCCTGCCACGGGACAAGGTGCCTGGCGTGGTCTCCTAAGGGGAGCAGAACTGGTGCCTGGGGATGCAACACGGCGGGGAGCAAGGCTCCAGCTCCCGTGCCCAAGTCTGCCCCCATCCCCCCAGACCAGAGAGAGCGGGCTCACCAGTGGGACAGCCCACCCTCTCCCCGGGGCCACCAGCCCATCTCCACCCTACTGGGAAAGGGACCTGGCGTCCCACAGGCCTGCAAGCCACAGAGCTCGCGCCAACACCGACGTTTGTTGTTGTTATTATTATTAATCGCATCCGAGAGGCAGGCAGAACTTCCATCTGCTAGTTCCCGCCCGCCACGCACACTGGCCAGGCAGGAGCTCAATGCTGGGGGTTTCTGGGAGCTGGGAAGTGGACCCAGCTCTCCCGGGAGGCTGGCGGCAGCTCGGGCTGCTGCCTCCGGGGCTCTGCGTTGGCAGGAAGCTGGGGTCAAGAGCCAGAGGCGAGCACTGAACCCATGCAGGCGGGCGGGGTGGAGGCTGCCCTCCCCGCTAGGCTGGCTCCCCTCCTGCCCCAGTGCCTGTCTTGTTTCCCACAGAAAGAATAAATATTTATGCCAGAAAGCACAAGGAGCCTGGACATCAGCCAGCAGCAAGGCCGTGGGACACAAGGCGCCCGAGGGGGCCATTCCCGACAGGCAGCCCCAGCGCTATCAGAGCTGCAGGAAGTGACGGGGTTAGTGAACCTCCCCCACTCCTCCCTCGGATCCCCCCCACGGGAGAATCCCAGACCCCTGACTCAGCGCTGGGGGTGGGGGCGGGGGTCCCTGCAAGGAAGGGCCTGAGAACCGCCCCTGGCCAAGAAGACCCCGGAGCAAGGAGCTAGAACCACCCCTGGCCAAGAAGACCCCGGAGCAAGGAGCTTCTACCACAGTCCCAGGGCCAAAGAGAAAAGACTGGGCCCCTAGCTCCAAGGCCCGCGACAATGTTGCAAGATGAGAAGGGGTAGAGAAGAGGCAGGAGGGGGCCAACGAGGAGGGGGAGGGGGCAGAGGGCCAGAGAAGAGCCCCGGCCTGGACTCCTATGGGGAGCAGCTTGCACGCTCTTGGGTGAGCCCCAGGCTGCCGTGCAACTGCCCCCCCACCCCGAGCTCCAATCCCTGCCCCTCCAACCGCCTCCCACCTCCCTGCCCCTGCCGAGGGTGTGAGCCCATGGGAGGACACACCCACTCGCCCCAGGGACCAGAAGGCCCCCCAACACCCGGCACTCCTGCAAATGAGCCCACCTGCTGGAAATCGGCGAGCGCCCCACAGCCCAGGAGAAAGAGGGCACCGGTCAGGGTCCCCCTCACGCGGGCCACCTGGAGCTGCCGGCCTCCCGCCCAGGGCAGAGCCCGGCTCATCCTCAGGGAGCCCTGGAGTGAGGGACGCGCTGGTGATGCGACTCTGGCTGGTGTGGAATGAGAGGGCGTGGGGGCAGGGACTGGGCGGTGTTTACTCCTGGGAGCCTCCTCCCTGGGCAGGGCCCAGAGTGGGTGGCCTGGGCCTCCCCCTGCTGCAATGTGGGGCCTGGCCCTGGGAGGGTCCCCCGGAGAGCCCCCAGCTTTGCACACATGGCCTTGTTGAAGGGGCTGGCCCAGCTGTCCAGTCTGGAGGAGGTGAGGGGGCCGGGACAGGAACCTGGAGTGCCCGTGGGCTCCCGTGGGATGCCAGGCCCGCGGTGGCTCTCCGGTCTCCTGCTCCCCTGTCTGGCCCCCACAACCTGCTCTCCCCTCGGACGCCTCTTATTTCCCGTGCTCTCTCCCTGTCCAACCCCCATCCTCAGCCCGTGTAGACGGCTTCTCATTGCACCTGCTCCCCTGCAAACTCCCGTGGCCTGTCCCGCCCCCGCACACATCTGCACGCCCACCTGTAGCTCAGCCACCTGCACCAATAGGCGGGAGATGCTTTTATACCCCCCAGTCTTGGGGGTCCACCCCCCAGTCTCGGGGGTCCACCCCCCTAGCACACAGCCTCGCTCCTGCCCAGTGCCCAGGGAAGATGTGCCCTCCATCCCTTTGGGGCCACCCTCAGGCCCTGTGGGACCCACAAGGACAGCGGCTGGAACCCCTCAGACGACAGCTCCTGGCCACTGAAGCTTAACTGGCGGGGGGCGGGGGGAATCAGACAAGAAACTGAGCAGGGGGCCAGCACTGTGCCATAGCGGGTAAAGCCGCCGCCTGCGGTGCCGGCATCCCTTATGGGCACTGGTTCGAGACCCGGCTGCTCCACTTCCGATCCAGCTCTCTGCTGTGGCCTGGGAAAGCAGTGGAAGATGGCCAAGTGCTTGGGCTCTGCACCCACGTGGGAGACCTGGAGGAAGCTCCAGGCTTTGGATCAGCGCAGCTTTGGCCATCTGGGGAGTGAACCGGCTGATAGAAGACCTCCCTCTCTCTCTCTCTCTCTCTCTCTCTCTGCCTCTCCTTCTCTCTCTGTGTAACTCTGATTTTCAAATAAATCTTTACAAAAAAAATATATATATAAATCAGACTGCATCACCCCCCGTTTTAAAACAAATGCTGGCTGCCTTTTGCTCCTGGAACAACACGCACACATTCCAGCAGCTTCTATGTCTCTGTGGTCCGGGCTCTGCCTGTTACCGGAGAAGGGCAGGGTTCTTGTCTTCGCGCAAGAAAGAATCCAGGCGTGAGACAGAGAGTCGTGGGAGGTAAAATAGCAAAGTTTATTAGGGCAGGGACATCTGTAAGGACGGATGGGCCCCTCTCCAGACAGGACCCAAGAGAGAGCGCCCAGTCGCTCGGACTGGGGGAGGAGCGAGGCCACACGGCTGAGAGGAGAGAGTACACCTGGGCAGGCAGGCGGGCGGCTAGAGGCAGAGGGCTGAGCCGCCGTCCGGTTGCCTGGGGGTCTTTAAGGGGATGGGTCTTGTCTCCCCACCTCTGCTCCTCCTGGAACGAAGGGCTTCTTGGATGTAAATATGAAAAAGTCCCGAGTTTCCCCTGAAGGTATCAGACGGGGGGGGGGGGGGGGGGACCAGGCTGGCGCAGCAGGGGCTGGGCTGCCCCTGGAAGGTTGTCAGGATGACTGAGATGCAGACGCTGGACCCAAATGTCTCCTTAGGCCTTTGTCACACACACAAGCTCCCATGTGACTTCCCACTAACATGCCCACGCCCCCACCTGAGTGGCCAACACATCCCCTGCGCTCAATCCTTCAAGCGCAAGCTGACTGCTCCCGTGACCCCTGACCTCACACTCACGTGACCCCTGACCTCACACTCACGTGCCAGCTCACAGGTCACCGAGGCCTCCGGAGGCCGTCCCCCCCCCCCCCAGGTTTCAGGTTTGGAAAATAAAAATAAAAATCGCCCAGGTAAGTTAGCATTTCAGATAAACAAGACAAAAAAGGTAGGACTCAGCTCTTCCAAATACCGCATGGGACACACAGGGGAATCTGTGTGCTGTCCCTGAACGGGGCCCTCTGCGCTTTGGCTCCCCCCATCCCTGGGTTCCCTCACCGGGGCACTCCCGTGTGGGCGGAGCTTCTGAGGCCCCGCCCACACACAGGTGCAAACCAGCCCGGCTGTTGACCCCGGTGTCAGCCCATGGGCGGGATAGGTTCTGGGCCTCCAAGAAAGAATGACAGGTGAGACACAGGTGCTGAGCAAGGCAGCAAGGCTCAGCGGGCCGGGCACGGGTCGGAGCGGACGGACAGCTGTCTGGACAGGCTCTGAGCGGGAGCGCCGGTCACTCGGAGAGAACGCACCTGGCAGGCCAGCGGGCGGCTCAGGACAGAGCTGAGAGCCCAGCGCCGTCTGCGCTCAGCCCCGGGCTGGGGTGGGCTGGGGTGGGGGTCGGGGTCCAGTTCTTTCTCCTCCCTGCCCCCTTCTCCTGGACAAAGGGTTTGCTGGGGGCGCATTAGGTGAATCCCTCCAGGGCCCACCGCTCGGTGCTGTCAGACCCGGGAGCCCAGCTGGCGACGGCGCCCGTGTCGCCAGGCTGGGAAACCCAGGGGTGCTGAGCAGAGCACTCGGGGGCGGGGGGCCACTGAGACCAGTATGGGGTGCGGGCGCTCCCAGGGGAGCTTCTGAGGCGGTTCCACTCTTGTGTTTCTTAGTGCCCCACTCCGCCATACAGGCTAATTTATTTAAAAACTTATTTATTTGGAAGAGCTGCGGGGGGGGGACGGAAGGGGCAGGGATCCCTCCCCAGATGGACCCCTCGGCCGGCCAGGGCTGGGCCAGGCCGGAGCCAGCAGCTCCATCCGGGTCTCCCACAGGTGCAGGGGCCCAAGCACCTGGGTCACCTGCTGCTCTCCCGGGCCACAGCAGGGAGCTGGACCGGAAGTGGGCAGTCACGGGCGCCGGCCCCGCCCGAGGGCTGATTTCTAACTTCCTAACAGGTGCTGTGGGCGCCGACGCTGCGAGAACTGTGGTGACGTCACCAAAACCACACACACTCATCTTCTGATGATAGACGCGCTTTCCCGGTAATGGCGCCGCACGGCTCGGGGCACCCGAGGCCCAGGCCTCGCGCCGGCCGCGGCTCCCCACTGTGCAGAGAGAACAGAGGAACCCCGAGGCCCAGGCCGGCTCCCCACCGCGCGGCGAGGACAGAGGCACCCGAGGCCGGGCCCGCGCGAGGCCGCCCAGCGCCCCCTTCCGGCCGCCACGCCGCGGTGTTACACCGACAGCGGCCCCCCGGTCCCCTTCCGGTTTCGGCACTTCTCCTCCCCATCGGGATCTCCGTGGGACCCCGAGTTTACCCCACCACGCCCCTAGGTCGCTGACCCCGACGCCGCTCGCGAGGGCGGCCGTCCTGTTCCCGTCCGGGAGAACAGCTCCGTTCTGCTCCGGGCCGTGCGGAACCAAAAGCGGGGGCCCTGTTTCCGGTCGGTGGCAGAAAGACGAGCACTACGAGCGGCCGCAGTGCGCATGCTTGCGGCGCGTGCGGGGTCTCTCCGGGGTCGCCTCGGCGCTGCTGCGCGCGCGCCCGCGGCGGGTCTGTCGGGGCTGCGCTGGGCGGGCGCCCCCCGAGCGGGAGCCCCCCGGGCTGCGCGGCGGGGCCGGCGCTGCGGGTCTCGGCCGGCGAGGGCGGCGCCGTGATGGCGAAGGCCCAGGTCCCGGCCCGCGCGCGCGCCCCGAGCGTCCCCGCGGCCGAGGCCGTGCGGACGAGCAGGAAGAGGAGACGGCCTGGGAAGAACCCAGCGAAGGAGGGCCGCGGGGCCGCGGGGGGGGCTGTGCTGGTGCGGCCGCCGACGGCTCCGGAAGACTTTTCCCAAAACTGGAAGGCGCTGCAGGAGGTGAGCTGTGGGGGGCCCGCGCGGGCAGGGCTGAGGCCGGGCGGGGGCGGCGCGCGGGTGCTGTGGAGGCAGGGGTGAGGCTTGGCGGGGGGCGGTGTGCAGGTGCTGTCGAGGCAGGGGTGCGGCCCGACGGTGCGCGGGTGCTGTCGAGGCAGGGGTGAGGTCGGCGGGGGGCGGGGTGCAGGTGCTGTGAAGGCAGGGGTGAGGCTTGGCGGGTGGCGGGGTGCAGGTTCTGTGGAGGCAGAGATGAGGTCGGCGGGGGGGGCGGTGCGCGGGTGAGGCAGGGGTGAGGCCCGACAGTGTGCCGCTGCTGTGGAGGCAGGGGTGAGGCTTGGCGGGGGGCGGTGTGCAGGTGCTGTCCAGGCAGGGGTGAGGCTTGGTGGGGGGCGGGGTGCAGGTGCTGTCGAGGCAGGGGTGAGGCCCGACGGTGCGCGGGTGCTGTGGAGGTGGGGGGTGGGGTGCAGATGCTGTCGAGGCAGGGGTGCGGCCCGACGGTGCGCGGGTGCTGTGGAGGCAGGGGTGAGGTCGGCGGCGGCTGCCGTGGGGCTCGGGGTCCGTGGGAGCCTGCTGTCTGTGGGTTCGACAGCAGAGCCGCTTGCGCTGCAGGGGCGGCGAGCAGTGGCCGCACCGAGCAGGCAGGAGCCCTGACGCCCTGCGTGGTCTCCTAGGGATTCTCGGCCTGGGGGGGGCGGGGGGGGCACCCGGGGCCGCTGAGGGAGGCGAGCCCCCCCATGCTCCTGCGGGGACCCGGCCTCACCCCTGCAGCGGCGGGCCCCGAGCCCCCAGGCGGTCGTGGCCGAGAACCCCGGCGGTGCCCGCGCCCCGGTTTCTCTCCGACGTTTGCTTTGGCCTCGGCAGGAAGACAGCTGGTGGGCGTGAGGTGCACGGTGCTGAGTGGAGCGTGGGCGCCCGCGCGCGCCGCCTGCCGGCTGTGGGTCCCGGGGCGGTGCCGGAGGGACCCTGGTTCTCCTGGGGACGCCCGGAGCGCGGGGCTCGGTGCTGTCCCGGCTCCAGGCACCCCCGGTCTCGGGCGGGTGCCCCTCGGGCCTGGTGCTCTGTGGTCTCCGTCCCGGCAGGGACTCCGGGTGGGGTCGGATGGGGCAGGCGGGCAGGGAGGCGCGGGGGCGGGGCCGAGCCTCTGCCCAGGGCCAGGGCGGCCTTTTCCTCGGAGGGGCCGGCGTGGTCACGTGTCGTGTGTGGACTTGTGCGTGTGTGGTTTCCAACGGGAAATGTGTCGCCCACCAGATGCTGAGACGGAAACCGCAGGCCCCGGAGGAGCCTCTCCCTGCCCCTCGAGAGAGGTCCGGGAGGCCGCCTGAGGCCGCCCCCAACCCCGGTCCTGCAGGCCCCCCCACCGCGGCACAGCGCCCTGCCGGCGGCGTCAAGAGCGCAGGCGGCGTCAAGAGCGCAGACGGCGACCTTTCTCCAAGACGCAAGAAGCTGAAAGCTAAGGAAGCCGCCCCGGCCCCGGCCCCGCCCACGGAGTGAGTACTGGTGCGGCTCTGCCCGTCGTGGCTGGGGACACGGGCACAGCGTCCGCGCCACGGGCACTGCAGCCGGAGACAGCCCTGGCGCTGCACCTGCCCCGGGTACCGCGCACGGCCGCAGGGCGGCGTCTCCACGGCGCGCCTGGCTGCTCCCGCCCCGTTGTGTTTCCCACCAGCGGCAGGCGGAGCAGAGCTCGGCTCTCCGTGGGCGCGGGAAGCGCTGGTGGTGGGAAACCTGTTCCGGGTCCCCCCGGCAGGGTGGTGGGGCAGGCTCCTGACAGCCGTGGTGTCGCGGGAGGGGGTGAGAGGCGGCGAGCCGGCCCGGCGCCTGGTGACTGCACACTGTAACTCTGCGGTGGCCGCTGGGGGACAGGAGCGCTGGGCGAGGGGCCCCTTCCCTGCGCCGGGACAGCTTTCCTAGGAAGCCCGGGAGTCGGCGTCGCCCGGCACAAGCTTTGTACGCGCCGGAGGACGCGGCCGTCTGCTGGGTGTCGTGGGAGCCTGTTGCTCCTGTGACGGGGCGGGCTCTGTCCCTGTCGTCGGTCGTACGCGGTTCCCGGGTCTGAAGGAGCCACGGAAGCGGGGTCTCCGGGATCCCCCCCGCCCGCCCGCGGTCAGCCCGCTGTCGTCTGCCTGCAGGGAGGACATCTGGTTCGACGACGTGGACCCGGAGGACATCGAGGCCGCCGTGGGCCCAGAGGCAGCCAGGATAGCCAGGGAGCGGCTGGGGCGGAAGCCGAGTGGCGTCACCCTGGTGAAGGAGCAGGCCTTCGGCGGGTACGCGGCTCGGGGCGGCCGCCGGGGCCCGGTGCCCGGGGCTCCCGGCGCGGGCTGACCCGGGCCCTGGTTCCCTCTGCAGCCTGACGAGAGCCTTGGCCATGGACTGTGAGATGGTGGGAGTGGGCCCCAAGGGGGCAGAGAGCATCGTCGCCCGCGTGTCCATCGTGAACCAGTACGGCAAGTGCGTCTACGACAAGTTCGTCAAGCCCACCGAACCCGTGACCGACTACAGGACCGCCGTCAGCGGAGTCCGGCCCGAGAACCTGAAGCAGGGTACGGCGCCCACCGCACTCCCCTCTGTTCTGGAGCCCTCCGGAGCCTGGGCACCGGTTAGCGCGCCCCTGGCCAGCATCATGCAGCTCCGCGGGCGCGCTGGGTGTCTCGTGTCCGTTTGTGTCGGCTTCAGCGCCTCCTGCCCGTCCACCCTGAGGCCTCAGGTGGTTTGTGCTGGGGACCAGGAGGGGTTGGGAGGGGCCCGAGTCCTGGGGTCTTCGGGTCCCTTGTGAGGCCCCTGGGCAGTCCAGGAAGGTGACAAGCAGTGGAGCCTTATCTGGTGAGGGTTCTGGAAGGTTCTCAGCTGTGGCATTGAGAAAAGGCCGGAAGCTGGGAAGGCGTGTTGGGAGGCCTGGGACAAGGAGGTGGCCGTCGGGTGGGGTCCGAGCCTGGACGCTGCCGCGGCTGAGTCTGGTGTGAGCTCCTGGGCTCGAGGCCTGGCGAGGGCTCTCCTGTCTCCACCGCTTGCCCCACGTCCCCGTTGCCTCTGCTGTGCCTTAGCACGGCCAGGCCGGCGCTGCGCCCTGTGCGGTGGCCGGCCAGCAGCTCCGGGTTGTAGCCGGGAGGCTTGTCCTGCTGGGTCAGCCGGAGGCAGGCCGAGTCGCGTGGTGGGGGAGGGTGGCTGGAGCCCCTGCCGGGGGCCTGGGCCTGGGCCAGCGCGTCGCCCACCCTCTGGCGGGAGCCAAGCTTGCTTTGTTTTCGTCTGGGAAGTCGTGGCCGTGAGCCCTGGCTTTGGCTTCGCGTCACCGGGTTGAGCGGTCACGGCTGCTCTGCCCGCGGCCCCTGTGAGCCGGGCCCCCCAGGCCTGGCGGGGTTCGCAGGGGGGCCTCCGCCCGTGGGGGGTCAGGTCTCAGGGCGTGGCGGCAACGAGCTGCGGTTTCTCCTCCACTCAGGAGCGGCGCTGGAAGCCGTGCGGAAGGAAGTGGCCGGGCTCCTGCACGGCAGGATCCTCGTGGGGCACGCGCTGCACAACGACCTAAAGGTGCGCCGTCGGGGGGGGCCCTGTGACCCCGAGCCCCTCGCTGTGCTGCAGCCGCCCCGTGAGGCCCGGGGCCGGGCGGCCAGGCCCTGCCTGAGGGCCGTGGTGGGCACTGGGGCCGGGTCCCCACACGAGCCTTCTCGGTGCTGGCAGCTGCCCTCGGCTCGAGCCCGGCCTGTGTCCAGTGCACTGCAGCCCCGTCTCTGGGCAGCCCCTGGTCTTCCCAGAGCGGGCGCAGATGCAGGCCACACCGTGTGTGAGAGGGACTGCGTTCCCTGTAAGAGGGTCCCGCGGCTACAAACCAGGAGCGAGATCCGTCATTCGTGTTCTAGGTACTGTTTCTTGATCACCCAAAAAAGAAGATCCGAGACACCCAGAAGTACAAGCCGTTCCGGAGGCAAGTGAAGGTACCAGTGGGCGTGACCCGCAGCGACCGCTGGCTCCGGGCCCGCGGCTGGCTCCGGGCTGAAGGGCTCGTGTCTGGCTTTCCCTTTAACTAGAGAGACTTGAGAGGAGGGCAGTGCATGTGTCGGGGGCAGGGTCCCCGCGCGAGGGTGGAAGGCCAGCTCTGGCCCCTCCTTACTCCTGGGGAGGTGTTGCAGCCCGGGAGGCACGGTGCTGCCATGAAGGGCACAGGGGTCGCTTGGGTGAGGTGCCCCTGCCTGGACAGAGCGGACGGCCGGGCTGAGGGCTGCACTGTCCCCCGCCTGGACAGAGCGGACGGCCGGGGCTGAGGGCTGCACTGTCCCCTGCCTGGGCAGAGCGGACGGCCGGGGCTGAGGGCTGCACTGTCCCCTGCCTGGACAAAGCGGACTGCCGGGGCTGAGGGCTGCACTGTCCCCCGCCTGGGCAGAGTGGACGGCCGGGGCTGAGGGCTGCACTGTCCCCCGCCTGGGCAGAGTGGACGGCCGGGGCTGAGGGTTGCACTGTCCCCCACCTGGACAGAGTGGACGGCCGGGGGCTGAGGGTTGCACTGTCCCCCGCCTGGACAGAGTGGACGGCCGTCACTGAAGCTGCTGTCTGAGAAGATTCTGGGGCTCAGAGTCCAGCAGGCGGAGCACTGTTCGGTAAGAGCCCTCGGCACGCGGGCGTCACTGACCACGTGACCCAGGTGTGTGTCCTGCCCGCAGACACGGGGGAGGTGGGGTCCATGCAGCTCCCACTTTCGGACGACCGATGGTCCCAACAAAGACGGGACACGGAGCGGATGGAAGAATGCTGCTTAAACTGTTCTCGTTTGAGGAGTTAGCACAGCCGAGGGGCGGCACCCGGGCTGTGGCCTGCCCCCCCCATCTGCATTAGCACCCGGGCTGTGGCCTGCCCCCCGTCTGCATTAGCACCTGGGCTGTGGCCTGCCCCCCCCATCTGCAGTAGCACCCGGGCTGTGGCCTGGCCCCCCCATCTGCATTAGCACCCAGGCTGCCCCCCCCATCTGCATTAGCACCCGGCCTGCCCCCCCCCATCTGCATTAGCACCCGGGCTGTGGCCTGCCCCCCCATATCTGCATTAGCACCCTGGGCTGTGGCCTGGACCCCCATCTGCATTAGCACCCGGGCTGTGGCCTGGCCCCCCCATCTGCATTAGCACCCGGGCTGTGGCCTGCCCCCCCATATCTGCATTAGCACCCAGGGCTGTGGCCTGCCCCCCCATATCTGCATTAGCACCTGGGCTGTGGCCTGCTCCCCCCATCTGCATTAGCACCCAGGGCTGTGGCCTGCCCCCCCATATCTGCATTAGCACCTGGGCTGTGGCCTGCCCCCCCCATCTGCATTAGCACCCAGGGCTGTGGCCTGCCCCCCCATATCTGCATTAGCACCTGGGCTGTGGCCTGCCCCCCCCATCTGCATTAGCACCCAGGGCTGTGGCCTGCCCCCCCATATCTGCATTAGCACCCGGGCTGTGGCCTGCCCCCCCATATCTGCATTAGCACCCAGGGCTGTGGCCTGCCCCCCCCATCTGCATTAGCACCCAGGGCTGTGGCCTGCCCCCCCATATCTGCATTAGCACCTGGGCTGTGGCCTGCCCCCCCCATCTGCATTAGCACCCAGGGCTGTGGCCTGCCCCCCCATATCTGCATTAGCACCTGGGCTGTGGCCTGCCCCCCCCCATCTGCATTAGCACCCAGGGCTGTGGCCTGCCCCCCCATATCTGCATTAGCACCCGGGCTGTGGCCTGCCCCCCCATATCTGCATTAGCACCCAGGGCTGTGGCCTGCCCCCCCATATCTGCATTAGCACCCGGGCTGTGGCCTGGCCCCCCCCCATCTGCATTAGCACCCAGGGCTGTGGCCTGCCCCCCCATCTGCATTAGCACCCGGGCTGTGGCCTGCCCCCCCATATCTGCATTAGCACCCAGGGCTGTGGCCTGCCCCCCCATATCTGCATTAGCACCCAGGGCTGTGGCCTGGCCCCCGTCTGCATTAGCACCCTGGGCTGTGGCCTGGCCGGCTAGTGCAGCGCCTGGCTTTGCTGTCGGCCCTGAGCCTAGCGCCCAGCACCGGGCTCTGAGGCTGCTCCGAGGCCACGCGTGGTTCCTCCGAGTCAGTGGCTCTGTGCGCAGGCCTCTTGTCGGGTCCCCTGCTGTCAGTGCTGCTGGGTCTCACGGCCGCGTGTGCACCCCACCAGGCTGCGTGTCCCTAACTGGGGTGGCGGGAGGGGCGCGGGGCCCTGTCTAACCCGTGGGCCAGCGGGGACGGTCGGTGGTCTCGTGTCCCACAGATCCAGGACGCCCAGGTGGCGATGCGGCTCTACGTCATGGTGAAGAAGGAATGGGAGAGCCACGCCCGGGACCAGCGCCCCCGTGGGGCCGCTCCAAGGAACTGCAGCGAGGACGCCTAGCACCCTCCCCCAGGCTCAGCCAGGAGCGGGCATGGGGGCGGCACGGCACCCGTGGCCCTGTGCTGCCCTGGTCTGGGCTCGGCCTTGCTCTGAGGGGCCCCGTTTCCTCTGTGGCCGCAGGTGATGGACTTGGGGGACCCAGACTGGGGGTCGCCAGTCCGCAGCTGCAGGGCTGGGCTTGGCTGTGGCCACTGCATTTGAGAGACTGAGGGAGCGACCCTTGCTGCCCCGTTAACCACAGCTGGCCATGGCTGCCAGCACCCCGCACGGCGGGTGTGGGGCCCAGTTAACTCTGGGGGGCCGGGGCATCTCCTTGTCGGAGACCTGTGCTGACCGTGGCCTCGCGTGGGCCGGTCTGCAGATTCCCGGCTGGCCCAGCTGTGGGGGTCTCTGTGGGCAGCGGTCAGGAGTGGGTGGTTTTACGGACTCGTGAATAAAGCCACGGCCATGGCGCCCCCCGAGGGTGTAGCACTGCACGTGTCCACTCGAAGTGGGGCTGCTGGGGGCGCCCCTCCCTCCCCCGGGCAGAAGGTTCTGGAAGGGCCCCTGTGTCCGGACGGCTGCCCCTGGCTGACACCGCCTGTGGCCGGGGTGACTGAGGCCCCAGCAGCGGGCCTGGGGCCTTTATTGGTCGCTGGCGAGCGTGATCACAGGCTCCCTCCCCCACCCGAGGGAAGACCACCTCCTCAGCGGCCCCAGCGGGGGGTGGGCAGGCCCCTCAGGGCCGGGGCAGGGGGCCCGTGAGGAGGCCGGAGGCCTGGGGGTGGTGGGGGCGCTCCTGCTCCTGGAGGCTGGGGAGCTCGGCCGCCTGCAGCCTGCTGAGCACCGCGTCTGCGTAGGAAACCAGCTCCTGGGGGGAGGGCTCCGTGTGGGCGGGGCGGCGTCCGTGTGGGCGGGGCGGTGGGCGGGGTGGGGTCCATGTGGGCGGCGCGGCGGGCGTGTGGAGGGGGCGGGGTCCGTGTGGAGGGGGCGGCGGGCGTGTGGGCGGGGTGGGGTCCGTGTGGGCGGGGCGGTGGGCGTGTGGGCAGGGGCGGGGTCCGTGTGGGCGGGGCGGCGGGCGTGTGGGCGGGGCGGCGTCCGTGTGGACCGGACGCTCTCCCCGGAAGGGTCTGAGGGTCCCCAGCGTTGGGCCGGGCCGTGGGGATGGAGTGGGCAGGCAGGAGAACTAAGAACTGGAGGACAGGTCAGTTCCACGCCAGCCTCCCGTCCTGGCCTCGAGGCGGTGCCCGGGCCTGGGGGTTCCCCCTGGCCAAGGCCCTGCTGTCACTCACCAGGCTGGAGGAGAAGCGGCCCCGGATCTCCTGCGCCAGGGCCCCGATGCCGTTGGAGGTCAGCTCGGGCAGGATCTCCCCTGAGGGCAGAGGAGGTCCTGGGGGCGTCCGCGCTCACACCCCTCACCTAGGGCCCTCGGAGTCCGCGCAGGGGCGGGGAGTCCAGCGGGGCGGGGCTCAGTAGCGGGGAGTCCGGCGGGGGGCGGGTGCTCACGGTAGCGCGCCAGGTGCGCCAGCAGCATGCACAGGTTCTGCACCACGTCGGGGTCGTCCCTGTGCCGCTGGTAGAGGTCCCTGAGCAGTGCGAGCCCACTGCTGTGGTCCTCCAGCACCACCACCCGGAAGGCCGCCAGCTCTGCGGGGGGGGGGGGGGGGCGTCTGTCCTGGGCCGGCGCCTGTGCGCAGTGCCTCATGGGGGACGGCGGAGCCAGTCCAGGGCCGAGTCGGGGTGAGACTGCAGGCCGGGCAGAGCCGACTCGCGTCCTGCTGACCCAGCCCCGCGCCCGGCGCCTTGGAAGGGACGAGACGGAGCTGTGTCGCCTCTTCCCTTCGGGGCGCTCAGTGCCGACCTCCGACCTCCGGCTTGGCCCAGCGCCAGGTCCGGGACGTCCCTCTGAGTGGGAGGCCTTCCTGCAGCTGAGTAACCCCGGCCCGGCCAGGCCAGCCTGCCCGCCAGGGACCACCTTACCGTGGGACCTGAGGCTGAGCCCGGGGTGCGTGGAGGCCAGGCAGCACCAGGAAGGGCCCTCGGAGCCGCAGCCCCTGCTCCGTAGCACAGAGGCTCAGACCACGGGGGGCGGCGTTCGGTCCGCTACCCGGGACATCTGCACCCCGTATGCGAGTGCCTGCTGGGAGTCCGGGGGTCCCTGCCGCCCACACGGGAGCCCTGGACGAGTTGGGTTCCTGGCTGTGGTAGGCATTGCTGAGTGAGCCAGTGGGCGGGGGAGCTCGCACTGCCTTTAAGGACCATCGGCTGCCGACCCCGACCCGGTTTGTCCCCGCTGGCAGGCATGGCCAGCCCCAGCCTCGTGTGCTGTGCCCCGGGTGTGGCCTGGCGCGTGGCTGCGGGAAGCCCTTGGGGGTGCTGTGTGGGAACAGGAGCAGTCGACATCAGACCAGAAAGCGGGCTTGGGTACTCTGATGCCGGCACCGCGTGCCCGGGTGCCGGCTGAGGCCCGGCTCCCTGCCGATGCACCCAAGTGCTGGGGCCCCTGCGCCCGTGGGAGACCAGGGCGGGGCTCCTGGCCCAGCTCTGGCCGTCGCAGATCTCCCTGTCTCCCCTATCACTCTGCCTTTCAAATAAATCTGTAAATTTTGTGTGTGTGTGACGTTGGGCTCGGTGTGGCAGCCGGCGGGTGTTTGATGGCGCGTGCCGGCCCCGCGGCCCCAGGCTCACCCGACACCTTGGCGAGGCCGGCCATCCCCCGGCAGGCGTTGTTGACCAGGAGGACCCTGTCCTGGCTCAGCCGGATGCTCCGCAGGCACAGCGCCACCACCTCTTCAAACTGCTGCTCCTGTATGCAGCCTGCGGAGGGCAGAGCCGGTGCCAAGTGTCCCCGTGCCCCGCCCCTGCAGCCCCGGGCCACTGCTTACCCAGCAAGGAGAGCAGCCAGAAGACCCCACAGCCGGCCTCGGCCATGTCCACGTCCACGGGGTAGGCGGTCAGCACCTGGACGACCAGGCCCGGGATCTTCTCCAGAGGGGCCTTGTTCACGATGACGGCTGCAGCCGGACAAGGACGGGGCACCTGGGCTCGGGGGAGGGCCTGCTGCACGTGCACCCCCTGCCCCCCACGTCTGCATCCGGAGAGGGGCTGCCTGGGCCGGGCTGGGGTCTCGCACGGTGCTGGCCGGGCGCCCCGGGCTCGGTCCCTGGGCACTGCAGTGCCGAGGTGGAGCCTGGAGGCCCTGCGCAAGTCAGAATCGGGGCGCCCAGCACCACGGCTGACCTGTGCTGGGGCCTGGTGGGGACCCCAGGACGTCTCCGCAGCCGGGCGGGGTCTGCCCTGCGCGGGACTCGCGTGGCCCTGCCTCTGCCACGGCGGCTGCCCTCTCCCATGGCTATCTCCACTGTGTGAGGAGGGGAGGCCCCGGCCCTCACCGTCCACCAGCAGGGCCCACAGCAGGCCCAGGCTGCTGACGCAGAGGTCCCTGTTCCCGGGGAAGCTGCTCAGCTGCTCCGCGACGTGTTCCAAGATGTGCTCAAACAGCCCCGCCTTCTGCAGCTCCTCCGAGGTCGACACTGTGGACGGCCAAGTGAGGAGAAGGGCCCCTCCTCCAGGAAGCCTTCCTGGAGCACTGTCCCCCTCTGCTCTCCTTGGGCACCGCAGCCTCATCTCACCTGCATCCCTGGGGCTGGTTTCATGCCCACACAGACCCTACCCTGGGCCTGTCCATCTCCTGGGCCACCCATCCCATTCCTAGCCTGGCCCTCCTCTTGGGGCCACACCACAGGCCTGTGCCTCCCAGATACGAGCAGGACCGTGTCCCCAGGAGGGCGGTCTGGCATCCAGGTAGCCCAGTGGTTCAGGTTCCCACCACGCCCAGTGCCCCCTTTCCCTCCGGAAACGGGTCCTGGTGTGTGTGACAGGCTCTCCAGGCCGTGGCCGGCCTCCGCCGCCGCCCCCGTGTCCCCGGGCCCTGTGGAGCCCCAGCTTCTTGTAGGGGAGAGCAGTGCCCCCTTGCCTGGCAGGCTGGGAGGGGAAGGCCGTGGCCTGGGCCCCGTGACCCGCTCCTGCCCAGCGCTTGCCGGCTGGGGCTCTCGTGAGCAGGGCCTTTGCCCCCAGCCTCCCAGCAGGGGCACAAAGCGTGGAGCCGCTGTGCACACCCCGGGGGGAGACCGAACGGAGCCGCGTTGGGCAGGGAGCCTGGCGCTGGCTGGGCGTGGCCGGCAGGCTCACCCTGGCTGCAGATGATGGTGAGTAGGCTGTAGACCATCACCACCAGCTGCTGCGCCTCCCGGTGACTCCGCAGGATGCTCAGCAGGCTGGCGATTGTGCCGTTGTTCCACGGGGCCTCGGCCGACGCGTCCTGCGCCAGCGCTGTGCCGGGCACAGGACGGAGCCCGGGGTTAACCCGGAAGCTGGGACACCAGGGTAGACAGACAAGGCGCAGGGGGTCCCCCTCCCTGCCTGGGCCCGAGGGGGCGAGGACCAGGCAGGGACCCTGCCCGCTCGCCCCCGCCAGCCAGTGCCCGGTAGCAGGACTGCCGGCTCTTAACCCGCTCGTATGCCGCACTCGCTCTGAACACACGTGGGGGTGGACCCTCGGTGTCAAGCCAGAGTGGGCACGAAGCACTGTTGGTCTGGAAATCCCAGAGGATTCAGCCGTGACTATTGAGAGAAACTGGCGGCACCAAGCCCCGGGCGCTCAGCTCCCACCACTCCCGCGGGCAGCGAGCGCCAAGCTGGCCCCTGCTGACCGCTGCTGGAGCACAGCGCACCCTCCCGAGGGTCACCCGGGACGCCCCGTGGTGTCCAGCTGCTGCTTTCGTGCTGGGAGCCGGCCGGAGTGGCGGGGCTGTCCAGGGCCATGGAGCAGACAAAGGCCGGCCCCGAGTGGGACCCGCGGCCCTGGGCCCCGTCATCCCTGGGGGGGAGGGGTCGGAGGGGCCCAGCAGGGCGCAGCCTCGGGGCGGGGGCGGGGCGGCACCCACCCTGGCCCAGGATGCGCAGCAGCAGGGAGCAGCCGCACAGCTGCACGTCTAGGAGCCGCTCGTGCTGCCTCATGGTGGTGATTACCACCTCCACCAGCTCCATGGGCCACGGCACACCTGCGGGCAGACCGGGCCAGGCAGGCAGAGGCTTCTGGGAGCGAAAGGAGGGTGGAGGCGGGCGCTGAGCTGCCCTGTGGTCGGGCTCTGGCTGCGTTCTGCCCTGGGCCTCGACAGCTCGGTGAGGTCCGGTTCCCAGTCACACCTGGAGCGACAGGTGAGGAACGCCGGACCCAGGATGGGGCATTTGCTCTGTCCCCGGAGCCTGTGGCTGGGCCTGCCTTGGCGTGGACACGTGGGAGTGCCACGCAGCCCTCCGGGCCGGGGGCCACACCCTGGAGCGGCCAGAGGCAGCGGCCAGCCGTGGAGCCCGTCTCACACTGCTGCGTCCCCTCCCGGCTGTCCTCATGGGAAGAGCGAGGGTCGCACGCACTCATTGCCGGCTGGTGGGGGACGCCGAGGACAGAAGTGCTGGCCCCACTTCCAGGGCAGCCTGTCTGAGGCTGGCGTGGCCCCGGGTGGTGGAAAGGCCCGGCGCTGAGCAAGGGGCCCCAAGTCCCCCGCAGCTCCCTCGGGGAGGGGGAGCCCCTGGCCCCTGGACTCCATCTTGGCCGTGTCTCAGCTACACAAGGAGGGGTCATGGCTGGGCCTCCCTGATCTCTGATGGCAGCCACTGGGGCAGCCACAGGGGACCCTTAGTCCACAAATGGATGGGTGGATGATGGACAGATAAGAGCTGAATGGATTAAATGGAGGGATGGATGGATGATGGTGGAGGGATGGACGGATGACAGGTGGATAGAGGGATGGACGGATGACAGGTGGACGGAGGGATGGACATGGACGGATGACAGGTGGACAGAGGGATGGACGGATGATGGTGGTGGAGGGATGGACGGATGACGGATGACCCTCTCTCCCCGTGGAGCCAGGAAACCCAAGAGCTTTGCTGTCCAAGCCAGGGCGGGGCAGAGAAAGCCCCAAGGAGGACTGGGCGGCGCTGGGGGCCCCAGGTCTGGCCCCAGCAGCAGCTGGGGAAGGGGAGGGGCTGTGGTCTACCTGGTGGGGGAGAGGAGGGGGCTGAGGTCTACCTGGTGGGGAGGGGGAGGAGCTGGGGTCTACCTGGTGGGGAAGAGGAGGGGGCTGTGGTCTACCTGGTGGGGAAGAGGAGGGGGCTGGGGTCTACCTGGTGGGGAGGGGGAGGGGCTGTGGTCTACCTGGTGGGGAGGGGGAGGGGCTGTGGTCTACCTGGTGGGGAGGGGGAGGGGCTGTGGTCTACCTGGTGGGGAGGGGGAGGGGCTGGGGTCTACCTGGTGGGGAGGGGGAGGGGCTGGGGTCTACCTGGTGGGGAGGGGGAGGGGCTGGGGTCTACCTGGTGGGGAGGGGGAGGGGCTGGGGTCTACCTGGTGGGGAGGGGGAGGGGCTGAGGTCTACCTGGTGGGGAGGGGGCTGGGGTCTACCTGGTGGGGAGGGGGTGGGGGAGGGGCTGGGGTCTACCGAGCTCATCTTCCCGCATCGTCAAAAGCCTCTGTAAGCTTCTGAGCTGGACCTCCGGCCGGGAGGAGAAGTGCTGCATGACCTCTGCGGGGGGGGGGGGGGGGGGGGGAGGAGTGCTGCATGACCTCTGCGGGGGGGGGGGAGGAGAAGTGCTGCATGACCTCTGCGGGGGGGGGGGGGGAGGAGAAGTGCTGCATGACCTCTGCGGGGGGGGGGGGAGGAGAAGTGCTGCATGACCTCTGCGGGGGGGGGGGGGAGGAGAAGTGCTGCATGACCTCTGGGGGGGGGGGTGGGAGGAGAAGTGCTGCATGACCTCTGTGGGGGTGGGGAGGAGAAGTGCTGCATGACCTCTGCGGGGGCAGCGGGGGGGGGGCTGGAGAGGTGCTGCATGACCTCCGCGGGGGGGCAGCGTGGGGGGGGGCTGGAGAGGTGCTGCATGACCTCTGCGGGGGCAGCGGGGGGGCTGGAGAGGTGCTGCATGACCTCCGGGGGGGGCAGCGTGGGGGGGGGCTGGAGAGGTGCTGCATGACCTCTGCGGGGGGGGGGGCAGCGGGGGGGGCGTGGCCTCCCCGGGCCAGACCGCCAGGCCGCGAGGGGGCGCTCTTCCTGTCCCCACCGAGCAGGCGAGGCCACTGCGGCCAGGCCGCTGGTCCCACAGCAGATCCGTCACTGGGGCCCCACGCACCCTGGGCACCCACCCACCCCGACCCTGCGGGCTCTGCCGCCGCTCAGGATGCCGGGGTGGGGGTGGGGGGCCGCGGCTGTAGTGAGCTGAGGAGCCACGCAGGTTTCCCGAGGCCACACTGGCGGGGGGGGAGGCGGGGTCTGCGCAGGGCGGTGTCCTGAGCCAAGCAGCGCGTGGGGACAGACGGGCAGGGCTCCTGGCTACCGTCCCCCTCCCGCACTAGCCCTTCGAGAGGGGCAGGGCTGGGCGGGGGCGGGTCAGCAGGACGCCAAGGCCACCCGTGTCCCCAGGTCACCTAGGATGCTGGCGACGCTGCTGTCCAGCAGCGCGTCCATGATGGACGGAGGCACCACCTGCTGGTGCAGGGACAGCGCGATGCACGAGGACTTGAACGAGCTGCTCACGAAGGCGACGTGGATGACGTCCCTGCAGAGGGGCGGGGAGAACGGGGTGGGGGGGCCAGCAGCCTCCTGGGCCGTCGCCATCGGGGCTGCAGCCAGACCCTCCCGCGCCGGAAGCCGTCACGTGTCCTAAGTCTGTCCGGCAAGTGCCCCGGTGTTGGTGTACAGACACAGAATCCCCGCCAAGGACTGGGCTCTTACGGGGGCACAGGGCTGGCCCCAGGTCGCGCGGCGACGGCCCTGGGCGCTGCCACGTTTGTCCTGCCCTGCACGGTCAGGACCAAAGGACGGTGTAGACACAGAATCCAGGCTGGATTCTTTCTTCTGTTTTTAAAGCAAACTACAATTCACACTTTTCCTCCCGAAGTGTCCTGGGTCCTTGGGGCTGTGGGGACGCTCGCTCCGGCATCCCGAGTGCATCCCAGGATGGGATGGCCAAAGCGTGGGCGAGCCCGAGGGCGCACGGGCACAGCAGGGTGCCAGCCGCGTGCCCTGGAAAAGCCAGCAGCCAGCGGGCGTGTGCCGAGGAGGGGCTGTGGGCAGGGGAGTGAGCACCCCGCACCCCGGGCTCACCTGACGGTTATCCGGTCCAGGGGTCTGACCTGGAGCATCAGCGGCAACAGGGAGGCAAAGGTGTCGGTGTCTGGGATCCGCCTCTCCCCCATGGTCTTCAGGACGGCCCTCAGGCCGCCTGGGCCCTCGCGGAGCGACTTGCGCAGCTGCAGGGCCTCTGTGGCCTGCCAGAGAGTGCGCTGTTGAGAGCTTCCACAACCGAGGGGAGCCTGGGCCCTGGCCTGGCTGCAGAGTGAGCCGGGGACCAGGAATGCCCGGAGGCCGCGGGAGCCCGGGGGCTCGACCGGCACAAGAGACGGAGGTCCAGAGAGGCCAGTGGCATTCGCTGGGCAGGGTGTGGGCTGAGGACAGTGCTCCACTGTCGCTCCCCCTCTTCGTGGAGGAACGACACTAAGCCCTGCCTAGGCTTCACATCCGAGTCACGGCACCACTTGCTGCTCCTCCGCACGCGGAGGAGCCGCACCGGACCGGGCGCTTGTTGTTCCCTTTTTTTACAAGTCCTTTCTATAGTAAAGTAAGAATAAGTAAACGGCAAACTCCCAAAGCAAGAATGAGTAGAGAGAAATGAGAAAGAACGAAGCAACGAACTTCCCCGCGAACTCTCCAACGCACTCTCCAACCAACCCACACCACCATGCCGTCTCTCTTCTCCTATATAGTCCTCCTCCGCCAATCCCAACTCGGCTGCCCATACGCCGAGCACGCCGCTCTCCTCCAATCAGGAGCAGCTCCTGCAGCTTGTCAAGTTGGTGAGAGGCAGCTGGGTAGAAGCTGTTTACTCCTCTCCCAACGCCATATTGTGGGAGAGCAGATGCATAGAATAAGTCTTAATTCCAGTAACAGTCTAGTCCGAGTTGCTCCCCACACTCCACGCCTCGTGCTGCCAAGGGGACCCCGACCTGGATCCAGCCGGTGAGAGGGGCCTCGTGCCCATTTAACAGGCGAGGCAGCCAAGGCACGCAGTCCAGGCGGGGCCGCGCCCGGGCTCCTTCCCGAACCTCCGTGTCCCGGCCCCAGGCCCTCATTTTCCTGGGGGTCTTCCCAAGCAAGGGAACCGCAGGGGCCGCTCCGAGGCGGGGGTGGGGGGGCGGGCTGGGCTGCTGGCTCGGCTTTCTGGGCCCCCAGTGCTGGACGTGGAGCTGGGAGTGCGTGAATGCCAGACGCGGACACATGGGGGTGGCACTGCACCTCTGCCGTCCAAGCCCCGCGGGTGCTGAGTGCTGGGTCCGGGTGGGGGCAGGGGCAGACGTGGGAGCGGGGGTGGCGTGGCGGCAGGCGGAGGCGGCTCACCTCCAGGAAGGAGCAGCTGACCATGTCCAGAATGATACAGCCCAGCGACCAGATGTCCGACCTCGGGCTGAAGGAGAAGGCGAGGGCTTCGGGAGCCATCCAGGACTTGTGGGAGGGGTCTGTGGGCAGCAGCCGGGCAGGGCGTCCCGTGAGCCGGTGCTGCCTGGGGGGCCAGGGCAGGGCACGCAGCCCGCCCAGCGCCAGCCCTCGGCTGTCCTGCGCCACCCTTCCCGGGTGAGCCGCCAAGGAGCAGGCCTTGGCCATGAGGCTGGCTGTGGACCTGAGTGTCCGGCGCCCGCGACGGCTGCTGGAGGAGCCGGAAGGTGCTGGCGCCAACAAGGCCAGAATCTGACCTCCTCAAACATCAGCTCCCCCCAGTGTCAGGGCCTGGGGCGCGGCTGCAGCTGCCTCTCCCCAGTTTCCAAATCTGAGCCCCAGAGGAGGGGCCAGAAGAACAGGGTGCACAGTCCAGCCCTGCCAGTCCCTGATGGCCTCAGGCGGCCCCTTCCTCCTGAACCTTCACTCCCCAAGAGTAAAGGGCTGGGCTCAGGACCCACACCCTCTGCACCTCCAAGAGCTCCACCCACCCACCCATCACCCACCCACCCATCACTCACCCATCCATCACCCACCCATCCATCACCCACCCACCCATCACCCATCACCCACCCATCCATCACCCATCACCCACCCATCCATCCATCACCCACCCATGCATCACCCATCACCCACCCATCCATCACCCACCCATCACCCATCACCCACCCATCACCCACCCACCCATCACTCACCCATCCATCACCCACCCATCCATCACCCATCACCCACCCATCCATCACCCACCCATCACCCATCACCCACCCATCACCCACCCATCCATCACCCACCCATCACCCATCACCCATCTCCCACCCATCCATCACCCACCCACCCATCACCCACCCATCACCCACCCACCCATCACCCAGCACCCACCCATCCATCACCCACCCATCACCCACCCACCCATCACCCAGCACCCACCCATCCATCACCCACCCATCACCCACCCACCCATCACTCATCACCCACCCACCCATCACCCATCACCCACCCATCCATCACCCACCCATCCAGCGTCCATCACCCACCCATCCATCACCCACCCACCCATCACCCACCCATCCATCCATCACCCATCCCCCACCCATCACCCATCTCCCACCCATCCATCACCCACCCACCCATCACCCACCCATCACCCACCCACCCATCACCCAGCACCCACCCATCCATCACCCACCCATCACCCACCCACCCATCACTCATCACCCACCCACCCATCACCCATCACCCACCTATCCATCACCCACCCACCCATCACCCATCACCCACCAATCACTCATCACCCACCCATCCATCACCCACCCATCCAGCGTCCATCACCCACCCATCCATCACCCACCCACCCATCACCCACCCATCCATCCATCACCCATCCCCCACCCATCCAGCATCCACCCATACATACATAAATCATATATCCGTCTGTCCACGTAACTACCACCCACCCATCCATACATACATAAATCATCCATCGTCCACCTAACTATCCATCCATTCATACATGCGTACATTAATCCACCCATCCATCCACCCATACACCATCCATCCACCCACACACCACCCATCCATCACCCATCACCCACCCATCCATCACCCACCCACCCATCACCCACCCATCACCCACCCACCCATCACCCACCCATCACCCATCACCCATCACCCACCCATCCATCACCCACCCACCCACCCATCACCCACCCATCCATCCATCACCCATCCCCCACCCATCCAGCATCCACCCATACATACATAAATCATATATCCGTCTGTCCATGTAACTACCAACCACCCATCCATCCATTCACCCACCCACCCACCCATCCATACATACATAAATCATCCATCGTCCACCTAACTATCCATCCATTCATACATGCGTACATTAATCCACCCATCCATCCACCCACACACCATCCATCCACCCACACACCACCCATCCATCACCCATCACCCATCCATCACCCATCACCCATCCATCCATCCGTCATCACCTGCTGTCCTCTGTGTGACCAGGACATAGTGTCATTAGCAGCTCCCCCCCGGGACTCTGGGACTCCCTGTAGTGGTTGCCCCCTGCGTCCCACACAGCCGTCACCTTTTCAAAGGGAAGAGACCCCCTCTCTCCTCGCCTTGCACCCCTGCCAGCTCCCGGTAAGCCAGTGCCTGGCACACTCCGGGGCCTTCTTTCGCAGGCCTCTCCCCGCTCCCATGAGGGCTAACACCTTCTGGGGTGTGCTACCATTCCTTTGTGCCAATGCTGGCGTTTCAGGGGCCCTGCACCCACCCCACCCCCGAGGCAGTCCCACTCAGTCACCACCCAGGGAAAGGAGTCCCAGGGGACCTCTGGCAAACGTGGGTTGACCCGGCGCGTTCCAGTCCCCCGCGTCCCCGGAGGCCCGGCCACCTTCTTCGGCACGGATGTTCCACTTGGCCTCGTCCACCATCAGCTTGTGGCAGCTCAGGTCCTGCAGTCTGCAGTGGTTGCCGCCGACCAGGGCGATGTTGGACGGCTTGAGGTTCCTGGGACCAAGAGGGGAACGCCTTGGGGGCCGTGAGGACCCCGTGGCGGGGCCGTGTCCCCCTGCCCCACTCTGCTTCCATCCCGCCAGGTTCTAAGCAGCCCACTCCTCAGGAAAACGCCCCTCTCGGGCCACTCTGTTTCGTGGCCACACCGGGGAAAAACCCAAGCCCAGTGGATGGCGGCAACCCTCCAGCGGTGTGGAAGTCCCGGGTCGGCGGGCCAGCCTCCCGGCCGTTCCATGACTCGTGGGCACGTGGTCTGTTCTGGGCGGGAGCCGTCTCCCGGGGCTCTGAGGCGGCTGCGTGGCTGGCGGGTCAGAGGCCACGCCGCTGCAGGCCACCTCATCTCTTCCCTGGCGCGGCCTCTGCCCCACTCCGTGCACTTTAGACCCTGCTGGCACCCCATGTGCAGCCGTGCCTGGAGCCGGTGAGTCACGCGGCCTGGGGGAGGGGCTCTGGGGAGCTGCCTGTCCTGTCCCCTGCCCGGGGGCGAGAGGCAGCGGCCAGTGCCGGCAGGAGGCGGCCCCGCCCACCTGTGAGTGATGCCCAGCTGGTGCAGGTACTCCAGGGCGTCCAACACCTGACCCAGCACGTTCTGCAGCCACTGGGAAGAGGGGGACACGCCAGGGAGGGGCTGAGAGTGGCGCTCTCGCCGGGCGGGTGACCCCAAAGCCGCCAGCGGCGCCTCTTCCCCTGGTGTCTTGAGTTAGGCCTGAGGCTGGCCAAGAGCTCGAGCCAGGGAGGAGGCTGGAGCCAGTGTGGCTCTCAGACGGCCCAGCCGGGTCTGCCAGGGCCCCCCGTTTCCAGACCTCATGCTGCTCTCTAAGCTCCCGGGTCTGTGGCCCACACAGCCCGGCACCTGCCGGGAGACTGCAGCTGGGCCGTGTGCCGTCAGAGGTGACGGAGCTTCAGTGCCCACTTGGGGCTTGCCCCTTGATGCCGTTACGCGGAATAGCCCAGGGAGAGAATGTTCTGGAAGCACTCGGAGTCAGAAACCAGACCTGCGTGGTGTCAGGGCACCGACTCTCACACCTGCTCCAAGGACCCTGCACTCCATGAGGGCCCCTCAGAGGCACTTGGGTGTCTTAAGGTTTCCGGGAACACCCTGTTTCCAACGGTCCCGCTGCAGAGCCTGCCCGGAGGCTGTGTTGGGAGAGGGGCCGCGTGCCATCAGAGCCCTGTAGGGGGACGCGGAGCCCATCCGCCCACCCCCCAGAGGCGGCGTCAGACAAAACTGCCTGAGCTGCACCCCAGAACGAAATGCAAGAGCGACAGTGACGCGTCCTCTGGGGATCCTCGTGGCTTTGGGCAGGAAACATCCCTTAAGCTGGGACCCCACAGGCACCCGGGAAATGTGGGTGCAACGGGCTTTGTCACCTGGGGACCTCTGTCCACCCAGGGCCACCGCTGAGGAAGCGAACTGGCCAGACAGGGAGGGACACTGCAGGCACTTGTGTCCAGCATATGCAAACCGTCCCACAAATCAGCACGGACAGGCAGATGCTGGCGCTGCGGCCCCGCGGGGGAAGCCAGGCTGGGGATGCCCACATCCTACATCTGAGCGCTGGTTCGAGCCCCCGCTGCTCCGCTTCCCATCCAGCTCCCTGCTGACGGCCTGAGAGGCAGCGGAGGGTGGCCCAAGTGTGTGGCCCCTGCACCCGCGTGGGAGACCCAGGTGGAGCTGCTGGCTCCTGGCTTCAGGCTGGCCCAGCCCTGGGCATTGCGGCCATTTGGGGAGTGAACCCGTGGATGGAAGCCCTCTCTCTCTGTCTCTCGCTCTCTGTCACTCTGCCTTCTAAATAAATAAATGAATCTTTTAAAGCAACAAACAACCCAAACGTGAAATAGGGCAAGGACTCGAACGGGTTCAAGGAAGAACTCCAGTGGCTGCAGTACGCTCGCCGGCCCTCTGGAGGGTGGGGAGTCCCAGCCCCCCCGAGGGCCCCGGGCCAGGCCCCTGCCCACACTGGGCTTCTGCACTCGCACCTCCGCTTGCTCCTCCCAGGCGGGGCTGTCGGAGGGGAAGACACGGCTCGGCGTCCCCGCTCGGACCCGAGCAGCAGCCTGGCCGTCCTGTGCTCTTCCTGCTACCGGCAAGCTTGGCCACGGCCCTCAGCTGTCCCCAGGGAAATGCAGGTGAACGCCATAACGAAAGACCCCGCCCTCCTGAACAGTGAACCCGAAAAAGACTGGGCAGCGAAGCTCCGGAACAGGCACGCTCGCCACGGTGGGAGAGCACCGCGGCTCCACGGGGCTCCACACGGCTCCACGGGGCTCCACACGGCTCCACACGGCTCCACACGGCTCCACACGGCTCCACACAGCCCCACACGGCTCCACGGGGCTCCACACGGCTCCATACGGCTCCACACGGCTCCACATGGCTCCACGGGGCTCCACACGGCTCCACACGGCTCCACACGGCTCCACACGGCTCCACACGGCTCCACGGGGCTCCACACGGCTCCACACGGCTCCACACGGCTCCACGGGGCTCCACATGGCCCCACACGGCTCCACACGGCCCCACACGGCTCCACACGGCTCCACACGGCTCCACGGGGCTCCACACGGCTCCATACGGCTCCACACGGCTCCACACGGCTCCACACGGCTCCACGGGGCTCCACACGGCTCCACACGGCTCCACACGGCTCCACGGGGCTCCACACGGCTCCACGGGGCTCCACACGGCTCCACGGGGCTCCACGGGGCTCCACACGGCTCCACACGGCTCCACGGGGCTCCACATGGTTCCACACGGCTCCACATGGCTCCACACGGCTCCACGGGGCTCCACACGGCTCCACATGGCTCCACGGGGCTCCACACGGCTCCATGGGGCTCCACGGGGCTCCACACGGCTCCACGGGGCTCCACACGGCCCCACACGGCTCCACGGGGCTCCACACGGCTCCACATGGCTCCACACGGCTCCACGGGGCTCCACGGGGCTCCACATGGCTCCACACGGCTCCACGGGGCTCCACACGGCTCCACATGGCTCCACATGGCTCCACGGAGGCCCGGGGGTGGGGCAGCGCTAACACGCACCTGCACCCGCTGCCCCCCACCCCCGCAGTGCTGCTCCTCGGTGTCCACCCAGAGGACACCGTATCCTAGACAGCCCAGGTGCGCACCAACGCCAGCACAGGGCACCAGCGGCCGCACAGCAACAAGAAAAGGCTGGAGTGGGCGCTGGGCGCGGGCGCGTGGGCGCCCACGTCCGTACCAGAGCGCTGGGCTCCTGCCTCCCGCTGCCTGGGGAGGCACAGGGGATGGCTCCACCACGTGAGCCCTGCCACCCACGTGAGACCCGAATTGAGTTCCTGCTTCCTGGTCTCGGCTCCCGGCTTCCGCCTGGCCCAGCCCCCACCGTTGCGGGCACTCGGGGAGTGAATGTGGCGGATTCACGTCAGCTCCCCTTGCAGAACAGCCCGTGCACTGAGGGGCAGGCTCTGCAGCACGTGGGACAGGAGCCGTCACACCCCAGCGACCACGTCCGAGTCCTCTCACGGCACGTTGGGGACCGGCGGAGTCAGTGCCGGAGGCGGATTCAGGTCACTGCCACTATCAGGGAAAACTCCCGGGGTTCCAGGACTGTCCCCGCCCGCCCGCCCAGGCACGCGGGCCCCCAGGGGCCTCACCACCGCGTCCATGGCCGCCTTCGCCTTCCTCTTACTCTCGATGGCCTTCTGCAAGCTGCCCTTGTTGTAGTCCATCACCAGGCAGAGGAACAGGGAGGAGATCTGCCCGGACAGGAGGCCCTGAGCCCTGCCCGCGCGGGCTTCTGCAGGGCCTCCCTCCGCACGGCCACGGGGCGCTGCCCGCTGGCGGGGCTGGGAGCCCCTGCTGCTCATCTCTGCCCCCTCTCTCCCTGCCCTGCTCCCGGCCCTCCACACTGAGCTCCTGGGGCATCTGCGAGCTGCGCCTGCTGCTGCACACACGGAGCCCCTGTGGGGGTCAGCCCCCGCCTCCCTCCAGGCTCGCACGCTGGACCGACAGGTCTGGCTCCGACGGCCCTCCTGGACCGGCTGCAGCAGACCCGGGCAGGGGCCTGGCGCTGCCTCCCTCCGTGCTGAAGCCTCCTCTGGCTTCCTGCACCTCCCCATGGCAGGTGCTCGGACACCCTGGGCGTGCAGGCCGCGAGGGCCCTCAGGGCCTTCCGATGCGGGTGGGACCCGCTGCTCCTGCCCAGGCCTGGACGCCAAGGCGACCGGACAAACGTCAGACGCACAGGGAGCCGCCTGACCTGCCTCCACTTCAGCCTCCTCAGCCGAGCCTCCCTGCCCCCACCGCGGGGCTCTGGCACCCGGTACAGGGCCGGGGTCCGCATGGGCTGGGTTTGGATCCCCAGCAGCTGCCCGGGAGCCGTGCGGGCTTTCCGCGCCCCAAGCCCTGTCAGGAAAGTAAGGATGTTCCTTTGGCCCTTCCTCCAGGAAGTGGTGATGGACAGGAGGCCGCTTAGGAAACTGGGCGGGGCTACCGGTAGGGTTCCAGCGGCCTGGGACAAGCAGGGTGGCGGAAGCAGATGGCTCTGGCCGAGGGTGCAGAGCTCAGGAGCTGCAGGCGTGGGCCCCGGGACCAAGGCCTGGCCTTCCGGCTCAGCCACACCCCAGCTGAGCGGCCCACGTCTCCTTTTCTGTACAGTGGGGGGCAACCCTTTCTACAAGGAGGGCCCCGGGGCTCCCTTGGGTTATGCACAGGAAGCCCCCAGCACGGCCCCGGGGCCCGGTAAGTGATGGCTCGGGGGCAGCTGCAGTCAGCACGGCCATGGCTCAGGGGTGGGACAGCAGTGGGCGTGGGCCGCTCCACACGGGTGGGCCCACCCACCTCCTGGTTCCAGGTCATGAACAGCTCGCGGTACGTGGCGATGTGGGTGTGCTGCAGCTGCAGCAGCGGCATCAGCTGTGGACAGAGCATTGGGAGAGGGGGAGGGGCTAGGAAGAGCCACTCCCACCTGGGTGGTCTTTGTCACCTGCCCCAGCAGGTCAGGGGAGCAGCCACGGCAAGGCTGTGCAGCCCGGTGGTTAGGAAGCAGACGGGCAGCACGTGCCGGCCCTGCTGTGTGACCGAGACAGGACCGCAACCTCCCTGAGCCTCGTGGGGCTCGCAGAGCTGAGGCGGCACGGGACATACACGTAAAGTCAGCGCTGGCAGAGGAGGCCGGGTGCCCGCGGGCCTGGGGGCTTCCTCAGAGGTCCCTGTGTCCCCGCCCCCACCGTGGAGTCCTAGAGCCCGGGGAACCGCTCTGAGGGGTGGGCATGAGGCTGCCCAACAGGACAGGGAAAGGAACCAGCAGGATGGAAAGCTGTGACGGGGCCGGCGCTGGGGCGTCGCGGGTAAAGCCGCCGCCTGCAGTGCCCGCATCCCATACGAGCACCGGGTTGAGTAATGGATGCCCCACTTCCGATCCAGCTCTGCTGTGGCCTGGGAAAGCAGTGGAGGAGGCCCAAGTCCTTGGGCCCCTGCACCCACATGGGAGACCGGGAAGAAGCTCCTGGCTCCTGACTTCGGACCAGCCCAGCTCTGGCCGTTGCGGCCAATTGGAGAGTGAACCAGTGGATGGAAGACCTCTCTTCTCTCTCTCTCTGCCTCTCCTTCTCTCTCTGTGTAACTCTGACTTTAAATAAATAAATCTTAGAGAGAGAGAGAGAGAGAGAAAGAAAGCAAGAAATGCCAGTGTTGGCCTGCTCCAAACAGAGAATTTCTAAAATTATTAAAAAAAAAAAAAAAAAAAAGCTGTGACGGGGTGGGAGGGGCTCCCCTGTTCACTCCCTCACCGCGCCGGGTCTGGTGAAGCTCAGAGCCAGCACGCCCAGAGGACGACCGCAAGGGGCACGTTTAACCTCACGTGCGGTGGGAGCGTGGCGAGGAGAAGCTGCTCGGAGGCGCTGGCCACTGAGCTGCCGTGGGGGCAGCAGGTGCCCCCCAGGTCAGTCTGTCACACGAGGGCTAATGTCCGCTCTTCGCTAAGAAGCTCTGAGCTTCCCAAGTTCTCGAGGCCGAGCCACCTCTAATCACGGAAGAGACCTCCTTTATCAAGTCGGCCACTGGGGGATCAGCCCCGGCCCCGGCTGCCACTGGACTTCGTCTTCCCAGGAATGCGGGTCCCGGGCTGTCAGCCGGGGCAGAGCTGTCGCTCGGCCGTGGGCTCACGTGATGCCCGGGGTCGCTGCTCTCACAGCCGGGGTGAGAACTGCGCCGAGCCCGCGTCCTCCCAGCTGGACTTCCCTCTCGCTCAACGAGAAGGCTCAGCACAGCCGGCGTGTGCACCGCGCCCAAGCTACCTCCTCCAGGGCCTCGTTGGCTTGGTGCTTATCGATGCATTCCACCTGCAGGGGCACAAGAGGGCACCGTCTCAGGGACCACGTCAGTAAGCCACCTCCACCACCCCGCCACCCCCACCATCACCACCATTACCACCACCATCATCACCACCATCACCATCTCCACCATCATCACCGCCATCACCATCTCCACCACCATCACCATCTCCACCATCATCACCGCCATCACCATCTCCACCACCATCACCATCTCCACCATCATCACCGCCATCACCATCTCCACCACCATCACCACCATCACCATCTCCACCATCATCACCGCCATCACCATCTCCACCACCATCACCACCATCACCGCCACCCCCACCATCATCACCACCATCACCATCTCCACCATCATCACCGCCATCACCATCTCCACCATCATCACCGCCATCACCATCTCCACCACCATCACCACCATCACCATCTCCACCACCATCACCATCTCCACCATCATCACCGCCATCACCATCTCCACCATCATCACCATCTCCACCATCATCACCGCCATCACCATCTCCACCATCATCACCACCATCACCATCTCCACCATCATCACCGCCATCACCATCTCCACCACCATCACCACCATCACCATCTCCACCATCACCATCTCCACCATCATCACCATCTCCACCATCATCACCACCATTACCACCACCACCATCACCACCATCACCATCTCCACCACCATCACCATCTCCACCATCATCACCACCATCACCGCCACCCCCACCATCATCACCGCCATCACCGCCATCACCACCATCACCACCACTGCTGTCCTCAGCATCACTAACATCATTACCTTCACCACCAGCATCAACATTACACCAACGCTGCTCTCACCCCCTCATCACCATCACCACCATTAGCGTCTCCACCACCGCCATCACCGTCCCTACCATTATCACCACCATCATCACCGTCCCTACCATTATCACCACCATCATCACCGTCCCCACCACCATCACCACCATCAGCACCGTCCCCACCATTATCATCAGCAGCACCATCCTCTCTACCACCACCATCCCCCCCCACCATCACCACCACCCTCCCCACCACCGCACCTCCTCCCCACCATCACCACCATCACCATCACCACCACCCTCCCCACCACCGCACCTCCTCCGCCGTCAGCACCACCATTGCCATCACCTCTCCAGGCTCCCACTGTCCCCGTCCCCACCACGTGGCACCAGGCTGGCCTGCAGATCTCCTAAGGCAGTAATCTAAGAACGCTCTGGGCAGCGAGACCATCTTTGCCCCTCTCGTGAGCACGAGTTTAGGAGTCAGCAGGAGCCAGTGAGGAAGCCGGGAGGGCGGCGATGCGCTGGCCCCGGGGGCACACGGCTCTGTTCCGGCTGGCGCAGTGCCAGCCTCACCACCCCACCCCTGACGCCAGCCGGGAGACGCTCTGTGCACTGACGCTGTGGCGGTCCTGTCTCTGCCCGTCCCTTCTCTGAGTGGGAAGCGAAGGGGCGGTGACCGGGGCCGCGCCAGCTCCCCAGCCGGAACAGCGGATCCACACCCGGAAGCCTGCTCTCAGGACTTGGGCCTGAAACGGGCTCGTCACGGGGGTGACGTGGAGGGGGGACTTGTTTCCAGACCCCCACGAGGAGCCGAGACGCCCGTGGGCTGTCCATGGAGCGCAGATTAGACCGAGTCTGCCCGTCTGCCTTCCCTCCCGGCCCGGGGGCTCGGCAGCAGGGACGGTCAACCACATCAGGAGAGCCCTAGAAACACTGGCTCATTCCCCACTCCCAGCAATTTCTCCTACGGAAATAATAGATGCTCAACAAACAAACAAAACAACCTAGTCTAAGAGTCCCCTGTGCACAGTGAGAACCACAGCACCAGGGGATGGGCGGGGCCAGCGCACAGGCAGGGCGGAGCCACCGGCCACTGTGCTCGCCACAGGAGACCTGAGCAGGGACCGTCTCACCCGTCATACAATCCTGGGAAAAGGAAACAGCCCACAGTGCTCAGAGGAGACCGGAGGGGCGCACAGAGTCTACCTTCGCCCCCGCCGCCCCGGCCCTGCCCCCGTGCGTGCAGGATCCGGATGGAGCTCCAGGCTTCTGGTGTTGGCCTGGCGCAGCCCACGCTTTGCTGGGGAGCCAAGCAGTGGGTGTGAGAGCTCTCTCTCTGCCTTTCAACAAATAAACAAATACCATTTTAAAAAGTTGTTTGTCCAGGGAGTGGCCAGCCACCCTGCCCCACTGGCTGGGAGACCGGGGGCTGACCCTGCAGCCAGCCATGGAGAAGGAGGCGCGAGGACTCCAGGCCGTTGTGCAGCCACCCTGGACAATGCTGCCCTGTCCCTGCCACCGCCCCGCGGAGGCCGTGGCCGGCACTCTCAGGACAGCTCCCTCTGGCTCACCCCGTCTCGGAAACACCAGGGGGTGTGCTCCTGCAGGCGAGGCCCCCACCCTGCCCTGCCGGCCCGGGAGCTGCCCTGGGCCGGTGTGACCTCGCGCTGGCCCCTGCCCTCTCTGGGCCTTGCTCCCTGTGGGTACAACTGGCGACCCTGTCCAGCGGAGAGCCTGAATTCAAGTCCTCGCCCCGGAGAGCGGGGTCACTGTCCCCGCTTTACTGGACAGGCAGGAGACGCAGCGGGCTGGCGGCTGGCACACAGCGTGCGGGGAGTGGACGGCAGGTGGGGTGCGCCTCCTCCCCCACCGAGGCTGGGAGCCGGCTCTGCCGCGGTGCCTGCTGGTGAGGCGGGGGGGGGGCCGGGACGCCCCAGCCGCGGCACTGGCCCCTCGCGGTTGCCGGCCTCTTACCTGCTTTATCACCCGCTTCACTTTGGTCTCCGTTTCCTGCACCACCAGATTCACCCCCAAAGCTCCAGGCTTCAGCCGGTACAGAACCTACGGGGTGGGGGGAGCAGCTTCCAGGACATGCTCACCACGGGGCGGGCGCTTCCAAGGTGCCCCGGGGTGGGGTGGGGACGGCAGGGCCAGCGCTGCCTCCTCACTGCACCGGGAAGCCCTCCGGCACTGCAGCCACGGCCTCTCCTTTCTAGAACCAGCCGGGCATCTGGGTTCACTCAGCCCAGGGCCCCGGCTCCCAGCGCCCACCTCCACGGTGGGCATCCAGACGAGAATACCCCGTCACCATCAGCACGCCGCACAGCTCACAGACACGGGACGTGGCCAGGGCGACTGCTTTCTCCCAGGCCCACGTGGCGGGGGGGGGGGGTCTGTGGCGCTGACTCGGGAGCTGGGTCCCTGCCCACGGCTGTGGCTCAGACCTCCTGGGCTGGACGAGGCTCTGGGGTCTGACCCGAGCAGGGCCTGCCTGCGTCGGCGGCCACCACGCCAAATCTCCGCAGAGAGGCCAGGGTGCCGGCCAGGATGGGGCTAGGCTCTGTGGGATCTCCCGGCCACAGAAGTCGGGGTGGGGGCCTGGATCTGATGTCCAGCCCCCACGGGCGGCCTGGGTACTGCTCAGGGAGGGCCGTGGCGGGCAGGGGGTGCCACGGGGGGCTTAGGCGGTACAGGCGTCACTACGTCATCAACTTTCCATTTTCCTGAAAAAATGACTTTTGAAACTCCCCGTCCGGGACCGGCGCTGTGGCACCGTAGGACAGGCACTGGCTCGAGTCCCGGCTGCTCCACTTCCCATCCAGCTCCCTGCTGTGGCCTGGGAAAGCAGAGAGGGGGGCCCAAGTCCTCGGGCCCCTGCACCCACGTGGGAGACACGGAAAAAGCTCCTGGCTCCTGGCTTCCGATCGGTGCAGCTCCAGCCGTTGCAGCCAAGTGGGGAGTGAACCAGCGGATGCAAGACCCCCCCCAACTCAGCCTCTCAAATAGATAAAATCTTAAAAAAAAAAAAAAAAAAAAAAAAGAACCACAACAACAAACCCCTCTGTCCACCAGGAACTCAGCTGCCTCACCTCGGGGGTGGGGGGTGGGGGGGGGACCCTGGCCCCCGCGGGAGACCCAGGGCGCTGAGCGTTTGTTAGCGGAGGTGCAAGGCCTGGGAGAAATGACGCACTCTCCAAGCTCCGGTCGCCCCGCGGTGTCCCGCGTCCAGGGACCCTCAGAGGGGGAAACTGAGGCCCGGCGAGGCCAAGGGCACCCAGGAGCCGGGGGCTGACCCGACCCGGCCACACCCCGCCGGCACCGCCGCCGTTCTCTCGGACCGGGTCTGGGTGGCCCCGTCGGCCCCAGGGAGTCCCCGGGCCTGCACCTGATACTTCTCCATGGCCACTCCAACCGATGCCTCCCCAACTCAGCTCGGACCCGCCACCGAACATGCGCAGTAGCGACCGCGTCCGGCCGCGTCTGCCTGTCCCGTGAGGGCCTCTGGGCACGAATGGCGCCCGGAGAGGGCACCCGAGCGTCCTCTCGGAACACCGGCCCCCCTAACCGCGGCCGGAGGGCCGGAGCGCGGCCCGGCGGGTGGTGGGCGGGGCTCCGAGCGCGGCGGGCGGGGCCTCGAGCGCGGCGGGCGGGGCGGGCGTGGGGCGGGGCCTCCGGCCCGGCCGCAGGCGCGCGCGCGCGGCCCCTTTAAGGCGCGGCGGGGCGTGTCCGAGCGGCGCGCGGCCCCTTTAAGGCTTGGCCTACGTGGCAGCCGCTGGAGCCGCCGCCGCCGAGCAGCGAGGCCGGCCGCTGGGCACTTCCTGTGGAGGCCGCAGCGGGCGCGGGCGCGGGCGCCGAGGGCGAGCGAGCGAGCCAGCCGAGTCCCCCGCCGCCGCCGCCGCCGCCGCCGCCGCCGCCGCCGCCGCCGCCATGGGCCAGAACGACCTGATGGGCACGGCCGAGGACTTCGCCGACCAGGTGCGGCCTGCGGGCCCGCCGCGCCGCCCACCCCCGCCCGGGCCCCCGCGCAGGCCGCCCGCCGCGCCCCGGAGCCGGCCCGGCCTGCAGGGCGCCCCGAGGGGCCTGGGCCGCCCCCCGAGGGCCTCCGGGCCTCCCGGCCCCGCTGGGGCGTCGGCCGCCCCCGCCCGGACGCCCGGGCCCGCTGGGCGCCCTGACCCCCGCCGGCGGGGCAGCCCCGGCCCTGGAGCGGCCGCCCGAGCTCCCGGGGCGCCTGGGGGGCCGGGGCGAGCGCCCCCACGGCCTGGACTGCGGGTGGTCCCCGCGCGGCCTGCGCTCCGCGGGGCGCCCCTGGCGGCGGGTGGGGGCCTGGTGGTCCCTGGGGCCGGGGGGTCCCCCCGAGGAGGGGCGCCCGGCCGCGCTGCCCGCTTCCAGGTGTGCGGGGCTCGCGGGGCCCCGCGGACTCTGCCCGCGCTGGCCGGGAGGGCGTGGGCGCAGCGCGGGCGGAGGGCGGCCGGCCCGGGTCCGCCTGCCCCGGGCGCGCCGAGGGCGCCGGCTCAGCCCCGGAGGATGGGGCCGCCCACAAGGCTCCCGTTAGGTCCGCAAGTCCCCGCGGCCCCCGCGGGCACCAGATCCTTGTCTTGGGGCAGCTAACGTGTGTGCGGCTCTGGCGGAGTTGTAGACGCTCGCAGTCTTTAATTTTTATGGGGGTGGTGTGTTGAGTAATCAAACTTGGAGGCCTTGGCTGGCGCGGCTCGTGGGGCTTTTTTTTTTTTTTTTTGACCAAGCGATGGGTGATGGGGGTGAGCGCCCGGCCGGCTCTCCGGGTTCCGCCGGGCGCCGAGGTTGGCGAGCCCGGTGCTGGGGGAGAAGTCTTAGCCGAGACGGGAGCTCTCTCTCTGCGGTGTTTGACCACGGGGAGCCCGTGGACCTTGCCCGTCCGTGTCCAGGGCTCTCGGAGCCCGCGGGTCGCCCTGCATCGGCGGGGGTTTTGGTGACCTGGTTTTTATTTCTTCAGGAGGTGGCTCCTTTAACGAGCGCCACACAGGCTCACGCAGCCCGGCAAACCCCGGTGTTGCAAGTGAATTTCATAACCAAATCTAGATAAACCGTCGCTGGTCCAGCTGCCAGCGGCTCTCGGAAGTCACCGGCTCCTTTGGGCGCCGAGCGGCGGGCGCGGACCTGGCCGTCTCTCCCCGCGTCCTGGTTCGTCTGCCGTGAAAAGCCGGCTTCCGGGGGCTCGGGGGCGACTCCTGTCACCCCTGGACTTGCCTGGGGCCACGGGCCGCACAGCCGGCGCCCTGCACGGCGCGGGTCCCCCCAGCTCCTCTGCCGGCACGGGGCCAGCGCAGACCCCAGCGTGGTGGAGTGGGCAGGGGCCGTGAGTGACACGGCAGTGACGCTGTAGGCGCCAGGGGACGTCCCCGCCCCCAGGGGCTCGGGCAGGTGCCGGGCACAGCCCACCGGGCAGCTTCCGAGAGCTGCAGCCAGGCTGCCGTGGGGAGGGGGCCGGCGTGCGGGTGGTGGGGATCGTGGGCGCGGCCACCGGTCCGCTGAGGCGGCACGCCCACGTTCCTGGTCCCAGGACGGGCTGGGTGACCGTGAGCCTGCACCGTGCAGAGTGAGCCCGAGGGGTGCCGGCCCCTGACATTTGTGACACGGCCTGGGCCGTGGCAGGTTGGCCCTGGCGGCGGCGTCCCGGCTTCCTCCCTGCCTGGCGTGCTGCCACCTTCCCCGGGGCACAGCGGTGTGGCAGGGCCAGCAGTCTCCTCTCTGCCCCTGGCATCGAGCTCCTTGCCCGCGGCCAGGGACAGTGCCCGTCTGCTCCAGGAAGCCCGGCCGTGGGGGCAGTGCTGAGCGTGCGCCGCGGGGGAGCCGTGGGAGCCAGGCCGGCAGGGGCCGGAAGCGCTGGTGAGCGAGCGCAGTGGTCCAGATAACGTCAGCCGGCCCTTCGTGGCTTCTGCCTGATTGCTCGCCACCGGGGTGACGGACAAGCCGCCCGTGGCCTTACACGCCATGGCCTTTGGCGTTTGCACCTGTTCTTCCAGGTGGCAGAGCCAAGGGCACCCAGGAGCTGGGGATGAGCCCTGAGCCTGACCCTGGCCACACCTCGCCGGCACCGCCGTGGCAGAGCTGGCCCTGGCCCTGGCCTGGCCGCCCTGGGAGGGCACCTGCACCCACGGGTGTTAGTGGGCTGGCGATGAGCGTCCTGTCTGGGCCGACTGGCGTGGGCGGGGCACTGGTGATGGTGAGCGCTGCCGGTCCCCTGCAGGGGCTTCCTGCTCGCGTCGTGAAGGGGTGGGGCGGGGAAGCAGGGGGCTGCTGCGCTTTTGGGGGGCTCGGGTGCGGCCCCCTGGGCAGCGGGGACGGTGACAGGGAGGAAGTGTGGCTGGTGAGGCTAAGCTGGGGCACGCTGTGGCCAGCCTCGACCGCACACGGGTTTCCAGGAGGGAGAGCCAGGCTCGCCTCTCCAGCTCTGGGGCGGTCAGCACTGCCCCTGCCCCTTGGGTGCAGTGGGACCCACGGGCGCCGGCCGGAGGGAGCCTCGCAGGAAGTGTGCAGTCGCGGTGAGTCACCGCACTCTGCCGCCGTCTCCGCCTCCTCCGGGGACAGTCACTCCACGCGCCCGGGGCTGCCTGTGGACTTGGCTGGACCCTTGGCCAGGGCAGCCGCGGTCTTGGTGACCAGGGACGTCTGACCTGCCTGCTTCCTTGGAGTTAGCGGCCAGGAGGTGCAGGTTGCTTTTTGCTGTTTGTCCTGACTGCAAGGAAGGTCCCCTCCTGTGGGGCGTGGGTGCCGTGGGGTCCCCGTGTCCCCTCCTGTGGGGCGTGGGGTCCCCGTGTCCCCTCCTGTGGGGCGTGGGTGCCGTGGGGTCCCCATGTCCCCTCCTGTGGGGCGTGGGTGCCGTGGGGTCCCCGTGTCCCCTCCTGTGGGGCGTGGGTGCCGTGGGGTCCCCTCCTATGGGGCGTGGGGTCCCCGTGTCCCCTCCTGTGGGGCGTGGGTGCCGTGGGGTCCCCGTGTCCCCTCCTGTGGGGCGTGGGTGCCATGGGGTCCCCTCCTGTGGGGCGTGGGGTCCCCGTGTCCCCTCCTGTGGGGCATGGGTGCCGTGGGGTCCCCTCCTGTGGGGCGTGGGTGCCATGGGGTCCCCTCCTGTGGGGCGTGGGTGCCGTGGGGTCCCTGTGTCCGGGTCACGTCTCGGGCTGGGTTTGAGTGTGTCTAGACCGGTCCCCCTTAGGACGTCAGCTCTCTGGATGTCTCTGTCACTTGGCTGCCGCCCCTGCCCGTGGCCCGTGTCACGACCAGGAAAAGTCGTGATGAGCCAGCTGTGGCGCCTCCCTGCCAGCCAGCCAGGCCCATGTCCAGGCTCTAGGGAGGCGACAGCCTCAGGGCCCTGTGCTGCGTGCTCTGACGTGGCCAGTGAGCCCCCTCAGGCCCGTGGCCCGTGGCCCGTGTGGTCTTCTCTGCTGTGCCGGGGACACGGCTCTGGGACGCCTTCCTGACGGCAGTGGCCCCTCTGGGCAGTCGTGACCAGCACCTGCGTTAAGAGTAGGGTGTCCTCGGGTCTGGGCCTCTTCCTAAACGCGGCTTCTCTCACGTCCACTCAGGAGAGGATGTGGGGCAGGGAGGCGGCGCGTGCCTCCTGCCTCGGCTGCACGGAAGGCAGGCCCGGGCTGCCCACCCTCCGCGCTCGCTCTCGCTCGCTCTCGCTCTCTAATCCTCTTCAGCCAGACACTCCAATTAAGCGCAGCCGAGTCATCGAGACGGAGACGGCCGCTAAACACGGCCTGGCTCTCGCGGGCGTGCACACAGCCCACGAGGGCCTTGGCGCAGGGAGGGCTCGACCACAGCCGCGGCCCAGGCGGGCGGCTCCCGGCTGTCATTTGGGGGCAAGTCAGAACACCTCTGCTGTCTGCTGTGGCCTCTGCTGCCCTGGGGTCCATGCCGAGGGGCACAGGCCCCTGCAGAAGGCTGCGCGCCCCCTCCCCGGGTCAGGCGAGGCGCAGGGCCCGCTCGGCCTTTGTGGAGCCCCCTCCCTGGGTCAGGCGAGGCGCAGGGCCCCCGCTCGGCCTCTGGAGCCCCCTCCCTGGGTCAGGCGAGGCGCAGGGCCCCCGCTCGGCCTCTGGAGCCCCCTCCCTGGGTCAGGCGAGGCGCAGGGTCCCCGCTCGGCCTCTGGAGCCCCCTCCCTGGGTCAGGCGAGGCGCAGGGCCCCCGCTCGGCCTCTGGAGCCCCCTCCCCGGGTCAGGCGAGGCGCAGGGCCCGCTCGGCCTCTGTGGAGCCCCCTCCCTGGGTCAGGCGAGGTGCAGGGCCCCCGCTCGGCCTCTGGAGCCCCCTCCCCGGGTCAGGCGAGGCGCAGGGCCCGCTCGGCCTCTGTGGAGCCCCCTCCCCGGGTCAGGCGAGGCGCAGGGCCCGCTCGGCCTCTGGAGCCCCCTCCCTGGGTCAGACGAGGCGCAGGGCCCGCTCGGCCTCTGTGGAGCCCCCTCCCTGGGTCAGACGAGGCGCAGGGCCCCCGCTCAGCCTCTGTGGAGCCCCCTCCCTGGGTCAGGCGAGGTGCAGGGCCCCCGCTCGGCCTCTGGAGCCCCCTCCCTGGGTCAGACGAGGCGCAGGGCCCCCGCTCGGCCTCTGTGGAGCCCCCTCCCTGGGTCAGGCGAGGCGCAGGGTCCCCACTGCCAGGGCTGCTCCGCTGGGAAGGTGGGTCCAGGAGCGCGTGCCGAGTGGGGTGCCGCGGGTCCTGATGGCACGGGTGGCGACTCCGTTGCTGGGCGGCCCATGAGGTGGGGGCGGGGCGGCAGCCGCCAGGTGTGGGCTTCCTGCCTCTGGAGTGTTTTCCACGGGGCTCCTGGTTCACTTGGCACAACTGGGAACCGGGTTTTTCTTTAATTTCCCTTCCCTCTTTGTCTGCTCACAGCGTTTGGGCTGTTCAAGTTGCGTGAAAGGAGTCTCGGATTTGCAGGGCACAGAGACGTCCTTGGCCATACCAGGCTATTCTGATTTATTTATTTATTTACTGTGCAGGGTGGGGGCAGACAGATCTTCTGTCTGCTGGTTCACTCCCCAGGTCGCCACAGCAGCCGGGGGTGGGCCAGGCTGAAGCCAGGAGCCAGGAGCTTCTTCCGGGTCTCCCACGCGGGTGCAGGGCCCCACACTCGGGCCACTCCCCTGCTTCCCCAGGCCACAGCAGAGCTGGATCGGAAGGAACAGCCGGGACCCAGATGAGTGCCCACGTGGGGTGCTGCGGCTCCCCCCGCTGCGCCTCAGCCTGGGTGTTGTCTTCCAAACCCGCTACCCTGATTCTCTGCGGTCTGCCTGTCCCTCACCGTGGCCTTTGCCATCACCTCCCTGGGGGCCAAGGGTTGAGTAAACGCGGGCGGAATCAGCCCTGGCCGCTGGACTCGGCAGGTTTGGAGAGAGCTCAGGGCCTGTGACCCCGTCCTCCCCCGGTGCCACCCCGCTGCGCACCTCATGCCTGTGACCCCGTCCTCCCCCGGTGCCACCCCACTGCGCACCTCATGCCTGTGACCCCATCCTCCCCCGGTGCCACCCCGCTGCGCACCTCATGCCTGTGACCCCGTCCTCCCCCGGTGCCACCCCACTGCGCACCTCATGCCTGTGACCCCGTCCTCCCCCGGTGCCACCCCACTGCGCACCTGCAGGCTGTAAGGCTGGCGGGGACACCCGGGGCGGCCACGGCCACATCTTTTAAAAATGGTGAAGACGTGCCACCCTCTCACACACAGCGTCTGTGTTCGCTGCAGCCGTGGGTTCAGTGAGCCCGGGGGCTCGTGCAGCCACCGGCCCCGGACTGTCCCGCCGTGCCCCTTAGACCCGTGCCCGCACGTCACGCCGGGTGGGGGCTGGATCTGTCTCCCGAGAACCCGCCAGCCGTTATCGGAGGCTTCCCTCACTGTGTCGTTTTGAAGAGTGGGCGGAGAGAAGCGCAGGTGCAGCTGACGCCTCACACCGGGCGTCTCACAGGGCGCAGCGCAGGGAGAATTCTCCCCTCCGCTGGTTCACTCCCCCAGTGGCAGCCGCAGCCAGGGCTGGAGCGGGCTGAAGTCAGGAGCCAGGGACTGCACCCTGGTCTCCGGCAGGGGCGGCAGGGGCCTAAGCCCTTGGGCGGTCTTCCTCTGCTTCCCCGGTGCATTAGCAGGGAGCTGGGCCAGAAGCCGGGCGGCCTTGCAGGCTGGGCTTACCTTGCCCGGGAGGGAGTTGCACGCTGGTGACCTCGCGCGCATATTTCACTGCTGTCCGGTTGTCCATCCCCTCGCTAATTTGCTGGCCATTAGCTGTGTGGATTTCAGGTGTGCTCACGACTGTTGCAGGGGTGTGGTCCCGAGCTTTCCTGAGGGGCCCCTGCTTAGGGCCTGCAGATGCCCCTGTGGCAGGCTGGGCTTCCCCCAGGGCTCTGCTGGCCCTGTGGCCCCGGGCCCTGGCTGTTGCCTGAGGGCCTCTTGTTCTATCTGCAGTGGCTCCAGAAGTCCCTGGAGGCTGGGAGGTGCAGGCCTTGGGTGGGGGCATGCAGAGGATCCCTCCCCTCTGCGCTCCCGTATGCCCCTTCCGTGCTTAGGGCTGGAGCAGGGGGCACGTGTGGCGGGGTTGGGAAGCACTTTGGTGCCGCCCTCTGGTGCTCGTGGCATCTGGTGAGGGGAGGCCAGGGATGCTGCCCCACGGCCCCCGCAGCAGCGAGCAGCCCGCGTGCCAGCGGTGCGAGGCGCAGCCCCCGACCCGGCCGCCGGGGGCCGTGGGCAGCGCTGCCTTCCACAGCTGCAGCTGCCCCTTGCACCTTCCTCCCGCATGGACGGCAGAAGAGCACAGGGCCGTCGTTCACCTGGGGATCGGGGCCTGGATTGGCGGGGCGGGGCGGGGCTCCACCCTGGGCAGGAGCAGCAGCTGCCCTGTGCGCCGGCCGCTGGTCTGGGCCCAGCCCGTGACCGGGCCGTGTGTGGCCCCGCAGTTCCTCCGCGTCACGAAGCAGTACCTGCCGCACGTGGCGCGGCTCTGCCTGATCAGCACCTTCCTGGAGGACGGCGTCCGCATGTGGTTCCAGTGGAGCGAGCAGCGCGACTACATCGACAGCACGTGGAGCTGCGGCTACCTGCTGGCCTCGTCCTTCGTGTTCCTCAACCTGCTGGGGCAGCTGGGTGAGTGCGGGGCCCAGGGCCGGCCGGGCTCGGTGCCCGCCTCCTTGCTTCAGGGCGTGTGGTCTCCACGTGAGTCCACAGCGGAGGCAGGTGGGCAGGGGGGCGCCAGGCACCCAGGACGGGGGCTGCGGAGGGAGCGAGCGCCTTAGACCAGACCAGAGGCCGCTCCCGGTGCAGGGGTCCCGGCCACGGGGCGAGGAAGGGGTCTGACCTTTGCAGCCTGCCCCGAGGCCTCCAGGGCAGAGCAGAGGGGACCCGAGAGGCACTGGCACCCTAGGAGGGTGACTGCTCGGCCAGGCCACCTCTGCCGTGGCGTCCCCAGGGGTGGCTCCGCGCCGTCCGCTGACCCCGCCCCTCCTCTGCAGCTGGCTGCGTCCTGGTGCTGAGCCGGAACTTCGTGCAGTACGCCTGCTTCGGGCTGTTCGGGATCATCGCGCTGCAGGTACCGGCACCGGCGGGCGCGCTCCTCTGCTCTCTGAGCCAGGGCCTGTGAGGGTGCAGCGCCCACCCTCAGCCTCGTGTGTCTCCCCCCCGGGCAGCCCCTTCTCCGGCGGGTCGCTCCTCACCGGAGGCTGGCCCCAGCAGGCCTGGCTCTGTGCCCCTTTGCTGCTTCCCTGGGCCGCCGCAGGGGCCCGTTAGCCCCACCCTTGCGGCGAGGCAGTGCTCCCGTGGCCCTGTGGCCACGTTGGCGTCTTGGAACCACCCTGTGCTCTGGAGCACTGGGCACCCCCTGACCACGCCGGCCCGCAGCCCCGAGCTGCTCACTGCCCCGAAGTCCTAGGACGCCTGTGTACTCTGTCCCCTTCTGTCGGAAACACCGCCCAGGGCTGTAGTGAATTCTGTAGACTTTTCTGGAAAGTGCTGACTCCTCTCTCTCGCCCTCAGACCATTGCCTACAGCATTTTATGGGACTTGAAGTTTCTGATGAGGTAGGTGCGTCCTGGTTGGTGAGTGTTCACTCCCTGTATCGCTAACTCGGACCCTCCGCCGAGCAGGGCCGAGCAGGGCCCTGTGGCTCAAACAGCACCTCCTGGAAACAGGTGCTGGGTGGCCGGGCCTCCCTCGCCCGAGTCCTGGCCTCGCCCGAGTCTCAAGGGTCTGAGTGGCTGACTGAAGCAGCCCCGGGCCCAGGGAAGACCCTCCGCCCCTCGAGCTGGGTGGGTTCACTGCCGAATCCCGGTCCCATGCTCGGGCGCAGGCCCGCCTGGCCGCGGTGGTGGGGGGTGGGCTGCTCGGATCTCGTGATCGGGCGCGGGGGCGTTCGCGTCCAGCCGGCCCTTCTGTCCCTCAGGAACCTGGCCCTGGGAGGCGGCTTGCTGCTGCTCCTGGCGGAGTCCCGCTCCGAGGGGAAGAGCATGTTTGCGGGCGTCCCCACCATGCGCGAGAGCTCCCCGAAGCAGTACATGCAGCTGGGGGGCAGGGTCCTGCTGGTGCTGATGTTCATGACCCTGCTGCACTTCGACGCCAGCTTCTTCTCCGTGAGTAGCCGCCCGCCCGCCCGCCCGCCCGCGTGCCGCCCGCAGCAAGCTGCCTCCTCAGGAGGACGCTGGGCTGCCCGGCTTCCGCAACTCCTCTCTGCCTTTGTCGTGTGCCAGGTGTCAGGGCAGACCCCCAGCAGCCTCCAGGCACGGCCCGCGAGCTGGCTGGAGCCTGGGCCGTGCCTGCACCGTGGGATGGGTGGGAGGGGAGGGTGAGGACACACGCGGAGCTCGGAGCTCGCAGCGGGGACCCTCAGCCTGGCACGGTCAGGGCCGGGGCTGGCTCCACGGCACCGCACCTCCCCACGCGTGGCTGCCGCCCCAGCCTGGCGGGCACTTGCTGGAGCACGGCTCGCGCTCTCCCCCTCGCCCCTGCAGGTCGTCCAGAACATCGTGGGCACGGCGCTGATGATCCTGGTGGCCATCGGCTTTAAGACCAAGCTGGCTGCCCTGACCCTGGTCGTCTGGCTGTTCGCCATCAACGTGTATTTCAACGCCTTCTGGACCATTCCAGTCTACAAGCCCATGCACGACTTCCTCAAGTACGACTTCTTCCAGACCATGTCGGTGATCGGAGGCCTGCTCCTGGTGGTGGCCCTGGGCCCCGGCGGCGTCTCCATGGATGAGAAGAAGAAAGAGTGGTAACAGGACCGGGCCCTGCCCTGCCTGGCCAGCACTGGCTGCCGAGGACTGGCTCAGGGTGGCGTCGCCAGTGGCCAGCGTTCGTGTCCTCTCCCCCACCCCTTGGTAAAGGCACAGATGTTTCGAGAACTTTATTTGCAGACACCTGAAACCCGATGGCCAGACCTGCTCGGGAACCACAGCCGGTCTCGACCACTCAGTGCCCGCGGGCCGGTGGCCAGGTCCCGGGGGCGGCCCTGCCGGCTGTGGCCTCGGTCCGGTTGCTGGGTTTCTGGGGGCTGGCCTCTACGCTGTACTGTCATTCAGAGCGGTCTCACTTTAAGTTTACATTGTTAGCTCAAACTACTACACGACCTGGGACGGCCCAGCCAATGCCACACTGGCTGGCTTCAAGTCGGGGGCTTTACCGCTGGCTCTGCCCCGTGCTGTGGCACTGCAACCACCACAGGGACCCCAAAGCCAAAGGATGACACAGTATTAGGAGGCCCCGAGGCTGCTGGGGTGGTACAAGTCCTCGCCGGGACGCCAGCTGGCCCAGGTGTGGGCGGGCTGCTGCCCCCTGCCCACAGGCCAGCCTGGCCGGCTCCTTGGGGACGGGTGTGGGGTGTGCAGCGCCAAGACCCTGGGCCGGCGCCACCTCGCACTCGCCCTCACCCCGTTCTGTCGCTCGCCCAGACTGTCCGCTCGCTACGCTGAATGCAGCCAAATTATTTCTTAAATTTGTGATGCCTTACCGGTTTGATCTTGACCCTGTATTTAAAGTTTTCTAACATTGCCTTATCCTGTGTTTCTTTCTGGGGGTGTCGTTGCTTGTTTCCACTCGTCTGCAGCGCGGCTCTGCACCCCTGCGTGTCCCCGGGCTGCCGGGGTGTCCCGAGCCACTCCACTGCCTTCCCCTCGCCCCACTGGCTCTGCAGCCTGCACCCCGGCGCGTGGTCTCGACACCCCACCTCGCGTCCAGCCACAGCCCAGGGCGGCTGCTGGCCACGGGGGCTCCTGCCCCATGGTCCCACACGGGGGTGCAGTGTTCCAACCTCGCAGGGCTGTGTGCACACAACCCCTCAGATGACACGCAGCCCAGGCAGCTTCGCTGGCTGTGGTGGGTGGGAGGCACGGCCAGCCCCAGTGGGGTCCCGGTGTCCTCTGGCCTGACGCCGAGCCGAGGGGGACGCCTTCGCTGGCGGGAGAGGAGAGATCTAGTTGGTTTTGGCAAAACAATTTCTGAAAACTTTTGCTTTATGTGGGAAATAGGTATAAATCTCATTTTATGCTGTATTTTATATCTTAGTTGTGTTTGAAAACGTTTTGATTTTTGGAAAACATCAAAATAAATAATGGCATTTGTGGTATGCACTGTGATCCTATGGTGGTGTCCAGCCCGGCCGGGCCCCAGGATGCCACGGTGAGCTGCTGACCCTCAGCCACAGTCAGACGGGGTTCTGCCCTCGGAGTCCCGCCGCTTCCCGGGCGTGGGGGCCGGCGAAGCGCCGCTCAGCCTCAGGGACCCGACTGCTTGCAGGAGCCAAAGCGCTTCGGCTTGCCGCGGGGACGCCCGGTCGTCTTCCTTAGGGAGCCCAGCTGCCTCTGTAGCGCAAGCAGAGAGGGGGTTACCGCCGCTCCCCACGGCCAGCTCGCAGGCAGCTCGACTCCACAGGGAGACCCCCGCCCCAGCCGCCGTGGTCCCAAGGTGGACGCCAAGGGGCAGGCCTGGCCCAATGCCCGCTCCCACGGAGCAGCCGCGGCCGTGGCGCTGGGGACATCTCGGGGTCGGCTGGCCTCTGGAGAACCCGCAGAGCTCACCTTCCGGTGCTGCGGCGCCGGCTTCTGGGCCGCGCCCGGCTCCTCCCCGTCTCCCGGGCGCCCCGGCCTCGCGTCCTCTTCATCTGTCAGGACGCCATCGGCACCGTCCCCGCTCTCGGTCGCTCCCGGGGCCTTCCTGGTGAACAGCTCGGCTGCAAGCAGACGTCCGGCTGTGGTTCACCCAGTGCTGCGCGGGGAGCAGCCGCCAGGACGGGAGGGTCAGGGACACTCACGCGGGTACAGGTCTGTCATGCTGTCGTCACTCGCGGCGCCCTCCTCGTCCCCGGACGCGGGCTCCCAGAAGGCGTGCTGAGGGGCAGGCGGCCCGTCGCCGTGCAGCTGGTCCCTGCGCCGTCGCCGCTGCAGCAGGCAGGCGGGGACATACTCCTCGCCTCGCTCCTGGCACTCTGCATCTGGGAGACACGGCCGTGCACCGCTACCCTCCCGCCCCCCGCCTGCGTGCGTGCGCCAGGCTGGACGGCCGTGAGCAGGCGGGGCCCAGCGAGGCTCAGTGCCGGCCAGGCCGGGGGCTCACTGCAGCTGGCCGCAGGGTCCTTGCTGAGCCCACTGTCCCCGCCTTCTCTGAGAGCTGGGCTGTCGGCACTCACCCTGCCGTCACACGCCGCTCGCTCCCAGGATGGGGCCCACCACCTCCCACTGTCCCCATGGCCCCTGCCTCCTGGCCTCTGATGTGGCCGCCCACTCCCATCACTACAGGAACCCACACAGGTGTCTCCACCGTGCCCAGCCCCGAGGCCGCCCTCACGGAGCCTCGCTGCTTCCCGGCCAGCTCCGCAATCCATCACCAAAACCGCGGCCTCACAGGAGACATCCCCCGGCCCTGCCCACAGCCAGCTCTCCTGGCTCGGATCCCTGCCAGGCCAGGGGTCTGGCCCGCGCCAGCAGCCTCAGGCCCCTGTCCTCATCTTCCCGCCCCAAACCCGAGTCTGCGCCCACCCGGGGCAGGAGGGCACAGCCACACCCCCCGTAACTCCCAGCCCCGAGTGGGGGGGGGCCGCACCCCCTTCCTGCGGCTTCCACGCCGTGAAGCCTCGTGGCCACCGCGCTGTCCCCTCTGGGCCCTCCCAGGTGCCTCACCCAAGAGCCGCCCTTCCTCACCCACTTTAACACATTCAAGGCAAACCCCAATTCACCACTTCCTGTCTCCGGCAGGAAACCAGACATTCACACTTGGGGCCGAAGCCGCCGCCTGCAGTGCCCGCATCCCATGTGGGCGCCGGTTCGAGTCCCGGCTGCTCCACTCTCTGCTGTGGCCTGGGAAAGCAGTGGGGGACGGCCCAAGTCCCTGGGCCCCTGCGCCCGCGTGGGAGACCCGGAGGAGGCTCCTGGCCTGCCCAGCGCTGGCCATTGTGGCCATCTAGGGAGTGAACCAGCAGATGAAGACCTCTCTCCTGCTGCCCTGTAACCCCCACTCCCAGAACACGGCTCTAAGCGCGAGCTGACGCCGTGTGCAGCTCTCCCCCAGCCCCAGCCCCTCGTCCTGGGCGCCCCCACCCCATCCTCAGACCGTCAAGGCCCCCTCCTCCTCTGCCTGCCGGGTGCGCTGTCCCCTCCGGCCTCCCAGAGCCCCCGGGAGCCCTCCCGAAGCTCACGCCGACCGGGTCTGGGGTCGGGCCGTCCTCCCGCCCGGGCGCGGGGCGACTTACACCGGCGCAGGGCTCGCTGGAAGCGGCGGCCGCGGGTGTGCCTCAGCACGTGCTCGGGGCACCTGTTGAGGTGCCGCAGGGTGAGCTTGCAGAACAGCTGGCGCCTGCGGGGCGGGGCAGGGGGCGGTCAGCGCCGACCAGCAGCCCGGGCGCAGACCCGCCGACCCAGGCGGGCCAGCGGAAGCCGGGCCCGGGCCTTCGCCACCACCCGCTCCCCTCCGGCCCACTCACAGAAACAGCCGCGACCCCCACCCTGTGCCGCCCCGCGCTCAGGCAGGGCGCTCCCGTCCCGGCCCCGGGGCCACCCACGGGCTCTTGGTGCTGGGCACGATGTGAGGCTCGAACTCGGCGTAGTCGAAGGCGGGGGAGGCGCGCGCCAGCCGCTGGTACTTCCTGCCGCGGGTGTAGACCTGCAGCTCGGGCAGCCGGCAGGGCAGCTCGTGGCCGGTCAGCGCGCACTTCACCTGCGGCGGGACGGCCAGAGGTCGGCGCCCTGCGCCCCCGCCGCGCCCGCGCCCGTGCCCGCGCCCCGGCCCTCCCCGCCTCCCGGACCTTGCGGGCGCCGGGCAGCAGCCGCAGGCTCGGGTGCTCGCACAGGAACGCCCGCACCTCGGCCGGCAGCGCGTCCATCGCAGGCGCGCGCCGCGTGCGGGGGGCGGGCCGCGGGCCGACCCGGAAGCAGTTGCCCTCCGCCCCGGAAGCTCCCGCAGGCCGCCGGTGCGATGGCGGCGGCGAGTCGGCTGGGGCTGCGCGCGGTGGGCCTGGGGCCGCTGCTGCGCGCGGCGTGCGCGGGGCGGGTGAGCGCGGGGCGCCGGGGCCGGGCGGGGCGAGGGAGGGTGGGAGCGGCCCCGGGGCTCAGCCGCCGCCCCCCGTCCCCGCAGGCCCCCGCCACCGCCTACTGGAGGAGCGCCCCGGGGGTCCTGCCGTGCCCAGGTGAGGGGGACTCGGCGCGGCCCCGAGGGGGTGTCGTGGGAACCCGGCTGGACGGTGTCGCTGCTGGCCGAAGCGGGAAGCCGGCGCCGTGCGTTTGTGAGCTCAGCGGCTGCAATCGCCGCAGCGCGCACGGAGCCCGGCGACCCCAGGCCCGCCGTCGGGACCACCCACCACCCCCGCGCGTGCCCTCTGGGTACCACCGCCCCGGGTGCACACGGAGCCCGCGGCCCGGCCAAGCCACTTGGCGAGTGCGTGCGTGAAGGCCTGCATTTCTGGGTGCAAGGCTTGGGGCGGCTCCGGGAGCTACCCAGGGCCATGGCACCGGCCACCAAACGCGCCCCGGGTGTGTGCGTGGGCCGGGCGCGGGTGCTGCCTGCTGGACCCCCACAGGTTAGGGCTGTTGAGGTCTGCGCCCCGCTGTCCCTGGCAGCGTCGCTGGCCTGAGTTAGCGCCCCGGTTCTGTCTGACCCCGCGGCAGGGGCGGCCGGGAGGCCGAGCAGGTGCGGCAGCTCCGCGGCGGACGCGCCGGCCTCCAAAGCAGAGGACGACCGCCTCCTGCAGTGGCTGCTGCTGCTCATCCCCGTGACTGCCTTCGGCCTGGGGACGTGGCAGGTGAGGAGGGGTCCTTCGGCCTGGGGACGTGGCAGGTGAGGAGGGCCCGGCGGGACGGCTCCGGGCCGCACGACCGTGGTCTGGGGCTCAGGCCGGGTGTCCTCGGCAGGTCCGGCGCCGCCAGTGGAAGCTGAAACTGATCGAGGAGCTGGAGTCCAGAGTGATGGCCGAGCCCATCCCGCTGCCGGCCGAGTGAGTGTGGCCGCCCCCTGCTGGGCTGGTCGTGGACAGGACTGCCCGGCACCGGCTCCTCTCCGTGCGCAGTGATTGGGGGTGGGGGGGTGGGTCGTTGTCATTGGAGAGCGCGCCCGCGTGGTTACACATCAGCACGCAGCGTGCGTCCATCAGCTGTGCAGGACGCTGGCCTGGGCTGCAGACCCACACTCCCGGGCCGCCCGGGCTGCTCTGTGCCAGCCTGCACCCCCTGTCTCCGTGTAGTCCCATGGAACTGAGAGGCCTGGAGTACAGGCCAGTGAAGGTCAGGGGCCACTTTGACCACTCCAAGGAACTGTACATGATGCCGCGGACCATGGTGGACCCTGCCCGCGAGGCCCGGGAGGCCGGCCGGATCTCCTCCTCCACCGAGAGCGGGGCCTACGTGGTCACCCCTTTCCACTGCACGGACCTGGGGTGAGCAGTGGGCAGGTGCACACGGGATTCCCTGCCTCCTTCCCCGCCCCCGCCGTGCAGGTCGATGGCCCCCACCAGCTAAGCAACCCTGGTTTACACTGCCTGGAGCTCCCTGAAGGGGGAGGGTGCGTGGCAGCCCCAGCTGTGCCTGCAGGGGGGCAGGCGGAAGTGAAGGGGGCTCCGGCCACCCCAGGCCCTGGTGACGGCTGGGGACGCCTAGCTGGCCACCCAGTCTGTCTAGGCTGGACACCTTCACCCGGATCTTCCTCAAGGACCCTTCCCCGCCCACCTCTAGGGTCACCATCCTGGTGAACAGGGGATTCGTCCCCCGGAGGAGGCTGAACCCGGACACCCGGCAGAAAGGCCAAGTAAGCGGCCACAGCTCTGGCCCTGCCCTCCCCCGGTCTCCTCGGTCGTCCCGGCCCTGGCCTGCTGCCCACTCGGCTCTTGCTGCCCTGCAGGTGGAGGGCGAGGTCGACCTGGTGGGGATGGTGAGGCTGACGGAGACCAGGAAGCCCTTCGTCCCTGAGAACAACCCCGAGAGGAACCACTGGCACTACCGGGACCTGGAGGCCATGGCCAGGGCCGCGGGCTCGGAGCCCGTGTTCATTGACGCGGACTTCAGTAGGTTGAGGCCACCCAGCCCGGGTCTGCCCACGTGGGGGGGGGGTGCAGGGCAGCAGCGTGCCTGTTCCTGCAGAGAGCACCATCCCTGGGGGGCCCATCGGCGGGCAGACCCGAGTCACCCTGCGGAACGAGCACCTGCAGTACATCGTGACCTGGTGAGCGCCCCCTGCCCAGCCCCGCCCTGCCCCAGCCGCCAGAGGCCTGGCTGACCACTCGTGTCGCACTGCAGGTACGGGCTGTGTGCGGCCACCGCGTACCTGTGGGTGAAGAAGTTCCTGCACCGAGCGCCTGGCGTGTAGCAGCCCTGCCCCCACACCCCCCCCCCCCCGAATAAAGCCGCCGTGTGAACCAAGGCCCTGACCTGAGCCCTGCGTGTGTGTGTGTGTGTGTGTGTGTGCCCGCGCGTCACTGAGTCAGGGACACGGGCTGGGACAAACCAGCTTTATTATGTACAAGCAGCCCGCGGTCACCCCAGCTTCGTGGCCAGCTCCTTGGCCTTGGCCTTCTCCAGCTTGGCGATGCGAGCCACGGACTTGGGCCCCAGGACGTTGCCTCCCCAGTGGCGGCGGATCTGCAAGGACAGGGGCGGTCAGCCTGGCCGGCCGCGCGGCTGGACAGGGAGGGGCGGGCGCTGCGGCGCTCACCTCGTCGTATCTGTCGTTGTAGTTGGTCCTGATGGCCTCCACCAGCTTCGCCAGGGCCCCTTTGTCCTCCCTGACACACGGGGGGGGGGGGGGGGGGGACACGTGGTTGGTTTTCACTCGCGGGCACAGGGCGGCCTCTGCCTGGGCGCGGGCGCCTCAGACGTCACTGACCACACGGCTGGTTCAGGTGAAGAAATTCTCGACCATCACTGGCGGGGGCAGGGCTGGGGGGAGGGGGCCTGGGGGGACGCGGGCACTTACGAGTTCACCTGCGTGAAGGCCACGGTGGTGCAGGTCTTCCGGTGCACCAGCCGGCCGAGCCGGGCCTTGCCCTTCAGGATGCAGTAGGGGACCCCCATCTTGCGGCACAGGGCGGGCAGGAAGACCACCAGCTGCGAGGGGGAGGCGCGGCTGAGCGGGGCCCCCCCGCGGACCCCCGCCCCGGGCCGCCGGCCGCAGCTGCTCAGGGTTAAAAAGCTCGTGTGTGCGCTTCAGAGCTGCGCTCAGCGCGGACGTGTCGTCATCGCAGCCGCGCGGGGCCCTCCCCGCAGCCGCGCCCCTGCCCGCACCCACCTCGATGGGGTCCACGTCGTGCGCGATCACCACCAGCTGCGCCTTCTTGTTCTCCACCAGGGTCGTGACGGTGTTCACGCCTGGAGCCCGAGCACGCGCGGGCGTGAGCGCGCAGCGTGGGCCCGGCCCCGCTCTCCTGCCCCCTGTCCAGCTCCGGCCCCGCCCCCGCCCCGCAGCACCGGCGGCCGCTGGGTGGGCCCGGCCCCCCGCTCACCCGCCCGCAGCACCGGCGGCCGCTTGGTGGGCACGTCCCCCTTGCCGGCCGCCTTCTTCTCGGCGCGCGCCAGCAGCCGCTGCTTCTTCTCCTGCTTGGTCTCGGGCCGGTACTTGTGGGCCAGCTTCAGCAGCTGCGTGGCTGCGGGGACGCGGGGTTCAGCCTCGCCGCCCGCCGCCCCCCGCCCCGGCCCCGCGGGAGCGCCCCGCCCCGCCGCGCCCCCCGCCCCGCACCCGTCTGGCGGTCCAGCGCCTGCGTGAACTGGTTGATGGCGGGCGGCACCTTCAGCCGCTTGTACAGGATGGCCCGCTGCCGCTGCAGCCGGATGTAGCGCGGCCACTTGACGAAGCGCGTGAGGTCCCGCTTGGGCTGGATGTCCTGTCCTGGGGGGGCAGCGCCGTGAGCCCGGCCCGGCCCGGCCCGGCCCGCCCCCGCCCGCGCCCCGCGCCCGCCCCGGCCGGCCGGCGCATCAGCGATCTTGGTGGTGTGGACGTCGTCAGCGCGCTCGGATAGCAAATATTCCGTCACATCATCTGCGCCGGCCCCGGCCCGCCCGCCCGCCCGCCCGCGCGCCCGCCCGGCCCGCACGGCCCCGCGCACCGATGCCGAAGTTCTTGGGCCGCTTCTCGAACAGCGGGTTCACCACCTTCTTGGCCTCCTGCTTCTTGACCACGGCAGGGGCCGGGGCCACCTTCTTCCCCTTGGCCTTCTTCCCCTTCGGCTGCCGCGGGCGAGAGAGACCGAGGCCGTTACAGCCGCCCCCGCCTCGGCCCGTCCCCTCTGGGGTCCGCACTGCGGCGAAGCGCTCCCCGGTCCTCCTCCCCGACCCGGCAGCCGCAGGGCCGGCGCACCCCGCTCCGCGGCCCCCGTGCCGGACACGGCAGGCCTCCCCTAGCCCCCGGCGGCGCGGGGGAGCCGCCCGCACGCGCCCGGCAGAGGATGGCTGCGGATGGAGCCCGGACCCGGGTCGGGAGCCGCAGGACGCAGACTCACCATCTTGAGCGGCTAGAGGAGAGAGAAAGGGAAGGGAATTGTGGGTAATATGAAGCCGCCTCGGGTATCGCGAGACCTGGCGCCTGCGCGGGATTTCGGTTTAAAGCGACAGCGTCCTTTAACGCTTGAAGCCAGGGGCGGGGCCTCGAGAGTGGCGGCGGACTCGGGAGAAGATTCGGCGGGCCGGGCCGGGTGTGGACGGGCTCCGGTGAGCGCGGGCCCGGGGGGCAGGGCCGCCGACGGCGAGCTGGGGTCGGCGCTGCCCGGGAGCGGCGAGGGAGGCTGTGGCCGGTTCGCGGCGTCGCCGGCCCCGAGTCGGGTGTTCGGCCGCGTTTCCGGGGCCCCGGGCGTGCAAGCGAAGGGTCCGGCCTCGGAGCCGGTCCGCCGCGGCGGGGTGCGGGGTGGACGGAGACCGGGCCCGGGGGCGGCGGGGCGCGAGCTCGCGGGCCTAGCTCGTCCTGCTCAGGCCAGCCCTGCCCCGGGGGTTGCAGAGCGACCCCTGTGCCGCCCGAGGCGCGCCATGGCCCAGCAGAGAGCGCTGCCCCAGAGCAAGGAGACGCTGCTGCAGTCCTACAACAAGCGGCTCAAGGATGACGTCAAGTCCGTCATGGACAACTTCACGGAGATCATCAAGACCGCCAAGGTGGGCGCGGGTTCGGGCCGGGGGCCGCTCGCGCTGGCGTTGCCCGCGGGCGATGGGCAGTGGGCGGTGGACGGTCGGGGCGGTGGGCAGAGGGGGCGACCGACCGGGCGGTGGGCGTCGGGCGGATGGGGCGGTGGGCGATGGGTGGACGGCGCGGTGGCTGTGGGGCAGGCAAAGCAGAGCCGGGGCTCCGGCCCGACCGCGGCTACCGCGAGTGCCGGGGTCGCTGCCTCGGTTTCCCCGTGTGACCAGGGGGCAGTTTCTCTGGGGAAGGCAGCTGTTGGGGGCCTGAGCCTCGTAGCCGCTGCGTGACCGGGAGAGAGATGGACGCGGCGGGGGGGGGGGGGGGAGCTGGGGGCCCCTGCAGGTAGGCAGGGTGGTCAGGGCCTGGGCCGTAGCTGGCAGTCACGTGGCCACCCGTGTGCCGTCTCCGTGGTCTCCACGATTAAGCTCCGGTGGCCTCGTCCCCTTTTCAGAGGACGCTTACCGGCTTCCCCTTCCACGGCCTCGCAGCGTCCGCGGGGAGGCCGTGTCCAGGCTGAGGGCCTGGGCTGGGTGCCCGGCTCCTCTGGTGCTTGGGAGTCGCCTGCAGCACGCTGGGGTCCGTCCCAGCCGGTGACCCAGGGGCCCCTGTGCCCGGCCCGCGGGACGCAGCCACTTGGAGAAGTGACCCCAGGCCCTGCCAAACCAGGCTGCACACCCCAGATGAGGCTGGCCGTCCCGGCGGTCAGCGCCGTGGGCTCCGGCGCGGGGAGGGAGCCTGGACGGACGTCTGGTCAGCGCAGGGGGCGGGCGGGGGCTCCGGCCGGCCGCTCTAGGCGTCCTCGTTTGTTCCCAGATCGAGGAGGAGACGCAGGTGTCGCGGGCCACTCAGGGCGAACAGGACAACTACGAGATGCACGTGCGGGCCGCCAACATCGTGAGTGCTGGGGTGGGGACAGCGGGGGTCTCCACTAGGCTTCCCGGGGGGTGGGGCGCAGGGCTCCCCCTCCTGTGAGCGGCAGGGAGAAAGCAGGAGGGGCTGCGGCTTTGCCCCCTGGTGCCTTTGTAGAGCCCGGAGGCGGCCAGGCGGGTGGCGTGTCCGGCGGTCCCGGGAGTCTGGCAGGGGCCCCTGGGCTGCTGCCCCGGGGACACACGGGCCAGAACGGGCCCTTGCACGGCTGAAACCCGGGGCTGAGCCCAGGGCGGGGGCCGGAAGTAGGCCTGCGCCCCTGCTGGTCAGGCAGGTGCCCGGGACCCTGCCGGCCTGGAGCCCCATTCTGCGGACGAGGAGGCCGAGGCCCCCGGGCACCGCGCTCCCTGACGCCGTGCCGCCCTGGCTCTGCCGGCTGCAGGTCCGAGCGGGCGAGTCCCTGATGCGGCTGGTGTCCGACCTCAAGCAGTTCCTCATCCTCAATGACTTCCCCTCCGTGAACGAGGCCATCGACCAGCGCAACCAGCAGCTGCGCGCCCTGCAGGAGGAGTGTGACCGGAAGCTGGTGGCGCTGCGGGACGAGGTGTCCATCGACCTGTACGAGCTGGAGGAGGAGTACTACTCGTCCAGGTACAGATAGGGCTGGGCCCGGCCCCCAGGAAGGCGCCGCGTTCCGGAGCGTTTGACGGACAGACGATTCTCCACCAGGCCCTTGTGCCGCACCCGTGGGCGTCGGGGGGCTGCCGCCGGGCGCCGGAGCTCAGCCCCCTCCCCCAAGAGCCTCCTCCTGCACCGCTCCACTTAGTGGTTGAATCCAGGCGTAGACATTTCAGCCCAGGCCGGGCTGGCTCCTCTGCACCGCCCGGGCCCGTGCCCACGTCCGCGTTGCCAGTGCTCGCCTGGGGGGCCATGTCACCAAACTCCGTGGCGGGGCGGTGGGGTGGTCTTGGGGGCAGGGAGGGAGATGGCCTGCAGAGCCGTCCAGTCTCCCATCATGCAGCCTTGTTCCTGGAGCTGGAGCGCTGGGCCCCGGGGACACAGCAGTTGGCGACACCTGTCATTCTAGCTGGGGGAGGGGGGGTGCTCCTAGGGTCTGAAAACTGAGACCGTGTGGGCCGGGGGCCCCAGGAAATCCGAGTGTAGCGTGCACAGCGGCAGCGGAGGCTGCGGCCATCCCACTCGTGGCGGCTCCTGGACCAACCTCCCCCGCCCCCGGAAGTGGATTGAAAATGCCACCTGTTGCTCCCGGAGGCCGTGTCGGGCCTCCCAGCTCCTCGCCTGTGAACACCTGTGCCAGGGCCGTTCCGGGCAGGGCCAGCAGGTGGCGCTCGCCCCTCCCTGCCGGCCTGCGGGGTGCAGGCCCCCCCCCCCCCCCCCCCCCGTCCATGCTTGGCAGTCCCCTGCCTCCACACTCGCTCGCGCACCGCCCGCCGCTGTCTGCTTGCTCTTTCTGGTTCCGCCTCTCCCCTTCCGCTCTCCGTGAGACGCCACTCTGAGCCCAGGACGGTTCCCAGCCCGAATGCCGAGGGCAGGGGCGAGGGAGGGGAGCCAGGGGCAGGGGCCAGCCCCGGGCTCATCGCCCCCGCTGTGGCTGAGCCGAGCCCTTCACCAGGGGCCCTGCCGGGGGCCGGGAGCCGCCGGCCAGCACAGCGACCCCGTGAGCTCGGGCCGCCTGGGAGGGGCAGGCCCGGGGTGGCTTCCCCCTCTCCGGACGGACGCAGGGGTGCGCCGGCCCCCGCAGCCAGGCCAGAGTGGAAGGGAGCGGCAGGTCAGCTGCGTCTGTTTTCTCAACTCTGCTTCTGTCTTGCCCCACCCCGGCTTTCCTCTCTGCTGCTCCTGTCTCTCCCTGGGGTTTCTGGTGGCTGCAAAGCTCCAGTCTGGGCGAAGCTAACGACCTGCCTCTGTGCGAAGCTTACTGGAGGCCGGACCTCGACACAGACTCTGCCGATGGCCTCGCGGCCCCTCCGCTGGCGTCCCCGGAGCCCGGCGCCGGCCCCCTGCAGGCTGCAGCCACGGCCCACTCCCACGCGGGTGGCCCCGGCCCCACGGAGCACGCCTGACCTGCCAGGCCCTGGTTTCTCCGGACCTTGGGAACCTGGACAGGGAGCCTGGGGGGAGCGGACCCAGCCACTGCCTCCCTGGGCGGCCAGGCGGGAAGGAGGCAGCCGGCTCAGGGCGCCGTCCGCCGCGCCTGGCTCCTGGACAGTGCGCTTGCGGCCACGAATGTCCGCGCCCCGCGTCCCTGGTGCTGCCGAGGCTGCCGAATAAAAACGCCGCCTCCTGTTCTTGTTGCAGCCTCTTTCTTCCGCAGCCTGCGCGGCCCCGGCCGGGCCTCTCCGCTGGCGCCCATCAGGCCCTCGCGTCGGGCGAGTGAGAGGCTCGGAGCCCGGGCGCGCGTCCTCGGGTGTCTGCCCGGCTGGGGGGCGGCAGGTGCACCCATGGCCCACAGCCTGGGCCGCGGACGGTGGAGCCCTACACCTGTTGCCTGGGCGCCCCCTGCGGGCCGGGGCCGCACCCTGGACACCCCGCGGAGGCCACTGCGGGCCCGGGAGGGCGGGCAAGCGAGGGGACCGTCCACCGTCCCCCGTCCCGGGGCTGTCAGTCACCCCGGCCCGGGCCGCGGGGCTCCGAGGTTTTGCGCCCGGAGACGCGGGGAGGCGCGCCCCGGGCCTGAGCGGGTCCGCAGAGCGCGGCCGCGCGCTCCCCGCAGGCAGCCGCTGACCAATGGCCGTCCCGACCGCCGGTGCTCGGCGGGGCCCTGCGGGTGTCAGGGGACCGGGGAGTGGGGTCCCCGCGCCTCAGGCCGGCGACTCGGCCTCGGCCTGGGCTGGAAACACCACGGCCTCGGGACTGGGACCGGCGACGGCGAGGCCTTGGGTCCCCGTGGGCACGCGGTGGCCCGGACGGAGATCCAGGCTCCTGGCGGGCATCCGGGGCGGAGCCAGCGGACGGAACATCTCTCTCTGCTTTTCAAACATGAGCTCCCCGGTCACCTCTGTGACAGGACCCGCGTCCGCGGCGCCCACCCGAGACGGGCTGAGGCGGCTCGGACACCCGGGCACTTCGTCCCCTGCCCACTGACCCACGACGCCTGGGGGCGGGGCCGCGGAGGGGCTCCTCCCCGACGGCCCACAATGCTCCGCGCTCGCGCGGGGCGCCTCTTCCGGTGGAGCCAGACCTGTCCAGTCGCACGCAGCTGCTCGGCGCTCGGCTGGCGGCGCCTGCGCCCGCGGTGGCTTCCGGCGAGCGGCGCGGCGCGGTCGCGGGGCTTCACCGCGTCCCCCGTCTCGCGCTCTGCGGCCGCCGCGAGCCGTGGTGCCGCGACCTGCAGCCATGACGTCCCTGCTCGCCAAGGACGCCTACCTCCAGGGCCTGGCCAAGAAGATTTGCGCGCAGCCCGGCCCCGAGCCGCAGAAGCGCAAAGCGGGTGAGGCGGCCGGCGGGTCGGGGCGGAGGGCGTGCGGGGCCGGAAAGGCTGTAGGGGGCTGGGGTGGGCCCGGGCCGGGGAGGGCCGTGTCCGCCGGGGGCCGCGCCGGGGTCGGAGCCCTTGGCACAGACTCTCCTCTCTGGCACTGCAGCGGGCAAAGCTCGAGGCTCGGAAGCTGCTGGGCCGCCGAGGAAGAAGAGGAGGAAGGCGCCCAAGAGGCCGCGCGGCCCGCAGGAGACGCAGCGCCGGGCGCAGGCCGCCTCCGGGCCCCGCGCGTCGGCGGCTGCCCCGGAGCGCGAGGCCTCCGGCTCCACGGGGGCCGCCGCAGGTGAGGGGCCGGGCCGGGCCTGGGGGACAGCAGGGCTCCGCGGGCAGGGCCGCACCCGGGGCCGGGGGTGGCCTGAGCCGCTGCTGCGGGAACCCCAGCTACCGCAGCCGGCGGGCTGTTGGGGACAGCGCAGGGGCTGCCCGCCGAGCCGGGGGCGGGTTCGCGGGCCCCTCTCAGCCCCGTCTCCCCCAGGTGGCCCGGCCGCCGAGCCTGACTCCGTGTTTGCGCTGGACGTCCTGCGGCAGCGGCTGCGCGAGAAGATCCGGGAGGCCCGGGGCCAGGTGGGTGCCGAGACCTCGCCGCGACCCTCCGCCCTCGCAGCTTTGGGGGACCTCGGTCCCCAGGTCGCCAGCCGCGTGCTGGGTCCCCGTGACAGCCAGGTGCCGGGTGCGCACTCTCGGCTCGGCGTGGGGGCACAGCCCGCTGCGTGCCTGCTCCCCTTTCCGGGGCGTGTCCTCCGGCCGTGCCCTCGGCGCCAGGACTGGGCGGCAGTGGGGCCGTGGGTGGGGGTAAGCCCTCCTGCGGGCAGGACGGGCTCTGGGCCGCCACCGGGGCTGGGGGTCCCCGCCATCGTCCTGTGAGGACAGGGGGCAGGGCTGTACCTGTCAGTGAGCTAGGCCCCGCCCCAACCTCGCGGGAGGCGGTCGCCGAGGGGGCAGTGAGGCCGTCCTGTTCGCCCAGCCTTCTGGGCAGGTGCCCTGCGGTGAGCAGCCCTTCGCTGTGGGGTTCTGAGTGGCACCAGCACCCGTGGGCTGGGAGCCACGGTTCTCGCTTGGACGTCCCGGGGCTCCTCCGTGCCTCCCAGCCCCGCTCTCGCCCTGGGCGTGTGCTGGACGCCCTGGGCGTGTGCTGGACGGAGGCCTCTAACCAGGGACGCCCGCTCCTCTCCAGGGCGGGGCCGAGGAGCCGTCAGCCGCCACCTTGGAGAAGCGGCGGCGCAGGAAGCAGGAGCGGGAGCGGAAGAAGAGGAAGCGCAGGGAGCTGCGTGCCCGGGCGGAGGCCAAGGAGGCCGGGGAGGCCGAGGCCGCGGCTGCGCCGGCCCCAGAGGCTGCCCGCAAGGAGCCCCCCGAGCCGCCGGGGCTGATCTTCAATAAGGTGAGCGGGGCCTGGCGCTCAGGAGGGCTCCGGGCCTGGGGGGGGGGACTTCTGTCCTGGGCTGGGCTCTGGCCTGGGGGGCGACTTCCATCCAGGGCTGGGCTCCAGGCCTGGGGGGTGACTTCCGTCCAGCTCTGATCTCTGGGCCTGGGGGGGGGGTGACTTCTGTCTGGGGCTGGGCTCCAGGCCTGGGGGGCGACTTCCGTCCAGCTCTGATCTCTGGGCCTGGGGGGGGGGTGACTTCTGTCCGGGGCTGGGCTCTGGCCTGGGGGGTGACTTCCGTCCGGGGCTGGGCTCCTGGACTGGTCACCTGGGGGGTGACTTCGTCCGGGGCTGGTGAGGCCCGGGGTGCCGTGTGTGAGCTGACGCCGCCCTCCCAGGTGGAGGTGAGTGAGGAGGAGCCGGCCAGCAAGGCCCAGCGCAGGAAGGCGAGGAGGCAGCAGGTGAAGGGGAAGCTGACGCCGCTCACGGGCAGGAACTACCGGCAGCTGCTGGAGCGCCTGCAGGCGCGGCGGGGCCGGCTGGAGGAGCTGCGCGCGCGGGACGAGGGCAGCGCCCGGCAGCTGGAGGCCAGGATGCAGTGGACCAACCTGCTGTACAAGGCGGAGGGCGTGAGGATCCGGGACGACGAGGGCCTGCTGCGGGCGGCCCTGCAGCGCAAGGAGAAGCGGCGGGCCCAGCGCCAGCGCCGCTGGGAGAAGCGCTCGGCCCGCGTGGTGCAGCAGATGCAGCAGCGGCAGGACAAGCGCCGGCAGAACCTGCGCCAGAAGAAGGCGGCCAGGGCCGAGCGGCGCCTGCAGAGGGCCCGCAAGAAGGGCCGCGTGCTGCCCCAGGACCTGGCGCGGGCCGGCCTGGCCTGAGCGGCCTGTGCGGCTGGGGGAGGGGCGAGCTGGGCCCCCCAGGACCTGGCGCGGGCCGGCCTGGCCTGAGCGGCCTGTGCTGGGCCCCGGCCGTCTCCCCTGAGAGCGGAGAGCGCCCCAGACGCTTGCAGGGTGAGGAGGAAGGCCACGTCACTGCCGCCCTCCCCTACCGCGGTCACCGGGCCACGGGACAGGTGCGGGTGTCTTCGGACTGCCCTTTGAGCCAGAAACATGCTCAGGACCAATGAGAAGCCGAAGTGAGAAGTGAGAGTGGCTGGTGGAGCTCGGGGGAGGCCGGAGTCTGGGCGAGGCTGTCCTGGGCCCAGACACCCGGCCCCTGCCCGCTGTTTCCATCTTGGTCTTTGGGGCTCAGTCGCCCTGGGGCAGCATCGCACACGGACGCTGCAGGAGGAGGTGGCCCCTTGGCCACCCTGGGCAGGGCACTGGCCGGAGGCGGAGACGCTGTGCGGGCCTCCCCTGCCCTCTGGAGTGAGGGGCGGGGCAGCTGGTGTCTCAGTGTCTGGGGGGGAAGCCCCGCGCCCTGAGCGGCGCCTCTCCCCACCCCCGTGGTGAGTGCCGCGGGCAGGCGGGTGGTGCCGGGTGTCTCTGACCCTGTTCCCCCTCGTGCGGCTGCACTGTGCGCTGTGTGACGACCAGGCTGGGGCCGGTGTGGCAGCAGGGAAGCCGCCGCCTTGGTGCCGGCGTCCCGTGTGGGTGCCTGTTTGAATCTTGGCCGTTCCGTTTCCAGTCCAGCTCCCTGCTAATGGCCTGGAAAAGCGGAAAATGCCTCAGATTTCTGGGCCCTCACGGCATCCGTGGAGGCCCAGCTGGGGCTCCTGGCTCTGACCAGTGGTTGTGGCCGTCTGGGGGTGGGCCTGCAGGGGGAAGAGCTCTGTAACTCTGACTTTCAAAATAAATAAGTACATTTTTTTTTCTTTAAAAAGTGAGCTGATTCTGCGGCTCTGGGCTCAGCCGCAGGAGGTGGAGGGGTCCGTCCGCCTCTCCTTGGGCGTTCTCTTGAGTCTGTTGCCGTTGAGCCGAGGCCGTGGTCTTGAGTGGCCTCCGCCAGCACAGGCCCAGCGAGGGGCACGAGGACAGCGTTTCTGCCCCGGGCAGGACCCCTCCCCCGCTCAGTGGGTGGGGGTCGTTGGGCCCTCCCTGCACCTGTCGCTCCCCCTCTTCGTGGAGGAACGACACAGGACCCTGCGCTGTTCTTTCGTCTGCTCGGCCCTCCCCGGGTTTGCTGCTGGTTCTTCCCGGGTTGGCTACTATCCCTTCCACCTCCGTGGAAGGGCAGTTCCCCCTGGCCACATTCCCCACTTCCGCAGGGGAGCGGCACACCGCCGGCCGGCTCTTCTCGGGGGCTGCACAGGTGTTCCTTCAGCTAGATGGTCCCCTTAGATGTTCCTCGTGCATGCCGTCTCTCTCCTCCTTTATAGTCCTCCTCCGCCAATCCTAACTCGGCTGCCCACACGCCGAGTACGCTGCTCTCCTCCAATCAGGAGCAAGTCCTACAGTTTATTAGTTGAACTGGAGGCAGCTGTGCGGAAGCTGTTTACTTCTCTCCCAGCGCCATGTTGTGGGGGAGCAGATGCATAGAATAAGTCTTAATCCCAGTAACTCAGTCTAGTCCGGTTTGCTCCCCACAGCACCCATGTTCCCAGCTATGCCCCCAGGAAGCCCGCGCGCCTTCTGTCTGTGCGTTCTGGAGGGAGCAGAGTGCTAGAGGCAGCGCTTCCACCAGATGGCCCAGCGGCTGGAGCCAGGAGCTCCTCCCCTGTCTCCCACGTGGGTGCGGGGCCCACACACCGGGGCCATGTCCTGGCTGCTTTCCCAGGTGCATTAGCAGGAAGGTGGGTCAGAAGTGGAACAGCCAGGACTTGAACCGCTGCCCATGTGGGACGCTGGTGTCGCACATGGTGGCTTTGGCCGCTTGGCCACAGCGCTGGCCCAGGCTGAGTCGGCCAGGGCAGGGACTCAGAGGAAGACAGACAGCCACACTTCACAAGCAAACCTGGAAAACCAAGACGAAGCCCAGATTCGGTGTCCTGTCGGCAGGTCTCAGTGCCATGGAATTGTGCTCGCTGAGGGTTGGACTTCATGCTGTTGAAGGTGAACTTCGAGGAGGAACAGCAGGTTTTAAAAAGTAGTCGGCGTGGCCAGCACTGTGACAGCGCGTGAAGCCGCATCCCACGGGAGCACGGTTCACATCCCAGCCGCTCCACTTGCGACCCAGCTCCCATCCGTCAGGCCTGGGGACAGCGGTGCCAGGGGAGACCCAGATGCGGTCACAGACTCCTGGCTTTGCCTGTCAGCCCCGGCCTTGACTGCCGTTTGAGGAGTGAACCAGGAGTGAAAGCTTTGTAACTGCCTTTCATGTAAATAAATATTAAAAAAAGCAAAGACAGAGGAGCTGTTTTGAATCCAAGTGAATGCCAGCGGCATAAAACCAGGGGCTGTGAATGGTGATTTAAGGGTTTTTTTTAAACCATTTATTTATTTATTTATTTGAAAGGCAGAGTTACACAGAGAGAGGAGCGGCAGAGAGAGAGAGAGTCTTCCATCCACTGTTCATTCCCCCAGATGGCTGCAACGGCTGGAGCTGAGCCGACCCCAGTTGGAAGCCAGGAGCTTCTTGTGGGTCTCCCATGAGTGTGCAGGGGCCCAAGGACTTGGGCCATCTTCTACTGCTTTCCCAGGCCACAGCAGGGAGCTGGATGGGAAGTGGAGCAGCCGGGTCTTGAACCAGTGACCATATGGGATGCCGGCACTGAAGGCAGCGGCTTTAGCTGGTGATGCCACAGCACTGGCCCCGTGATTAATTTTAATTAAGCAAGTACTCGGGTTGTTAGCCATGTGTGAAGTCCTTGGTCGCGCTGGTGGCTGTGCTGTTGGGCTGCACGGAGAACGTTTGCGTGCTACACAGCGCTGTCTTGTAATTTGCAAGACTGGACTTGGGGAATCTTCTAGAAAACGGATTCAGTTGCTCAGTAGAGTGTTCATGTCTTTTTGAGAAAGACTAGAAGTTTGCCTGTACGTGACACGGTAAGAGGCATGGCGGGGCTACAGAGTGCAGGCCACTGGTGACAAGACAGGTGCTTCTCCCCCGGGAGCAGACAGAGCCCGGAAGTCCCACACCCAGCCCACAGCATCCGGAACCTCCCCTGGGCCTCCGCGGCACGTGTCAGGGTCCAGTGTCCTGTCCAGGCTCTGAGTGACATGAACCATGTCCCGCCACGTCCCAGAACGAGGGGCGTGTCGGGGCTGGTTCTGCTCACTTCTCACCCGTGGTGAAGGCTGGGGCGAGGCTGGCAGCTAGCCCTGACGTGCCTGGCCAGGAGGGGAGCTAGAAGGGCAGACCGTGGCTCCACCTGCCTCGGGGCTGCCCCCAGCATCTCTGCAGCCTGCTGGGCTGCCGTGGCACGAAAGGCACCAGGGGCCGTGGACGGACAGGGCAGAGCTGACCCGGGTAGGACTTGGTGTCCAGCAGCCCAGTTGTGCTGGGCTGGGGGCAGGGGCTCCTTTCCCCCAGAAAGGCCAAGGCCCCACCCACAGGGCCAGGTGCAGACCACAGGCAGGTCTGTGCTCAGCCCGGGAAGCGGGTGTCGGAAGCCCACCTCCCAGGCGGCACCTGTCGGCCGCGGGCTGTGCCTGTTTCAGCGTTTGTGCGGGCCAGCCGCACCAGTCTAACGGAACCTGAAGGGGGCGTGGGAATGAAGAGGGACGAGGGAGAGAGAATGGAGCCAAGACAAAAGGCTGATCAAGGCTCGTTTATTCCAGCGTCTCAACGATATTTACACCTAACCAGCGGTAGCTCAGGGCAGCACAGAGGATAACAGCATACACAAGCAACTTCCCGTGCTTTCTGCAAGTCACAATGTAGTCCTTTTTAACGAGTGCTCGTTTGATCATCCTCCTTCAACATGGGAGTACGTGGCTCTCATCCCAGGGTTTGCACAAGCCAAGACTGACCTTGGCTCGTCCATGGGCTGCCTGCAGGCGAGCCAGTCCCTGCAGCTCTGAGACGTGCGCCGGCCCCGTGCGCCGCCTGCTGTCGGTCTTGGTCCACCGCAGGCCAGGCGTCTCCTCCCTGAGTTCGCATCGGTCTCCCGTGGCTGTGGGTTCTGGCTCCCTGGTGTCTGATGGCTGATCGTCAGCGGGTTTCCCGTCGCTGGAGGTTGACGGTGAGTCTTGGAATACCTCCTCTGGGCACTCAGCAGTGTGGGGCGACACCCAAACCCACCGTGAATTCAGAATGCCCCAGTTGAAGACGCGTGCAGTGCCCAACTCGCCAAGCGGCCTGCTACCCTGAGCGTGCGCAGGACACTCGTTAGCTTTCAGTGCGGCAAAAGCACCTAACACGTGTGTGGTTCACATGAAGAAAGGCACCTAACACACGTGTCTTACACGGAAGTAAGGCACCTGTCGTGTGTATTTTACACACCTAACGTGTATGTATTTTACATGGAAGTAAGGCACCTGTCATGTATGTCTTACACAGAGGTAAGGCACCTGACACGAGTGTGTTTAGAAGTGTTGTCTACCCCGTGTGGTTGTACCCGTGTTTATCGTGGTGGCCGCGTGGCTGCCGCGGAGCCCCGTGGCCGCCCTGCCTGGTGTTCTCAAGGCCGCGGAGCCCCATGGCCGCCCTGCCTGGTGTTCTCAAGGCCGCGGAGCCCCGTGGCCGCCCTGCCTGGTGTTCTCAAGGCCGCGGAGCCCCGTGGCCGCCCCAGCCCCTGGAGAAGCCCTCGCTGCCTTGGCCTCCCTGAATCCCCAGCTCTGTCCCCTTAACCCCGGGCGCTGGATCCCTTGGACTTCCCTGCGCTGCTGCGTGGGGGCTCCCAGACAGGAGGGGGTGGCCGTCACAAGGCCCCCCGTTTGTCACCTCCCTGTGCCGCCTGCGTCTGACGTCTGGAGGTCGTGCTCCACCTACTCTGGTTTGAATTGTCGGAAGCAGACAGCAGATCTGACGCCATCTGCGTCGTGCACGGCCACGCCTCAGCGGTGGATGGCTCCCACTAAATGAGTCCCACTCACACTGCAACTGCTTTGCCACTGCTTGACGTCCACTTGAGAGGCAGACGGAGAGGGGGCATCTGCCGGTCCACTGACCAGATGCCTGCAGCAGCTGGCCCGGCCCACGCTAAGGCCAGGAGCCAGGAGCTCCAGCCGGGTCTCCCCCGGGGGTGGCAGGGGCCACCGTCTTCCATGGCCCCCCAGGAGCATTGGAAGCTACAGAAGCCGGATTCGAACTGGGCACTCTGATATGGGGGAGCGGCTTAACCCTCCGGGCCGCAGCGCCTGCCTCTCCCTCAGACTCTAACTAATCCACTACGCGTGAGGCTAAACGTTTCTCTGGTTTCAGACTTGTTAGCGCCTCAGAATAAGCACCTGTGGACAAAGCAGCGCACCATTCAACGTTGCTTCTATTGGAATAAAATGCACAGAACAGAATTCACCATCCAATCATGCTAAAGTGACCTTCGATGTTGCACGGTCGTCACCGCCGCCCACTCCCAGACCGTCTCGCCACACCGGAAGGAACAGCTGTGCCTGCTTGCCAGTCACGCGGCACCCCGGCACCTCCGCGTCCTGTCTGGGCTGCCCGTTTCTGGGCGCTCTGCCCTGGAGTCGTGTGGCCGCCTTCTCTGACCCAGTGCGGTGTTTGTGTCGCCCGTGGCCGCGTCAGTCCCCTCGTGTGGTCACCCCCGTCTTCCACTAGTGAGTGAGGCGATGGGCATCTGACGAGTGCCAGTGCGGCTGGTGCCCCAGTGAGCACGCGTGCAGGTTTTGGTTTGCCCTCTCGTGCTCCTGGCGTGGTGGTTACCTGTGTAGCTGTGCGCCTCCAAAGCGTCCCGCAGTGGCTGCGCCGCTTGGACTCCCCCGGCCCTGAGTGAGGGCTGGAGTCTCTCCACGTCCTTGCCAACGCTTGTGATTTTTCCTTCATTAACTCAGAGCCTCCTCGGGGTGGGCGTTGTCATGGAGGGGTGAAGCCACCACCTGGCACGCCCACATCGCATACCGAGTGCCGGATTCCAGTCCTGGCGGCTTTGCCTCCACCCAGCTTTGCGCTGGCGTGCACCCTGTGAGACGGCACGTGCTGGCTGGAGCACTCAAGTCACTGTCACTCGTGGGGGCCCACACTGCGCTCCTGGCTCCTGGCTTTGGCTTGGCCCAGCCCCGGGTTGTGTCGGCATTTCAGGAGTGACCCAGTGGATGGCGTGGACATCTCATTTCTCTCCCTCCCCCTCCCTCTCCCCCCTCCCTCCCTCCCCCCTCTCCCTCCCTCTCTCTCCCGTATCTCCCTCCCCCTTCCTCTCTCCCTCTCCCTCCCTCTCCCCCTCCCTTCCTCCCCCTCCCTCTCCCTTCCTCCCTCTCCCCCTCCCTCCATCTCTCTCTCCCTCTCTCCCTCCCCCTCCCTCTCTCTCCCTCCCTCCTCTCTCCCTCCCTCCTTCTTTCTCCCTCCCCCTCCCTCTCTCCCTCCTTCCCTCTCTCCCTCCCTCTCCCTCCCTCCCTCCCTCTCCCCCGCCCCCGCTGACATTCTGCTTTTCAAATAAGTAAACACATCTTAAGAAATAAATCAGCACCTTGTTTCTGGTGGTGACGCGGTCTTGCGTTCCGGTTTGACTTTCATTCCCCTGACCACTGAGGGTGCTGGGTGTCCCCTCCGTGCGTCTTGGCCACTCACGGATGCTTTGGGAGAGGAGGAGGAATGTCAGAGTTGTTTGTCTTTTTGCTAATGAGTCGTGAGTTCTTTGTACGTTCTGGGTTCTAGACTTGGGTCAAACATTTCATTCACTGATGTTTCTCCTTCACTTTCTTGAGTGAGCGTGTTCGTCTTGATGAAGCACAGGTTCTCAGATTCTCTTTCCTCGCCTCCTAAGCATCCATCGTGAGCCCGAGGTCTGGAGACGTCTGCTGTGTCATCTCCTGAGACGCTGGCGGCTCCTGGTCGGCAGGGATGCCACCCCCAGTTAACCCTGGGGTGCGGTGTGGGTCAGGGGCCACCTTCGCCCAGTGCGCGTGGAGGACCCCCTGTCCCAGCACCGTTTGTTGTAAAACCTGCCCTGTCCCGCCGAGGGGTTCTGGCCTCCGCATGGGAAGTCACTGGCAGGAGACGCTCGGCACTCCGGCTGTCGGCTCCGGCGCAGGGATCCGTGCGTCTGTCTGTAGGCAAAGCCAAACTGTTGTGAGTGTTCGTGTGACGCTAGAGAAGAATGAAGTGCTACCTGCCCAGCCCTTCCCGCTTCAGCTCCTTCCTGCGTTGAGGGCCCTGTGCAGTTCCACACGAACTCTTCATACCTGTGACCCGTCGGGGTCCTCGCGGGACTTCCTGAGGCGGCACAGTCCGGAGCAGTCTTGGTGTCTTGCAGCTCTGGGTGTCCGGTGAGCGAGCACAGGACGTCTTCCCTCGATTCAGGTTTTAATCTTTTTTCAGCAATGTTTTGTCTTCTACCTCCTAGGATAAATTTAATCCTGGGTGTTTTATTCTCCTGGACGCTGTTGTAAATGAAACTGTCTCCTGAATTTCACTCTTGAATTGTCCATCTCCAGTGTGTGGAAATACAACTAATTTGTGTAGGCTGTTCTTGTATACCACAACATCACTGAATTTTTTAATGAACTTTGATAGATTTTTTTAAAAAAAAATTATTTATTTATTTGAAAGGCAGAGAGAGAGAGAGAGGTCTTCCATCCACTGGTTCACTTCCCAAATGGCCGCAACGGCCAGGACTGGGTCAGTCCGAAGCCAGGAGCCAGAGCTTCGTCTGTGTCTCCCACGTGGGTGCAGGGGCCCAAGGACTGGGCCCTCTCCTGCTGCTTTCCCAAGTACATCAGCAGGGACTGGATTGGAAGCGGAGCAGCCGGGTCCCAAACCGGCGCCCATAAGGGATGCCGGCGCCACTGGCAGCTGCTTTACTGTCTACACCACGGTGCCGCTCCCCCTGCTTCCGATACCATCCTCCTGACAATCAGACTTCAACAGGAGTTTCGCAAGGGGCAGGCGCTCGAAGCGCAGCGGGTCGCGGAGTGAGGCTGTGGCTCGTGTTAATAAGAAGCGGCGCGGGCGGCTTCACACCAGAAGTGTGGAAAGGACCTCTCGCGAGCACACGCCCCAGGAGGGAGATGGAAGGCCGGAGACGTAATTGTGCAGCTGGGTCTGGCAGAGACCAAGAGCAGAATTTCAGGTACCCGTGGGGCGTCCACGTCTGGAAATCACGCTGACGTTATTAGATTATAAAATAAATCTGAAAACTCAACAACAGGGAAGCGCTGCAGGCCGCCTTCTGGGAGTGCGGAGTTCGTCACCAGCGCCATCACCGGGAGAGCAGAGGTACAACCAGAAACTTAGAGGCTGTCTGCAGTCTTGAGTTACGGAGCAAAGCGTCACCGGGGGCAGCTCAGAGAGGGGACCGGCCGAGTGGCGTCAAGGCTGGGGGAGCAGGCGCTCTGGCCAGTTCAGGACGCGGGGAGAGGGACAGCACAGCACGGAAGGGCGGGAGGGGACGTCATGAAGACACAAGGAGGCGAGAACCGGTCACAGTGAAATCCACAAACTACGAGGAAGAGGAGCGACAAGAATGAGCTGTGCAGTGCGGCCTGGGAAGGAGGGAGTGGCCAAGGGGACGGGCGAGGCGGTAACGGAAGCCACCACTCTGCTCAGTTCTGTGTAAATGGATTTTTTTTTTAAGATTAATTTTATTTATTTGAAAAACAGTTACAGAGAGGTAGAGACAGAGAGAGGTCTTCCCTCCGCTGGTTCACTCCCCAGATGGCCGCAATGGCAGGAGCTGCGCCGATCTGAGGCCAGGAGCCAGGAGCTTCTTCTGGGTCTCCCATGCAGGTGCAGGGCCCAAGGGCTTGGGGCATCTTCCACTGCTTCCCCAGGCCACAGCAGAGAGCTGGATCAGAAGAGGAGCAGCCGGGTCTCAAATCGGCATCCCATATGGGTTTTAGGCCAGGACTTTAAACTGCTGTGCCACAGTGCCGGCCCCTGTAAATGGATTTGAAAGTAAAAGCAAAATGATCATTTCCTAGGAAATACAATTGAGCAAAACTGACCAGAAGTCCAGGAAGTTAGAACAGACGGCCCTCCCTCCCCCTCTTCTTTGCTATCTTTGGTTTTCTCGAAGAAAATTTCCAGACTTAACCCTCTCCAGAAAAGCAGCAACGAGGACGAATGAGGGCTGGCCTGGCTGTGGCCGGCGGGCGGAGTGGCCGTGGAGGGCCAGTCGGCATCCAGCTCCGGCCGCTCTGCCTGCGGTCCGCGCCCTGCGGTGTGCCTGGGAAGCTGCAGACGCCGCCCCTCCCGCCCGGGATGGAGCGCCTGGCTCCGGGCTTTGGCCTGGTCGTTTGGGGGCTGCACCAGCGGGGCAAGGCCTCTCTGTGTCTCCTCCTCTCTCTGTTGCTCTGCCGTTCAAATAAACACACATATCTTAAAAAATGGCTGCATTTAGAATTTCCACAGAATTCCACCCAAAATTTAAAGAACAGATGAATTTTAAGGCTATTTAAGCGGTTCAAAAATTAGAAAAATAATTTCTTCTGAACGGTTTTTACTAACTGAGCCTAACACTGATAATAAAACCCAATAAAGGTACCAGGAAAGAGAAAACCACAGGCCAAATAAAATACAGATGGGGAAATCTAGAACACAACGTCAGCAAACAGGGCTGGGTGTTCGCACAGCTGTTTCGGCGCTGCCGCTGGGCACCGGCGTCCCGCAGCGTGGTGTCTGAGTTTGAGTCCAGCTGCACTTCCAGCTCCAGCGTTCGCTCCTGTGCACCCTGGGCGGCCGCAAGTTCGGGTGCTTGGGTCCCGGCCCCCGACCTGGAGACCCAGATGGACCCCTGGCTCTGACTCCTGTCGGGGCATGAGCATGGATGGAAGATCTCTGTCTCTCTCTCTCCCTGCCCCCCATCTCTCTCTGCCTTTCAGACACAGTGAAAATGAAAACCATTTTTTAAACCCTTCATGCAATATCAGCAAACAGAACCCAGCACCCAGCAGCGCATTACAGGAACAGGCAGGGTCTGTGGCTGCCTGAGACGCGCGCCTGGCCGTGACGTGTGAGCCGCGCTGGGCTGGGACACAGGCGGCAGCTGCCCTCGGCCCTTCCTCCCAGCTGGACGGTGGCTGCGAGGACACCTCCCCCTGGGGCCACGTCGCAGGAAGGCGGGAACACCAACACGTTTCCGTGTGCTCCCTTCTGAATAATTCCCTAAAAACACAAAGATAAGGAAAAAGAAACGATGCACACGGAAGTGATTCAAATACAGGTGCAGATCCTGGAGGGATGGAGGAAAAAGTCAAAGCTGAGAGACTGTTTCTAGGGAGTGCGGCTCGGGCGTCGCGGCTCGCGGCAGGGAGAAGTGTGCATTCTTACCGTTGTCGACTTGGAGTCTGTCTTAAAAAATCAAACAAATTGGAGGCAGTGAGGGGTCTTCAGGAGCCCTGGCCCGAGCTGGGGAGCAGGAGAGGGGCCGGGACCACCCGCAGGTTCCTGGTGGCCGCTCTCTGGGGGCAGGGCATTGCTTCCTCCCAGCCAGGAAGTGGGGGAAGGAATGTCCTGTTTTCCACAGGGTTTCGGGGCCCCCAGGGATGCTGTGGTGGGGGCCTGTCGGGGGGGTGGGGGCAGTGCCCACCTCTAGATCCCAGAGCAAGTCCCAGGCTGGGTGCTTGGGGGGCTGGGAAGCTGGGTTGGGTGGGAGGGGAGGAAAGTGTGGCTCAGGGGACAGGAATGCGGTGACCTGGTGACCAGAGGTGAGGTGGGGTGGGGGTGGGCCTTGGCGGCCCCTCCCCCACTGTAAGGTATGGAGTGCAGATTCTCAGGGTGGGGGGTGGCATCCTCTGGCTGGGGTGGGGTGGGGGTGGGTCTTCTCCCTGGACCAAGCTGAGACAATGGAGACGCTTCTGGGCGCAGCAGGAGGCTGGCAAGGGGCTCCCGGCCGAGCAGGGAGTAGGGTCCCCATCCCGCTGATTTCTTTCTGTGTCCTGACGGAAAGAAAATCAAGCAAAGAAAGCGGTGAAGACTGTGAAGGGGTGGCCACCAGCTGCCCACCCCCGGCTCTGAAAAAGTTGTCCTTGTTTTGCCCCAAACAGTGACGCAAACTGCCCCTCTCCTGAGCCAAACTCCACACTCAGCCCCCACCCTGGCCCTGGCAGGGACAGGTCTGGGTGGAGTCTCAGGCTCTCCCTGGCAGGGGCGTGGCTGGCTGCCCCTGTAGAGAGAGACCCTCTCAATGCCAATCTCCCACTCTCTCTCTCTCTCTCCCTCCCTCTCTCCCTCTCTCCCCCGCTCCCTCTCTCTCTCTTTCCCTCTCTCTCTCTCTCTCTCCCTCTCTCTTTCCCTCTCTCCCCTCCTCCCTCTCTCTCTCCTCTCTCTTCCCCCTCCCTCTCTCTCTCCACTCTCCCACTCCCCCCTCTCCCTCTCTCTCTTTCCCCCCTCTTTCTCTCTTTCCCTCTCTCTTTCCCTCTCTTCCCCCCTCCCTCTCTCTCTCCACTCTCTCTCCCTCTCTCCCACTCTCCCTCTCTCTTCCCCCCTCCCTCTCTCTCCACTCTCCCACTCCCCCCCCTCCCTCTCTCCCCGACTGCCCTCTGTAGAGGCCCCTTTTCAAGGCCACCGCCCTGGCCTTAATGCTTCTTCCTTGGGAATCGCAGGTGGCCCGCCTCACAGTTTGGGTGCTCTCTTACAGAAACTCCCACCACCGCTTTTTTTGGTTTGTTTGACAGGTAGAGTCATAGACAGTGAGAGAGAGAAACAGAGAGAAAGGTCTTCCTTCTGTTGGTTCACTCCCCTAATGGCCGCAACAGCTGGCGCTGCTCCGATCCGAAGCCAGAAGCCGGGTGCTTCCTCCCAGTCCCCCATGCGGGTTCAGGGGCCCAAGCACTTGGGCCATCCTCCACTGCACTCCCGGGCCACAGCAGAGAGCTGGACTGGAGGAGGAGCAACTGGGACAGAGCCAGCACCCCAACCAGGACTAGAACCCGGGGTGCCAGCACCGCAAGTGGAGGATTAGCCTAGTGAGCCGCGGCGCAGCCCCACCACTGCTTTTGGGGCTACTCCAGATGCAGTTTGGAAGAACAAGCCAAAGGGACATGGAGGAACAGGGACAGGGACAAGTGGCAGGGCAGTGACAAAGCCTGGGTCTCCAAGGCTGAAGTGGGGCTGGGTGGTCCCCCTGAGAGGGACAAGGCAGGGGAGTGGCGGGTGGAGTGGCCCTGGGGACAAGGCGGGGGAGTGGCGGGGGAGGGGCCCTAAGGACAAGGCAGGGGAGTGGCAGGGGAGGGGCCCTGGGGACAAGGCAGGGGAGTGGCGGGGGAGGGGCCTTGAGGACAAGGCAGGGGAGTGGCAGGGTGGGGCCCTGGGGACAAGGCAGGGGAGTGGCGGGGGAGGGGCCCTGGGGACAAGGCAGGGGAGCCGCCCTGGGGAGTGCGGGCAGAGAGCAGAGTGAGGGGACCTTGTCCACCACTCTTCCTAGCGTCTCCCGAGCCTGGGACTCGTCACAGGCCACCAGCGTAGCCACTGAATGTACAAACATTTAAGCCCCAGATCCTGTTCCAGGTGCTGTGGGGATGGGGGCCCTGGCTGGGCTTGGAGAGACCCCCCCACCGGGCTTCATCCAGGTTCTTGTCTTGCCTTGTGTAAGAATCCACTGGAAGGTGTAGACAGAGGTAAACACGAGAGCAGGATTCACTGAGAGGCAAGGAGTGGTACAGAGAGAGTTGTCCCCACCCAGCCTGTGGGTCCCCTTGTGGGGGGGGGTGTGGGCTGGGGCGGGGCCTGAGGCAGAGCCAGAGGAGGCGGGTGGGTGGGGCTGCAGGGCACCTGGGGTCTCCAGGCCAGTGTCACAGCACCAGGTGCCTGATGGGAAGTGAAGCTCAGCCGCAGCAGGTGGAGGAGGTGCACAGGCCCCCGCCCTGCTGGGTGGCAGGGAAGGTGATGGGTCCCTTCCTGACCCCTGCCTCGCCCACGGCACAGAACCCCAGTCTCACCCCTGTCCAGGGCCCTCACAGGCCAGAGGGGACAAAGCACCATTCAGCGCTGGGCCAGAGCTTCTGTGGGGACTGCCCAGGGCACCCTGGGGAAGCTGAGGCACAGCTCCCGGAACAGGCTCGAGGGTGCCAGGGAAGCTGCCCGGGGAGGGTGTGGGCATCAAGCAGGGGCCGGCCAGCAGGGCCGAGCTGGGCTTCCTGGGCGGGGGCCGGCCAGCAGGGCCATGCGGTGCAGGGCGAGGGGCGCAGACTCTCCTGAGGCCCTGGTGAGGGCTCTAAGGGTCTGGCCAGCTGTGCCCGTCAAAGGGACTTAAGGTCTAAGGTCCCAGGTCCTGGGCGGGCGGAGGGTGGAGGTCCTGGCAGAGGAGGACATGGAAGGCTCCAGTCCTGTTTTGCTTGCTGGAGCCAAAGCCCGCGGTCAGGGTGGGTGGGGCCCCGTGTCTGTCAAGTGGAGAGAGACAGAATGGCGAGGACGCCTGACCCGGAACAGGGGCCTGACCGGGAGGGGGTGCTGTGGGGGGAGGGGCAGGTGCTGACCGAGAGGGAAGGGCTGCCTAGCGGTGGTGTGTTCTGCTTGGGCTCCTGGCTAGTCCCGTGGGCCTGGGGCGGGGCCCATGGAGCTTCCGGGATTCCATCTGGGGCTGCCTGTGCCACACCTGCTGTGCCCAGCGTCCGGGAGCTTGTCCCAGGTGAGTCACGTTGGCGCTGGTCCTGCCTCTCCTGTCAGCCACCTGTTGCCCCCTGGCGGGGCCTCCACGTGTGCTCACAGCAGCCCCCTCAGGCTACGCAGCAGGTGGGGAAGGACGCACAGACCTGCCTTTACCCTCACCCCAGGCCCATCCAAGGCCAAGGAGACCCAAGACCCCAGAACGGGGCGTCTCGCTGTGGGGTGGGAGAGAACACATCGTTTATGCACTCAGCAGGCGCTGTCAGGGGTCTTAGGTCCGTCTGCTAAGCTGAGACTCACGGCCTGCAGCTGATCGCAGGAGCGGGTGCAAACCGAGGGGCCGTGCACCGGCACTGCCGTCTGATCGCAGGAGCGGGTGCAAACCGGGGGGCCGTGCACCGGCACCGCTGTCTGATCGCAGGAGCGGGTGCAAACCGGGGGGCCGTGCGCCGGCACTGCCGTGTGATCGCAGGAGTGGGTGCAAACCGGGGGGCCGTGCGCCGGCACTGCCGTGTGATCGCAGGAGCGGGTGCAAACCGGGGGGCCGTGCGCCGGCACCGCCGTCTGGCTCCGGAGCGCTTGCATCACAAGAAGAGCCTGACCCCTCGGGTGGTCACTGCCCCTACCCTCCCGCCTCCGCCCCCAGCAGCTCCCAGTTGTGTCCACATCCGTGGCTCTGTCCTGGGGTTTCACACCCATGGGGTCGGACGGTGCTGGTCTCGCGTCTGCCTTCCGTCCCCCAGCCTGCTGTTCCTGGGCTCAACCGACTCCCGGCAGGGCCAGCTCTTGACCCCAAATGGTCTCTGTGTGGACAGAACACGGGTGGCAGTCACGTTGGGCCGGGAATGAGAGCCGTGAGCCTGCGCAAACACAGATTTATCTGGGCTGCGGTCTCGCTCCTCAGGGCGCCGGGTCGGGGGGTGGGGGGCGGGACCGCTGCGGCATCAGGCAGCTCATCACTGAGGCTGTGGAGAAGCCCTGAGGCCGTGGAGAAGCCCAGTGGAGGAGCCCTGAGGTCATGGAGGAGCCCTGAGGCTGTGGAGTAGCCCTGAGACTGTGGAGGAGCCCTGAGGTCGTGGAGGAGCCCTGAGGCCGTGGAGAAGCCCAGAGACTGTGGAGGAGCCCTGAGGCCATGGAGAAGCCCAGAGACTGTGGAGAAGCCCCGAGGCCATGGAGAAGCTCAGAGACTGTGGAGGAGCCCTGAGGCCGTGGAGAAGCCCTGAGGCCGTGGAGGAGCCTTGAGGATGTGGAGAAGCCCAGAGACTGTGGAGAAGCCAAGACTGTGGAGGAGCCCAGAGGCCGTGGAGGAGCCCAGAGGCCATGGAGGAGCCCTGAACCGCTCTGCACAGGGGCTGCTCCATTTTACAGCTCCTCAGCACTGTGGAAAGTTGTGGTCTCCACACCTCCACCCACACAGGTTCATTTTGCTTCCTTTTTAACTAATATGGCCATCCTAGCCGTTGTCAAGTGGAGTCTATTGAGTTTTTTAAAAATTAATTTGTTTGTAAGGCAGAGTGACGGGTGAGGCAGAGAGAAATCTTCCACTGCTGCTTCACTCCCCACATGGCCACAGCAGCGACGGCCGCCACAGTGCAAGGCCAGGAGCCTGGCGCTCCGTCCTGGTCCCCACGTGGCTGGCAGGGCCCAGGTCTTACCTGAGGCACCTGCTGCTGCTTTTCCAGGTTCGTTAGCAGGAAACTGGACTGGAAACAGCACCTGGGACTCACACTGGTATTGGAGCCGGCATCACACACAGCTTCACCACTGTATCGCTATTTATTTGAAAGGCAGAGTTACAGAGAGGTAGAGGCAGAGGGAGAGAGAGAGAGGTCTTCCATTCACTGGTTCACTCCCCAGATGACTGCAATGGCCAGAGATGGGCCAATCTGAAGCTAGGAGCCAGGAGCTTCTTCCACATCTCCCACGCGGGTGCAGGGGCCCCTGCACTTGGGCCATCTGCTGCTTTTCCAGGCCACAGCAGAGAGCTGGATGGGAAGTGGAGCAGCCGGGACTTGAACTGGTATCCATATGGGATGCCGGCACTGCAGGTGGCGGCTTTAGCTGTGCCACAGCGTTGGCCCCTGTAGTGTCTTGATTTACAGTTCTTTAATTTAGATGCAGTGTGGCTCGTCCTTTCTTTGGTCTATGAAGTCATCACCAGACCCAACGTCAAGAACGTCTCTGTTTTTTGTAAGACTTTAACAATTTAGCTTTTGTATTTTGTGTTAGTTCTGTGTATGCTGTGAGGTGTGGAGACACCCGTTCCTCATTCGGCTTCCCCTGCTGCAGTGCGGCCGTGCCAAGGGGCCTCCGTAGACCCGGCTCTGCTCTCCCAGACTTGGAGACGAGGGCCAGGGTCCCTGAGATGCTGTATGGGCAGGGGGCCCCTCTTCCATCCCCAGCGCCTGCGGCACCAGAGGTAGCGCCAGGCTGGATGGGAGCAGAGGGTGGGGATTGGAGAGGAGAGGTTGTCAGGTTGCAAGACGACAGTGGGGGGGTGGTGTCCTGGGTCTAAGCTTCCAGCTCCTCCCTGGCCTGGCCTGGCCCCTCCCCTCTCCCTCTGCCAGATGGGAGCCCAACCAGGGAGCATGGATTGGGGGAGGAGCAGAGAGGGCTGCCCTCTGCCTCCTCTCCCTGCCGGCTGAGGGCACGTGATGCCGCCCTGAGACTTGGGGACGACCTCAGGAGCATCGCTGGCTGGGGCCTTCTTCCAAGCTCATTCTCAGCCCACGACTCTCTGGGACCAGGCGCTTTGCCTGCAGAGAACACGGGGACCTGGCGGTGTGGGGGTGGGTAGATGAGGTCCCAGGGCGGGAGCCAAAACTGGAGAGGGTAAGGTGGTGGGTGTGGAATCCCCGGGGCTTTGGGGGCTGTCAAAGGGCAGAGCATGGCCCCTCCAGGACCTGAGGTGTGGGCTGTGGGGAGAGCTCTCCTGAGCCCGGGCACTGCCGGGCTGCTGCGTTCCTGTCCTGGCTGTGGACCTGGCCGGCTGCCCAGCCAATCCTGGGCAAATCAGAAACCCGCCCAGGAGGCACAGGTGGGTAAAGAGCCAGCTTCTTCCTGCAGGTGGATCTGGCTCCGAGTCCGAGCGCCGAGCGCCGGCTGGGCCGACCTCTGCCTCGCATCGGCCTTTGTCTCCACCTCCGGATCCCCGGCTTGCGGGGCCCTGAGCAACCATGGAAGGCCGAGGAGGTGAGTGGGAGCGGCGTGGGCCCCGGAGCTGGGCTGCTGTGCCCTCCGCGGAGTCTGACCGTCTCAACAGCTGCTCCAGCCGGACGCTCAGAGAAGGCCTGGCCAGCAGAGTGGGCAGAGCCCGGGGGTCTGGGGGCTGCTGTGTGGGGCTGGGTCTGCGAAGGGAGGGAGGTGGTGGGTGGCAGGACGCAGCTGTGGCCGAGTTAGGGCAGGGGGCGGACCCTTGGCCAAGAAATCCTGCTGGGAGGGCAGTGCCCTGTCCCCCTGTCGCCTGCCCCCTGGACGGCCCCCACCCCTGGCCGTGAGGGCACAGAGGACAGAGCCAGTGGTCAGCTGGGGTCTCCTCCTGTTATGACCTTGGCCCGGAAGAGCCAGGACCACGGTGCCTCCAGGGGAAAGCAGGCACCTGCTGGGGGAGCTAGGGGCGTGGGGTAGAGATGGCTGAGGGGAGGAGGCATCCTTGGGGCTGCCCGGGGTCAGTTATCCTGCAGCCAGGGAGGGCAGGACAAGAGAGGGTGTGGGGAGGAGGGGGGAGGGGAGGAGAGGGTGTGGGGAGGAGGGGGCAGGGCAGGAGAGGATGTGGAGAGGGAGGGGGAGGGCAGGAGAGGGTGTGGGGAGGGAGGGGTGGGGAAGGAAGGGCAGGGTGGTCCGACAGCAGGAGACAGGTCCAGCCTGTTCTCCCTGCCCCTACAGGATCCCCAGCATGGGGGCTCCACAGATGGAGGCCGGGCCGCTTCTGACCTCTGGCTGCTGTGCACAACTCATGGGTCAAGTGTGTGCTGGGTGGGTGCCGGCCCCCCGCGCTGGCAGTGAGCCGAGCCTGCTTGCTGCTCTGAGAGTCAGGAGCCCGTCTCGAAGGCGGAGCTGAGGCGGGCTGCCGGGTGGACTTGGGGCGCAAGGGAGGGAAGCTTGAGGAGACCCGGGCTCTCAGGGCGCTCCCTGGGGGTGGGGTGGCCCGGGAAGCTGGGCGTGCTTCCGGGGCGGGGTGCGGTGAGCAGTGGTGTCCAGTGCAGAGCTGCACGGGGTCAGGGCTGGGACACAGGGTGGAGGCTCCGGGCGGTGCGTGCAGGTGTGGGAGCCGGCATGGCCACCACGCCTGCGCCTCCAACGCTGTCTCACGGGAGGAGGAAGAGCAAGGGCCAGAGGGCAGGGTGCTGGGGAAGCCAGCCAAGGCCGGAGAAGGTTCTGGAAGCCCAGGCGAGCACGTTTCCTCCAGGAAGAGCCGTCTACACTGTCAGCTGTGGCTGAGGGGTCAGGTGGTGGCGAGGACAGAGGGGGCCAGGGGTCAGGCAGCGTGCGGCGGGGCGGGGCAGAGCTGCTGGGGCCCCAGAGCCTTCCGAACCTGTGGAGTGTGAGTGTGTGAGTGTGTGTACGTGTGTGTGTATGTATATATGTGTGTGAACGTGTGTATAAGTGTGTGAGTGTGTAAGTGTGTGTATGTATTATGTGAGTGTGTGTATGTATGCATGTGTTTGTGTATGTGTGTGAGCGTGTGAATGTGTGTGAGTATATGTGTGTGTGTACTGTGAGTCTGTGTGTGTATGTGTGTGTGTGTGCACTCACACACACACACTGGAGACTGGTAGGCTCGAGGAGGGTGAGGATGGACCCCCGGGGGTGCAGGTGTGAATGTGTGTGTGTACATGTGTGTATGTGTTGAGTGTGTACATGTGTGTACTGTGAGTCTGTGTGTGTATGTATGTGTGTATGTGTGTGTGCACTCACACACACACACTGGAGACTGGTGGGCTCATGGAGGGTGAGGATGGACCCCGGGGAGGGTGCAGGTGTGAATGTGTGTGTGTACATGTGTGTATGTGTGTGAGTGTGTACATGTGTGTGTACGTGTGAGTCTGTGTGTATGTATGTATGTGTGTGTGACTCACGCACACACACTGGAGACTGGTGGGCTACAGGAGGGTGAGGATGGACCCCATGCAGGTGTGAGAGTGTGTGTGTATGTATATGTGTGTGTGTGTGTATGTATATGTGTGTGAGTGTATGTATATGCATGTGAGTGTGTGAGTTGTACATTGTGTGTGTACATGTGTGAGTGTGTGTGTCTGTGCTAGAGGAGGGTGAGGAGGGGCCCCGGGTGGTGCAGGTGTGAGTATGTGTGAGTGTGTATATGTATATGTGTGTATGTGTGTGAGTGTGTACATGTGTGTGTACGTGTGTGTGTCTTGCTAGAGGAGGGTGACCGGTGAGGGTGCAGGCGTGAATGTGTATGTGTGTGAGTGTGTGTGTCTGTGCTGGAGGAGGGTGAGGATCGACCCCAGGGGGGTGCAGGTGTGAGTGTGTGTGTGTATATATAGGTGTGGGGGTGTGTGTGTCAGTGTGTGTGTATATGTGTGTGTGACTGTGTATGTGAGTGTGTGTCTGTATGTGTGTGTGTGTATATGTGTGTGTGTCAGTGTGTGTCAGTGTGTGTGTGTATGTGTGAGTGTGTGAGTGTGTGTGTCTGTGCAGGAGGGTGAGGGGGACCCCGGGGGTGCAGGCCCGAGCGCTGGTGGTCTCGAGCGAGGCTTCTTTACTTCTCCACACGGCAAAGCATCAGAAGGCGGCGGAGACGGGGACACATCTTCCAGCTCCCGTCTGCCGGTCCCCTCTCCACGTGGCCACAACGCCCGGGCCGGCAGCGCTGAGCCAGGGGGCTCCACCCTGGTGACCTCGGGCAGCCCAGGCCACCCACCAAGGCTGGGCGGGATCCAGGTCCCACCCTCTGAGCGCCTCCCATGGGGATTAGGTGTCCACAGGAGGGCGCAGCCCCGCTCCAGCGCCAGGGCAGCAGGGAGAGCCGCGGGCTCAGCGCGGCCTGGCCGGCCCTGCCCTGGCTGCCCCGGGCCACCCCGGGCCGCCCCTGCTCCCAGGCAGCCCCACCTGTGCTCTCCCCTCCGTGGCCTCCACGGCAGAAGCCACGGCTCGGAGAACGCTGGTTTCAATTTGCTGTTGTTTTGATTTGAGAGATGAAGGCGACAGCGGAGAGGCAGACAGACCAGGAGAGAACTCCCACTCCCCAGACGCCTGGCGAGGCTGGAACTGGGTCAGGCTGGAGCTGGGAGCGGGAACTCGGGCTGCCCCCAGGGTCCCCGGGCAGGAGTGTGGGCTCAGGAGCCGCGGGATGCAGGTGCCCCAGGCCCAGCGCCCGCCCCCGGGTGGGTTTTAAGTTTGTCACACACCTGCTTTCCTGCGTCCAAGACTCAAAGCGAAATTCTTTCCATCCTAATTCTTTCCACCCTTGGCTCTGGTTTGTTCACATTGTGACTTGATTTCCCCCAGAAACCTTTGATTTAAGGAGGGCAAACGTCACGCCTCCATAACGAGGTCGGAACGTGGTGACTTCCCACCCGCCGCCTCCTCCCTCTCCATTCTTATTTGTTACCCAGATCTATTTTTTTTTTTTTTTGACAGGCAGAGTGGACAGTGAGAGAGAGACACAGAGAGAAAGGTCTTCCTTCTGCCGTTGGTTCACCCTCCAGTGGCTGCTGCGGCCGGCGAACTGCGGTCGGCTGTGCCGACCCGAAGCCAGGAGCCAGGTGCTTCTCCTGGTCTCCCATGGGGTGCAGGGCCCAAGCACTTAGGCCATCCTCCACTGCACTCTTGGGCCACAGCAGAGAGCTGGCCTGGAAGAGGGGCAACCGGGACAGAATCCGGCGCCCCGACCGGGACTAGAACCTGGTGTGCTGGTGCTGCAAGGCGGAGGATTAGCCTAGTGAGCCGCGGCGCCGGCCTACCCAGATCTATTTTCAATGGACTTTATACACATACGGTTCACTCTATACTAAGAGTTCAACAAAATGCATGGGAAAGAAGCAGCCCTGTCCTTGTGTTAGGCAGGAAGTTAGGTATGAGCTTATGTGTGTGTGACAAAGGCCTCCGGAGAAGACGTCTACGTCCAGCATATGCATCTGCATCTCCAAGTCATCCCGATAATGTTTCAGGGGCAGCCCAGTGTCCACATCCTGCCCTGCCCCTTCTACCCGATAACCTGCCAGGTGGGGGCCCCGCCCCTTCTGCCTGACAAATCTTCCCCAATCTCCCGGTGCAGCCCAGTCTCTGCCTCTCAAACACCCCATTCTCCAGGGGGCCCTGCTCCCCCTTCCTCTGAACCCAGGATGGCGCCAGCGAGGCTTCCTCCTGTCTGGTACCTTCAGGGGAAAACTCAGATAGGAGCTTCTTAGTATTTACAGCCATGAAGTCCTTTGTCTCAGGAGGAGACCTGTGAGGACAGAGACCCAGCTCCTTAAAAACCCCCCCACCCCCCCACCCCCGCCTCAACAGGACCACCGCTCAGCCCTCGGCCTCGCTGCTGAGCCGCCCTCTGCCTGGCCAGGTGTAGTCTCTCAAACGTGTAACCTCGCTCCTTCCCCCCAGTCAGAGCAGCTGCGCTCTCTCCCAGGTCCTGACTGCAGAGGTGCCCTCCGTTCTTGCGGATGTCCCTGCCCTAGTAAACTTTGCTACTTTCCACTACTCTGGCTCACGCCTGAATTCTTTCTTGAGCTAAGACAAGAACACTCCAATTTCTCCGATAACACCTGGACAGGCAGGACAGGGGCTGACCAAGTCATTGCTTCTCATAGTGTCAGTTTCACTTCCACAATTTCCCTTTTAGAAAACACGTTTCCTTTAGAGCCCCCCCCCGCCACCTCCCCTGCTCATGGGCTCCTGGAGTCCACTGCTCCGAGGGCACAGGACTCAGGCACTGGAGACTCGGAGCAGGCGCTGAGACAGGAGCGCCCAGTCCCTAGGAAGGGGCCCACCTGGGGACAGCAGCGGGGCTGGGCCCCCATAGAAGCCTCTCAGGCACAGGCGACCTCCACCCTGTGAGTAGGCGACCGCCAGCCAGCCCAGCAGTGAGCTGAGGATGGCCCAGGGCCCAGGACAGGCGAGCGGGGGCAGGGCCCAGAGCCCTGGAGAGGCCGGAGGAGCCCCGGGCACAGAGCTGGGGGACAGACGGCTCCCCCCTCGGTGCAGTGGCAGTGGGAGGGGAGCGGTGTGGAGCTGGGGCTGGGCTGGGGCGGGAGACACGGGGCCGGGCTGGGGTCCCCCGCCGCCTGCTGGGGGCACCGCTGTGTGAGGCACAGGGAACAGGTGCGGTGGCAGGTGGGGGAGGGCTCATCGCCGCCCCCTGCTGTTTTCCAGGAAAACGCTGCCCCCTGCAGCCCCTGCTCCTTGGGATCATTCTCCTCCTGGTCTTCTTTGGGTAAGAAACCTGCGGTGCTGGGCGGGGGGAGGGGCAGCCTTAGACACGGGGGCACCCCCAGCCACCCACCCCAGCACTGCAGCAGTGGGGAGGGGCGGCGACAGCTGTCACTCAAACTCCACCCCACCCTTCCCTTCTGCTGAGCACAGAGGGGACGTGGGGAGGGCACTCCGTCCCGGGCACAGAGGGGACGTGGGGAGGGCACTCCGTCCCGGGCACAGAGGGGACGTGGGGAGGGCACTCCGTCCCGGGCACAGAGGGGACGTGGGGATGGCACTCCCTCCTGGGCACAGAGGGGACGTGGGGAGGGCACTCCGTCCCGGGCACAGGGGGGACGCGGGGAGGGCACTCCGTCCTGGCACAGAGGGGACATGGGGAGGGCACTCCGTCCCGGGCACAGGGGGGACGTGGGGAGGGCACTCCGTCCTGGGCACAGAGGGGACATGGGGAGGGCACTCTGTCCAGGGCACAGAGGGGACGTGGGGAGGGCACTCTGTCCAGGGCACAGAGGGGACATGGGGAGGGCACTCCGTCCCGGGCACAGGGGGGACGTGGGGAGGGCACTCCGTCCTGGGCACAGAGGGGACGTGGGGAGGGCACTCCGTCCTCCTGGGCACAGAGGGGACGCTGGGAGGGCACTCCGTCCTCCAGGGCACAGAGGGGACGCGGGGAGGGCACTCCGTCCTCCTGGGCACAGAGGGGACGCTGGGAGGGCACTCCGTCCTCCAGGGCACAGAGGGGACGCTGGGAGGGCACTCCGTCCCGGGCACAGGGGGGACGTGGGGAGGGCACTCCGTCCCGGGCACAGGGGGGACGTGGGGAGGGCACTCCGTCCCGGGCACAGAGGGGACGTGGGGAGGACACTCCGTCCTCCAGGGCACAGAGGGGACGTGGGGAGGGCACTCCGTCCCGGGCACAGAGGGGACGTGGGGAGGGCACTCCGTCCCGGGCACAGGGGGGACGTGGGGAGGGCACTCCGTCCCGGGCACAGAGGGGCCGCTGGGAGGGCACTCCGTCCTCCTGGGCACAGAGGGGCCGCTGGGAGGGCACTCCATCCCGGGCACAGAGGGGACGCGGGGAGGGCACTCCGTCCCGGGCACAGGGGGGACGCTGGGAGGGCACTCCGTCCTCCAGGGCCGGGAGGGGAAGCCGAGTCAGGCCAGGCCGTGAGCTGCTTCCAGAGGCTCCTGGAACCCCAGAGTGAGGTCCGGCCAGGGCTCCTGGGGCGTGTGCCGCACAGGGAGGAGAGGCGCTGGCGTGGCCTCAGGCTGCACACACCTGGCGGGGGACCCTGCAGCTGCCACGGGGCCCCCACACAGCCCCAGCCCCAGGGTCCTCCCCAGCCCACCTTGCGGCCGCCTGGGCTGGGCCGGGACCTGGCAGCCTCCCAGGAGGCTCTGTGCTGTGTGCAGGGAGGGGGACGGGGGGCTGGGCTCTGCGTCCTGACCCCCCCCCCCCCCCGCTCTTCCCGCAGCTACGGGTTCCTGAGCTCCAGACGCCCGATGCCAGGAGGCCTGGGAGTCGGGCCTGGGTGAGTGTGGGGGGTGGGTGCCGGCCTCAGGCCTGGTCACTGCTCCCTGGGCTCCCCCGCCCCTCCCCTCCAGGCTCTGCCCAGAGCAGCCCCGGCCCCTCCACGGCTTGGAAGGGCCCAGGCACTGCTGCCCTCGGCTCAGGCTCCAGCCGCAACCTCCCTGTGCCCTGCGGCCCCGACTCGGCCTCTCTGGGGGCCCTTTGTGGCCCCCGCCCTGCCCGTGCCCCTCGTCCTGCGCACCCTTCCACCCTCCCCAGGGTCGCCCCTGGCAGCGCCCCGAGGCTTCCTCCCCTCTGCCTGCACCCACACCTGCACCTGACCGCGGCTGTCAGTGCTGCCCCAGTCTCCCTCCTGTCCCACCTCTCTGCCCGGACCCCCAGTCTCTGTGACCCTCGCCCCTCACAGAAGCCGCAGTGATCTTTCTGGATCAGGTGGGGGAGGGGGAGAGGAGGCCCTTGGTGGTCTGGCCCCCCACCCCCCGCACAGCCTCTGTAGCCCCTTCCCCACCCAGGCCGGGGTTCTGAGCGGCAGCCAGGGTGTCGTCCTCGGTGCCCTGCGTGCCACGTGGCCCTGGCCCCAGGCTTGGTCCGTCTGCGCCCCCCGCCCCAGAGCTGCTCTTGTCCTCACTGCTCTCGGGGTCCAGAGCTCCCTCTGCCCCCGCCCCACGCAGGGTGGGACCGCCCCGGGCACTGCCTGCTCTCCCGGGCCCCCGGGTGCCTGGGCTCTGCCGCGCAGGTCTCTGGGGTCTCTCAGGAGGTCACAGTAGACGGTGGCCAGGGCTGGTTGCTCTCATGCTGCTGGACCCCCCCACACCCCAGGACGCCCGCTGTGACCGCTCAGACCCCGCTGCAGCCCCGCCCTGCGCTGTCCCCCGGGCCCCAGGTTCTGTGCACGTGGGCCCGGCCTCTGCTCCCGGTGCCAACCCCGTCTCCTGTGCTCTCCTTCTGCAGCGTGGCAGTTGGGGACCCCGACAGCCGGCCCGTGGTGGCCTTGTCCAGGTACGGTGGCCTCGTGCCGTCCCCCAGCTGCGCATCTGCCCTCTGCCTGGAGTCCCGCGGCCCCTTCCCGGCTCTGCTCTGACCTCGCCCTCGTCCGGCGCGTCTGGGCGGCCGAGTGTGGCCTGCGGGTCTGCCCTGCTGCGGGTCCTGAGCTTTCTGAGGCGGCGGCCAGCAGCACAGGAGAGCCCTGGCCAGGGTGTGGGGCCTGGGGCGGGGCCGCAGTGTGGGCGGGCTGCAGTGGGGATGGGGCTTCAACGTGGGTGGGGCTTAGATGTGGGCGGGGCTAGGTGGGGTGTAGCTTTTGATGTGGGCGGGGCTGAAGTGTGGGCGGGGCTGAAGTGGGGCGGGGCTGCAGTGGGATGGGGCTGAATTGGAGGCAGGGCTGCAATGTGGGTGGGGCTGGGGGGCATGGCTGCAATGTGGGTGGGGTTTAAATGTGGGCAGGGCTGAAGTGGGGGCGGGGCCTGCCCCATGCCTGGCTCTGGGCTTATCTGTATTTATCTGTGGAACCCCCCCTGCACCTGCCATAGACCAGAGTCCTGGGGTGGGGGTTATCTGCCTGGCCGCTCCCTGGTCACTGCGGGGCTTCCTGAATCTTCATCTTCCCACCAGGCCCGACCCCGTGGACCTCTCCCTCCACATCTGCCTTTGGGGGGGCCCGCGGGGTTCAGGTGGGGGCCGTCAGAGCAGCTCCTGTGACCGCTGAGCTGGCCGTGGTCCGCGCCTCTGCTGCCCCTCCCTGGGCCATGTCCAGCCCCTCCCTGCCCACACGGACTCACAGGGACCCCGTGGGGCTCCCTGCAGCCTGCGGGGCCCCCTCTCCCAGCTCACTGAGCCTGTCCTTCCCGGGGTCCCCGATGGTGGCCGACAGGCACCCTGGGGGCTCAGGAAGCGTGTGTGGGCTGTACGTGCACGCCCCCGCGCCCGCGCCCCGCCCCTCCCAGCACTCACCACGCGCTGTGTCCTGCAGGATGCTGTACCCCCAGCCAAAGGTGCTGACTCCCTCGTGAGTGCCGGGCGTGTCCTGGGGGTCGGGCAAGGGCGGGCACTGGGCCTGGGCGGGGCGGGGGGGCGTTCCCTCTCCCGTCCTCTGCGGGGCCTCCAGGTTCGGCCGCAGTGCTCCTGTCCTCTTCTCTGTCCCTGGCCCGGCCCCTGCTGTCCTTGTCCCCCTGGGGCCTGGGGGCTGTGGGGGGATCTTCCTACAGTGGGAGGGGCCTCCTGGTCCCGAGTGGGCAGCGGGGCTGGGGCGGGCTGAGCCGGCCGCGAGCCGCTGGCTGGAGTCTGGGTGTCCTCGGCTTGGTGTCCTGCCGAGTCCTCCGGAAGGGGCGGCCCTGGGGGCGGAGGCCGAGTCGGGGTCCCGGGTGGGGGCGGCTGTGTTGCCCACCCTCCTGCCGGCCCCGCGTTGCCGCGTGGCTGTCCCTGTGCAGACGGAGTGATGTCCTCGTGCTGACCCCCTGGCTGGCTCCCATCGTGTGGGAGGGGACCTTCAGCCCCGAGATCCTGGACGAGCAGTTCCGGCTGCAGAACGTGACCGTGGGACTGACCGTGTTTGCCGTTAAGAAGTGAGTGGGGGGGGGGGAACACCTCGGCCTCCACGCCCGCCTTGCACCCAGGACTCGCCTGGGCGGTGGTTTGCTCTCTGTGGGCAGTGGACACTGTCGCCCACAGAGCCGGCGCAGTGGATCCAGCAGGAGGGCTCAGGTGCAGGGGTGGGAGTCTAACCTGCCCCACCCGTCAGAGCTGCCCTGGGGGGAGTCTAACCTGCCCCCCATCTGAGCTGCCGTGAACACACCCGCTGTGCCGCAGCTCCCTGCCCTCAGCTGGGGGCCCCTCCCCGACCTGGAGGAGAGGTTAAGTGGGGCGCAGCCTGGACACCCCTGGGACAGTGCAGGACAGGGTGGCATGTGCTGCTTGTGACCTCAGGAGGTCCTGTGTCCCCAGGGCCAGGCAGCCTGTGGCCTCCTGGGGCAGGTGTGACCCCGCTCCCTGTGGCCTCCTGGGCAAGTGTGACCCCGCTCCCCATGGCCTCCTGGACGGGTGTGACCCTGCTCCCCGTGCCCTCTGGGGCAGGGGTGACCCCACTCCTTGTGGCCTCCTGGGTGGGTGTGACCGCGCTTCCCGCCTGCCGTCGCCTCCCTGCAGGTACGTGGCTTTCCTGCGGCTGTTCCTGGAGACGGCGGAGCAGCACTTCATGGTGGGCCACCGCGTCACCTACTACGTCTTCACCGACCGGCCGGCCGACGTGCCCCACGTGCCGCTGCGGGAGGGCCGGCGGCTGGCGGTGCTGGCCGTGCACAGCCACGCGCGCTGGCAGGACGTGTCCATGCACCGCATGGAGATGATCAGCCGCTTCTCGGAGCAGCGCTTCCGCCACGAGGTGGACTACCTGGTGTGTGTTGACGTGGACATGAAGTTCCGGGACCGCGTGGGCGTGGAGATCCTCAGCCCGCTGTTCGGCACCCTGCACCCCGGCTTCTACAGAGCCGACCGCCGGGCCTTCACCTACGAGCGGCGGCCGCGCTCCCAGGCGTACATCCCCCCGGACGAGGGCGACTTCTACTACTTGGGGGGCTTCTTTGGGGGCTCGGTGGCCGAGGTGCAGCGGCTGGCCAGCGCCTGTCACCAGGCCATGGTGCTGGACAAGGCCAACGGCATCGAGGCCGTGTGGCATGACGAGAGCCACCTGAACAAGTACCTGCTGTACCACAAGCCCACCAAGGTGCTGTCCCCCGAGTACCTGTGGGACCAGCGGCTGCTGGGCTGGCCCTCGGTCATGAAGAAGCTGAGGTTCGTGGCTGTGCCCAAGAACCACGAGGAGATGCGGAGCCCGTGAGGGGCTGGGGAGGGCGGGGCCTGGCCACCTGCGCTCCCTCCCGGCCACCCCGCGCCAGAAGTGGTTTTGGGAGAAAGGGGGCAGGGGCTCCACTTCCTCTCCCCGTGGAGAGAGATGGCTGCAGCCGAGCTGCCCAGCTCACGCCCAGGCAGGCCCAGCCCTCTGCCCCACCCAGAGACTCACACAGCCACGTGACACACACACAGGTACACGGACATGCACAGCCATGTGCACGTGGACACACAGCCATGCACATGGACACACACACGTGGACACACAGACTTAGTCCCGGGCGCTTTCTCCGGCACAAGTTCCCAGTGGCCACCAGCAGCTCCCGCCGAGTGTGCCCGGGCCCTGTGCCGGGCGGAGGCCGTGGTCTGGGACAAGGCCTCAGGCGTGTGCAGAGACTATCGAGGTTCGGGGGGCCGGGTTCCTCCTGTGCTGCCTCTAAGGACCCCATCACCTCCAGCTCTGTGACCCATTCGCGTTCTCTTTTGTGGACCGTGTGGTGTGTGTACTGTGTGGTTCACGTGTGTGTTGTATGTGTAGTGTTTCTGTATTGTGTATGTAGCAGTGCACTGTGCACATTGTGTGTGCATGTGTGTGTCACGTGTGTGTCACGTGTGGACGCTCAGCTGCTCCAGTGCCCTTTGTGGAGAAGACGACCCTTCCTCCACTGCACTGCGTTTGAGACCAGCGTTGTGACGTGGTAGGCTAAGACTCCACGTGCGGTGCCGGCGTCCCATGTGGGCGCCAGTTCAAGACCTGGCTGCTCCACTTCTGATCCAGCTCTCTGCTGTGGCCCGGGAAGGCAGTGGAAGATGCCCAAGTTCTTGGGCCCCTGCACCCGTGTGGGAGACCCGGAAGAAGCTCCTGGCTCCTGGCTTCAGATCGGCTCAGCTCTGGCCATTGTGGCCAACTGGGGAGTGAACCAGCAGATGGAAGACCTCTCTCTCTCTATTTCTGCCTCTCTGGAACTCTGTCTTTCAAATAAATAAGTAAATCTTAAAAAAAAAAAAAAAAAAAAAAAAAAAAAAAACCGGCAGAAGGATGGCACCAGTGAGAAGCGGCAGCTGCCCTTGCTCGGGCATCGCGGCGGAAGCCACAAAGGACCGCGTGACTCCTGTGGTTTCGGGACACAAACGTAAAAACTGGGCGGAGGATTTTATGGAAGGGGCCTGATGGAAACTGCTCAAGGAATCTGTGAAACTGCACCTGCACTAGGAGTGACCCCCAGGGGTCTCCACCTCCACCTCCCATTACGCCCTTGCAGGACAGGGAGCTTCCCCGGGGAAGACGGGCAAGCTGGTCGCACCCAGGTGCCTGTGCGGATGGGAAGGAGCCCGGAGAGCAGCCACAGCTCCCTGCAGGAAGTGCTCCCAGCTCCGGTCTCCCAGGGCCTTCACAAAGCGGCAAGGGCCCCCCGCCTTTCCCAGAACTCACGCGGGGCTTGTCAGGCCCTGGGGATGAGCCGGCAGAGACCCCTGCAGGAAGGTAGAAACAGCCCACCAGACCCCAAAGAAAAACATAGGCAAACCGCCAGGAAACAAAGCGAAGCCGTCTCAGTCGTCCCCTCGCTCCACCAGAATGGGAACAGGAGCCCCCTCCCGGCTCTCCCCGGGCCCCTCCCGGCTCTCCCCTGGCCCCTCCCGGCTCTCCCCGACCCCTCCCGGCTCTCCCCGGGCCCCTCCCGGCTCTCCCCGGGAGGCCTTTCCCCATTCAGGCAACAGTGCTCTCTGGCATCGCAGGCTCTGCACAGGACTGGACTCCAGCCCATCCCCCTTGCACAAATCGGGAACACAGGTGCTACTTGAAGCCTGGAAAGACCCCGCTCACTCCCACGTGGAAAAACCCGCTCCCTACCTCCCTTTCGGCCCCACCGGCTGGAGCCAGCACAGCAGGGTGAAGCCGCCCCACCCTGGAGACCAGCGAGACCCTGAGCCAAAGACCCGCACCTGCCCCTTAAACGGCGCAGAGAAGCCAAGGCGCTTCCCACGCCGCCCTCTTCTCTTGCTGCTGCCCACGTCCCAGCTGCACCCCGAGATGACACTCACCCTGGATAGGGCCACTCCAGGCTGTGGTCAGTTTATGACCCAATGCTTCCCACGGCCGCTCCTGTGGGGTGTGCACAGAGACTAGGGCTCATGTGGGGCAGCGTGGCCAAACTCTAAAGGAATGAGCTCAGAGGGGTTCGTCAGGAGTCCACACATCAGTTTGAAAACACAGCCTCGGGGCCGGGCTGTGGTGCAGTGGGTTGAGTCACCGCCTACGGTGCCGGTACCAGTGCCGGCATCCCATATAGGCGCCGGTTCTAGCCCTGGCTGCTCCACTTCCCATCCAGCTCTCTCCTGTGGCCTGGGAAAGCAGTAGAAGATGGCCCAAGTCCTTGGGCCCCTGCACCCACGTGGGAGACCCAGAAGAAGCTCCTGGCTTTGGATCTGCCCAACTTTGGCCTTTGCAGCCATTGGGGAGTGAACCAGCAGATGGAAGACCTCTCTCTCTCTCTCTCTCTCTCTGCCTCTCATTTCTTAATTCTACCTCCCAAATAAATAAATAAACCTTAAAAAAAAAAAAAAAGACAGCATCTCACACCCTGCCCCACCCCATTAAACCTCACTGCCACGCTCACCACTGTCTCACGCCTGAATTCTCCACTCTGCAGAGAACACAGGGACCTGGTGGTGTGGGGGTGGGTAGAGGCCGTGGACCTGGCCGGCTGCCCAGCCAATCCTGGGCAAATCAGAAACCCGCCCAGGAGGCACAGGTGGGTAAAGAGCCAGCTTCTTCCTGCAGGTGGATCTGGCTCCAAGTCTGAGCGCCGGCTGGGCCAACCTCCGCCTCGCATCGGCCTTTGTCTCCACCTCTGGATCCCCGGCTTGCAGGGCCCTGAGCAGCCATGGAAGGCCGAGGAGGTGAGCGGGAGCGGCGTGGGCCCCGGAGCTGGGCTGCTGTGCCCTCCGCGGTGTCTGACCGTCTCAACAGCTGCTCCAGCCGGAGGCTCAGAGACGGCCTGGCCAGCAGAGTGGGCAGAGCCCGGGGGTCTGGGGGCTGCTGTGTGGGGCTGGGTCTGCGAAGGGAGGGAGGCGGGGGAAGGCAGGACGCAGTCGTGGCCGAGTTAGGGCAGGGGGCGGACCCTTGGCCGAGACGTCCTGCTGGGAGGGCAGTGCCCTGTCCCCCTGTCGCCTGCCCCCTGGACGGCCCCCACCCCTGGCCGTGAGGGCACAGAGGACAGAGCCAGCGGTCAGCTGGGGTCTCCTCCTGTTATGACCTTGGCCCAGAAGAGCCAGGACCACGGTGCCTCCAGGGGAAAGCAGGCACCTGCTGGGGGAGCTAGGGGCGTGGGGTAGAGATGGCTGAGGGGAGGAGGCATCCTTGGGGCTGCCCGGGGTCAGTTATCCTGCAGCCAGGGAGGGCCGGGCAGGAGAGAGTGTGGGGAGGGAGGGGTGGGGAAGGAAGGGCAGGGTGGTCCGACAGCAGGAGACAGGTCTAGCCTGTTCTCCCTGCCCCTACAGTCTCAGGGCTGCTGGGCAGAGCCCCGCCCCCAGACCCTCAGGCCCAGCCCCCGGAACTACAGGGCCGGGGACCCCTGGGCTCCACTGTAAGCAGCTCTGGACTCCCGGGTCTCAGAGGAGGCCCCAGCACAGGAAGTGGCCGCAGGTCACGTGGCAGAGTCGCCGAGCTCAGAGCAAAGCGGAGACTCCTGCTTTGGGGGTGGGGGAGCAACAGCTGTCGAATCACAGAGCACGTCGTCTGTGGACACCCCTGGGACAGTGCAGGACAGGGAGGCGTGTGCTGCTTGCAGCCTAGGAGGTCCTGTGTCCCCAGGGCCAGGCAGCCCGCGGCCACCTGGGGTTTGTGTTGACCCCTGCTCTCCACGGCCTCCTGGGCTCTGGGCGAGGCTCGGGGTGTCCTTGTCCCCCGGAGGGCGGTGACCCCAGCCCCGAGGTTGGGGATGGCCTGGTAGCATCCACCACGGGCTTGCTCTGGCTCTGATGCCAAGCGTCCCATAGGAGACTGAGGTGGCAGCCACAGATGTGGCCAGGCCACGTGGTTCCGCGTGGTTGGGCCACACGCACCGCAGGCGACCCTGCTGTTTGACATCCCACAGGCAGGGCCCGTGGAGGGCGGTCAGCTCGTCCCCCGCTGCGCAGGTCCTGCCCCGGTTCAAGCACCAGCAGCCTCAGGTCCTGGGGCCCCTGCTGGTCCCCCGCAAAGCAGAGCGCAGGACCCTTGGACCCACAAATTCCGCACCACCCTGGGCAAAGCCTCTCCCCTGCTGGCACACGGCCCAAGCTTGTGAGAGATTCCACCTGTGGCCCCGGGAAAGCTGTTGCCTTCTCCCTTCCCTGAGCCCTGGTGGGTCAAACTCCACACGGGGCTTTATTACCTGCTGTTCTGCGCCAGGCAGAGTCCACTCCCCAGGGCGCCTTCCCCGGAGGCTGTGGAGGCGCCATGCCCAGTGCCACAGCTGTGCGGCCAGGCCCAGGGCGGAGGATGCGCCTGGGACCACCTGGGAGGTTATGGGGCGGGGGCAGGGCCTGGCAGAGAGGAGGGGCTGCTGTCCTCAGGCTCAGACACCCAGCAGAAGGGACGGGACCCGGGTGCCGGGTATGGCGGCGCGGGGCAGCGCTGCCTTCCGCCGGAGGCTGGGCCGTGCTCCCCGGCACGGGGGCTCCACGGATGGAAGCCAGGCCGCTTCTGACCTCTGGCTGCTGTGCACAACTCATGGGTCAAGTGTGTGCTGGGTGGGTGCCGGCCCCCGCGCTGGCAGTGAGCCGAGCCTGCTTGCTGCTCTGAGAGTCAGGAGCCCGTCTCGAAGGCGGAGCTGAGGCGAGCTGCCGGGTGGACTTGGGGCGCAAGGGATGGAAGCTCGAGGAGACCCGGGCTCTCAGGGCGCTCCCTGGGGGTGGGGTGGCCCGGGAAGCTGGGCGTGCTTCCGGGGGGGCGGTGCGGTGAGCAGTGGTGTCCAGTGCAGAGCTGCACGGGGTCAGGGCTGGGACACAGGGTGGAGGCTCCGGGCGGTGCGTGCAGGTGTGGGAGCCGGCATGGCCACCACGCCTGCGCCTCCAACGCTGTCTCACGGGAGGAGGAAGAGCAAGGGCCAGAGGGCAGGGTGCTGGGGAAGCCAGCCAAGGCCGGAGAAGGTTCTGGAAGCCCGGCGAGCACGTTTCCTCCAGGAAGAGTCGTCTACACTGTCAGCTGTGGCTGAGGGGTCAGGTGGTGGTGAGGACAGAGGGGGCCAGGGGTCAGGCAGCGTGCGGCAGGGCGGGGCAGAGCTGCTGGGGCCCCAGAGCCTTCCGAACCTGTGGAGTGTGAGTGTGTGAGTGTGTGTACGTGTGTGTGTATGTATATATGTGTGTGAACGTGTGTATATGTGTGAGTGTGTGTGTGTATGTATTATGTGAGTGTGTGTATGTATGCATGTGTTTGTGTATGTGTGTGAGCGTGTGAATGTGTGTGAGTATATGTGTGTGTGAGTGTGTACTGTGAGTCTGTGTGTGTATGTGTGTGTGTGCACTCACACACACACACTGGAGACTGGTAGGCTCGAGGAGGGTGAGGATGGACCCCCGGGGGTGCAGGTGTGAATGTGTGTGTGTACATGTGTGTATGTGTGTGAGTGTGTACTGTGAGTCTGTGTGTGTATGTATGTGTGTATGTGTGTGTGCACTCATGCACACACACTGGAGACTGGTGGGCTCATGAATGGTGAGGATGGACCCCGGGGAGGGTGTAGGTGTGAATGTATGTGTGTGAGTGTGTACATGTGTTTACGTGTGAGTCTGTGTGTATGTATGTATGTGTGTGTGCACTCACGCACACACACTGGAGACTGGTGGGCTAGAGGAGGGTGAGGATGGACCCCATGCAGGTGTGAGAGTGTGTGTGTATGTATATGTGTGTATGTGTGTATGTATATGTGTGTGAGTGTATATATATGCATGTGAGTGTGTGAGTTGTACAGTGTGTGTGTACATGTGTGAGTGTGTGTGTCTGTGCTAGAGGAGGGTGAGGAGGGGCCCCGGGTGGTGCAGGTGTGAGTGTGTGTGAGTGTGTATATGCATATGTGTGTGAGTGTGTACGTGTGTGTGTATGTGTGAGTCTCTGTGTGTATGTGTGTATATGTGTGAGTGTGTATATGTATATATGTGTGTATGTGTCTGTGCTAGAGGAGGGTGAGGAGGAACCCCGGGGGGTACAGGCATGAGTGTGTATGTGTGTGAGTCTCTGTGTGTGTATGTATGTGTATATGTGTGTGTGAGTGTGTGTGTCTGTGCTAGAGGAGGGTAAGGATGGACCCTGGGGAGGGTGCAGGCATGAGTGTGTATGTGTGTGTGTGTACATGTGTGTGTACGTGTGAGTGTGTCTCGCTAGAGGAGGGTGACCGGTGAGGGTGCAGGTGTGAGTGTGTATGTGTGTGAGTATTTGTGAGTGTGTATATATATATGTGTATATGTGAGTGTGTATATATATGTGTGTATGTGTATGTGTATGTGTGTGAGTGTGTGTGTCTGTGCTAGAGGAGGGTGAGGATGGACCCCAGGGGTGCAGGTGTGTATATGTGTGTGAGTGTGTGTATGTATGTGTGTGTATGTGTGTGAGTGTGAGTCTGTGCTGGAGGAGGGTGAGGATGGACCCCAGTTGGGTGCAGGTGTGAGTGTGTATGTGAGTGTGGGTATATGTGTGTATGTGTATATTTGTGAGTGTGTATATATATGTGTGTATGTCTGTATGTGTTTATATGTGTGTATGTATAAGTGTGTGTATGTGTGTATGTGTCAGTGTATATATATATGTGTGTCTATGTGTGTGAGTGCGTATTGTGTATATATGTGAATGTATATATGTGTGTGTCAGTATGTTTATGTGTGTGTGTATATATATGTGTGTATGTCTGTGTCTGTATGTGTGTGAGTGTGTGTATGTGTGTATATGTGAGTGTGTATATGTGTGTATGTGTGTGTGTGAGTGTGAGTGTGAGTCTGTGCTGGAGGAGAGTGAGGGGGAACCGGGGGGCAGGTGTGAGTGTGTGTATATACGTGTGTGTCAGTGTGTGTGTGTGTGTTGTGAGTGTGTGAGTGTGTGTCTGTATGTGTGTGTGTATGTGTGTGTGTCAGTGTGTGTCTTATGTGTGTATGTGTGTGTGTGAGTGTGTGTGTCTGTGCAGGAGGGTGAGGGGGACCCCGGGGGGTGCAGGCCCGAGCGCTGGTGGTCTCGAGCGAGGCTTCTTTACTTCTCCACACGGCAAAGCATCAGAGTGCGGCGGAGACGGGGACACATCTTCCAGCTCCCGTCTGCCGGTCCCCTCTCCACGTGGCCACAACGCCCGGGCCGGCAGCGCTGAGCCAGGGGGCTCCACCCTGGTGACCTCGGGCAGCCCAGGCCACCCACCAAGGCTGGGCGGGATCCAGGTCCCACCCTCTGAGCGCCTCCCATGGGGATTAGGTGTCCACAGGAGGGCGCAGCCCCGCTCCAGCACCAGGGCAGCAGGGAGAGCCGCGGGCTCAGCGCGGCCCGGCCGGCCCTGCCCTGGCTGCCCCGGGCCGCCCCGGGCCGCCCCTGCTCCCAGGCAGCCCCACCTGTGCTCTCCCCTCCGTGGCCTCCACGGCAGAAGCCACGGCTCGGAGAACGCTGGTTTCAATTTGCTGTTGTTTTGATTTGAGAGATGAAGGTGACAGCGGAGAGGCAGACAGACCAGGAGAGAACTCCCACTCCCCAGACGCCTGGCGAGACTGGAACTGGGCCAGGCTGGAGCTGGGAGCGGGAACTCGGGCTGCCCCCAGGGTCCCCGGGCAGGAGTGTGGGCTCAGGAGCCGCGGGATGCGGGTGCCCCAGGCCCAGCGCCCGCCCCCGGGTGGGTTTTAAGTTTGTCACACACCTGCTTTCCTGCGTCCAAGACTCAAAGCGAAATTCTTTCCATCCTAATTCTTTCCACCCTTGGCTCTGGTTTGTTCACATTGTGACTTGATTTCCCCCAGAAACCTTTGATTTAAGGAGGGCAAACGTCACGCCTCCATAACGAGGTCGGAACGTGGTGACTTCCCACCCGCCGCCTCCTCCCTCTCCATTCTTATTTGTTACCCAGATCTATTTTTTTTTTTTTTGACAGGCAGAGTGGACAGTGAGAGAGAGAGACAGAGAGAAAGGTCTTCCTTTGCTGTTGGATCACTCTCCAATGGCCGCCACAGCCAGCGCGCTGCAGTCAGCCCATCGCGCCGTCCCGAAGCCAGGAGCCAGGTGCTTCTCCTGGTCTCCCATGGGGTGCAGGGTCCAAGCACTTGGGCCATCCTCCACTGCACTCCCGGGCCACAGCAGAGAGCTGGCCTGGAAGAGGGGCAACGAGGGACAGAATCCGGCGCCCCAACCGGGACTAGAACCTGGTGTGCCGGCGCCGCTAGGCGGAGGATTAGCCTAGTGAGCCGCGACGCTGGCCTACCCAGATCTATTTTCAATGGGCTTTATACACATACGGTTCACTCTATACTAAGAGTTCAACAAAATGCATGGGAAAGAAGCAGCCCTGTCCCTGGACAGGCAGGACAGGGGCTGACCAAGTCATTGCTTCTCATAGTGTCAGTTTCACTTCCACAATTTCCCTTTTAGAAAACACGTTTCCTTTAGAGCCCCCCCCCCCACCTCCCCTGCTCCTGGGCTCCTGGAGTCCACTGCTCCGAGGGCACAGGACTCAGGCGCTGAGACAGGAGCGCCCAGTCCCTAGGAAGGGGCCCACCTGGGGACAGCAGCGGGGCTGGGCCCCCATAGAAGCCTCTCAGGCACAGGCGACCTCCACCCTGTGAGTAGGCGACCGCCCACCAGCCCAGCAGTGAGCTGAGGACGGCCCAGGGCCCAGGACAGGCGAGCGGGGGCAGGGCCCAGAGCCCTGGAGAGGCCGGAGGAGCCCCGGGCACAGAGCTGGGGGACAGACGGCTCCCCCCTCGGTGCAGTGGCAGTGGGAGGGGAGCGGCGTGGAGCTGGGGCTGGGCTGGGGCGGGAGACACGGGGCCGGGCTGGGGTCCCCCGTTGCCTGCTGGGGGCACCGCTGTGTGAGGCACAGGGAACAGGTGCGGTGGCAGGTGGGGGAGGGCTCATCGCCGCCCCCTGCTGTTTTCCAGGAAAACGCTGCCCCCTGCAGCCCCTGCTCCTTGGGATCCTTCTCCTCCTGGTCTTCTTTGGGTAAGAAACCTGCGGTGCTGGGCGGGGGGAGGGGCAGCCTTAGACACGGGGGCACCCCCAGCCACCCACCCCAGCACTGCAGCAGTGGGGAGGGGCGGCGACAGCTGTCACTCAAACTCCACCCCACCCTTCCCTTCTGCTGAGCACAGAGGGACGTGGGGAGGGCACTCCGTCCCGGGCACAGGGGGGACGTGGGGAGGGCACTCCGTCCCGGGCACAGAGGGGACGTGGGGAGGGCACTCCGTCCCGGGCACAGAGGGGACGCGGGGAGGGCACTCCGTCCCGGGCACAGAGGGGACGTGGGGAGGGCACTCCGTCCCGGGCACAGAGGGGACGCTGGGAGGGCACTCCGTCCCGGGCACAGAGGGGACGTGGGGAGGGCACTCCGTCCCGGGCACAGGGGGGACGTGGGGAGGGCACTCCGTCCCGGGCACAGAGGGGACGCGGGGAGGGCACTCCGTCCCGGGCACAGAGGGGACGTGGGGAGGGCACTCAGTCCTGGGCACAGAGGGGACGTGGGGATGGCACTCCGTCCCAGGCACAGAGGGGACGTGGGGATGGCACTCTGACCTGGGCACAGAGGGGACGTGGGGAGGGCACTCCGTCCCAGGCACAGAGGGGACTTGGGGAGGGCACTCCGTCCCGGGCACAGAGGGGACGTGGGGAGGGCACTCAGTCCTGGGCACAGAGGGGACGTGGGGATGGCACTCCGTCCCAGGCACAGAGGGGACGTGGGGATGGCACTCCGTCCCAGGCACAGAGGGGACGTGGGGATGGCACTCTGACCTGGGCACAGAGGGGACGTGGGGAGGGCACTCCGTCCCAGGCACAGAGGGGACTTGGGGAGGGCACTCCATCCTGGGCACAGAGGGGACGTGGGGAGGGCACTCCGTCCTGGGCACAGGGGGGACATGGGGAGGGCACTCCGTCCCGGGCACAGAGGGGACGTGAGGAGGGCACTCCGTCCCGGGCACAGAGGGGACGTGGGGAGGGCACTCCGTCCCGGGCACAGAGGGGACGTGGGGAGGGCACTCAGTCCTGGGCACAGAGGGGACGTGGGGATGGCACTCCGTCCCAGGCACAGAGGGGACGTGGGGATGGCACTCCGTCCCGGGCACAGAGGGGACTTGGGGAGGGCACTCTGACCTGGGCACAGAGGGGACGTGGGGAGGGCACTCCGTCCTGGGCACAGAGGGGACGTGGGGAGGGCACTCCGTCCCGGGCACAGAGGGGACGTGGGGATGGCACTCCGTCCCGGGCACAGAGGGGACGTGGGGAGGGCACTCTGACCTGGGCACAGAGGGGACGTGGGGAGGGCACTCCGTCCTCCAGGGCACAGAGGGGACGTGGGGAGGGCACTCCGTCCTCCAGGGCCGGGAGGGGAAGCCGAGTCAGGCCAGGCCGTGAGCTGCTTCCAGAGGCTCCTGGAACCCCAGAGTGAGGTCCGGCCAGGGCTCCTGGGGCGTGTGCCGCACAGGGAGGAGAGGCGCTGGCGTGGCCTCAGGCTGCACACACCCGGCGGGGGGACCCTGCAGCTGCCACGGGCCCCCACAGCCCCAGCCCCAGGGTCCTCCCCAGCCCACCTTGCGGCCGCCTGGGCTGGGCCGGGACCTGGCAGCCTCCCAGGAGGCTCTGTGCTGTGTGCAGGAGGGGGACGGGGGGCTGGGCTCTGCGTCCTGACCCCCCCCCCCCGCTCTTCCCGCAGCTACGGGTTCCTGAGCTCCAGACGCCCGATGCCAGGAGGCCTGGGAGTCGGGCCTGGGTGAGTGTGGGGGGTGGGTGCCGGCCTCAGGCCTGGTCGCTGCTCCCTGGGCTCCCCCGCCCCTCCCCTCCAGGCTCTGCCCAGAGCAGCCCCGGCCCCTCCACAGCTTGGAGGGGCCCAGGGACTGCTGCCCTCAGCTCTGGCTCCAGCAGTGACCTCCCCGTGCCCTGCGGCCCCGACTCGGCCTCCCTGGAGCCCTTGAGTGGCCCCTGCTGGGCAGTGCTTAGTGAGCAGTGTGTGACGGGACAGGGACACCGGGACACAGTGCCAGGCCCGACACCCCAGGACGCCCGCTGTGACCGCTCAGACCCCGCTGCAGCCCCGCCCTGCGCTGTCCCCAGGCCCAGGTTCTGTGCACGTGGGCCCGGCCTCTGCTCCCGGTGCCAACCCCGTCTCCTGTGCTCTCCTTCTGCAGCGTGGCTGTTGGGGACCCCGACGGCCGGCCCGTGGTGGCCTTGTCCAGGTACAGTGGCCTCGTGCCGTCCCCCAGCTGTGCATCTGCCCTCTGCCTGGAGTCCCGCGGCCCCTTCCCGCTCTGCTCTGACCTCGCCCTCGTCCCGCGTGCCTGGGCGGCCGAGTGCAGCCTGCGGGTCTGCCCTGCTGCGGGTCCTGAGCTTTCTGAGGTGGCAGCCAGCAGCACGGGGAGCCCTGGCCAGGGTGTGGGGCCTGGGGCGGGGCCGCAGTGTGGGCGGGGTTTAGATGTGGGCGGGGCTGAAGCAGGGCGGGGTTTAAATGTGGGCGAGGCTGAAGTAGGTGGGGCTGAAGTGTGGGCGGGGCTGAAGTGGGGCGGGGCTGCAGTAGGATGGGGCTGAATTGGAGGCAGGGCTGCAATGTGGGTGGGGCTGGGGGCATGGCTGCAATGTGGGTGGGGTTTAAATGTGGGCAGGGCTGAAGTGGGGGCGGGGCCTGCCCCATGCCTGGCTCTGGGCTTATCTGTATTTATCTGTGGAACCCCCCCTGCACCTGCCATAGACCAGAGTCCTGGGGTGGGGGTTATCTGCCTGGCTGCTCCCTGGTCACTGCGGGGCTTCCTGAATCTTCATCTTCCCACCAGGCCCGACCCCGTGGACCTCTCCCTCCACATCTGCCTTTGGGGGCCCGTGGGGTTCAGGTGGGGGCCGTCAGAGCAGCTCCTGTGACCGCTGAGCTGGCCGTGGTCCTCGCCTCTGCTGCCCCTCCCTGCTGCTCCCTGGGCCATGTCCAGCCCCTCCCTGCCCACACGGACTCAGAGGGACCCCTTGGACCTCCCTGCAGCCTGCGGGGTCCGGTCCTCTCCCAGCTCACTGAGCCTGTCCTTCCCGGGGTCCCCGGATAGTGGCCGACAGGCACCGCCGGGCCTAGGCAGCGTGTGTGGGCCGTGCCATGCACACCCCCGTGCCTGCACCGCGGCCCTCCCGGCACTCACCGCGCGCTGTGTCCTGCAGGATGCTGTACCCCCAGCCAAAGGCGCTGACTCCCTCGTGAGTGCCGGGCGTGTCCTGGGGGTCAGGCAAGGGCGGGCGCTGGGCCGGGGGGGGGGGCGGGGGGGGGGCGTTCCCTCTCCCATCCTCTGCGGCCGAGCCTGGAGGCCCCGCAGTGCTCCTGTCCTGTTCTCTGGCCCTGGCCCGGCCCCTGCTGTCCGTGTCCCCCTGGGGCCTGGTGGGTGTGGGGGTCTTCCTACAGTGGGAGGGGCCTCCTGGTCCCGAGTGGGCAGCGGGGCTGGGGCGGGCTGAGCCGGCCGCGAGCCGCTGGCTGGAGTCTGGGTGTCCTCAGCTTGGTGTCCTGCCGAGTCCTCCGGAAGGGGCGGCCCTGGGGGCGGAGGCCGAGTCGGGGTCCCGGGTGGGGGCGGCTGTGTTGCCCACCCTCCTGCCGGCCCCGCGTTGCCGCGTGGCTGTCCCTGTGCAGACGGAGTGATGTCCTCGTGCTGACCCCCTGGCTGGCTCCCATCGTGTGGGAGGGGACCTTCAGCCCCGAGATCCTGGACGAGCAGTTCCGGCTGCAGAACGTGACCGTGGGACTGACCGTGTTTGCCGTCAAGAAGTGAGTGGGGGGGGGGGCGGACACCTCGGCCTCCACGCCCGCCTTGCACCCAGGACTCGCCTGGGTGGTGGTTTGCTCTCTGTGGGCAGTGGACACTGTCGCCCCAGGGCCAGCGCAGTGGATCCAGCAGGAGGGCTCAGGTGCAGGGGGGGAGTCTAACCTGCCCCACCCGTCAGAGCTGCCCTGGGGGGAGTCTAACCTGCCCCCCATCTGAGCTGCAGTGAACACACCCGCTGTGCCGCAGCTCCCTGCCCCCAGCTGGGGGCCCCTCCCCGACCTGGAGGAGAGGTTAAGTGGGGCGCAGCCATGGACACCCCTGGGACAAGCAGGACAGGGTGGCGTGTGCTGCTTGTGACCTCAGGAGGTCCTGTGTCCCCAGGGCCAGGTAAACCGTGGCCTCCTGGGGCAGGTGTGACCCCGCTCCCCATGGCCTCCTGGGACAGGTGTGACCCCGGCTCCCCATGGCCTCCTGGACGGGTGTGACCCTGCTCCCCGTGCCCTCTGGGGCAGGGGTGACCCCGCTTCTCGTGGTCTCCTGGGGCGGGTGTGACCCCGCTCCCGCCTGCCGTCGCCTCCCTGCAGGTACGTGGCTTTCCTGCGGCTGTTCCTGGAGACGGCGGAGCAGCACTTCATGGTGGGCCACCGCGTCACCTACTACGTCTTCACCGACCGGCCGGCCGACGTGCCCCACGTGCTGCTGCGGGAGGGCCGGCGGCTGGAGGTGCTGGCCGTGCGCAGCCACGCACGCTGGCAGGACGTGTCCATGCACCGCATGGAGATGATCAGCCGCTTCTCGGAGCAGCGCTTCCGCCACGAGGTGGACTACCTGGTGTGTGTTGACGTGGACATGAAGTTCCGGGACCGCGTGGGCGTGGAGATCCTCAGCCCGCTGTTTGGCACCCTGCACCCGGCCTTCTACAGTGCCGACCGCCGGGCCTTCACCTACGAGCGGCGGCCGCGCTCCCAGGCGTACATCCCCCCGGACGAGGGCGACTTCTACTACTTGGGGGGCTTCTTCGGGGGCTCGGTGGCCGAGGTGCAGCGGCTCACCAGCGCCTGTCACCAGGCCATGGTGCTGGACAAGGCCAACGGCATCGAGGCCGTGTGGCATGACGAGAGCCACCTCAACAAGTACCTGCTGTACCACAAGCCCACCAAGGTGCTGTCCCCCGAATACCTGTGGGACCAGCAGCTGCTGGGCTGGCCCTCGGTCATGAAGAAGCTGAGGTTCGTGGCTGTGCCCAAGAACCACAAGGAGATGCGGAGCCCGTGAGGGCTGGGGAGGGCGGGGCCTGGCCGCCTGCCCTCTCCCGGCCGCCCCGCGCCAGAAGTGGTTTTGGGAGAAAGGGGGCAGGGGCTCCACTTCCTCTCCCCGTGGAGAGAGACGGCTGCAGCCGAGCTGCCCAGCCCACGCCCAGGCAGGCCCAGCTCTCTGCCCCCCCAGAGACTCACACAGCCACGTGACACACACACAGGTACACGGACATGCACAGCCATGTGCACGTGGACAGGGACATGCAAACAAGGATACACACACAGCCATGTGCACGTGGGCATGCACACTGATACAGGGATATGCACAGCCACGTGCACGTGAACACACATGGATACATGGCCATGCAAACAGCCATGTGCACGTGGACACACAGCCATGCACATGGACACACACACGTGGACACACACACTCAGCCCCGGCGCTTTCTCCAGCGCAAGTTCCCAGTGGCCACCAGCAGCTCCCGCCGAGTGTGCCCGGGCCCTGTGCCGGGCGGAGGCCGTGGTCTGGGACAAGGCCTCAGGCGTGTGCAGAGACTGTCGAGGTTCGGGGGGCCGGGTTCCTCCTGTGCTGCCTCTAAGGATCCCATCACCTCCAGCTCTGTGACCCATTCGCGTTCTCTTTTGTGGACCGTGTGGTGTGTGTACTGTGTGGTTCACGTGTGTGTTGTATGTGTAGTGTTTCTGTATTGTGTATGTAGCAGTGCACTGTGCACATTGTGTGTGCATGTGTGTGTCACGTGTGTGTCACGTGTGGACGCTCAGCTGCTCCAGTGCCCTTTGTGGAGAAGACGACCCTTCCTCCACTGCACTGCGTTTGAGACCAGCGTTGTGACGTGGTAGGCTAAGACTCCACGTGCGGTGCCGGCGTCCCATGTGGGCGCCAGTTCAAGACCTGGCTGCTCCACTTCTGATCCAGCTCTCTGCTGTGGCCCGGGAAGGCAGTGGAAGATGCCCAAGTCCTTGGGCCCCTGCACCCGTGTGGGAGACCCGGAAGAAGCTCCTGGCTCCTGGCTTCAGATCGGCTCAGCTCTGGCCGTTGTGGCCATCTGGGGAGTGAACCAGCAGATGGAAGACCTCTCTCTCTCTATTTCTGCCTCTCTGGAACTCTGTCTTTCAAATAAATAAGTAAATCTTAAAAAACAACAACAACAACAACAAAAACAAACAAACAAACAAACAAACAAAAACCAGCAGAAGGATGGCACCAGTGAGAAGCGGCAGCCGCCCTTGCTCGGGCATCGCGGCGGAAGCCACAAAGGACCGCGTGACTCCTGTGGTTTCGGGACACAAACGTAAAAACTGGGCGGAGGATTTTATGGAAGGGGCCTGATGGAAACTGCTCAAGGAATCTGTGAAACTGCACCTGCACTAGGAGTGACCCCCAGGGGTCTCCACCTCCACCTCCCATTACGCCCGTGCAGGACAGGGAGCTTCCCCGGGGAAGACGGGCAAGCTGGTCGCACCCAGGTGCCTGTGCGGATGGGAAGGAGCCCGGAGAGCAGCCACAGCTCCCTGCAGGAAGTGCTCCCAGCTCCGGTCTCCCAGGGCCTTCACAAAGCGGCAAGGGCCCCCCGCCTTTCCCAGAACTCACGCGGGGCTTGTCAGGCCCTGGGGATGAGCCGGCAGAGACCCCTGCAGGAAGGTAGAAACAGCCCACCAGACCCCAAAGAAAAACATAGGCAAACCGCCAGGAAACAAAGCGAAGCCGTCTCAGTCGTCCCCTCGCTCCACCAGAATGGGAACAGGAGCCCCCTCCCAGCTCTCCCCGGGCCCCTCCCGGCTCTCCCCTGGCCCCTCCCGGCTCTCCCCGGACCCCTCCCGGCTCTCCCCGGACCCCTCCCAGCTCTCCCCGGACCCCTCCCGGCTCTCCCCGGGAGGCCTTTCCACATTCAGGCAACAGTGCTCTCTGGCATCGCAGGCTCTGCACAGGCCTGGACACCAGCCCATCCCCCTTGCACAAATCGGGAACACAGGTGCTACTTGAAGCCTGGAAAGACCCCGCTCACTCCCACGTGGAAAAACCCGCTCCCTACCTCCCTTTCGGCCCCACCGGCTGGAGCCAGCACAGCAGGGTGAAGCCATCCCACCCTGGAGACCAGCGAGACCCTGAGCCAAAGACCCGCACCTGCCCCTTAAACGGCGCAGAGAAGCCAAGGCGCTTCCCACGCCACCCTCTTCTCTTGCTGCTGCCCACGTCCCAGCTGCACCCCGAGATGACCCTCACCCTGGATAGGGCCACTCCAGGCTGTGGTCAGTTTATGACCCAATGCTTCCCACGGCCGCTCCTGTGGGGTTTGCACAGAGACTAGGGCTCATGTGGGGCAGCGTGGCCAAACTCTAAAGGAATGAGCTCAGAGGGGTTCGTGTACAATTCAACATCTGCTGGCTGTCAGGAGTCCACACATCAGTTTGAAAACACAGCCTCGGGGCCGGGCTGTGGTGCAGTGAGTTGAGTCACCGCCTACGGTGCCGGTGCCTGTGCCGGTGCCGGCATCCCATATAGGCACCGGTTCTAGCCCTGGCTGCTCCACTTCCCATCCAGCTCTCTGCTGTGGCCTGGGAAAGCAGTAGAAGATGGCCCAAGTCCTTGGGCCCCTGCACCCACGTGGGAGACCTGGGAGAAGCTCCTGGCTTCGGATTGCCCATCTCTAGCTGTTGCAGCCATTGGGGAGTGATCCAGCAGATGGAAGCGCTTGCGCTCTCTCTCTCTCTCTCTCTTTCTCTCTCTCTGCCTCTTATGTCTTAATTCTACCTCCCAAATAAATAAATAAACCTTTTTTTAAAAAAAAAAAAGACAGCATCTCACACCCTGCCCCACCCCATTAAACCTCACTGCCATGCTCACCACTGTCTCACGCCTGAATTCTCCACTCTGCAGAGAACACGGGGACCTGCGGTGTGGGGGTGGGTAGATGAGGTCCCAGGGCGGGAGCCAAAGCTGGAGAGGGTAAGGTGGTGGGTGTGGAATCCCCGGGGCTTTGGGGGCTGTCAAAGGGCAGAGCATGGCCCCTCCAGGACCTGAGCTGTGGGCTGTGGGGAGAGCTCTCCTGAGCCCGGGCACTGCCGGGCTGCTGCGTTCCTGTCCTGGCCGTGGACCTGGCCAGCTGCCCAGCCAGTCCTGGGCAAATCAGAAACCCGCCCAGGAGGCACAGGTGGGTAAAGAGCCAGCTTCTTCCTGCAGGTGGATCTGGCTCCGAGTCCGAGCGCCGGCTGGGCCGACCTCTGCCTCGCATCGGCCTTTGTCTCCACCTCCGGATCCCCGGCTTGCGGGGCCCTGAGCAACCATGGACGGCCGAGGTGAGCGGAAGCGGCGTGGGCCCCGGAGCTGGGCTGCTGTGCCCTCTGCGGTGCCTGACCGTCTCAACAGCTCCAGCCGGAGGCTCAGAGACGGCCTGGCCAGCAGAGTGGGCAGAGCCCGGGGGTCTGGGGGCTGCTGTGTGGGGCTAGGTCTGCGAAGGGAGGGAGGCGATTGAAGGCAGGACGCAGCTGTGGCCGAGTTAGGGCAGGGGGCGGACCCTTGGCCAAGACATCCTGCTGGGAGGGCAGTGCCCTGTCCCCCTGTCGCCTGCCCCCTGGACGGCCCCCACCCCTGGCCGTGAGGGCACAGAGGACAGAGCCAGCGGTCAGCTGGGGTCTCCTCCTGTTATGACCTTGGCCCAGAAGAGCCAGGACCACGGTGCCTCCAGGGGAAAGCAGGCACCTGCTGGGGGAGCTAGGGGCGTGGGGTAGAGATGGCCGAGGGGAGGAGGCATCCTTGGGGCTGCCCGGGGTCAGTTATCCTGCAGCCAGGGAGGGCCGGGCAGGAGAGGGTGTGGGGAGGGAGGGGTGGGGAAGGAAGGGCAGGGTGGTCCGACAGCAGGAGACAGGTCCAGCCTGTTCTCCCTGCCCCTACAGGCTCCCCGGCATGGGGCTCCACAGATGGAGGCCGGGCCACTTCTGACCTCTGGCTGCTGTGCACAACTCATGGGTCAAGTGTGTGCTGGTGTTAGAGTTGGATTGCTCTTGCCACCCCAAAAACGCTCCAAGAGACCTTCTCTCATGCATTTAACAAAGGGTAAGGTTTATTGATGATCTGACATGTCGGGGCCCCCGTCCCAGTACAGGCGAGCGGCCCCAAATAGTCTTGGGTTGGGGTTTTTATACACGTTTAAACAAAGAAAATCAATCATCGCATAGATCAGACAGAGGTATAGGGTAAACAATTGATACAAGTTAAGTGATTTTACAACCAGTTGATTTATGAATACAGGGAGTACAGGATATCGAGTAAGGGCCTGATGAGACCTCAGAGAACCATATGGCCTATACAGGGAGTATCAAAAAGCCTCCTATTGTCAAAAGGGAGGGCCACACAACAAACACAACAAGGTTGCAGGAACTGCCTTGATGATACCTAGGAATGCAGCCGAATGGCGATAAGGGACACATGGTGGGGTCAGGGTTCCAGGAGGCAGAGATATACGGTGACTTCTTCTATCTTACTTAGGTGAAACTAAGGTTACGCTCACATTGGGGTAATTTACTGACTAATTAACTTTATAGAGAATGGCTATGCAGAGCAAGTCTAATGAGGTCAGGAAAGTTCACCAGAGGAGGTTGGGGGGGGAGCAGCTTTTAACTTTTTAACCCTTCACTGGGTGGGTGCCGGCCCCCGCGCTGGCAGTGAGCCGAGCCTGCTTGCTGCTCTGAGAGTCAGGAGCCCGTCTCGAAGGCGGAGCTGAGGCGAGCTGCCGGGTGGACTTGGGGCGCAAGGGAGGGAAGCTCGAGGAGACCCGGGCTCTCAGGGCGCTCCACTGGGGGTGGGGTGGCCCGGGAAGCTGGGCGTGCTTCCGGGGGGGGGGCGGTGCGGTGAGCAGTGGTATCCAGTGCAGAGCTGCACGGGGTCAGGGCTGGGACACAGGGTGGAGGCTCCGGGCGGTGCGTGCAGGTGCGGGAGCCAGCGTGGGGCCACACCTGCGCCTCCAACGCTTGTCTCACGGGAGGAGGAAGAGCAAGGGCCAGAGGGCAGGGTGCTGGGGAAGCCAGCCAAGGCCGGAGAAGGTTCTGGAAGCTCAAGCGTGTCCTGGGGGTCGGGCAAGGGCGGGCGCTGGGCCTGGGAGGGGGGCGTTCCCTCTCCCGTGCTCTGCTGCCGAGCCTGGAGGCCCCGCAGTGCTGCTGTCCTGTTCTCTGTCCCTGGCCCGGCCCCTGCTGTCCTCATCCCCCTGGGGCCTGGGGGCTGTGGGGGGGGTCTTCCTACAGTGGGAGGGGCCTCCTGGTCCCGAGTGGGCAGCGCACCTGTCACCAGGCCATGGTGCTGGACAAGGCCAACGGCATCGAGGCCGTGTGGCATGACGAGAGCCACCTGAACAGGTACCTGCTGTACCACAAGCCCACCAAGGTGCTGTCCCCCGAGTACCTGTGGGACCAGCGGCTGCTGGGCTGGCCCTCGGTCATGAAGAAGCTGAGGTTCGTGGCTGTGCCCAAGAACCACGAGGAGATGCGGAGCCCGTGAGGGGCTGGGGAGGGCGGGGCCTGGCCGCCTGTGCTCCCTCCTGGCCGCCCCGCGCCAGAAGCGGTTTTGGGAGAAAGGGGGCAGGGGCTCCACTTCCTCTCCCCGTGGAGAGAGACGGCTGCAGCCGAGCTGCCCAGCTCATGTCCAGGCAGGCCCAGCCCTCTGCACCCCCAGAGACACGCACAACCACGTGGACACGCACAGAGGTACACGGACTTGCACAGCCACATGCACGTGGACACACATGTGGGTACAGGGACATGCAAACAAGGATACACACAGCCATGTGCACGTGGACACAGAGTTACACACAGAAAAGACACACACACAGACATGCACATACATGCACACACAGAACATGGCACACACATGGACATGGTCTTGCACATACAGGCACACACATGGGCACACACAGGCATACATACACAGACGTGCACACATATGGAGACAGGCACAAACAGCCCTAGTCTGTGCCTCGGGCACAGGCCCCCCAGCGGCTGCCAGCACCGGCGTTGTGCCCGGCTGCAGGGTCTTAGTCCACCCGAACGAGGATGGACTGGGTCCGAAGAAAGGTAAGTGTGCTGCTCGCCCGTTCCCCAGCCTCCCGACCCCGGAGACAGACGTAGCGGGGAGTCAGGTCAAGCAAGCAAGAACTCGGTTTATTGCACATGTAGCAAAGCCTTTTAAAGCACAAGACTGCAGGATTACTGGGGCAGGGCAAAAGGACCAACCAATTACTTAAAAGGTCATTTTAGGGGTGACTTTCTACAGGACCAGCCACTTGTCTGTACTCTCATCATCAGTTGTCATCACCTGATGCTGCGCGGCCAATCAGCTTTGGTGGTAAACGACTTTGGGCACCGCCCACCTTACTTACTGTGGGCGCCATCTTTGAATTGCCTCGTGTGCCTAATTTCCCCACACCCGGCCTTCCCTGTCCTCTGGCTGACCATCCTGCCACAAGCAGTCCTGGGTGTGCAGGGCTATTCAGGGCTGAAAGCCTTGTGGGATAAACCCTCTGCGGCTCCTGCAGACGGAATGAGGCTAGGGGACAGCCTGGCCTCAGAGCAGCCCGCAGCCCCGGTCGGGGTGTCTGGGGCGCTCTCAGAACCAGAGCTGCAGATCCAGTCTTTGACCTCGTGACTTCTGGGCCCCTCCAAGCCTTCAAAGGCCTTGGCGCTCATCTCAGAGATAATAACTAATTAGGTTCACTTAGCGTATATAAAATGTGGTATCAAGTTTCAAAATCATAAACTTTAACAATGTAAACTTTTACATTTATATATGTATCACATTGTTGTAAATATTTTAATGAGTGTATGATACTCGGGAAAGCAAATTTGTAGATTCCACGCCTTCTGTGTAAACATCGCTGGTTCTGTAGCCCGGTGCTTCTCTTCCAGATTCAAGACGCCTTGCCCTGTGCCTGGAGATTCAGGCCGTTTCCATTTGCCTCAATTAATTCCCCTAAAATTCAGGTCTTTCCTGGTGGAAATGCGACTGTCTCCATGAGTTCACTAGAAGTCTCTCGTCCTCATAACAAAATATAATGAAAAACATCGGCATTGGTAAGACAACTTACAGAAATAATCAACCAACAAACTAGAATATTGGAATTTTAGAGCATAATTTTGTTCATTGCTTTATTTTTTTTTAAGATTTATTTTATTTATATGAAAGTCAGAGTTACAGAGAGAGGCCTTCCATCCCCAAATTGCCACAATGGCCAATCCCAAGCCAGGAGCCAGGAGCTTCCTCTGGGTCTCCCACATGGGAGCAGAGACCCGGGCATGTGGGCCATCTTCTGCTGCTTCCCCAGGCCACAGCAGGGAGCTGGATTGGAAGTGGAGCAGCCGGGACTTGAGCAGGTGCACATACGGGATGCTGACATTGGGAATTTAATTTTCTTTCTTTTTTTTTTTTTTTGTTTTTGTTTTTGTTTTTGTTTTTGACAGGCAGAGTGGACAGTGAGAGAGAGAGAGACAGAGAGAAAGGTCTTCCTTTTGCCGTTGGTTCACCCTCCAATGGCTGCCGCGGCTGGCGCGCTGCGGCCGGCGCACCGCGCTGATCCGATGGCAGGAGCCAGGAGCCAGGTGCTTTTCCTGGTCTCCCATGGGGTGCAGGGCCCAAGCACCTGGGCCATCCTCCACTGCACTCCCTGGCCACAGCAGAGGGCTGGCCTGGAAGAGGGGCAACCGGGACAGAATCCGGCGCCCCGACCGGGACTAGAACCCGGTGTGCCGGCGCCGCTAGGCGGAGGATTAGCCTAGTGAGCCGCGGCGCCGGCCAGGGAATTTAATTTTCTAATTGACGTGGGAGTCACATACTCTGTACTGAATTCCCACACAGGACCCCTATCCTGGAAGAGATGTGTCGTTGCAGGAGTTAATGCTAAACCTCCTTCCCAGAAATGCTGCTTGTCTTCAGCCCTCCAGGTGGGCGATGTTCTTACCTCCCTCCAGCTTTCGGTGGTTCCTGAATGTCCGTGCTTGGCAGGGATTTGCTCCTACCCCAGGTGCTTCTCCCAGGTTCTTTGCTCCCAAGGTGAAGTTGTGTCGATGCCAGCAAGCACTGGGGCAAGTCCAGCTGGATGGTCTTCCTGCTGAAATAAGAGAGCAGATCCTCAAGTCTGGGGTGAGGGCATTGCTGCATGGGCCCCACCTGCTGTCCCCAGCGCCCTCCTCTTAAAGGAAAGACAGCATTTCTCACTGACGTCCATCCTCACAGCCAGAAGTCAGGTGGGGACTGAAACTTGTTATTGGCAAATCACTCATAGAGTCCTGGTTCTGTGGGATTCTCCCAGAAACACCCCAATTTGCTGGCTTTCTGGCCAAATGGGGAATCTAGAATGGACAGGATCTCAGGGCTGTTATTCTGTTCCACCGTATCGTGTCAAATCCCCACACTACACTGACACAGACGCCTGATGGAATCATGCTGCCAAGTTCTAGACCTAAAGGATGCTTCCTTCTGCCTACCATTCAATCAAGACTCCCAGTATCTGTTCATCTTTGAGTGGACTGATCTGTCCTCAAACACAACTAAATACTACACATGGGCAGTCCTCCCTCAGGGCCTCAGGGACAGCCCTCACCTACGGAGAACGCCCTCGCAAAGAGTCGTAGGGACGCCACAGACAATGAAACTCCTAAGGACCTTTCTGGGAATGGAAGGTTTCTGCAGGATTTGGATTCCAGAATGTGGGTTAATAGCTAAATCCTTCTGTGAGGCCTTAAAAAGTTATGAAAGAGCTGCTTAATCGGGTAGGAAAACAACCTAAGGCTTTTCAAAAGATTATAGACCTACTAAGAGACTCCAGTACTAGGACTCCCGAATATAGACAAGCTTCCCACTCTATCTGTATCAGAGAAATGGGGAATGGCTCTGGATGCACTCACCCTGAAATTGGGTCGGTGTTCACAACCAGTGCCGAATTTTTAAGCAACTAGGTTCAGTGGACACAGGCTAGCCTGCATGTTTCAAAAAATATTTATTTATTTCAAAGTCAGAGTTACACAGAGAGAGGAGAGGCATAGGTAGAGGCAGAGAGAGAGACAGAGAGAGAGAGAGAGAGAGAGAGGGGTGTCTTCCATTCGCTGGTTCACTCCCCAGTTTGCTGCATCAGCCGGAGCTGAGTGCATCTGAAGCCAGGAGCCAGGAGCTTCCTCCAGGTCTCCCACGTGGGTGCAGGGGCCCAAGGACTTGGACCATCTTCCACTGCTTTTGCAAGCCATGGCAGAGAGCTGGATCAGAAGTGGAGCAGCCAGGACTCAATCCAGTGCCCACATAGGATGCCAGCACTGCAGGCGGTGGCTTCACCTGCTCCACCACAGCGCTGGCCCCAAGTCTGTGTGTTTAAGGGCAGCCGCTGCTATAGTGCGTTTAATGGAGGATACGTACGACCAGGCTGGCTTTAAGCCAAAACTTGAAGTTCAAACTCTGCATCACGTACAAGGAGTTCTAGAGATGAAAGACAGAGTGGCTACCAGAAAGGCAGCTTCCTGAATACCAGGTTGGACTCACTTCTGATAACTCCCAAAGCAAACCCACTCCTTCACCCAGCTACTCGGCCGCCATCCAAGGGACTGGAAATCCAGCTCTCTCTGTGTGCAGACCCTAGAACAGGTTTATCCTAGCAGACCTGGTCTGCGAGCAGGACCTCGGGAAAATCCACGGAAGGCAGCACTTCCGGGAACGCAGCAGGGAGAAAGGCAGACGTGCAGCAGTGGGTTCTGCACGGGGGAAGAGCTCAGGCGGCACCCAGGGCCCACGCACTGCCTTAACCAGAGCTTACAGTCGGACACCGACAGAGTTGATATTTAACCAGACTCCAAACACGCGTTCCTTGTGTTACACACACACCAGGTGGTTTGCAAAGGCAGAGCGTTGCTGACTGCAAAGCACGCCCCATTCAGCACGGGACGAGACTCTGCCTCTCCTCCACGACTTCGGGGCCTCTGGAAGTGGCCGCTGTCCATGTTCGGGGAAACCAAAAGGGAACGGAGCCAAAGCAGCAGCGAGAATACCCCAGAAAGCTGCCGCTCGGAGGTTGGGAAGCGGCCATAGTACTTCAGCCTGTAGGGGGAGCTGCAACTCCTGACTGCGCCAAGCCCGAGCTAGTGCAAGACCCAAGGTTGTTAGGGAACCATTCATGGAGAAAGCAATTGCAGCGCCGTTTGAAACAAAGTAACTGTAGCGCCATTTGAAACAAAGTAACTGTGCAGTAGCCAGCTTGAAAGAAAAGTAGAAAGGTAACCACCCTAGCTGGTAAGATTTGAAAACCGACAGCCTAACTAGACCGCCTAACCACAAACTGTCGTTGCCATGACTACGGGACCCTGGGGGGGTCGGAATGTGGGCGGGGCTAGCCTCTAGAAACTGTATATAAGGGGACCCTCAGCCGCTGTAAACCAGAGGTTGCTCAGCCTCTGCCCGGTCCATAGTGCCTAGTGCCCGCGGGGAGAAGCTCCTGGTCCCTAGTGCCTAGTGCCCACGGGGAGTAGGCTTGAGTGATCTCTCCTCCTAGTCGCCCAGAGTATCAATAAAGTGTGTTTAGCTTGACCTTCCTCAGTCTCCTCGACTCTTCCTTTGTGGTAACCCGGCCAGTTCCCGAAGAGGGAGATCCTGACACAAGGTGACCAAAAAGATCCAACCATTAAAAAAAAAAAAAAAAAAAAAACTTGATAAATTAGATTTCAACAAAATTAAAGCCTTCTCTTCAAAGGAAGAAAAATGAAGAAAAAGTGAACAAACCAGAGACTAAGAAGGAGTATTTTGTCTGGCAGAGGACAGGAGACAAGAAGGAGCGCCCAGTCTCTTGGAAGGGGCCGGCTCGGGGACAGGAGCAGGGCTGGGCCCTCTAGAAGCCTCTCAGGAATAGGCGACCTCATCCCTGGTTTGTGGCTGTGCCCCAAAACCACACGGAGATGCGGAGCCTGTGAGGGGCTGGGGAGGGCAGGGCCTGCGCTCCCTCCCAGGCTGCCCTGCACCAGAAGCGGTTTTGGGAGAAAGGGGGCAGGGGCTCCACTTTCTCTCCCCGTGGAGAGAGATGGCTGCAGCCGAGCTGCCCAGCTCACGTCCAGGCAGGCCCAGCCCTCTGCCCCCCCAGAGACACGCACAGCCACGTGCACGTGGACACACACATGGGAACATGGACATGCAAACAAGGATACACACACAGCCATGTGCACGTGGACAGGCACACAGGTGTACACTGAACAAGGACACAGACACAGCCATGTGTACATGAACACACATGGATACATGGAAATGCAAACAGCCACATGCATGTGGACACGCACATGGGAACATGGGCGTGCACACAGCCATGTGCACATGGACATGCACACGGGTACAGGGAGACGAACACGGGCACAAACACAGAGACAGACACATGGACACACACACAGGTACACAGACATGCACACAGCCATGTGCACGTGGACATGCACACGGGTACAGGGAGATGAACACGGGCACAAACACAGAGACAGACACATGGACACACACACGGGTACACAGACATGCACACAGCCATGTGCACGTGGACATGCACACGGGTACAGGGAGACGAACATGGGCACAAACACAGAGACAGACACATGGACACACACACGGGTACACAGACATGCACACAGCCATGTGCACGTGGACATGCACACGGGTACAGGGAGATGAACACGGGCACAAACACAGAGACAGACACATGGACACACACACGGGTACAGGGACATGCACACAGCCATGTGCACGTGGACATGCACACGGGTACAGGGAGATGAGCACGGGCACAAACACAGAGACAGACACATGGACACACACACGGGTACAGGGACATGCACACAGCCATGTGCACGTGGACATGCACACGGGTACAGGGACACGAACATGGGCACAAACACAGAGACAGACACATGGACACACACACGGGTACACAGACATGCACACAGCCATGTGCACGTGGACACACACACGGGTACAGGGACATGCACACAGCCACGTGCATGTGGACACAGCCACGGACATGCACACACAGACACACATGAACACACACACAACGGAACACAGTCCCAGTGGGCACCTCTGGCCCATGATCCCCAGTGGCCTCCACGCCAGCTTCCACCAAGTGGGTCCTGGGCCCCTCTGGGACGAGGCCACGGTGCCGTCTTCCTGACTCGGGGCCCAGACGGAGCCTTCATCTCCTTCGTGAGGGACTTAAAAGCGCATCGTCGGGGTCGGCTGTTCTCTCTCTGCGTCTAAGAATCGCATCATTTTGTCTTTTACATTCAGTTCTGTGACTCGTTTGGAGCTCGTTGTGAAATGTTTGTGTGCAGTGTGTGGTATATGTGTGTGTGTGTGTGTGTTGTGTGTAGCTGCATGTATTGTGTTGGACACTGTGTAGTGTCTGTGGTATGTATACTGTGTATGCATTCTGTGTAACATGCATTGCGTGTGTAGTGTGTTTTATGTGTCTTGTGTATGTGTATGGTGAGTGGAGTGTGTGGTGTGTAGAGTGTATCTGTATGGTGTGTAGCATGTGTGTTGTATGTGCAGTGTTGGAGTGTGTAGTGTGTGTAGTAGGTATCGTGTGTCTGGGTGTATGTGTAGTGTGTGTAGTAGGTAGTGTGTGTCCGGGTGTATGTGTAGTGTGTGTAGTAGGTAGTGTGTGTCTGGGTGTATGTGTAGTGTGTGTAGTAGGTATCACATGTCCGGGTGTATGTGTAGTGTGTGTAGTAGGTATCACATGTCTGGGTGTATGTGTAGTGTGTGTAGTAGGTATCACGTGTCTGGGTGTATGTGTAGTGTGTGTAGTAGGTATCGTGTGTCTGGGTGTATGTGTAGTGTGTGTAGTAGGTATCGTGTGTCTGGGTGTATGTGTAGTGTGTGTAGTAGGTAGTGTGTGTCCGGGTGTATGTGTAGTGTGTGTAGTAGGTAGTGTGTGTCTGGGTGTATGTGTAGTGTGTGTAGTAGGTATCACATGTCCGGGTGTATGTGTAGTGTGTGTAGTAGGTATCGCGTGTCTGGGTGTATGTGTAGTGTGTGTAGTAGGTATCACATGTCTGGGTGTATGTGTAGTGTGTGTAGTAGGTATCGTGTGTCTGGGTGTATGTGTAGTGTGTGTAGTAGGTAGTGTGTGTCCGGGTGTATGTGTAGTGTGTGTAGTAGGTAGTGTGTGTCTGGGTGTATGTGTAGTGTGTGTAGTAGGTATCGCGTGTCTGGGTGTATGTGTAGTGTGTGTAGTAGGTATCACATGTCTGGGTGTATGTGTAGTGTGTGTAGTAGGTATCGCGTGTCCGGGTGTATGTGTAGTGTGTGTAGTAGGTATCACGTGTCTGGGTGTATGTGTAGTGTGTGTAGTAGGTAGTGTGTGTCTGGGTGTATGTGTAGTGTGTGTAGTAGGTATTGCGTGTCTGGTGGGTTCTGTGTGTGTGTACTGTGTGTCTGTGTGTATTGTATGTGTGCTGGACGTGAACTGAGTAGTGTGTCTGTTGTGTGTTGTGTGTGCAGTGCTTGTAGAGCGTAGCGTTTGTGTGTAGTGCGTGCATCACGTGTGTAGTAGGTTCTGCGTGTGTCACATGTGCGGTGGGTGCACTGTGTGTGTGTTCTGTTTGCGTGTCTCCCTTGTGGGTGCGCCGTTGCCCCACACACTGATGAGGAAGACAAGCCTCTACGGTGTTGCATTTGCTGGCTGCACTTCTGTGTGCATATTTTGGGTTCTTACATCTGGTTCATGAAGATGCACTGGCCCTGGGTGGGGGGCCTTGGGAGGAGGGCGGCTGATCCGTGGCCAGGACCATCCCTGGGCCATCCCTGGCCGGCTGTTTCCACACCGCAGATCTGGGCCCCAGGCTGGCCCGGCCGTGGTGAAGCAGCTGCGGTGGCCGCAGACCCAGCCCCGGTGCAGCCTCGGTGCCTGGTCCCCTCAGGGCCACCACCCCCAGAGCCCTCCTTCCCCTCCCACACCCTTTGTGTTCAGTTCTCTTCCTGGGGGTGTCCCTCTCACTCATGTGATGCAGCCCACTCCCCTCTCCCACCCCACCCAGCACCCAGCTCCCCTGGGGGCACCCACAGCCATCCTGGGGCAGGGAGGGAGGCCCTGCTTGTCCAGGGAGCATCGGCTGCTGGGTGGGGCCAGGGACCCAGGGAAGCAGGGATGCTGCCGTGGGCTGGGCTGGCGCCCCCTGGTGGTCAGCAACAGGGCTCTGAGGGCACACACAGTGGCTGCGTGGGACCCTCTGTGTCCCCAGCTGTGACCCGGGTTCCCAGCGCTCACTAGAGGGAGCTGTGGAGCTGTGGAATGTGGCGCCCTGGGGCTCCGGGCACACTCTGAGAGTTGGGGGGGGGGGAAGGGGGTGAGGACCCCACACGTGAGGGCTGCACACGGGGAGGGTGGCCTTTCCCCCAGCGAGGCTGTAATGCCACGAGCCTCGTCACCATCCGTCCTTGTGACCGGAGCTGCGACAGTGCCCGTCCCTGTGTCCCGTGCCTGGGACAGGGGCAGGAGAAGTCCAGCAGTGAGGGACAGCGAGGTGGTGCAGGCAGCGGGGTCCACGGCACTGAAGAGAAGTGGGCGGGGCCAGGAGGCACCTGGGTGGTGACCTGCCAGTGTCCAGGTGAAAACTGACCCTGGATGCCGGTGTGGAAGCTGAGCCACACCGAAGCCGGGAGACTGGAGCTCCATGCTGGTCTCCCACGTGGGCGACGGGACTGAAGGGCTTGAGCCATCCCCTGCCCCTCCCCAGGCTGTGCACCCACAGGGAGCTGGACTGCAAGCAGTGGGGCTGTGACTGCAAACAGCACTGAGACACCAGACGCAGGTGTCCCAACCGGCACTGTCAGGGACCCGGGGACGTGGAGACCCTCGTCCTCCCGCCCTGGGGCTGGACGTGCTGCAGCCACCGCGAAGTCCACCAGGCGGCGCTCACAGGCGGCGCCCCCCCCCCCCCCCCCCCCGCGCCTCGCCCGGGGCCGCTGGAATCCAGGTCCCCAGCACCTGAAGGCTCAGAGCAGCATCGCTCCCAGGACCGAGACCACAGCAGCCCGATGCGTGTCCCTGGGAACCCTAACCCGATTCTGCACGCAACGGAGCTCCGCTCAGCCACTGGCGAGTTTGGGGCACACGTGCCGACACGGATGATTTGGGGCACACGTGCTGGCACGGATGAGCCTTGGGAACTGTGGCTCAGGAAGAAAGCCTGGCAGAGGATCCCGCGTGACCCGAGCCCCTTCAGAGGCCCCTTGTGACCTGATCTCTCTAGGGATGCCCTGGACAGAGACACCAGGCCAGCGCTGCAGCTGTCACTCTAGGATCGTTCTGGGTCTGGCTCACAGATGATGGGGCCCAGAGGGAATGGGATGGAGGGTAAGTGGGGTCCCCAGGGTTCTCGGGGACATCATGTCAGGAAGCAGAACTCCAGAGCCAGGGCACTGGAGGCATACAGGCAGACAGCTGTTAGAGGCCTTGGGCTGCAGGGGGCGCTGTCCAGCCCTGAGCACAGGCGAGTCCAGCCGGGCTGGCACTGTGCTTGGACTCCCAGGTCTACCACGAAAGTGGCAGTGTGCTGACATCACCCTGGCTGGAGCTGACCTCTGGGCGGGGACCAGCGATGCCTGGGGGCTCCTGGGCCCAGGCGGGTGCAGGCTCCCGGGGAGAAGGCAGGGTGGGGCAGGGGGAGCACAAGGAACCCTTGTTGTCACCCCCCAGAGTGCATGGTGAGCCCCTCCCACCAACACCACCCTCACTTTCAGACAAGGACCCACAGGGCCCCGCCCAGGTGCTGGCTGCTGACCCCGGCCAGCGCCGCCCACTCACTCACAGGCTCCAGGAAACACGGTGAGCTCACCACCTGCTCTGCAGCAGGGGGCCTGTGTGGGGAGGGGCGGGAGTCCTGCTCCAGGGCAGCCCAGAGCCGGATAAATGGGCAGCAGGGAGGCGGGCAGCACAGGGCAGCGGGGCCGGGACCATGCAGCTGCTCCTGCTGACGGCCGGGCTGGGCCTGCTCTCTGTGCTGGGAGCCCAGGGCCCTCAGCTGATCCCTGCCCCCGCTCGGGAGGTGAGAGACGCGGGGAGACACTCACCACCCTGCTGCCCTCTCTGCCCCCGCCCCTGCCCCGTCCCTAACAGCAGCTTTGCCCTGGGCCTCTGGGTGACTCCCTCAGCTGCTGGCTCCGTGGCTGAGGCCGTCCTGGGTGCAGGTGCAGGCCCAGGTCCCGGTGCCTGCCTTGCCCCTCGCATGGAGGGACGACCCCGTCCCCACCCAGCCTCTGCCCCCCACTGCTCGCCCAGCTGAGGGCCCCATTCCCGGCTCAGCCCGGCCCCTGCTGTCCCCTCCCAGCTTGTAGGCCGATGGCACATCAAGCTCTGGGTGGGGACCTTTCCCATTCCGGCCAAGAGGAGGAGCCACCCTATACCTCCCTTCAGCCTTGGCATGAACGAGCTCCGGAAGCTGGAATTCAGGATGAACCTCACGTGAGCCCCTGCCCGCGGCCCCCCCACCCCCCAGTGCAGCCCCCGCCCTCCTGGCCCAGCTGCCCTGAGCTCAGCTTCCCTCCTTCCTGCTCGGTCTGGGTTGTCTCCCGCCACCCCTGCCACTTGTCGGGACCCTGTCCCTGCTGGGCCTCGCTCCCCTCGGCTGCCTGTGGCGCCCCATGCTGGGCAGCGGAGAATCTGTCCCTGAGCAGCCGGGGCTGTGGGTGCTGGGCTCCCTGCTGTGCGGACCAGCGCCTGGGCCCTGCCAGGGAGGAGCCTGGGTGAGGGCCAGCAGCACCCGCGGAAGAGGCGGGCAGGTCCCTCGTGGGGGCTCCTGGTCTGGACAACAGAGCTGCCTGGGAATGAGAATTCAGAGACCAGGACAGGACCCGACGGCCGCGGGGGACACAGGGGTACAGGGGCCTCAGGTCGATGCCCGCTGGCTTGGCGGGAAATGGCTGGGCTGTGGGGGCACCAGGCCGTCCTGACCTCGAGTGCCACCTGGCCGTGGGCTCTGTACCTGCCCGGGGTCTCTGGGGCCGGGGCCACAGGGAGCACACGGGGAGGGGCACGGAGTCCCCGGGAGGCCACGTGCAGGGCCGTGTCCTGCAGCGTCGGGCAGGACACGCCAGGCCGCCCGTGGCCTTCTGGCGATGGGCTCCGTGTGCTCGGACTGCTCTGTGGGTCTTAGTCGTGTCCGGAGGCCTGCGGGGCCCCGATCCTGACCGCCCTGGTGCCCAGTGATCCTTACTCGCAGAAGGGGCCGAGGGGCCGTCCCGGCTTCCCTGGGCCTCCCGTGACCTGGGCCAGGGCTCCTTGGGGTGGGGCTCCTGGGACCCTTGTGGCCGCCATGAAGGCCAGTGCTCTCTGCATGACGGACACTAGGACATACCGGTGGGAGGAGCCGGCCCTCTGCTGGGGGACCCCAGAGGTCGGGAGCAGGAAGGTTGGGGAGGGGTCCCGGGCGAGGTCCATGCCTTGATTCTGCACCAGGAAACCCATTGGATGCATTCCGTTCAAGTTGCCCCTGGACATCGGATCCAAACCCGGCGTCTTCCACACCTGTAAGTGTGAGAGCGCCGCCTCCCTCTGCCTCAGCAGAGCCCGCGGGGCCTTCCCCAGGCATTGCTGAGTCTCCGTGCCCTCCCTGCAGGGTATAAGTACCCCATCTACATCAACTTCCTGCCGGGGAAGCAGCACGCCATCGCACACTTCAATGACACCATAGACTACTCCTACCATGTGATGATGATGCTCATGGGTGCGTCTGCCCTCGCCTTGTTCGCGGACGCTCCCTGGCTCCCGGTCCCTGTGCACACAGCCCCTGGGCCATCAGCCCAGCTGCCTCCGGTTCCCAGCCCAGAGCCCTGCTGGGTCAGGACTCTTGGTGGGGGAGGGAGGGCGGGCTCTGAGCCTCCCGTTTCACAGCTGTCACTCCTGGGGTCCAGCACCGGCATCCACACCCACCTGTGCCACCCCTGCTCTGGGCAGGACCCCTCCTCACACAGCAGGACTCATGGGGGGTGCATAGGGCAGGGGCTGGGGCTCTGTGCACGATGCTGGCCAGGAGGGCCCGGGTGCAGCCTCTGAGACCCCGACTCCGGGACAGCCCGGGCTGAGGACACGGCCGGGGCCCCTGGGGGAGCCAGGGCCACACGGGGCTCTGCCGCTCTCCAGGGTGAGCCTGTGTGCGTGGCAGGGGTCAGGACCCCGCGGCCAGGTGGGGAGAGGGGCCCTGGGCTGGGAGCTGAGCGCCGCATGGGGGCTCCACGGTGGGACCCCTCCCTCCTCACACTGGGCTCTCCTCCCGGCTGCCAACCGCAGGCCCCTTCCTCAGCCAGGGGATCCCCAGCCCACTGTCTGCCTTCCAGGGCCAGTGCGGGGCAGGACCCCTTCCTGGGGGGCTTGGGGGACGGCCCTGGGGCTGTCAGCCTGGCAGGAGGCCCCTGCACTCAGGAGACCGAATTCCAGACAAGACCCGGGCTCCCCCTGCCTGGGCCCCAGCTGCTCCTTCTCAGGATGCTGGGGGTGGGTTCTTGGGGTTCCCGGGGGACAGCAGGCTGGCGGTTTCTCAGAGTCCAGGGCTCCCCCGCGAGCTGTCAGGGTCAGGCCTGGCAGGGGGCCCTCCCCAGCCCACCTGCTTCCCCAGCGTGAGCCAGGGTCGCCCGACTCCACCCGCCCCCACCTGCAGGCCGCACCCTGGATGGAAACCCGGAGGCTGAGGCGACCTTCGAGGAGTTCGCGGAGAGCAAAGGGCTGAACCGAAGCGACATCGCCAGGCCCCCTCCCCTCGGTGACCTGGGGCTCCCCCGTCTGTCACTCACCTGTCACTCTCCCGGGATGAGGGCTGACTCTGGTGCCTCTCTTCCCGTGAGCGCTGACCCCTCCCCGCCTGTCTCTCTGGGTCTGCAGAAGCCTGCGCGCTGACCCCAGACTCTTAGTGCCGGGGGCGGCACCGCCTGCCCAGGAAGGACCCGGCCCCGCCCCGCGCCTGCGCTCAGAGCTCCAGCCTGGGAGCCTCCCCGCCCTGCCGGGCATGATTGAGTCAGCGGAGTGGCCCCTCCCCCGGAGGGTCAGCATCACCAGGCGGGGACCCCTCCCCAGCATGGACGCGCGGGGGCGCCCCCAGGCTCTTTGAGAGGCGGGTGCTGTGGTCACCTCCCCTGAGACGTCGCTATGGAGACGAGTGTGCTCCTGAGTGCCAGTGGCCGCAGCCCCTCCCCTCTGAGAGTGGAGCCCCTGAGCCCAGGGCGGGGTCCCCTGCTGCCCTCCTCCCCCCCCCGCCCCGGGATCTCCCAGGACACCACGTGGCTTTGCCTGCCCTGAGCCCTGGGTGTCTGCTGAGTGAAAATAAAGCTGCTTCGCTGTACTGGCCTGGGCGTCTCCTCGCTGATCTGCCTCAGAGTCTGCGCACCATCTCCCAGCGTCCCCAGGTGTTCCTGTCACAGCCTGGTGTTTTTTGTAACTTTGTGGCCACGTGTAGCACCCATAGGTGCCCCAGAGCCTCCTCCTCTGCAGGTGACAAGCACCCCGAAGCCTGGGTCCCTCTGTGTGCCCTGCCCCCTGCACCTGCGCCGTGGCCCCCAGTGCACCCAGCACCGAGATGTGGGGCCCCAGTGGTGGCGCGAGTGGGATAACTGTCCCCAGGTCCTGTCCCCGAGGGTAAGGAAGGCAGGTGACTGAACGCGTCACCTAGGGCCTTCTCCCTGGGTCCCTGGGTCCCTGTCCCTGCACCTGCGCCCTGGGTCTGTGGGCACCGCCTCAGGAGCTCTCCGAGTGGCTGTGGTTTACTCTGGGAAACAGGACGGTGAACGGTGCCGCACGTGGCACCCCTGGGCCTGGTTTCGGGTTCGCCCGCCCCCCTCCCCGGGACCCTTCCGGGACTGCTTGCGGGAAGCTCCCTGCAGGGCACAGGTGGGCGGCGACAGGAGCTTCCTGTTTGAGAATCCGGGAACTCTGACATCTCCCGCGGCTCGGATGCTTTGTGTGGTTCCCCTCTGCCTTGCGGGTGCCTCCCCTGCGGGCTGCGAGCCTCGGCCGTCTCTTTTGCCCTCCCAGTTGGGACCCGGGGTCCCACAGGGCATCAGCCCACCGCCCTACTGCTCACAGAGGGTCCTGGCTCCTTCCTTCCCCTCCTCCATCCTCACACCCAGCACCATGCACTGCCCCCTGCTGTGTGCAGGCAACGGGAGACAACGGGAACCCGACCCCGGCCCTGCCCTCGGAGCTCACGGCCGAGCAGCTGGACGGCGTCTGCCCCACAGCCGCTGCAGAGCCGAGCCACCTCCCGGTCGGGGCCCTGGATCAGCTCCAGAGCAGAGCCTTCCCCACGGCCTTTCTGGTCCCTTCTGGGCACCAGGCAGTGTGAGAATAAAACGCCCGGGCCAGACTCTGTGTCCCTGGGGTTGCTCCAGAGCAAACCCAGGAAAGCAAGAGCAAGTCCCAGAGGGAGCAGGAGGCGGGCGGCAGGTGGGCCGGGTCCAGGTGTCCCTCAGGGGACTTGACACTGCACCCAGGAGGACGGCAGCAGCCGGCTCTGCCCAATCTGGGGGTCGCATGTTGGGAGCACAGAGAACTGCCATGAGTGCTGCTGGGGGGCGGGGCCAGGGGGCTGCAGGGACCCAGGGAGCAGGGGTGGGGGAAGGGCAGGGCTGACCTCAGGGCCTGTCCTGGCGCTGTTGGTGACACACCAGCCTCACTCACGGCTGCCGGCTTTAGCCATTTCTGACCAGGTTGCGAGGCTCTGATTCCTGGCACAGGAAGCTCAGGACAAACCAGCCTTCCTCTCTAGAGCGAGGCGGGGGGGGGGGGGGACAGGAGGAGGAGGAGAAGGCAGAAGAGGAGGCTCATCCCTGCCTCTCTCACCTGTCACCCTCGGCACGCACACGGAACAGCCGCAGGACCCTGCCTGGGGGGGGGGGCTTCCTGCTGCTCACCTGGGGAGACGGGGGCTCACCTGGGGAGCAGGTGCAGGTGCAGGCGCACGGAGGTGGGCTTCTCTGCCCAGGCCTGGCCTGAAGCCCCGGGGCGCTCTGCCTCCTGGGCAGCAGCTGCTGAGGGGATGAGCTGGCCCTCGGGTTCCCGGGGTGCCCCGGGCAGCTGCCTGCTTGGCTCCTGGTGGCTCAGAGCTGAGACCCCCAACCCCGTCTCCTTCTCCATCACCCCACCCCCACGCCCACCCCGCCGGGATCTTCCCGGCCAGCGTCCCTGCTGCTGTGAGCAGGGGTGGCCGTTCCTGGGGCCTCGGCCCCTGCTCACCCATGCCCAGAGGAGAGGGTGGGCTCAGAGCTGAGCCTGCTACCCTCCGCAGGAAGCCCCTCCCCCACCGGCTCTCCCAGCCCAGCCAGCCCTGGCCTGACTGTAGGGTGCCGAGCTGCTGCCTCGGGGGTCCGGACCCTGCCCCCGACACCCACTCGGGTCTGACTGAGAGGAGGGAGGAGCCCACGAGGCACTCCCAGTGTCGCATCTCGGCGTGGTGGGCTGCGGGCACGCTGCGGGGGGGGCCCGTCCCCGCCATCACCTGGCCGTGTGTCAGGAGGACACAGGCGAGGGCACAGGTGCAGGCGGTTCCTGCATGGCTGACATTCATGGGACAGCCACGGCACAAAGTGTCCTGTGTTCCCATGGCAGGGTCTCGGGGAACTTACAGATAAGAGGGTTCCAGAAGGCAAACACGCCCCGGCCTTTCCTGCCGCAGCCCCTGTGCCAACGGGCGTCCTCGGCTCCTGGCCCAGTGCAGGAGGAGTGAGCTCACCACGCGCAGCTCTGCCCCGAGCCCAGGCCCCGGGAGCCTCTGCTGAGAGCAGCCCTGGGGGCAGAGGAGCCCAGGGAGGGGGACGGCGGGACCTGCGCCGAGAGCATGACCCTCGCTCTCGGGACAGGCACTCTCTCCCCAGCTGGGGGAGGCTGGGGCCGGTCAGGCTGCACCTGCCCGAGAGCTCTGTAGGCTGGGAGGTCAAGCTTCCCTCCCAGGGGGTGGAGATGGCTGGGTTCTGGGGGGGAGGGGCAGACGCGTGAGCGCGGGACCTGGCATCCAGCCAGATGGGCAGCCACACGGTGGGCACAGGGGCGGCCCGGCCAGCACAGACCTCAGCACAGACCAAGGGAGTCACAGCTGCAGCCCCCAGCCATGCAGGGCGCGGCCTGCCTCTGGTCTGGAGGCTGCGCTGTGTCCCCTGCCTGCCTGGGCCCCTGCTCCCTGGGAGGCCACAGCCCTGGGCCTGGGGTGTGAACAGTGGTCGGCCTCCCCTCTGGGTCAGGGACCCCCAGCCACCCCTCCCCACGAGCAAGCCCGAGGCCAGCGCCACCGGCCCCTGCTCCCGGAGCCCACGGGCCTCGATCCAGCCCCACTGAGCTGAGCTGAGCTGAGCACACGTCTCTCCCATGGCGGGTTGCGTGTGTGCACGCGTGTGCGCCTGTGCGTGTAGAGGCGGCACTTCAGGTGTTCTGGATCATGGATGTGTGACAAATGCTGGGACTGCGGGTGGCTGCTGTGGCGCAGGGCATGAGCTGCGGGGGCGGTGCCAGCTCCCGCATCGGAGTGACCGGTGGGGTCCCGGCTGCTCGGTTTCTGATGCCGGTTCCTGCTAACTCAGCCGGGAAGGCGGCAGAAGACGGCCCACGACCAGGGTCCCGGCCACCCCTGTGCAGACCCGGCCAGAGGCCCTGGATCCAGGCTGTGCCCTGGCTCTGACCTGGCGTTGCAGCCGTGCGGGTGTGAACGCGGGGGTGGAGGACTCTCTCGGTCTGTCGGGGTCGCTCTACTTTTCTAATAAACGCATAACCACATGCGTAGAGAGGTCAATGCGTCCTCGGGATTTCAGAGCATGGCCCCCTGCCCCCGACACCGTATGAGCGTGAGAAGGCTCGGAGCCCAGCCCTCGGGCGCTGGGGGCGCTGGGGTCCCAGACGCAGCCAGGTCCCTGCTGGCTTCCTGATCCTGGTGAGCGGCAGCGGGGCCCTGCCCTGACGTTCAAGATCGGGACAGGAGAATCCGAAGGAGCCCAGCTGGCCCATGGCTGCACGAGTGGTGGTTTCCACGGAAACTCTGCCGCGGGGCCCCTGCCGTGTGAGAGGACCCGGCGTCGACCTGGGGAGAGGACCCTGGGCGCTTCCTGCTGAAGCCGTGTCCAGCTGTCACTCACTGCCCTCCCACGAGTCAGCGAGAAAAACGCTCGGTCGTCCCCACCGGCCGTGTGACCCCTGCTGGCCCCTGACTGGCCTGTGTGTGCTGGGCCCGGCTGCGCCCACCTTCGGAAGCTGGGCTCTGGCTGTGCGTTGCCCCTAGACGGTGCTGCTGACCCCGCTTCTCCTGCTGTGTCAGTTCTTACAGAACCCTGCGGGTCTGGCTACAACACGCTCCACGCGGCTCCGCTCTTGCTACAGCTCCTCTGGGGCCGCAGCGTTAGCCCCATGAAGCCGAAATGGGCTCCCCTCTCCCTTCACCCAGATCTGTGTGCACTGCACCCACTGATGGGCGTGGGTCTGCCATTGTCTGCTGTCAATCATCCATCCTGTCTAAGGAGGGTGTGGACAAGGTGCATTTCCCACAATGCTTCGGGCCGGTGCCTTCCTCTCCACCGGGGGCTTGGCCTGTAGCACCTGCTCACCCCTCCTCCGCCAAGGCCCCTGCTGGTCCACTGCGGAGCTCCTGGGGGCGTGGTCACAGACGCTGTGCACGGAGCATCGGAGGTCTCCCTTCTCCCACCACATCACCATGTTTGATGTTTGTTCTTGTTTCCGACTACCAACATTCCCGCTCACCCGTCCGGTCCCCTGCCCGACCTGCGGCTGCTCTGGGGAGCAGAGGGTCCGTGCAGCGCACATTTCCACGCGGTGGGCCTCATTGTCCTGATTTGTCTCGGGTTGGGGGTCCTGCCCAGACCACAGGAAGTTCTGCCGAGACCCACGCCCAAGCTCTCTCATCCTCACGGCACCCGCGCCAGCAGCCAGCCAGGGGGCGTGGGCGCAGGGCGGCCAAGGCCACATCGTACCCGATGCTCCACACCCAGGGAGGTCAGAGCCCTGCCCTGGGCGGCAGCCCTGTCTGGGTGACCTTTGCGGAGTCAACAGCCGTGATTGAGGGACGTCCAACATCAACGACACCTGAGCCGGTCCGCGGCAGCGCTGGCCACGGTTGCGGCCAGGAAGGGATCGGCCGGTCCTCGGCGCCAGCTTCCGGGAGGACCCTGCCCCGGCCCTATAAGGGTGGAGGCGAGAGGAGCTGAGCAGACTCACCCAGCCCGGAGCTGACCTGTTGCAGCCGAGAGCGCAGACCCGAGATGCAGACCCTGCTGCTGGCCCTGGGCCTCGGCCTCCTCGTGGTCCTGCAGGCCCAGGACCCCCTGGACGTGGAGGCGGAGAGCCAGGCCGTGAGGCTCCGAGAGGGGAGGGCGGGGCTGGGCTCCAGGGGGACAACCGCGCTGGGGCAGGCGAGGAACTCCTGTCCTGAGCTAACCTGAGCCTGAGGACCCCGGGCGGCAGAGGGCCAGGAGTGAGGGTCTGGGGTCCGGCCCAGCAGGGACTGGGAGGCGGCACGGGCTGGGTCTGGGGAGGCCACTGGGTGCTTTCAGGGTGGTGTGGTTGTGGGGAGTGCGCCCCGTTCCTGGCCCTTGGTGTTCAGGGTCTGGGGGCTGCAGACCCTGCGAGGGTAGGCCCTGAGCGTCCGTAGGGCCTGATGGGTCGCACCCTCACCAGCCCTCAGGGACCTTGTACATGAAGGGCGTGGCCTCAGACAAGGAGTTTTCAGAGCTGAAGCCGGATTCTGTGGGCCCCGTGACCATCGTGGCCCAGGACGGGGGCAGCCTCAAGGTCACCCTCAGCTTTGTGTGAGTGTCTGCGCACTGTCCCCACACAGGAGACTGGGCAGGGATGGGGTCGCTGGCCACATGGGGTCCCCAACGCTGAGCACCTGGGCTCTGAACACAAGCTGCCTGCCAGGACCTGGGCTGGGAGAGCCTCAGGAGGCCCTAGAACCAAGCCTGTGGGCCCAGGGGCACCTGCAGGGCACTGCCCACCTCCCCTGCCTGGGCACCCGTGCCCCACAGGCCCATGGGGAAATGGAGTCTCATCCCAGCCCTGGGTCAGGCTGGGGGCCGGGCCTGCACTCTGGACTCGGGACCCTCACGGCGCATGCCTGCTCTGTGCACCCCAGGGCGGGGTTTGCACAATGACCAGGTGGGGACATGACCCCCGGCTGAGGGCATGGCACGGACACAAGGACCCTGTGCCATCAGGGCAGCCCTCAGTGGGGCTCCCTCCTGTGTGGGTCAGCACCTGCTCTCTGGCCTGGAGCTGACCCGGCTCTCGCTGACCCTGGCCGTGGCCTGATGTTTGAGTCTCCTCCCCGCAGACACCCCCCCTCCTTTTCTAGACCACACGAAGGTGCCTGCGGGGCTGGCTGTGCACGGCTCCTTGTGCAGAGGACCTGCTGGGGGGCCTGGGCAGTGAGGGACGAGAGGCCGTGGCCACAGACCGTCTGGCAGTGGACAGGATGGCTGGGAGGGCAGCCACCTGGAGGAGTGGCCCGGGGCTCGAGGCCACTGATTGACCAGGGCGTGGCCGCCAGCACTGAGGCCAGCTGGGCCTGCCTGTGTGCAGCTCTGCCTGCTGCTCCCTGGGCCCAGCTAGGACCTGGGTGCCTCCAGGCCCTGCGCAGTGTCCACTCCGAGAGGGAGGTCAGCCGGGACAGCGCTGCCCACTCGGCTTCTGTTTCCAGGAAAAAGGGTCAATGCCATCAGTTGAGCACCGTCCTGGAGAAGACCGAGCAGCCGGGCATTTACTTGGCCTGTGAGTGTGGAGGCCGGGGGGCCCAAGTCAGCGAGGGAGGGCGAGGTCCCCCCCTCCACTCTGGCCCCCTCTCAGCCCACCACGCCCGCCCTGGGTCTCCTTGCCTTAAAGAGTCCAGCACCTGACACCACGCTGCAGGCGAGGCCTTTAGTGCACAAGGGACCCGGCTGTCCAGGGCTGTCCCTCGGGGAGACTGTGCCCCTGTCGGGTCCTGTGTCAGGGTTGGGGAGCTGCGTGTCCATAGCAAACTCTGCCCACCTCTCACCCCCAGCCTCCCTGGGCCTCCCTGGCCTGGCCACGGCCGTCCCTGGGTGCAGGGGATCTGGGGAGGTGGGGCACCCAGCGCCTCAGGGGACCTGGTCCAGCAGCTCTGGGCAGCTGGCAGCTGAGGTGTTGGCCGGGCTGGGGCGGGGCCACGTCCCGGGGCCTTTCTGAGGGAGGCGTGGCCTCGTGGGACCCCTGTTCCCGTTGTGCAGTTGAGGGCAGGACCACAGTCCAGGTCACTCAGATGAAGGAGAAGGACCACTGGGTGTTCCAGTGCCAGGGCGAGATTCACGGGCAGCGGTTCAAGCACGCCAAGCTGATCGGTGAGCCCCCGCCTCCCACCTCCTGCCGCCCACCTCCCTTGCCTCCCGCCCCTCCTCACCCCTCCCTGAGAGGCCCCTGGGATGCAGGGACCCCCCCCCCCACCCGGTGCAGGACACTTGTGTTGATTTCCTGATCCAAGTCCGTCCCGGTGCCGTCTCCGGAGCTCAGGGCTTCTCCGGATCAGCGAGTGGGGGGCTCAGGGCCCGGGACCCCTGGGAATCCACAGGCAGCTGAAAGCTCCCCAGCCCCAGGATCTCGGGGTCAAAGCTCAGAGGTGGCCGAGGGCACCCTCCCAGCCCAGGGGCTCCTGGGTCGCCAGGCTGGGATGCAGATGCCTCCACGCCCGGTGCTGCCCCCACCCTCCTGACTCCTCCCGGCCTCGCCTGCAGGCAAAGACCCTGAAAACAACCCGGCAGCCTTGGCGGAGTTCGAGCAGCTGGCAAAAGACAGGGGACTGAACACGGAGAGCATCTTCGTCCCCACACAAGGAGGTAGGGGGACGCACCTGCCCCTCCCCGGGCCCAGGAGCTCGGGCCGCAGGGCGAGTCCCCGGGATGTCCCTCGTCTGGGGCTGCTCTGTGCTCGCCAGGGTGAGGAAACGTCGGGTCAGAGCGGCCCGGGGTCCTCTGACCGTGCTGTCTCCCTCTTCCTGCAGAGAGCTGCTCTCCCGCGAGTGACTAGGGTGAGTGGCCAGAGCACACCTGGGAAAACCTGAGTCTGGGGTCTGATGGGCGGCAGGAGCCGCGGGCTCCAGCCCCTGCCGTCCTACCTGGCAGGTGAGGCCCACCTGGCCAGACAGGGGTGGGCTCTGCTCCTGCACCTGTCTTGGCCCTCAGGTGTGGCTTCAGATGCCCGCCCTGGGATCATGCCTGGGTGGTGGGGGAACCCTTCCACGGTGGGCAATTCCCATGGTACTCTGGGGGAGGCAGACTGTCCACTCCGCACTGCCCAAAGCTGCGCCCCGGGTCTGCTGGCCTCCAGGGCCCTCCCTGCTGGGTGTCCTGTGAGGTCTAAGGGGCAGGACTTCCCAAGGCCCCACCAGGCTGTGGGCGGAGCCAGCATCTCCTGTGAATCAACGCCCTTCCTAGTCCTCCGTTGTCTGCAAGACTCGCCGTCCCCACTTCCACAGGGAGCAGGGCTCTGGGCAGCCTTGGCTAGGCCCCTCCCCCACTGCCTGACCCTGAGGCTGGGGTCCCAGGTGCCCGGCCCATGCCACGCCCCCTGCAGAACCCCCCTGACCCTCCCCTCTTCCTAGGGCGGGGCCAGGACTCTGCAGCCCACAGGGCCTTACCCCGGAGGACTGGAGGAGCCCCTCCCGGAGCCCAGCCAGGCCCCTCCCTGCCCCCCCACCCAGATTCTACATAAAGAACTCAAGCAGTCTCTGTGTCTCTGCTCCCTGGGGCTCCCTTGGGGGTCTGCGGGGACGGGAGGACCCGGCCTGCTCCCTGCTCTCCAGGGGCAGGGCCTGCACACAATGGGCATGAGGTAGGGGTCCTGTGGGTGCATCTGAGCTAGGATGCCCAGTGCCTGGGCCCTGGCTGGGGTGGGGAGATGGTGTGGGTGATGGGCGGCTCAGCCCAGGGGTGGGGCCTGACAGAGCTCCTGTGCGGGTGGGGATCTCCTGGGCTCCCCAGGTCCTAACCCACTGGGGGTCGGGGCAGGAGGGAGGGAGGGGAGGACCCAGCAAGGTCACAGGCCAGGGCCAGGCCTCTCGGGCCCTCCAGGTGGGCAGCAGGCCCCCGGGCCCTGCCCCGCCCCTCTCGGTGGGAGACCACGTGCTGGTTACTGAGTGCCCGCTGGTGGCGTTAGGGCTGCCCCCTCCCGGTTGTCTCGGGGGTGTCTTGGTGCGCATGCGTGTGCGTGCCCTTGTCTGAGTCCTTGCTCAGCTCTGGGGCTGGCCCCTCAGTCCCTGCTGTGGGTGTTCCTTGTCCTCTGCCCGTCTGAGGTCCCTGTGGCCTCCCGGGCTGGGCCGGGTGACCCTGTGCCTCTGACTGACCGGCTGAGGACAGCCCAGGGCCAGGCGTGTCTCCAGCAGCGTCGGCACCACCCTGGACCCGCAAGAGGACTCCGCTCCACCCGGCCCGAGAGTGGGCATCGCCGGGGCCGCGGGCGGCCGGGACAGCGCAGTCACAGCCCCACAGTGGCCTGGGGTGGGGGCCGCAGATTCAGTGGCCGGGCAGACGCCCTGGCTCAGCTCTCACCACGCCTGCTGTGCCGCCCCCTGGCTGTCGCTACCGAGAATAAACCTGTGTTGGTTAAACCAGCAACTGTGCGGTCATTTTTCACTAGTCACTGGAGACGGACACACACACACACAGACACACACATGTACACAGACACACACACACAGACACACAGACACACACACAGAGACACAGACACACACACAGACACAGACACACACACACAGAGACACAGACACACACACAGACACAGACACACACACATGCACACACACACAGACACACATGGACACACAGACACATGCACACACACATACACACAGAGACACACACAGACACACACACAGAGACATACACACACATGTACACAGACACACGGACACACACACACGGACACAGACACACACACTCACACACAGACACACACACACAGAGACACACAAACACATAGACACACACAGACACACACAGACACACAGAGACACATGCACACACACACATGCACACACACATGCACACACAGAGACATACACAGACGTGTGAACCCTCACAGAACAGCAGGTCCACCTCAGCCCTGAGGGTCCCCAGTGTCCTGGGTGAACGCACACCCTGGCCCTCTGGGTCAGCCGCTGGGCAAACGTCAGGCAGTTCTTCGTCTCAGTGTGCGGTCAAGGCCCTCTTCATGTGCAGTGGGGGAGGGGTTCCCTCACGTGCCCACGTTACAGACGGGAACAGTGAGGCCCAGGAAGAAGCAGCCAGTGGGGTCGTGGGTCGCGTGGCCTCTCAGACCTAGGATCCACATCGCCTCCACCGCAGGCCCCCCAGGGCTGGTCCTGAGTCCCGGGCACGAAGCTGGGCCCCCGCGGTGCAGACAGCTGCTTCCCATGGGGCTCAGCCCCCGAGCCTGGGACCTGGACCCCCCATTATCCCTGCGCGAGTCAGCCCCACCCCACAGCAACTGGCAGTGTCCGCAGCTGTGTCCCCGAGCGTCGGGCACGGACCTGCCTCCCGGGCCCCCGCAGGTCACGGAACGACAGGAGGGAGGAGCCGGGGCACCGGCCCGCAGCCCTGCTGCTCACAGAGGAGACGCCCGGACCCAGTGGCGTCTCGGCTCCTTCCTTCCCCTCCTCCATCCTCACACCCAGCACCGTGCACTGCCCCCTGCTGTGTGCAGGCACCGGGAGACAACGGGAACCCGACCCCGGCCCTGCCCCCGGAGCTCACGGCCGAGCAGCTGGACGGTGTTTGCCCCACAGCCGCTGCAGAGCCGAGCCACCTTCCGGTTGGGGCCCTGGATCAGCTCCAGAGCCAAAGCCTTCTCCACGGCCCTCCTTGCAACTCTTCTGGGCATGGCCAGTGTTCGAATCAAGCCCAGGCAGGAGCCAATTCTAGAATGTTCCAGCACTACTGCCCGGTTAGAACCAGAGCCAACCCGCCCCAACCCCAGCTTGCATGCCAGACCCCCAGCCCCAGCCCCCGGGCCAGCCCCAGCCCCAGCCCCAGCCCCTGCCCCTGGGCCAGCCCCAGCCCCAGCCCCAGCCCCAGCCCCTGGGCCAGTCCCACAGCCCCAGCCCCAGCCCCTGCCCCTGGGCCAGTCCCACCGCCCCAGCCCCAGCCCCAGACCCTGGGCCAGCCCCAGCCCCAGCCCCAGCCCCTGCCCCTGGGCCAGTCCCACCGCCCCAGCCCCAGCCCCTGCCCCTGGGCCAGCCCCAGCCCCAGCCCCAGCCCCTGCCCCTGGGCCAGTCCCACCGCCCCAGCCCCAGCCCCTGCCCCTGGGCCAGTCCCACCACCCCAGCCAGCTCCCTCTTCCCTGGGGAATTTGGCTAAGGGCACCTTCGGGGTCCCACCGCTGCTCTCTGCCCATCCAGATGCCTGCGGTCCAGGCACAGACCATCCCCAGCGCAGCCATGAAGTCCGGGTCACTCCAGCTCTCGCCTGTGATGTGAACTCCAGCCCCTGTCCCTGTCCAGGCCGGGCCCACCAAGCCTGGGCTCTTTTCTTGTCAGGCTGGTGTGCCCTGGTGACGGAGGCAGAAGCATGAGGGGCGCTCAGATCCCCCCGTGGGGCCCCCTGCCCACCCTGTCTGGCCAGCGGGCTGTGGGGGGCCCTGGTCTGTCTCCAGCTTATCTGCCACCGGCCATCCCTTCCTCCCGGGTTTGGTATCGCACACGGCAGGATGTGCGTTGCCTTTGCCGTAGGAGTACATGGTGGGCAGGCTTGGCCACGCACGCCTAGGTTCCCATGACCCACGCTCCTCTGTCTCTCCTCTCTCCCCCTGGGACATCTGTCCTGGGAAACATCACGAGGGCTCCCCGGACAGAGGTTCCCCCTTGAGGGCAGGGCGCGTCCCCCAGGGCTTCCGGCTGTGCGGCTGCGTCCACCTGGCTGGGCCTCTCATGTAGACAGGCCCTAACCAGGAGCCAGGAACTCCATCCGGGACTTCCAGGTGGGTGACAGGGGCCCAGGTACTTGAGCCACCGCTGCCGCCTCCCGGGGAGCATCAGCAGGAAGCTGCTTGGAAGTGGGGCAGCCAAGGCTTGAACCAGGCGCTCCGATGTGCACCGGGCCTTCCAAACAGCAGCGTAAGCCGCTGTGCCACCACCCGGCCCCCAGCGTGTTTAGGGGCGACTCTCTCGGGGGGGTGCTCCCAGAACCTGACGGAGCCAGGGCACAGGTTTTAGATGTGTGTCCATCCCCTGCCTCTGGGATCCCAGACCCTGCTCCGTGGGGGCGTGTCTCCCAGTCATCTCCCCCACCCAGCTCCACCCACCCCTGCACTCCTGAGACGTCCCGAGCCCGCCCAGCCAGGGTACCCCACGAATGGACCACGGCCCCGCCCCCTGAGGCACTGCAATGCCTTAAGCTCAGCCCAGAGCTGCTCTCCCCCTCGGCCAGCTCAGCTCCCATGGAGGGAGAAGCCCTGCGCCTCGGGGCCCTCCCCGGCTTCCTCTGCACCGACCCACCTGTTCCGGAATTCTCGCTCTGCCCCCCCCCCCCCACCGCCGTTTGCCCTGTGTGCACGCAGCCAGGCAGCCCTCTAACTTTCTTCCCTTTTGAATAAACTTAGCTCCGGCTGTGAGTCTCTCCCTCACCTTCTCCCCGTCCAGCTCATAATTCCTTACAAACTCGGGCACTCTGGCCGGCGCCGCGGCTTACTTGGCTAATCCTCCGCCTGTGGCGCCGGCACCCTGGGTTCTAGTCCCGGTTGGGGCGCTGAATTCTGTCCTGGCTGCTCCTCTTCCAGTCCAGCTCTCTGCTGTGGCCCAGGAAGGCGGTGGAGGATGGCCCAGGTCCTTGGGTCCTGCACCCGCATGGGAGACCAGGAGGAAGCACCTGGCTCCTGGCTTCGGATCGGCGCAGCTCCGGCCGTAGTGGCCATTAGGGGAGTGAACCAACCGAAGGAAGACCTTTCTCTCTGTTTCCCTTTCACTGTCTATAACTCTGTCTCTCTCTCACTAACTCTGCCTGGCAAAAAAAAAAAAAAAAAAAAAAAAAAAAAGAACTAAAACAAACTCGGGGTCTCTGACAACTGTTATTTTTTCCTCCTCCCGTCTAGGAGTGTGACACATTGAGCCTGATGGGGCCTCTCCCTGCAAGGCCGGCACAGCGCCACCACCGAGTGACACCTGTGCACTTGTGCCCGTGCTGGTGCCCGGCGTGACCTGAACAGCGCAGGTCCGTGGGTGCCACAGGTGTGCTGGGTTCTTGTCTCCGCGCAAGAGAGAATGCAGACATGAGACAGAGAGGAGTGCCGAGGTGACGTGTCCAGCAGAACGAGTGGGCACCTCTCCGGACAGGAGCTGGGGGGCAGTTTACATTCACCCTGTGGCTTACAAGGGAATAGGTCCAGTTCTGCCCTCCGTTTCTCCCGACCCTCCTCCCTCTGCTGAGTGTGAATTCCGTAGAATTCCTCCCAGGGTTCCATGCACCCGTGTGATCCTGCTGAGTAGTCCCACGTGGCGCAGGCAGAGGCCACGGGCTGCCCGCCGTGATGGCCTACCGCCCCGGGTTGCCAGGCTGCCCAACCCATTTGGAACTGAGCAGAGAGGATTCTCGGGAGACTTCCGTGGGGGGAGGGCTGAGACCACCTGTAAGTTACTGGGGTGTGGGCAGGGCTGTGCAGTGTAAAATCCTGGGCTGCGTTAGTTTTCTGAGCCCCCCAGACCTCCCTGCCACACACACATAGGCTAATTTCTAACTTCCCACCTAGCAGAGCCCACCTGATCCTGCAGACTCTGAGACAGATCAGCCAGGAGGCGCGAGGCCAGCACAGGGGAGACACAGCTTTATTCTCACTCAGCAGCCACCCAGGGCTCAGGGCAGGCAAAGCCACAGGAGATCCCAGGGGGCGGGGGAGGAGGGCAGCAGGGGACCCCGCCCTGGGCTCAGGGGCTCCACTCTCAGAGGGGAGGGGCTGCGGCCACTGGCACTCAGGAGCACACTCGTCTCCATGGCGACGTCTCAGGGGAGGTGACCACAGCACCCGCCTCTCAGAGAGCCTGGGGTCGCCCCCGCGCGTCCATGCTGGGGAGGGGTCCCCGCAGGGGGATGCTGACCCTCCGGGGGAGGGGCCACTCCGCTGACTCAATCACGCAGGCAGGGCGGGGCGGCTCCCGGGCTGGAGCTCTGAGCGCAGGCGCGGGGCGGGGCCGGGTCCTTCCTGGGCAGGCGGTGCCGCCCCCGGCACTAAGAGTCTGGGGTCAGCGCGCAGGCTTCTGCAGACCCAGAGAGACAGGCGGGGAGGGGTCAGCGCTCACGGGAAGAGAGGCACCAGCGTCAGCCCTCATCCCGGGAGAGTGACAGGTGAGTGACAGACGGGGGAGCCCCAGGTCACCGAGGGGAGGGGGCCTGGCGATGTCGCTTCGGTTCAGCCCTTTGCTCTCCGCGAACTCCTCGAAGGTCGCCTCAGCCTCCGGGTTTCCATCCAGGGTGCGGCCTGCAGGTGGGGGCGGGTGGAGTCGGGCGACCCTGGCTCACGCTGGGGAAGCAGGTGGGCTGGGGAGGGCCCCCTGCCAGGCCTGACCCTGACAGCTCGCGGGGGAGCCCTGGACTCTGAGAAGCCGCCAGCCTGCTGTCCCCCGGGAACCCCACGAACCCACCCCCAGCATCCTGAGAAGGAGCAGCTGGGGCCCAGGCAGGGGGAGCCTGGGTCTTGTCTGGAATTCGGTCTCCTGAGTGCAGGGGCCTCCTGCCAGGCTGACAGCCCCAGGGCCGTCCCCCAGCCCCCAGGAAGGGGTCCTGCCCCGCACTGGCCCTGGAGGGCAGACAGTGAGCTGGGGATCCCCTGGCTGAGGAAGGGGCCTGCGGTTGGCAGCCGGGAGGAGAGCCCAGTGTGAGGACGGAGGGGTCCCACCGTGTGCTACAGCTCCCAGCCCAGGGCCCCTCTCCCCACCTGGCCGCGGGTCCTGACCCCTGCCACGCACACAGGCTCACCCTGGAGAGCGGCAGAGCCCTGTGTGGCCCTGGCTCCCCCAGGGGACCCGGCCGTGTCCTCAGCCCGGGCTGTCCCGGAGTCGGGGTCTCAGAGGCTGCCCCCGGGCCCCTCCTGGCCAGCATCGTGCACAGAGCCCCAGCCCCTGCCCTATGCACCCCCCACGAGTCCTGCTGTGTGAGGAGGGGTCCTGCCCAGAGCAGGAGACAGGCGAGGAGGGGTCAGCACTCACAGGACAGAGAGGCACCCAGCATCAGAGCAGGGTGGCCAGGAGGAGAGGAGGGAGGTGGGGCAGGTGGCTCGGGTTCAGACGAGTGGAGCTGGGCGGCCCCAAGGGCCCATGAGGTCGGCCTCAGGGTTTCCACCTGAGCCACCGGGCAGGGGTCTTTGTGCCCCCCGTTCCAGCCTGAGTCCCCGCCAGCGCAGAGGGCAGGCCCAGGGGTGTCCTGAGTGGGCGTGGAACCGGGGAGACACAGAGCTTGCTCCTCCCCTCGCACCGCGAGTCCTGCCCGCAGGCTGGGCTCGGGGCTGGGAACTGGAGGGAGTGGGGCAGGAGGCCTGGGCAGCTGCTCCAAGCTCATGCACCCGGGGTCCACGGCCACATTGCATGCGTGTGGCAAGGGCTGGACGCACCCATGAGCATCATCATGTAGTGGTTGATGGTGTCCACCTTGACCTTGAAGTAGGCAATGGCGTGCTCCCTCCCCGGCAGGAAGCTGATGTAGATGAGGTGGCGCCACCCTGCCGAGAACAGGAACGGGGACAGTCAGGGCTGGGCCCTGCGGGCTCTGCTTACACGGAACTTAGTGCCGCGGGGACACTCACAGGAGCCGTAGATGCCCGGGTCGGGCCCATAGTCCAGGGGCAGCTTGTACTGGATGCATCCGATGGGCTTCCTGGCACAGAATCAGGGCATGGCCCCAGCCCCGACCCTGCCCCCACCCCACTCCCAGCTGCGCAGACTCCCAGCGCTGGGTCAGCCCCTGCACCCACTGCCCCCTGTGCTGCCAGCCCTCACTCTCGGCTCGGCCACCAGAAGATGCCTGGGCCCCCGGCTCTCGGGAGGGCCCGAAGCTTCAAGTGGCCCCACCTGCCACTGCTACAGGCCACGGATTGGCAGCTGGGACTGCTCACGGCGTCGTGCTCGGCAGGACCCCACACTGCCCAGCCTCAGCTTGCTGGCCGCTGTCCCCAGCAGGTTCCCAAGTGCAGTGATGACAGTGGTGTCTGGGGAGCCCACGTCTGTCCAGGCGGCAGCACCCTGGCCGGTCCCCAGCTCTGTTCCCCCACAGAAGAGAGCGCAGCGCCCACAGCCCCGGCATCTCCAGCGGCAGCTGGGGTCCCAGCCCCACAGCCCAGCAGGGACAGGGTCCCGACAAGTGGCAGGGGTGGCGGGAGACGACCCAGACGGAGCAGGAAGGAGGGAAGCTGAGCTCAGGGCAGCTGGGCCAGGAGGGCGGGGGCTGCACTGGGGAGGGAGGGGCCGCGGGCAGGGGCTCACGTGAGGTTCATCCTGAATTCCAGCTTCCGGAGCCGGTTCATGGCCAAGGTGAAGGGAGGCAGTGGGTGGCTCCTCTTGTGGGCGGGAATGCGCAAGGTCCCCGCCCAGAGCTTGATGTGCCATCGGCCTACAAGCTGGGAGGGGACAGCAGGGGCCGGGCTGAGCCGGGAATGGGGCCCTCAGCTGGGCGAGCAGTGGGGGGCAGAGGCTGGGTGGGGACGGGGTCGTCCCTCCATGCGAGGGGCAAGGCAGGCACCGGGACCTGGGCCTGCACCTGCACCCAGGACGGCCTCAGCCACGGAGCCAGCAGCTGAGGGAGTCACCCAAAGGCCCAGGGCAAAGCTGCTGTTAGGGACGGGGCAGGGGCGGGGGCAGAGAGGGCAGCAGGGTGGTGAGTGTCTCCCCACGTCTCTCACGTCCTCAGCGCTGGCAGGGATCAGCTGAGGGCCCTGGGCTCCCAGCACAGAGAGCAGGCCCAGCCCAGCCGTCAGCAGGAGCAGCTGCATGGTCCCGGCCCGGCTGCCCTGTGCTGCCCGCCTCCCTGCTGCCCATTTATCCGGCTCTGGGCTGCCCTGGAGCAGGACTCCCGCCCCTCCCCACACAGGCCCCCTGCTGCAGAGCAGGTGGTGAGCTCACTGTGTTTCCTGGAGCCCGTGAGTGAGTGGGCGGCGCTGGCCGGGGTCAGCAGCCAGCACCTGGGCGGGGCCCTGTGGGTCCTGGTCTGAAAGGGAGGGTGGTGTGGGTGGGAGGGGCTCACCATGCACTCTGGGGGGTGACAACAAGGGTTCCTTGTGCTCCCCCTGCCCCACCCTGCCTTCTCCCTGGGAGCCTGCACCCGCCTGGGCCCAGGAGCCCCCAGGCATGGCTGGTCCCCGCCCAGAGGTCAGCTCCAGCCAGGGTGACGTCAGCACACCGCCACTTTCATGGTAGACCTGGGAGTCCAAGCACAGTGCCAGCCGGGCTGGACTCGCCTGTGCTCAGAGCTGGACAGCGCCCCCTGCAGCCCAAGGCCCCCAGGGTTGAGGCTGTATCTGGCCATGGCTTCCAGGAAGCTCCTGTGCCACAAGGAGTCCACTGCCTGGTGCTCGGCCGGTGTCCAGGGCGAGAGGGCTCCAGATGTCCCACGGGAGGGCACCACGGCCAGGTTTGGGCTTGGGGTCATGAGGGCGGCCTTGCCCCAGTCCCTGTAAATCCTCATTTCTACCAGCACCTGCCCAGCATGGCCTCCCCTGGTTTCTCTCGGGACCCCGGGCTTCGGAGCCCTTGCCTCTCGGACCCGTGAGCCTCGGCCGGCGTGATCTGGGCCCAGTCCAGCTGGTCCCCTGCCCGGTGCCTGTGCACCTGTGCAGCCTCTGGCCTCGGTACCAGTTTTCAGCTTGAAGCATCCCTCTTATGAGATTTGGGCACCATGACGCCAGCCCCATTGGAGATTTTATTTGAAGAGCAGGATGGCAGAATGCCAATCTGTCTATACCAGCAGCCGAGTGTGTACTCACCAGCGGCCTCCATGGAGAGAGGCCGCCAGCCGTGCGTGTCCACAGGTGGCTGTGCGTGGACTCCTCGTGTGGCCTACCTTGCCGCACCTGTGGGTGCAGTGTGGACGTGCAGCCGCCCCTGTATGTAGGGCCCACAGGCCAGCGGGGCCATGCACACCCACGGGGGCTTCCTGGAGGTGTGCAGAGTGGGAGGCCGAGGTGGGTCCTGCTCTCCAGTGCCTGGGGCTGGACGCTGGCTTTGTCCCACGTGCAGCCCGCTCCTCTCACACCTGGGGCCCAGCAGCCTTGCAGTCCCGGCTTCCACACAGAGACCGCCAGGGCTCAGCTCTGCCAGGGTCCTCCTCCTCCTGGGTCCTGGCCATCCACGCCGCCCACAGCCCAGTGTCCCGATGCCGTGTTCTGATCCGATTCTGCTCGGGGGCCCTGGGGGCCCTGTGGAGCTTCTGCTGAGAGGCGTCCGCGCCCCTGGCAACCGGGGCTCAGACCTCAGACCTCAGCACCCGTACACCAGGGCTGCAGACGTGGGAATCCGACAGGAGCCCGGCTCTGCGGGCTGCGGGCCCCCCACGGGCTCCCTGCCTGCCCGGGAGCCGTGTCCACGGCCAGGATCAGATCAGGATTGGCTGCCCCCCTGGGGCTGTGCCCCCTGCTCTGAGGTCCGCTGGAGCTGGCTGAGGCCGTGTCTAAGGGGACAGTGGCATGATGGGAACGCCATGAATTTGTGACGCTGCCAGTGTCCTCCAGGTGGACAGCGAGCACCCAGCGGGTACCTCACAGCCCCCTGGCCTGTGGGTGCCCCCTGCAGTGACCCAGGCCCGGCAGACCCCAGGTGGGCCGGGGACACCCCGCCCCGTGTCCCGGCTCCTCACAGGCAGCCTCCTCCAGGAGCCGTGTAGTCCAGGGGTCCAGAGGAGCCCCCATCCTCCCTGAGACCCGGCGGTAAGCAGGTCCTGCCCGTCGCTGGGGAAAGTTCACCATGGACGGGGCAGCAGTGCCGGGGCCTGGCCCTGCCTCCTGGCTCTGGCCTGGAAGCGCTGGCCCTGCCCCTCCCCCGCCTCCACAGCTCACTACGGGACAGTCTTCGCCCCAGCGTGCTTAGAGTTCGAGGGAGGCCACACAAGGTCTTGGCGTTCTGCAGCCCCGGCATCCTCTGGGGTCAGCTCTGGGACCCAGCACCCCCCACCCAAGCCACCAGGGCCCTGGGGCAGCGGGGACAGTGAGAGGTAGGGTGTCTGTGCTGGTGACAACCGGGCAGGCTGGTCCCCTGGCCTCCGGTGAGGAGCGAGGAGCAGGCTGTGCGGGCACGGGCAGGGTGTGGAGCTGCAGCTCTCGCCAGCGGGGGACAGTCCCGGCTGTGCAGGTGCAGACGGGGACAAGCAGAGCCACAGGGTTCAACGGAGTGACACGGGTGACAGCCCAGGGCCTGCATTCAGACTGGGGCCCCTGTGGGTTGGGGTCCGGTTCTTCACACCTTCTCCCGCTCCTCCGGGACAAAGGGTTTGCTGGGTGTGAAGTCGCTGAGATTCGGGTCAAGGTTCTGACCCAGTTATCCGGCCGAGCAGCCTGCCTGGCGGTGGGGAGGACTCCTGCGCGCTCTCCCTGGGCGCAGGCGGGGCCGCCTGTGAGGTTTCGGGCAGGACTCCGGAGGGCAGAGCCCGGGCTGCTTCCGAGGCTGCTGCCCTCCCTCCTGTGGGGGCTTAGTCTTCCCACCTGCGGCCGCCCGCGGAGCTGGACGAGGGGCCGCTCACGGCAGTTTGATCTGCAGACGGTTTGCCTGCGACGTGGAACGCCGCTCTGGCCGTCTCTGGAAGGACCCCGCCCTGCCTCCCTGCGTCAGCATCACGGCCTCCACGCCGGCCATCACCGCCGGCTGTGAGTTTCCGTCTCTCCCTGGCGCGGCTTAGCCGATCGCTGAGAACCCGCTCTGGGCTGCTGCTGCTCCTCCGCGGCCCTCGGTTTCGGCCCTGACTCTCATCCTGCTTGTCTCTGCTCACCCTAGCTCACCTCGCCCTTTGTTTTTGATTTCTTTCTTTCTTTTTTTAAAAGATTTATTTGAAAAATATTTATTTGAAAATTTGAAATTTATTAATTTGAAAGTTTATTTATTTGAAGAGTTACCGAGAGAAGGAGAGGCAGGGAGAGAGACAGACAGAGAGAGAGGTCTTCCATCTGCTGGCTCGCTCCCCAGATGGCCGCAACGGCTGGAGCTGTGCCGATCTGCAGCCAGGAGCCAGGAGCTTCTTCTGGGTCTCCCACCTGGGTGCAGGGCCCAAGGACTTGGGCCACCTTCTACTGCTTTCCCAGGCACAGCAGCAGGGAGTTGGAGTGGAGGTGGAGTAGCCGGGACTTGAACCGGCGCCCATATGGGATGCCGGCGTCGCAGGCAGTGTCTTTACCTGCTACGCCACAGCGCCGGCCCCTTGAAGAGGTTTAAACAACAAGAAAGACTCTTGGCCTTTGACCTATGTGCTGGGCACTTCTTGCCTTCTCCACCCACGTGTGCACATTTGCGTGAGCGCGCTGACTGCAACACGCCTGTCCTAGGGCAGCCCCAGGCGTCCCCATCAGCGGGAGGTTCCGGTTTCCCGCACTGGACGTCCGCACTGGTCTCTTGCTAAGGCCACCTACAGTGAGACAACGGGAACCCAAAGGATCCCCTTGGAACCCGAAGGAGGGCAACTCTGGATCTGGACCCCTCCCCAACAGGCTGAGCCTGGATCCCTCCCTAACTGATGCCACGGCCCATGCAGGTGGTCAGAGAGCGTGGTGGACCCTGAGAAGGCGTGAGGAGAACAGGAGCGGACAGCAGCCGGGTGGTGCACCTGTGTGCCCAACAGTGACAGCCGCTGCTACTGCCACCTAGTGGTGGAGAGAGGGAACTAAAGCCTGGCCTTGAAAGCTGTGGCCCTGCACTGCCTCCGTGTGTGTGACCCCAGCCTCTGAGGTGCTGGGGTGGGGCCCTCGGGGGCTGAGAGCGTCACGTCACGGGGTTGGAGTCTTCACGAATCGGATTATCACCCTTCCAGGGGGCTGAGGAGACCGGGGTGCGTCCCTCGCACTGTGGGAGGACACGGCAGGGAGGCGGCCTTGCTGGCCCAGCAGACACCAGCCCCTCCAGCACCTTGCCCTCGGCCTCCCAGCTGCCAGACCATGAGCGGCAGATTCCAGGGGCCTCAGCCAACCAGTCGTAACCGCAGCCGCAGGACTCAGCTTCCAGACGGGGGCCTGGGGTAGCAGTACCGGGGGCCGGGGCCAGGAGCCATCGCCGACCCGGCCGCACCGTGGCAGCCCCCGTCCTGCCCTTTCTTAGCCTCCAGAGGCTCGGGCCTGGAGCAAGCGCTTTTCATTTGAGGACACCTCTCTTATGAGGTTCACAAACCTGAGGACCCCCGACGGAGCTGCACATCCCCAGACTTTCTCGTGTGGCTTTTTTTTTTTTTTTTTTTTTTTTTTTTTTTGACAGGCAGAGGGGACAGTGAGAGAGAGAGACAGAGAGAAAGGTCTTCCTCTGCCGTTGGTTCACCCTCCAATGGCCGCTGCGGCCGGCGCACCGCGCTGATCCAAAGCCAGCAGCCAGGTGCTGCTCCTGGTCTCCCATGGGGTGCAGGGCCCAAGCACTTGGGCCATCCTCCACTGCACTCCCGGGCCACAGCAGAGAGCTGGCCTGGAAGAGGAGCAACCGGGACAGAATCCAGTGCCCCGACCGGGACTAGAACCCAGTGTGCCAGCGCTGCAGGCAGAGGATTAGCCTAGTGAGCTGTGGCGCCGGCCTCATGTGGCTTCTAAAAGCTCCAGTGGTCCGTGCTCCCCAGGTGAGCGCCTGTGACCCACTGGAGTCGTTTCTGGGTGAGGTGTGAGGCTCAGGCTGAGGGTCTCGGGCTGGGAGCGGGGTGGGCGGGTGGGGGTCTGCCTGGCTGTAGAGTCCGTCTTTCCACTTCCGGCCCCCATTGGCCGAGCCTCTGGGGCAGGCTTTCCCAGGGGCACAGTGGTGTGGGCCCTGCTGGGACTTCAGTTGGTCACCTGCTGCTGCTGCCCCTGGCGCTAGAGGCTCCTCCCCCTGAGGGTCTGACACCGGGTGGGGCCTGGGGTCACGACTGTGCTTGGGGAGGGTGACCCGGCGTTGGCCTCTGGTCCCTCAGGGCCTCTGTTGGTCGTGCACTGCCCGTGTGGCCGTTGCTCTGCTCAGACCCCGGGCTGCAGGTCCCTGGGCTGTGCTGCCCCGGCCGTGTGTCTCCCACAGACCCTGCAGATGCAGGATCCTCCTGCCCACCAGAAATCGCTGTCCATCCCTCTGGGGCCTCGCAGGTCGGCGAACTCTGCAATCACTTCCCCCACACCCTGTCCAGGCCGCCCGACACCTCACCTCACCGCATGCCGGAGCATCCGCGTGCAGAGCTGCCGGGACCCCCACAGTGTTGTGGCACAGTGGGTGATGGGCTCATCCCAAACCGGAGTCCCAATTCAAGTCCCGGCTGCTCCTCTTCCGATCCAGCTCTCTGCTGTGGCCTGGGAAAGCAGTGGAAGATGGTCCAGGTCCTTAAACCTTGGGCCCCTGCACCCGCGTGGGAGACCGATGGAGCTCCTGGCTCCTGGCTTCAGACCCACCCAGCTCCGGCGGTTGCTGTTATTTGGGGAGTGAACCAGCGGATGGAAGACCCCTCTCTCTCTCTCTCTCTCTCTCTCTCTCTCTCTCTGTGTGTGTGTGTAGCTACCTCTCTCTGTAACTGTTTTTCAAATAAATAAATAAGTCTTTTAAAAAGACAACAGAAAATGGGGCCGGCGCCATGGTGCAGTAGGTTAATCCTCTGCCTGTGGTGCCAGCATCCCATATGGGCGCCGGTTCTAGTCCCGGCTGCTCCTCTTCCAGTCCAGCTCTCTGCTGTGGCCTGGGAAAGCAATAGAAGATGGTCCAAGTGCTTGGGCCCCTGCACTCAAGTGGGAGACCCGGATGGAACTCCTGGCTTCAGATCAGCACAGCTGCAGCCATTGCAGCCATCTGGGGAGTGAACCAATGGATGGAAGACCTCTCTCTGTCTCTATCTCTCACTGTCTGTAACTCTACCTCTCAAATAAATACATAAAATCTTAAAAAAAATAAAAAGAGAACAGAAAATGGACCAAGGGAGTAAGGGGAAGTTGTGCCCAAGAACACACACGGGCGGGCAGTGAGCTGGCAGCAACCGTGGCCTGAGCGAAGGGCAGCCAAACTGCTGGGGCCCTGGCTGCGCCGCAGGTGCACCCTGGGCGTCTCGCAGGCTCCCGGGCCCCAGCCCACCTGCCCCAGGGGAGGGAAGAGGCTTCCTGCCCGCCTGGCCCAACCAGCATTTCCCTCCCTGCCGGCCTCTGCCCTGACCAGGGATCCGCAACAGCCAAAGCCAAGCCAGCCAAGGTCCCCAGCAGCCCTGGGCCACACCCACACCTCCCCTGCCCAGCCCTGCGCAGGGACTGGGCTCCCCTGCCCGCCTCGTGCTCCCCTACGTCTCGGGCTGTCCCCTGCGGCTCCCTGTGCCGGCCCATTGTCCATTGTTCCCCGGGTGAACCCCCGCTCAGGGCGTCCTGCTGCTTCCTGGTTGAGCGCCGACTCCTGTAATTATGGATTAATTTCCAGGTGATGAGCACCGGGGAAAGGCAAAGGGCACGGCGTGGACCAGGGCAGGGTGACAAGGGGGCGTTTGTGCTCTGAGTGGCACGGTCGGAGCCCGCCTCCCCGAGCTGGCGCTGGAACACAGAATTGGGCCAGGAGCAGGGCGGGTGGGCGAGGGTTCTGGGCGGAAGGAACACGCAGTGTGGGCCTGGAGGAGCAGAGGGCTGGCGGGTCCAGGGACAGCCTGTAGGGCACAGCGGCAGCCTCCGCCCACGACCCAGGGGGCATCCGGCCAAGGGGAGCCTGAGCGAGGGTGGACGCGAGTGTGGGCTGCGGGCCATGGTCAGGACTGCAGCTTCTCTCTGCGTGGAACAGCAGGTGCTGGGGGGCTTTGTCGTGGGCAGGGCGGGAGCCAGCAGAGACGAGCCGAGTTGCACTGCCGGCCTGCTGCCCCGCTGCCCCGCTGCCCTGCCCAGCCCTGCCCAGCCCTGCCCAGCCCTGCCCAGCCTGCTTCCCTGCCTGGCCTGCTGCACTCTGCACGGCCCACCCCAGCTCACCCCAGCAACAACCTCAGCTGGCCTGAGTGACAGCCTGGCCGGCCAACAGGACAGCCATGTGACAGCCCAGCCTGCACCGCCCACACCCCATTTCCGTGCACTCCCAAGCCCCCCACCTTGTGTGTCGTGGAAACCCTGTTTCGTGATGCTGCAAACTTAGAACCAGTGCCAGCCGGAAACATCTAATGTGGCTGCAGACTGTGTCCCTGCAGGGGCCTAAGGTCATCGTGAAATCACCAGTGCCGCCGGCGCCGCGGCTCACTAGGCTAATCCTCCGCCTTGTGGCGCCGGCACACGGGTTCTAGTCCTGGTCGGAGCGCCGGTTTCTGTCCCGGTTGCCCCTCTTCCAGGCCAGCTCTCTGCTGTGGCCCGGAAGTGCAGTGGAGGATGGCCCAAGTGCTTGGGCCCTGCACCCCATGGGAGACCAGGAGAAGCACCTGGCTCCTGCCATCGGATCAGCGTGGTGCGCCAGCGATTGGAGGGAGGGGCCACTCCGCTGACTCCATCACGCAGGCAGGGCGGGGCGGCTCCCAGGCTGGAGCTCTGAGCGCAGGCGCGGGGCGGGGCCGGGTCCTTCCTGGGCAGGCGGTGCCGCCCCCGGCACTAAGAGTCTGGGGTCAGCGCGCAGGCTTCTGCAGACCCAGAGAGACAGGCGGGGAGGGGTCAGCGCTCACGGGACAGAGAGGCACCAGCGTCAGCCCTCATCCCGGGTGAGTGACAGGTGAGTGACAGACGGGGGAGCCCCAGGTCACCGAGGGGAGGGGGCCTGGCGATGTCGCTTCGGTTCGGCCCTTTGCTCTCCGCGAACTCCTCGAAGGTCGCCTCAGCCTCCGGGTTTCCATCCAGGGTGCGGCCTGCAGGTGGGGGCGGGTGCAGTCGGGCGACCCTGGCTCACGCTGGGGAAGCAGGTGGGCTGGGGAGGGCCCCCTGCCAGGCCTGACCCTGACAGCTCGCGGGGGAGCCCTGGACTCTGAGAAGCCGCCAGCCTGCTGTCCCCAGGGAACCCCAAGAACCCACCCCCAGCATCCTGAGAAGGAGCAGCTGGGGCCCAGGCAGGGGGAGCCTGGGTCTTGTCTGGAATTCGGTCTCCTGAGTGCAGGGGCCTCCTGCCAGGCTGACAGCCCCAGGGCCGTCCCCCAGCCCCCAGGAAGGGGTCCTGCCCCGCACTGGCCCTGGAGGGCAGACAGTGGGCTGGGGATCCCCTAGCTGAGGAAGGGGCCTGCGGTTGGCAGCCGGGAGGAGAGCCCAGTGTGAGGAGGGAGGGGTCCCACCGTGGAGCCCCCATGCGGCGCTCAGCTCCCAGCCCAGGGCCCCTCTCCCCACCTGGCCGCGGGGTCCTGACCCCTGCCACGCACACAGGCTCACCCTGGAGAGCGGCAGAGCCCCGTGTGGCCCTGGCTCCCCCAGGGGCCCCGGCCATGTCCTCAGCCCGGGCTGTCCCGGAGTCGGGGTCTCAGAGGCTGCACCCGGACCCTCCTGGCCAGCATCGTGCACAGAGCCCCAGCCCCTGCCCTATGCACCCCCCATGAGTCCTGCTGTGTGAGGAGGGGTCCTGCCCAGAGCAGGGGTGGCACAGGTGGGTGTGGATGCCGGTGCTGGACCCCAGGAGTGACAGCTGTGAAACGGGAGGCTCAGAGCCCGCCCTCCCTCCCCCACCAAGTGTCCTGACCCAGCAGGGCTCTGGGCTGGGAACCGGAGGCAGCTGGGCTGATGGCCCAGGGGCTGTGTGCACAGGGACCGGGAGCCAGGGAGCGTCCGCGAACAAGGCGAGGGCAGACGCACCCATGAGCATCATCATCACATGGTAGGAGTAGTCTATGGTGTCATTGAAGTTGCGATGGCGTGCTGCTTCCCCGGCAGGAAGTTGATGTAGATGGGGTACTTATACCCTGCAGGGAGGGCACGGAGACTCAGCAATGCCTGGGGAAGGCCCCGCGGGCTCTGCTGAGGCAGAGGGAGGCGGCGCTCTCACACTTACAGGTGTGGAAGACGCCGGGTTTGGATCCGATGTCCAGGGGCAACTTGAACGGAATGCATCCAATGGGTTTCCTGGTGCAGAATCAAGGCATGGACCTTGCCCAGGACCCCTCCCCAACCTTCCTGCTCCCGACCTCTGGGGTCCCCCAGCAGAGGGCCGGCTCCTCCCACCGGTATGTCCTAGTGTCCGTCATGCAGAGAGCACTGGCCTTCAGGGCGGCCACAAGGGTCCCAGGAGCCCCACCCCAAGGAGCCCTGGCCCAGGTCACGGGAGGCCCAGGGAAGCCGGGACGGCCCCTCGGCCCCTTCTGCGAGTAAGGATCACTGGGCACCAGGGCGGTCAGGATCGGGGCCCCGCAGGCCTCCGGACATGACTAAGACCCACAGAGCAGTCCGAGCACACGGGGCACATCCCCAGAAGGCCACGGGCGGCCTGGCGTGTCCTGCCTGACGCTGCAGGACACGGCCCTGCACGTGGCCTCCCGGGGAATCCGTGCCCCTCCCCGTGTGCTCCCTGTGGCCCCGGCCCCAGAGACCCCGGGCAGGTACAGAGCCCACGGCCAGGTGGCACTCGAGGTCAGGACGGCCTGGTGCCCCCACAGCCCAGCCGTTTCCCGCCAAGCCAGCGGGCACCGACCTGAGGCCCCTGTACCCCTGTGTCCCCCGGGGCCGTCGGGCATGTCCTGGTCTCTGAATTCTCATTCCCAGGCGGCTCTGTTGTCCAGACCAGGAACCCCCACGAGGGACCTGCCCGCCTCTGCCGCGGGTGCTGAAGGGAGGCAGTGGGTGGCTCCTCCTCTTGGCCGGAATGGGAAAGGTCCCCACCCAGAGCTTGATGTGCCATCGGCCTACAAGCTGGGAGGCGACAGCAGGGCCCGGGCTGAGCCGGGAATGGGGCCCTCAGCTGGGCGAGCAGTGGGGGGCAGAGGCTGGGTGGGGACGGGGTCGTCCCTCCATGCGAGGGGCAAGGCAGGCACCGGGACCTGGGCCTGCACCTGCACCCAGGACGGCCTCAGCCACAGAGCCAGCAGCTGAGGGAGTCACCCAAAGGCCCAGGGCAAAGCTGCTGTTAGGGACGGGGCAGGGGCGGGGGCAGAGAGGGCAGCAGGGTGGTGACATCCTGGGGATGGGGACCACACATTGCCTGCGTGCAGGCTCCTGCTGTCACCGCTGTCACCATGCTGGGAACCGGCTGGCGCAGCCTCCCCTGGCGTCCTCAGTTCTCAGCTAGAGACTCGGCAGAGGTCTCCCAATGCCACGTGTCCGTCCGTCCACCTGTACCCACAGGAACAGGACCATCCTGGGGCCTGAACAATGCCACCAGTCCAGCCCCGGCATCCTCCCCTGCTTGTCCCGGCCCTGGGTTCCTCACCCCGTGGCCTTTTTTTCCTCTTGTGTCCAGGGCTGTGGCTGCTGCCTGGGACGGGCAGAGCCCAGGCCATTGTGTTGGGGAAGGGAGGATCTGGACAGGGCTTTGGTGTGGGAAGGGCAGAGGGAGCTCGGGTCCCGACACAGTGGGCTGGGAAGGTGACTGGCAGTTGGCCATCCCTGAGTAGGGGACAGGAGGGCTTGGGGCACAGGACAGAGACGCGCCTGGGGTCATGGCTGGGGGCCCCAGAGCCAGACTGGCCACTAGGGGGAGCCGGGGCTCCTGGACAAGGGCTCTGACCCTGGGCATGTTGGGTCAGGGTCCTTCTGATTTCAGAACAAGGACATCAACATAAGGGAGCCTGTGATGGGCACTGGGCTCTGTGTGGTCCTCTGCAGGGCCCTCAGCCTCCCTGCAGACGCTCACTCTCGTAGATTAGAGGGGGCCATGGCCGTGTGCACCTGACCCTGAGGTGGCTGTCACTGCAGTCAGCATTCCGAGTGGGGCTCAGCTGGGGGTGGAGACGCTGCCAGGAGCCCAAGTTCCAGGAGACCACGCCCCACAGCAGGATCCCTCCCCCAGTGACCCACAGCCCCTGGGCCACACCCCCAGGTGCACAGGAGGAGGACCCCACCCCATCAGAGTGACTGCCTGGCCGTGGGGCCGTCTGTGCCAGGCAGATGTCACCCAAGACAGGGGAGGGGACCTCTGCGCCATCCCGTGGGGATCAGAGGATGAGGACCAGGGCTCTCACTATGTCCAGGGCCAGGACTTCGGAAACTCTGGTCCCACCCCTGTCTCTCCCCGCGTCTCTCACGTCCTCAGCGCTGGCAGGGATCAGCTGAGGGGCCTGGGCTCCCAGCACAGAGAGCAGGCCCAGCCCGGCCGTCAGCAGGAGCAGCTGCATGGTCCCGGCCCGGCTGCCCTGTGCTGCCCGCCTCCCTGCTGCCCATTTATCCGGCTCTGGGCTGCCCTGGAGCAGGACTCCCGCCCCTCCCCACACAGGCCCCCTGCTGCAGAGCAGGTGGTGAGCTCACTGTGTTTCCTGGAGCCCGTGAGTGAGTGGGCGGCGCTGGCCGGGGTCAGCAGCCAGCACCTGGGCGGGGCCCTGTGGGCCCTGGTCTGAAAGGGAGGGTGGTGTGGGTGGGAGGGGCTCACCATGCACTCTGGGGGGTGACAACAAGGGTTCCTTGTGCTCCCCCTGCCCCACCCTGCCTTCTCCCCGGGAGCCTGCACCCGCCTGGGCCCAGGAGCCCCCAGGCATCGCTGGTCCCCGCCCAGAGGTCAGCTCCAGCCAGGGTGACGTCAGCACACCGCCACTTTCATGGCAGACCTGGGAGTCCAAGCACAGTGCCAGCCCTGCTGGACTCGCCTGTGCTCAGGGCTGGACAGCGCCCCCTGCAGCCCAAGGCCTCTAACAGCTGTCTGCCTGTATGCCTCCAGTGCCCTGGCTCTGGAGTTCTGCTTCCTGACAATGATGTCCCCGAGAACCCTGGGGACCCCACTTACCCTCCATCCCATTCCCTCCAGGCCCCATCATCTGTGAGCCAGACCCAGAAGGATCCTAGAGTGACAGCTGCAGCGCTGGCCTGGTGTCTCTGTCCCGGGCATCCCTAGAGAGATCAGGTCACAAGGGGCCTCTGAAGGGGCTCGGGTCACGCGGGATCCTCTGCCACGCTTTCTTCCTGAGCCACAGTTCCCAAGGCTCATCCGTGCCAGCACGTGTGCCCCAAATCATCCGTGTCGGCACGTGTGCCCCAAATCATCCGTGCCAGCACGTGTGCCCCAAATCATCCGTGTCGGCACGTGTGCCCCAAATCATCCGTGCCGGCACGTGTGCCCCAAATCATCCGTGTCGGCACGTGTGCCCCAAATCATCCATGTCGGCACGTGTGCCCCAAACTCGCCAGTGGCTGAGCGGAGCTCCGTTGCGTGCAGAATCGGGTTAGGGTTCCCAGGGACACGCATCGGGCTGCTGTGGTCTCGGTCCTGGGAGCGATGCTGCTCTGAGCCTTCAGGTGCTGGGGACCTGGATTCCAGCGGCCCCGGGCAAGGCGCGGGGCGGGGGCGCCGCCTGCGAGCGCCGCCTGGTGGACTTCGCGGTGGCTGCAGCACGTCCAGCCCCAGGGCGGGAGGACGAGGGTCTCCACGTCCCCAGGTCCCTGACAGCGTGGGTTGGGACACCTGCGTCTGGTGTCTCAGTGCTGTTTGCAGTCACAGCCCCACTGCTTGCAGTCCAGCTCCCTGTGGGTGCACAGCCTGGGGAGGGGCAGGGGATGACTCAAGTCCTTCAGTCCCGTCGCCCACGTGGGAGACCAGCATGGAGCTCCGGTCTCCCGGCTTCGGTGTGGCTCAGCTTCCACACCGGCATCCAGGGTCAGTTTTCACCTGGACACTGGCAGGTCGCCACCCAGGTGCCTCCTGGCCCCGCCCACTTCTCTTCAGTGCCGTGGACCCCGCTGCCTGCACCACCTCGCTGTCCCTCACTGCTGGACTTCTCCTGCCCCTGTCCCAGGCACGGGACACAGGGACGGGCACTGTCGCAGCTCCGGTCACAAGGACGGATGGTGACGAGGCTCGTGGCATTACAGCCTCGCTGGGGGAAAGGCCACCCTCCCCGTGTGCAACCCTCACGTGTGGGGTCCTCATCCCCTTCTCCCCCCCCCAACTCTCAGAGTGTGCCCGGAGCCCCAGGGCGCCACATTCCACAGCTCCACAGCTCCCTCTAGTGAGCGCTGGGAACCCGGGTCACAGCTGGGGACACAGAGGGTCCCACGCAGCCACTGTGTATGCCCTCAGAGCCCTGTTGCTGACCACCAGGGGGCGCCAGCCCAGCCCACGGCAGCATCCCTGCTTCCCTGGGTCCCTGGCCCCACCCAGCAGCCGATGCTCCCTGGACAAGCAGGGCCTCCCTCCCTGCCCCAGGATGGCTGTGGGTGCCCCCAGGGGAGCCGGGTGCTGGGTGGGGTGGGAGAGGAGGGGGTTACACAGCATGACAGGGACTGAGTGCCCCGAGTCCCCACTTCACCATGGAGACATCGACACCACGTTGCATAACGTGTGAGAGGGACACAGCCACAAGCTACCCCCGGGGGTCAGGCTCTTCAGAGTGTGCAGGGGTGAGCCCGGAGACCAGAGACAGAGACGGAGTCCACAGCACAGGAAGCCCAGACGCGAGCCCCTGCGTGGAACCTGGCTCGCGGACTCCAGCAGGACACGTCTGCTCAGCAGTGGTTGTGTGTGTGGACGACACGTGTGTGCCCTCAGTGGAATGTGATTCAGGACCACGGACAGCGAGCGACAGGTGCGGCACAGAGGAGCCACACACCCGAGCTAAGAGACGGCCACACACCGCTCGATTCCACAGTTCCATAAAGTTCATGTCGTGAAAATGCAAGAGACGTCGGAAGAACAATCCCGGAAGGAAAGCCCGTCTTGGCATGTGGGGGACGGGAGGTGTGTGGTTCAGGGCTCTCGCTGGTAGCGTGGAGGGGACACCACTGTGGATTCTCGCTGTGCATCCATTCCAGGATTGGCGCTAGCTTAGGGGCGGAGCCAGACTGGTCCCGTTAGGAGGTGGGGCTAAGGCTGGTCCTAGCTGCGCGCATGCACTGCGTCTGTCTCCCGATGTGGTGTTGGACAGGCTGGGTCTGTGCCACAGGCTGGCGTGGAGGTGGTGCGGTGCTGGAGAGGGGCCTGCTTTGGCTCCGGGACTGAGCTGAGCGGGGTCCAGGGAAGCTACACGGACACCCAGGCTCTGGCTCTGCACTGGAGCCCAGCTGAGGCGCAGCGCCACTCCTCGGCACCGTGCAGGTCCTGGGATCTGAGAGCCGGCAAAGCTCTGCGGCAGCTGCAAGGTGCTAGTCTGGAGCAGCTTCCGGGCTCGGCCCCACTCCTGCCGGGGCAGACGCCGTCCAGCTGCTCGGCCGTGAGCTCCGGGGGCAGGGCCGGGGTCGGTTCCCATTGTCTCCCGGTGCCTGCACACAGCAGGGAGCGGTGCACGGTGCTGGGTGTGAGGATGGAGGAGGGGAAGGAAGGAGCCGAGACGCCACTGGGTCCGGGCGTCTCCTCTGTGAGCAGCAGGGCTGCGGGCCGGTGCCCTGGCTCCTCCCTCCTGTCGTTCCGTGACCTGCGGGGCCCGGGGAGGCAGGTCCGTGCCCGACGCTCGGGGACACAGCTGCGGACACTGCCAGCTGCTGTGGGGTGGGGCTGACTCGCGCAGGGATAATGGGGGGTCCAGGTCCCAGGCTCGGGGGCGGAGCCCCATGGGAAGCAGCTGCCTGCACCGCGGGGGCCCAGCTTCGTGCCCGGGACTCAGGACCAGCCCTGGGGGGCCTGCGGTGGAGGCCATGTGGATCCTAGGTCTGAGAGGCCACGCGCCCCATGACCCCACTGGCTGCTTCTTCCTGGGCCTCACTGTTCCCGTCTGTAACGTGGGCACGTGAGGGAACCCCTCCCCCACTGCACATGAAGAGGGCCTTGACCGCACACTGAGACAAAGAACTGCCTGACGTTTGCCCAGCGGCTGACCCTGAGGGCCAGGGTGTGCGTTCACCCAGGACACTGGGGACCCTCAGGGCCGAGGTGGACCTGCTGTTCTGTGAGGGTTCACACGTCTGTGTGTGTCTATGTGTGTGTCTCTGTGTGTCTCTGTGTGTGTGTCTCTGTGTGTGTGTATGTCTGTATGTGTTTGTGTGTGTGTTTGTGTCCGTGTGTCTGTGTCCGTGTGTCTGTGTACGTGTGTGTGTCTGTGTCTCTGTGTGTGTGACTGTGTGTGCATGTGTCTGTGTGAATTTGAGTCCATGTGTCTGTGTCCGAGTGTGTCCGTGTGTGTGTGTGTGTGTGTCCGTGCGTGTGTCTGTCTCTGTGTGTGTCTGTGTGTGTCTGTGTGTGTCTGTGAGTGTATGTGCATGTGTGTGTGTGCATGTGTCTGTGTGAGTTTGAGTCCATGTGTCTGTGTCCGAGTGTGTCTGTATGTGTGTCTGTGTACGTGTGTGTGTGTGTCTGTGTACATGTGTGTGTCTGTGTCTCTGTGTGTGTGTGTGTCCGTATCCAGTGACTTTAGTGAAAAATGACCGCACAGTTGCTGGTTTAACCAACACAGGTTTATTCTCGGTAGCGACAGCCAGGGGGCGGCACAGCAGGCGTGGTCAGAGCTGAGCCAGGGCGTCTGCCCGGCCACTGAATCTGCGGCCCCCACCCCAGGCCGCTGCGGGGTTGTGGCTGCGCTGTCCCGGCCGCCCGCGGCCCCGGCGATGCCCACTCTCGGGCCGGGTGGAGCGGAGTCCTCTTGCGGGTCCAGGGTGGTGCCGATGCTGCTGGAGACACGCCTGGCCCTGGGCTGTCCTCAGCTGGTCAGTTGGAGGCCCAGGGTCACCCGGCCCAGCCCGGGAGGCCACAGGGACCTCAGACGGGCACAGGAAAGGAACACCCACAGCAGGGACTGGGGGGCCAGCCCCAGAGCTGAGCAAGGACTCAGACAAGGGCACGCACACGCATGCGCACCGAGACACCCCCGAGACAGCCGGGAGGGGGCAGCCCTAACGCCACCAGCGGGCACTCAGTGACCAGCACGTGGTCGGTCCCACCGAGAGGGCGGGGCAGGGCCCGGGGGCCTGCTGCCCACCTGGAGGGCCTGAGAGGCCTGGCCCTGGCCTGTGACCTTGCTGGGTCCTCCCCTCCCTCCCTCCTGCCCCGACCCCCAGTGGGTTAGGCCCTGGGGAGCCCAGGAGATCCCCACCCGCACAGGAGCTCTGCCAGGTCCCACCCCTGGGCTGAGTGGCCCATCACCCCACACCATCTCCCCACCCCAGCCAGGGCCCAGGCGCTGGGCATCCTAGCTCAGATGCACCCACGGACCCCTACCTCATGCCCATTGTGTGCAGGCCCTGCCCCTGGAGAGCAGGGAGCAGGCCGGGTCCTCCCGTCCCCGCAGACCCCCAAGGGAGCCCCAGGGAGCAGAGACACAGAGACTGCTTGAGTTCTTTATGTAGAATCTGGGTGGGGGGGCAGGGAAGGGCCTGGCTGGGCTCCGGGAGGGGCTCCTCCAGTCCTCCGGGGTAAGGCCCTGTGGGCTGCAGAGTCCTGGCCCCGCCCTAGGAAGAGGGGAGGGTCAGGGGGGGTTCTGCAGGGGGCGTGGCATGGGCCGGGCACCTGGGACCCCAGCCTCAGGGTCAGGCAGTGGGGGAGGGGCCTAGCCAAGGCTGCCCAGAGCCCTGCTCCCTGTGGGAGTGGGGACGGCAAGTCTTGGGGACAACGGAGGACTAGAAGGGCGTTGATTCACAGGAGATGCTGGCTCCGCCCACAGCCTGGTGGAGCCCTGGGCAAGTCCTGCCCCTTAGACCTCACAGGGCACCCAGCAGGGAGGGCTCTGGAGGCCAGCAGACCCGGGGCGCGGCTTTGGACAGTGCGGGGTGGACAGTCTGTCTCCCCCAGAGAACCATGGGAATGGCCCCCCGTGGAAGGGTTCCCCCACCGCCCAGGTATGATCCCAGGGCAGGCATCTGAAGCCACACCTGAGGGCCAAGACAGGTGTAGGAGCAGAGCCCACCCCTGTCTGGCCAGGTGGGCCTCACCTGCCAGGTAGGATGGCAGGGGCTGGAGCCCGCGGCTCCTGCCGCCCATCAGACCCCAGACTCAGGTTTTCCCAGGTGTGCTCTGGCCACTCACCCTAGTCACTCGCGGGAGAGCAGCTCTCTGCAGGAAGAGGGAGACGCACGGTCAGAGGACCCCGGGCCGCTCCGACCCGACGTTTCCTCACCCTGGCGAGCACAGAGCAGCCCCAGACGAGGGACATCCCGGGGACTCGCCCTGCGGCCCGAGCTCCTGGGCCCGGGGAGGGGCAGGTGCGTCCCCCTACCTCCTTGTGTGGGAACGAAGATGCTCTCCGCGTTCAGTCCCCTGTCTTTTGCCAGCTGCTCGAACTCCGCCAAGGCTGCCGGGTTGTTTTCAGGGTCTCTGCCTGCAGGTGAGGCCGGGAGGAGTCAGGAGGGTGGGGGCAGCACCGGGCTGGAGGCATCTGCATCCCAGCCTGGCGACCCAGGAGCCCCTGGGCTGGGAGGGTGCCCTCGGCCACCTCTGAGCTTTGACCCCGAGATCCTGGGGCTGGGGAGCTTTCAGCTGCCTGTGGATTCCAGGGGTCCCGGGCCCTGAGCCCCCAACTCGCTGATCCGGGGAAGCCCTGAGCTCCGGAGACGGCACCGGGACGGACTTGGATCAGGAAATCAACACAAGTGTCCTGCATGGGGGGGGGGGGGTCCCTGCATCCCAGGGGCCTCTCAGGGAGGGGTGAGGAGGGGCGGGAGGCAAGGGAGGTGGGCGGCAGGAGGTGGGAGGCGGGGGCTCACCGATCAGCTTGGCGTGCTTGAACCGCTGCCCGTGAATCTCGCCCTGGCACTGGAACACCCAGTGGTCCTTCTCCTTCATCTGAGTGACCTGCACTGTGGTCCTGCCCTCAACTGCAAAACGGGAACAGGGGTCCCACGAGGCCACGCCTCCCTCAGAAAGGCCCCGGGACGTGGCCCCGCCCCAGCCCGGCCAACACCTCAGCTGCCAGCTGCCCAGAGCTGCTGGACCAGGTCCCCTGAGGCGCTGGGTGCCCCACCTCCCCAGATCCCCTGCACCCAGGGACGGCCGTGGCCAGGCCAGGGAGGCCCAGGGAGGCTGGGGGTGAGAGGTGGGCAGAGTTTGCTATGGACACGCAGCTCCCCAACCCTGACACAGGACCCGACAGGGGCACAGCCTCCCCGAGGGACAGCCCTGGACAGGCGGGCCCCTTGCGCACTAAAGGTCTCGCGTGCAGCGTGGTGTCAGGTGCTGGACTCTTTAAGGCAAGGAGACCCAGGGCGGGCGTGGTGGGCTGAGAGGGGGCCAGAGTGGAGGGGGGGGCCTCGCCCTCCCTCGCTGACTTGGACCCCGCGACCTCCACACTCACAGGCCAAGTAAACGCCCGGCTGCTCCGTCTTCTCCAGGACGGTGCTCAACTGATGGCATTGACCCTTTTTCCTGGAAACAGAAGCCGAGTGGGCAGCGCTGTCCCAGCTGACCTCCCTCTCAGAGCGGACACTGCGCAGGGCCTGGAGGCACCCGGGTCCTAGCCGGGCCCAGGGAGCAGCAGGCAGAGCTGCACACAGGCAGGCCCAGCTGGCCTCAGTGCAGGCGGCCACGCCCTGGTCAATCAGTGGCCTCGAGCCCCGGGCCACTCCTCCAGGTGGCTGCCCTCCCAGCCATCCTGTCCGCTGCCAGACAGTCTGTGGCCACGGCCTCTCCTCGTCCCTCACTGCCCAGGCCCCCCAGCAGGTCCTCCGCACAAGGAGCCGTGCACAGCCAGCCCCGCAGGCACCTTCATGTGCTCTGGGGGGTGGGGGGTGTCTGTGGGGAGGAGAGGCAAACATCAGACCACCGCCAGGGTCAGCGAGAGCCGGGTCAGCTCCAGGCCAGAGAGCAGGTGCTGACCCCCACGGGAGGGCGCCCCCACTGAGGGCTGCCCTGATGGCACAGGGTCCTTGTGTCCATGCCATGCCCTCAGCCGGGGGTCGTGTCCCACCTGGTCATTGTGTAAACCCCACCCTGGGGTGCACAGAGCAGGCATGCGCCGTGAGGGTCCCGAGTCCAGAGTGCAGGCCCGGCCCCCTGCCTGACCCAGGGCTGGGATGAGACTCCATTTCCCCATGGGCCTGTGGGGCACGGGTGCCCAGGCAGGGGAGGTGGGCAGTGCCCTGCAGGTGCCCCTGGGCCCACAGGCTTGGTTCTAGGGCCTCCTGAGGCTCTCCCAGCCCAGGTCCTGGCAGGCAGCTTGTGTTCAGAGCCCAGGTGCTCAGCGTTGGGGACCCCATGTGGCCAGCGCCCCCATCCCTGCCCAGCCTCCTGTGTGGGGACAGTGCGCAGACACTCACACAGAGCTGAGGGTGACCTTGAGGCTGCCCCCGTCCTGGGCCACGATGGTCACGGGGCCCACAGAATCCGGCTTCAGCTCTGAAATCTCCTTGTCCCAGGCCATGGCCTTCATGTACAAGGTCCCTGAGGGCTGGTGAGGGTGCGACCCATCAGGCCCTACGGACGCTCAGGGCCTCCCCTCGCAGGGTCTGCAGCCCCCAGACCCTGAACGCCAAGGGCCAGGAACGGGGCGCACTCCCCACAACCACACCACCCTGAAAGCACCCAGTGGCCTCCCCAGACCCAGCCCTGCCGCCTCCCAGTCCCTCCTGGGCCGGATCCCAGGGACCCTCACTCCCGGCCCTCTGCTGCCCGGGGTCCTCAGGCTCAGGTTTGCTCAGGACAGGAGTTCCTCGCCTGCCCCAGCGCGGTTGTCCCCCTGGAGCCCCGCCCCGCCCTCCCCTCTCGGAGCCTCACGGCCTGGCTCTCCGCCTCCACGTCCAGGGGGTCCTGGGCCTGCAGGACCACGAGGAGGCCGAGGCCCAGGGCCAGCAGCAGGGTCTGCATCTCGGTCTGCGCTCTCGGCTGCAACAGGTCAGCTCCGGGCTGGGTGAGTCTGCTCAGCTCCTCTCGCCTCCACCCTTATAGGGCCGGGGCAGGGTCCTCCCGGAAGCTGGCGCCGAGGACCGGCCGATCCCTTCCTGGCCGCAACCGTGGCCAGCGCTGCCTCGGACCGGCTCAGGTGTCGTTGATGTTGGACGTCCCTCAATCACGGCTGTTGACTCCGCAAAGGTCACCCAGACAGGGCTGCCGCCCAGGGGAGGGCTCTGACCTCCCTGGGTGTGGAGCCTCGGGTACGATGTGGCCTTGGCCGCCCTGCGCCCACGCCCCCTGGCTGGCTGCTGGCGCGGGTGCCGTGAGGATGAGAGAGCTTGGGCGTGGGTCTCGGCAGAACTTCCTGTGGTCTGGGCAGGACCCTCAACCCGAGAAAAATCAGGACAATGAGGCCCACCGCGTGGAAATGTGCGCTGCACGGACCCTCGCTCCTGAGCCACTGAGCAGGCGGGGCCCACTCTGCTCACCCCCAGAGCAGCCGCAGGTCGGGCAGGGGACCGGACGGGTGAGCGGGAATGTTGGTAGTCGGAAACAAGAACAAACATCAAACATGGTGATGTGGTGGGAGAAGGGAGACCTCCGATGCTCCGTGCACAGCGTCTGTGACCACGCCCCCAGGAGCTCGGCAGTGGACAAGCAGGGGCCTTGGCGGAGGAGGGGTGAGCAGGTGCTACAGGCCGAGCCCCCTGTGGAGAGGAAGGCACCGGCCCGATGCATTGTGGGAAATGCACCTTGTCCACACCCTCCTTAGACAGGACCGATGATTGACAGTAGATAATGGCAGACCCACGCCCATTAGTGGGCGCAGGGCACACAGATCTGGGTGAAGGGAGAGGAGAGCCCAGTTCGGCTTCATGGGGCCAACGCTGCGGCCCCAGAGGAGCTGTAGCAAGAGCGGAGCCGCGTGGAGCGTGTTGTAGCCAGACCCGCAGGGTTCTGCAAGAACTGACACAGCAGGAGAAGCGGGGTCAGCAGCACCGTCCAGGGGCAACGCACAGCCAGAGCCCAGCTTCCGAAGGTGGGCGCAGCCGGGCCCAGCACACACGGGCCAGTCAGGGGCCAGCAGGGGTCACACGGCCGGTGGGGACGACCGAGCGTTTTTCTTGCTGACTCGCGGGAGGGTAGTGAGTGACAGCTGGACACGGCTTCAGCAGGAAGCGCCCAGGGTCCTCTCCCCAGGTCGACGCCCAGGTCCTCTCACACGGCAGGGGCCCCGCGGCAGAGTTTCCGTGGAAACCACCACTCGTGCAGCCATGGGTCAGCTGGGCTCCTTCGGATTCTCCTGTCCCGACCTTGAACGTCAGGGCAGGACCCCGCTGCCGCTCGCCAGGATCAGGAAGCCAGCAGGGACCTGGCTGCGTCCGGGACCCCAGTGCCCCCAGCGCCCAAGGGCTGGCTCCGAGCCTTCTCACGCTCACACGGTGTCGGGGGCAGGGGGTCATGCTCTGAAATCCCGAGGACGCGTTGACCTCTCCTACGTATGTGGTTATGCGTTTATTAGAAAAGTAGAGCGACCCCGACAGACCGAGAGAGTCCTCCACCCCCACGTTCACACCCGCACGGCTGCAACTCCAGGTCAGAGCCAGGGCACAGCCTGGATCCAGGGCCTCTGGCCGGGTCTGCACAGGGGTGGCCGGGACCCTGGCACGTGGGCCATCTTCTGCCGCCTTCCCGGCTGAGTTAGCAGGAACCGGCATCAGAAACCGAGCAGCCGGGACCCCCCCGGTCACTCCGATGCGGGAGCTGGCACCGCCCCCGCAGCTCATGCCCTGCGCCACAGCAGCCACCCGCAGTCCCAGCATTTGTCACACATCCGTGATCCAGAACACCTGAAGTGCCGCCTCTACACGCACAGGCGCACACGCGTGCACACACGCAACCCGCCACGGGAGAGACGTCCGCTCGGCTCAGCTCAGTGGGGCTGGACCGAGGTCCGTGGGCTCCGGGCGCTGGGGCTGGCAGCGCTGGCCTCGGGCCTGCTCGTGGGGAGGGGTGGCTGGGGGTCCCTGACCCAGAGGGGAGGCCGACCACTGTTCACACCCCAGGCCCGGGGCTGTGGCCTCCCGGGGAGCAGGGGCCCAGGCAGGCAGGGGACACAGCGCAGCCTCCAGACCAGAGGCAGGCCGCGCCCTGCATGGCTGGGGGCTGCAGCTGTGACTCCCTCGGTCTGTGCTGAGGTCTGTGCTGGCCGGGCCGCCCCCGTGCCCACCATACTGCTGCCCATCTGGCTGGATGCCAGGTCCTGCGCTCACGCCTCTGCCCCCCCCCCCCCAGAACCCTGCCATCTCCACCCCCTGGGAGGGAAGCTTGACCTCCCAGCCTACAGAGCTCTCGGGCAGGTGCAGCCTGACCGGCCCCAGCCTCCCCGAGCTGGGGAGAGGGTGCCTGTCCCGAGAGCGAGGGCCATGCTCTCAGCGCAGGTCCCGCCGTCCCCCTCCCTGGGCTCCTCGGCCTCCAGGGCTGCGCTCAGCAGAGGCTCCCGGGGCCTGGACTCGGGGCAGAGCTGCGCGTGGTGAGCTCACTCCTCCTGCACTGGGCCAGGAGCCGAGGACGCCCGTTGGCACAGGGGCTGCGGCAGGAAAGGCCGGGCCATGTTTGCCTTCTGGAACCCTCTTATCTGCAAGTTCCCCCAGACCCTGCCATGGGAACACAGGACACTTTGTGCCGTGGCTGTCCCATGAATGTCAGCCATGCAGGAACCGCCTGCACCTGTGCCCTCGCCTGTGTCCTCCTGACGCACGGCCAGGTGATGGCGGGGACGGGCCCCCCCTAGCGCGCCCGCAGCCCACCACGCCGAGATGCGACACTGGGAGTGCCTCGTGGGCTCCTCCCTCCTCTCAGTCAGTTCGGGTGGGTGTCGGGGGCAGGGTCTGGACCCCCGAGGCAGCAGCTCGGCACCCTACAGTCAGGCCAGGGCTGGCTGGGCTGGGAGAGCCGGTGGGGGAGGGGCTTCCTGCCGAGGGTAGCACGCTCAGCTCTGAGCCCACCCTCTCCTTTGTGCGTGGGTGAGCAGGGGCCGAGGCCCCAGGAACGGCCGCCTCTGCTCACAGCAGCAGGGACACTGGCCGGGAAGACCCCGGCGGGGTGGGCGTGGGGGTGGGGTGATGGAGAAGGAGACGGGGTTGGGGGTCTCAGCTCTGAGCCACCAGGAGCCAAGCAGGCAGCTGCCCGGGGCACCCCGGGAACCCGAGGGCCAGCTCATCCCCTCAGCAGCTGCTGCCCAGGAGGCAGAGCGCCCCGGGGCTTCAGGCCAGGCCTGGGCAGAGAAGCCCACCTCCGTGCGCCTGCACCTGCTCCCCAGGTGAGCCCCCGTCTCCCCAGGTGAGCAGCAGGAAGCCCCCCTGGGGCAGGGTCCTGCGGCTGTTTCGTGTGCGTGCCGAGGGTGACAGGTGAGAGAGGCAGGGCCGAGCCGTGCACACACCACCTGATGCCGGCACCGACCCCAGGGAGCTGTGGCCGGGTCACCTTTCCCAGAAGAGGGAGGTGGGGCTGACATGGCCAGGGAGGGACCGGGCCCACCCTAGGCAGCTCAGACTTCAGCCCCACGCTGGGGGCCACAGACCCTTGGGCTCCCCAGGGCCCCGGGGCCACCTGTGCACAGAGACCCCTCAGGGGCCCACACCTGGCCACGCTGCACTCCCAGGAGGCTTCAGGAGCAGACGGGCTGACGTGAACACAGTCAGGGTGTTCCCGGGGAGGGACCTGCCCCCCCCTCCCACCACGTCCACCGTCAGCCCGGGGACACCTCGGGTCTGCGAGGGGAGGGCCCCGACCCTGGTTCCCAGCCATCGTCCTCCTGGCTCCCACGGGTGTGACCCCTCCCCTCAGCTGGACTGGACTCCGGGTCGGCTCCCAAGAAACGGAACTGGGCAAGGGGGATAGTGGGCGAGGCCTGGGCTGCAGCTCTGCGGGCTCCTCTCTCTCTCTCTCTCTCTCTCTCTCTCTCTCTCTGCCGGGTGGGATGTCGTGAGCTGCCTATGCACAGGCCCCAGGGGCAGGAACACAGAGCCCCCTGCAGCCTGGTCAGCATCTGAGGGTCTGGTCAGTGACCTGGCTGAGAGCCCTGAGTGGGGAACGCCCGGGGAGCCTTGGCCGAGGGCCCAGACCCGGCTACCTGAGGGCAGAGGTTCCCACGGAGCTGGGACTGGATCCCAGGCCACAGGCTCTGTGGGTCAGCAACGTGCATTGCCAGCAGCTGTGCGTGAGCTGTGCGGCACCGGCAGCGGCACAGGACAGGCCCAGGCTCAGGGGTGGCCCTGCCCTGCCCCTCCCTCCTCTGCCCCCTGGCTCCCTGCAGCCCTGGGGCTCCACCCCACCCTCGCTGCACTCACATCCGCCCCGTCTCTGCAGAGCTCAGCCCCCACCAAGCCGGCACGCGACCCCAGACTTGGGCAGGGCTGGTGCTGCTGCCCATCTGCGTGCAACACAAAAAGTGACCCATGGGACACAGTGGACCCCACCTGTGACCCAGCCCCGCCTCCTGCTCCCTCTGGGCCTCACTCTTGCTCTCCCTGGGTTTTCTCTGGAGCATCCGTGTCTGTCCACTCCACATGGGGCAGCCCCCGATGGCCACTTCAGAGGCCCACCCAGGCCCAGTGACCAGGGGCATGCAAAGATGAGCGCCCCTGGGAGCCCCTCCCCGCCCCTGAGCAGCACACACTGAGGACATGGATGCCAGGGACACGAGGTCACCCTGGCTGGGGACAGGGACACAGAGCCAGACCTTGGGGGCTCGTCCCTGGCTCCAGTGGTTCCATTGTGCCTGGGGCACTTGCGCCCCCTGGTGGCCAGTGCAAGCCCTGCAGCCCCAGCCAGGAATCCCAGAAACCAGAGGCCCTGGGTTTGGGTGTTCCCGTGTAGTGGGGTCCCTGACCCTTGCCCCCTACAGCCACCTGGAGGAGCAGGTTTGGGTTCACCAAGGGACGTGGGTGGTGTTCCCCTGAGGACTGGCTAGGGTTTCCTTCTTGTTCAGAGGCTTAGCTTGGCTGGGAGCCCTGGGCTGGACGCCCACGGACTCTGGCTGCGTGCCCGCTCCTGGTGACATCTGAGGCACACACCAGCAGCCGTCAGGCCTGCCAGGGTCGAGTCCAGCCGGAGATCTCTCCAGATCGGCACATGGAGGGCTCCTGTCCTTGCGCCTGTCTTCCCGCCCTGGGCACCCAGGACTCCATTGTGTGGTGGGCTCTGGACGTCATGCAGGTGTCCCCAGGGGTCATGCCCCCTGCACCTGCCCACTGGACCAAAGGCAAGAGATGTGGGTGACGGACAGGAAGCACCCAGCAGCCTCCACAGGAAGATGGGGGGGCTCCCGTCACCAGGACAAAGGCCGGGGGTCCCCACAGCTCAGCCCTCGCTGTGCCTTTGCCGGTTCGTCTCGGGACGCCGGGACCGAGTGCATCCTCCCATGATTCACTCCCTGTCCCACCACTGCTCTCCAGGGCGGCTGCTCACTACCCTTTCCTTTTCTTTGTTTTAAAAACGTATTCATTACTTATTTATTTATTTATTCAAACGGCAGAGTGACACAGAGAGAGGGAGGGACCAGGGGGGGACCAACGATCTTCCATCCGCTGCTTCACTCCCCAAACGCCCGCAGCAGCCAGGGCTGGGCCAGGCCGAAGCCAGGCGGCAGGAGCTCCCTCTGGGTCTCCCGCTGAGGGTGGCAGGAACCCAAGTGCTTGGGCCACCCCCGCTGCCTCGCAGGCCCGTGGGGAGGACACGGGGTCAGAAGCAGAGGGGCCAGGACAGGTGCCGGCACCCCGGTACGGCACGCAGCCCCCCCCCCCCCCGCCGCTTTCCCGGCGGTTTCCAGGGGCTCTCCGCGTCCTGCAGCCCTGACACCGTGTGCTGAGCCATAGCGCTGCTGCTCACCTGCCTCCGCCGCGCTGCCCCAGGAGCAGAGGCGGGGCCTCGAGCGGCCACGCCCCCAGGCGGGCTCTGGTGCTGCAGCAGGCACGGGTCAGGGCCCCCCAGGGCCCAGGCGGGCAGGGGAGCAGCCAGGAGGCTTGCAGCCCAGCTCAGGCGCACACGGGCACACCGAGGAAGGGGCGGCGCGTGGAGACCTGGCAGTGGGCCCGCCGCAGGAGCAGAACCGACAAAGCTGCAGGATGAGGTCAGCTGATGCAGCGAAGCGTTTGACAGGGGCCGCCGCCTGCGAGGCCGGCATCCCATATGGGCTCTGGTTCGGGTCCCGGCTGCTCCACTTCCGATCCAGCTCTCTGCTGTGGCCTGGGAAAGCAGTAGAAGATGGCCCAAGTCCTTGGGTCCCTGCACCCGCCATGGGAGACCAGGAAGAAGCTTCTGGTCCAGCCCTGGTCATTGTGGCCATTTGGGGAGTGAACCAGCAGGTGGAGGATCTCTCTCCCTCTCTCCCTCTCTCCCTCTCTCCCTCTCTCCCTCTGTGTGTGTGTGTGTGTGTGTCTGTCTGTCTGTCTGTCTCTCCTTCTCTCTCTCTAACTTTGCCCTTTGAATAAATAAATCTATTTTTTTAAAAAGACACCCTCCCCCCCAAGGAAGTGAAAGACTTGTGCACTGAAAATCACCAAACGCTGCCGGCGGAGGTTAAAGACAACACAGGAGGAGGGAAGGCATCACCTGCCCACGGGGGGAGACTTCGCAGTGGCAAGACGCCCCACCCACAGTGGCCCTCAGAGCTGGGCTGAGCTGAGGAGGAGGGTCCAGGCCTGGGCCTCCTCCCACTCCCGTCTCAGCCCCTCACCTGGGCCCTCCTCCCACTCCTGTCTCAGCCCCTCACCTGGGCCTCCTCCCACTCCCGTCTCAGCCCCTCACCTGGGCCCTCCTCCCACTCCCTGTCTCGGCCTCTCATGTGCCCGTCGACCGGGGGCGGCGGCCCAGGCCACCTCCAGCTGGTTGGCCCTCCCAGCAAGGACGCTCAGGGAGGACATGCAAAGGTCACCCAGCGCAGACACAGGTCGCCAGGTCCGATTCGAACTCACACAGGCAGATCTGAAACTGGGAGGTAGGGAGGGGGATTGTTGGGGCCCGTCCTTGGGTCTGCATTTCTTTTTTTTTTTTTTTTTAAGATTTTATTTATTTATTTGAGGGGTAGCGTTACAGACCGTGAGAGGCAGAGACAGAGAGAAAGGCCTTCCATCTGCTGGTTCACTCCCCAGATGGCCACAATGACTGGAGCTGTGCTGATCAGAAGCCAGGAGCCAGGAGCTTCTTCCAGGTCTCCCACACAGGTGCAGGGGCCCAAGCACTTGGACCGTCCTCTACTGCTTTCCCAGGCCATAACAGAGAGCTGGATGGGAAGAGGAGCAGCCGGGACTAGAACCGGCGCCCACATGGGATGCCGGCACCACAGGAGGAGGATTAACCTACTGCGCCACAGCGCCCACCCCAGAGTCTGCATTTCCAATTCCCTATGACATCTCCCCGAGACTGGAACCACAGCTCCTTGGGAGCTGGGTGCCGGGGGCAGGTGCCTTAATCCCTCAGGGTCCCTGTGCCTTGGGGGGGTGCCCAGCAGGGCCGCTTCCGCGCGAGCCCCTGCCCACGCGAGCCCACGCGCACCCCGATGGCCCCGGCATCGGCCCCTCTAGTGAGAGGCAGGTACCTGGCCGGAAGGAGAGACCTGGCCTCTGGGAGCAGAAGGACCGCGGCGTGGGAGAGGCGCGGCTCCCGCGTTTACCAGGCGAGCGGGGACCAGGGCCGGCCCGCTCCTGCCGACAGCCGAGGGCGGCCAGGGCTGCCCGGCCGCGTTCTCAGGTAGCCAGGTCACCTGGTCAGCCCGCGTGGGCGAGAGGGGCTGGACGGGAACGTACAGAGAACACCGGGTCTTCTGTGCGGTGGGATGAGCCTCCAATGCAGAACAGGGGCCGGCACCGCGCGTGGCAGGTGCGGGCGTGGCAGGTGCGGGCGCTGGGAGACGTGGATGAAGCTCTGGGCTCCTGGCTTCGGTCTGGCCCAGCCCTGGCCGGTGCAGCCATTGGGGAGTGAATCAGTGGATGGAAGACCCCTCTCTCTCTCTCTCTCCCTCTCTCTCTCTCTCCAACTCTGCCTTAAAAAAAAAAAAAAAGTCAATCAACGATCACACACCCAAACTGTCGGTCTTGTCCAAGACCCTTAGCTGCCTCCCAGCCTTCTCCCCGGGGCAGCTTGGGGAATCTTCCAGACCTGAGCTACACCCAAGGGGCTCTTGGTCTGACAGTGCTGTGCGGATGAGGGCCCAGGAGGAATTCTGGAAATTCCACACCCAGAGGAGGGAGCGGGGGACACACCCACTCCCCCGGAACCGCAGTCTGAGTACAGCAGACGGGCGCTCGGCTCCTGGCTCGACGCCGGCCCGGGCTGCCAGGTGCATTTCTTTTTTTTTTTTTATTTTTTATTTTTTATTTTCTGACAGGCAGAGTGGACAGTGAGAGAGAGAGACAGAGAGAAAGGTCTTCCTTTGCCGTTGGTTCACCCTCCAATGGCCGCCGCGGCCGGCGCGCTGCGGCCGGCGCACCGCGCTGATCCGATGGCAGGAGCCAGGAGCCAGGTGCTTTTCCTGGTCTCCCATGGAGTGCAGGGCCCAAGCACCTGGGCCATCCTCCACTGCACTCCCTGGCCACAGCAGAGGGCTGGCCTGGAAGAGGGGCAACCGGGACAGAATCCGGTGCCCCGACCGGGACTAGAACCCGGTGTGCCGGCGCCGCTAGGCGGAGGATTAGCCTAGTGAGCCGCGGCGCCGGCCTGCCAGGTGCATTTCTCATCATGGAGCTGGCTGTCCTGCTCTCCACGCCGTCTCGGGTCGGAGCTCTGCCTTGTGCGAAGACCACGCCGAGCAGAGCAGCCGTCTCGGGGAACAGCGGCATCTCCTCTGCCGCGGCCTCCTCTCTGGCGTGGTCTCAGCCTGCCGGCTCTGCCTGTCCGTAGCTGGCCCTGGACACCCTGCCGGCTCTGCCCATCCATAGCTGGCCCTGGACACCCTGCCGGCTCTGCCCTGTCTGTAGCTGGCCCTGGACACCCTGCCGGCTCTGCCCTGTCTGTAGCTGGCCCTGGACACCCTGCCGGCTCTGCCCATCCGTAGCTGGCCCTGGACACCCTGCGAGTCCATCCCCACATAACAGAACTGTCTCTTCACACACTTTGCATTTTGATCTTTGTATCTCTTTTGAGAGGCAGAGAGAGAGCTAGAGACACAAGGGGCCAGGGAGAGAGCTCCATCTGTTGGCTCACTCCCCAAATTCCCACGCGGAAGCCAGAGCTGGATCCAGGTCCCCTGCGTGGGTGACAGCGACCCAACGACTTGAGCCACCACTGCTGCCTCCCAGGGTCTGAATCTGCAGGAAGCTGGAACCGGTGCAGGGCTGGGACTCGAACCAAGAACCCAGTGTGGAATGTCGGCATCTTAGCCACTAGGCCAATGGCCCCGGGTGTGCACACCTGTCTCTTTCATGGCTATGAGGTCAGCATTTCGTCCCCAGGTTACAGGGAGGACACTCGCTCAGGTCACTCAGCTGGGGTGGACGGAGCCTTGGCAGAGTGTGGGTCCCTGGCAGCACACAGGACTGGGGGACAAGTCCTTTGCTGCAGGGGACCCCGGGCACCGGGAGAGGGCGTGGGAGGGGGCGGAGGGAGGACAGCCAGAGAGGGGCCTTGGTGGGCCCTGGGGTGGGCACCTGGGCTCAGACTCACCAGGAGACCACATCCCCCTGGACAGGTTCAGTCCCCATCGCCGGAGAGTGCTTCCCAGGCATCAACTCTCGCGCTTCGGTGGCTGCTGTCACGGAGAGCCCCTTCCCCAGCAGAGCACCCCCGCCCTGGCACAGCATGGCCCAGGTTGCCCAAAGCCAAGGCCAGGACCCGGTGCCCGCCTTTGCTGGGTTTTCTCTGTTCTCACAGCAACAGCTCCTAGACGGGTCCTGGAGCCAGTGCACCTGGGCCCTGGGCAGAGAACACGCCAGCACACAGCCAGGCAGCTGCCTCCCCTCCCTCCGCTGGGGCCAGGCCAGCTCCGCCACAAGGGCACCTGTGCCCGAAGGGAGCCCCAGGGCCTGGCTCAGCTCAGAGCAGCTGACGGGGTGAGGTCACTGCCTGGCACGGCCGGGCGTGGACGAGGGCACAGTCATCCAGCAGTTGCCGTGAGCATGCGCCAGGGGCTGGCGAGCTATGTGCGATTCCTCCACACGGGAGACAGCGGTGGGGACCACGGCTCCCCCACGCCCTAAGTGGGGACTCCTGGCCATAAGTAGTAGCAACAGGATTCAAGTCCAGTCCATTTGCCTCCAAGTCACAAAGCTGCACCCCCCCCAGGAATGGGGAGCACTGAGCGAGGATATGCCAGAGCCAGGAGGCACTGGCACGGGTGTCCTGGGCTCCCCCGGCCTCCTCCCGACACAGACACACCTGGCCAGGGCCACGTCACTCCTGAGACCAACTGGCCGGGACACCTGCCCTTCCTGGGAGTGGCCTTCTAATATTTCCCATTGTATTTTTTTTTTTTTTGACAGGCAGAGTGGACAGTGAGAGAGAGAGACAGAGAGAAAGGTCTTCCTTTGCCGTTGGTTCACCCTCCAATGGCCGCCGCAGCCGGTGCTGACCCGATGGCAGGAGCCAGGTGCTTCTCCTGGTCTCCCATGGGGTGCAGGGCCCAAGCACTTGGGCCATCCTCCACTGCACTCCCTGGCCACAGCAGACAGCTGGCCTGGAAGAGGGGCAACCGAGACATAACCGGCACCCCGACTGGGACTAGAACCCGGTGTGCCAGCGCCACGAGGCGGAGGATTAGCCTAGTGAGCCGCGGTGCCAGCCCTCCCATTGTATTTAAAATCGCACACACACACACACACACATGCACGCACGCACTCAGTTCACAGTCCACTCCGTGGAGCTGATGGCACTGGGGGGAACTCAGCCTGGCCCTGTGGTTTTAAATGGCTGCACCGTATTCTCTCTGCCAGGGACATCCGATGTCTTGCTGGATGCTGGGGGCCCCAGGGGCTCCAACCTGCCCCCTGGGCCCCAGAAGTAAAGAAACTCAGTAGAGGGGAGGCTGCTGGGGGTCTTCCTGCCCAGCCCCACTCCAGGAGGAGCGTCCAGACCCCCGCTTACTGCTGGGGAGTGCACGCCCATCCCTGGGGCCACCCCAAGGCTTTCTACCTTCGGGGCTTGAGGGAGGGGAACTGCATGAGTTTGGTAGTGCGATGATTTTGAACTTGTCTCACCTCGTGGCTGGATTTCCACCCGTCAGTCACTTCCCAAGCACAGCCCCTTCCTGGGCACCCCCAGCACAGGTTCAGGTTCCAGAACTGCGGGCATGCCCCCCGGGGGCGCGGCAGGCCAGTGTGCAGGACAGGGGGTGGCACACTGCTCTCAGTGTCCACCTGTGGGACTGGGCTCTGCTCGGTCCAGCCGGGCCCTGGTTGGCGCAGGACCACGGGCTGAGTTGACCGTGACTCCTGGCCCTTCCTGGGTTCTGAGAGCTGAGTGTGTGTGTGGGGGGCTGTGAACCCACGGCGGCCCTGAGGTCAGAGAGGAACAGGACACACGAGGAGCCGGGAGCCTGCTGAGCCCTGCCATCGGTAAACCCCTGTGTCTGGGGCAGCTGCACATGGCTCTCATGACAGCGATGTGGAGCCCCAGGGAGGACTGCTCAGGGTGACGCCGGGAGGAAGCCCCACCCCCGCAAACATGCCAGGGACCCCCACAGGGCTCTCCTAGCCACAGCCCGGCAGGCACTGAAGGAGTCTGCCACCTCTGCCTGAGGTTCCCGTATGAAGTCAAAACTGTAGATTAGAGGCACGGGGATTGTGGCCACTGCCTGCAACGCCAGCATCCCGCATGGGCGCCAGTTCAGGTCCTGGCTGCTCCACTTCTGATCCAGCTCCCTGCTGACGCACCTGGGAAGGCAGCGGAGGACGGCCCAGTGCTTGGGCCCTGCACCCACGTGGGAGACCCTGATGGGGTTCAAAGCTCCTGACTGCAGCCTGGTCCAGCCCCAGATGTTGCGGCCATTGGGGGAGTGAACCAGGCATGGACGACCTCTCCCTCTCTCTATCCCTCTCTCCCTCTCTCTTTCTGTAACTCTGCTTTGCAAATAAATAATAAAAATTAAATTTAAAAATTGAGAATAAAGCTGTTTTTGAAAATCTGGGGTGGAACCCTGGGCGGATGGGCTGAGACGTGGGCTCCACCCACCCAGGGAACAAAGGCAAAAGCAAGGTCCGGGTCTGGACTGGGCCTGCTGGCTCCTGCTCCTGACACAAGTTTCTCCCCCAGGGAAGGAGGGCGAGGCCCTTAGAGGGGGTCACTCTGCTGCCCCCACCCCACCAGCCCCACAGGGGCTCTGCAGACCCCACCCCAGCCCTTGGAGAGGAAAGGTCTGGACCTCTGCCACCCGGCCCACGCAGGGCTCCCAGGGCCGGCTCGGTCGTGGGGCGCACCGTGCAGGGGCTGGGCACGTGCAGGGCCCGAGGGCTCCCAGCCCAGCTCTGCCAGTAACCACGCTGGGGACCTCAGCCCAGGGGTGTGTCCACTTCCCCTCCATGAACTCAAACCTCCGCGCTCCCCGGGCACCAGAGGGAAGACGGACCACTTCTCTGTCTTTCTCGGAGAACAAGACCAAGTTCACGGGGAGCCGACATGTGCATTCCCTCCTTTCACAGACAGGTAAACTGAGGCTCAGTGAGAAGAAAGGCCCAGAAAGGGATTGCAGACCAAGATGCCACGCCTCCTCCACCTGCCCAGGCCCCGCCCAGCTGCTCCTGAGCCGCCAGACATGTGCAGGACCTGTGACCCAGGCACCTGCTCCCCACTGAGTCTGCCCCAGGCTGGGGCTCAGTTCCCTCATTCAACCCTGCCCGAGTCAGCTCCACACGCACACGGCTGTGTCCCCGAGCGTCGGGCACAGACCTGGCACCCGGGGCCCCGCAGGTCACGGAACGACGGGAGGGAGGAGCCGGGGCATCGGCCCGCAACCCTGCTCACAGAGGAGACACCCGGACCCAGCGGGGTCTCGGCTCCTTCCTTCCCCTCCTCCATCCTCACACCCAGCACCGTGCACTGCCCCCTGCTGTGTGCAGTCACCGGGAGACAACGTGAACCCCGACCCCGGCCCTGCCCTCGGAGCTCACGGCCGAGCAGCTGGACGGCGTCTGCCCCCGGCAGGAGTGGGGCCTCAGTGTGGGCTCCAGCTTCGGCGGCCTGCCTCCCCCTCCAAAGGTGCTGCCGTGGCTGGTGCAGTTCGGATGTTTCTCGACCCCCAGAGATTCATGGGTAGTGGTACCGGGAGGTGGCCTGGTGGGAGGTCCCAAGTCAGCTGGGGGTGCTGCCCTTGGAAAGAATGAATGCATTTCTCCTGGGACCCTGGGTGTTACTGAGGGATGAGTGTCCGCCCCCCACATCCGCCCCGGCTCCCTGCATCCAGATGTGACCCCTTCCCCCCACCTGCCCCTGTCCTGGGGCCCCCGCTGGAGCCCAAGCCAGGCTGGTTTTATTCTTCCTTTGGCTTGCCCGGTGGTTTCTGGGCACACTTTGGGTTCGAAGTTCCTGGTTCAGTCCACTTAACGGTCTCCAAGGAGAAAGGGGTCCAGTGCACCTGCTGGCCTGTCTCCCACTTCCTCCCCTCTGGCTTCCTGTCACTCTATGTTGAAGTCCCGGAGGTCTCTCCTGTCCGCCCTCACCTGTCACCCAGATCAGCACCACCACGAGGCTGGATCTGCCCCACCGCTGGGATGGGGTGGACAGAGACCACAGGGCCTCGGGGCTAGGTCTGCCCTGCCTTGCTTGCCTCCACCCTCGGGGCAGCCCAGAGAACTTGGCCAGCGTAAAGCCAGGAAGAACAACCGCCGACCACAGACTTGTGCAGCAATGCACCAGCGCCGACCTGACGGCTGGAGTGCGCAGTGGCTGGGTGGGCTGTGAGGGGCTCCTGAGCTTTCGGAGTTTTTGGTTTGGGGGAGACACAGGGCCTGCATATGGGACCCGGGGGCCCAACAGATGAGAAGCCCAGGGGTCTTTGTTGGGGGCCCCCTGCTGACCCCTCCTGGCTGTTCCTTGAGAAGCTATGCCCTGGTAACTTCCCCTGGGCCCGAGAGGCCCGCCTGGGGTCAGCAGGCTCCTTTGTCCCATCAGCTGCGGGCTGGGAGTGTGGCCGCGTCTCCCACTTCCGGCCCTGAGCCCCAGCTTCCAGCATAACACACCTTCCCTTGATTCTGCCACGCACCTGACTCTGGGCTACTCGCTTATATCAGATCCTCAGTGTTCCTGCCTATATAATGGGCACGCTTACGAAGATTCGAGACAACGAGAGTGTCTCGCAGCACCGTCTGGCACTAAGCAAAGGGAACATTTCCACAACACCTGGGATGTTGGTCCTAGGCTTGTGGGACCCCGGGGGTCAGCCCTGAGTGACCTCTGCTTGGGCAGTGGTGAACAGCGGGGTTGACCTCGCCAGCTACACCCACTGCGTCCGGCACTTCCAGGAGTGGGCCGAGGGCTTTGTGCTGCTACGTCTTCACCCGTGATCCTGCAGCCATTCCTGGGGTCCCCCCGAGCCCCAGCCAGCACCTCAGCGTCACCCCCACCCAGGGCCACTCCTGCTGGGAGAACACACGCGGGATGGAGGCCAGCAGCCAGCACGTCGCCTCTGTGTAGACACGGCATCTCCAGAGACCTCGGGGCACCTGGTGGCTGCCATTCACCCCAGACACCACCCAGAACCCCGCCAGAGCTCCCCTACGAGACGGGCGTCTCCCACTGCCTTGGTGGCACACGGCAAAGGCAGCTTCTATTACAGCCGGGGTCACATGGCTGTCCTAGCAAAGCCCGTGGCATGACGGTGGCCTGGCACAGGGAGAGCCTCCCGAGCCGACCAAGGAGATGCCCCCGGGGACCGGGGGGGTGACAGAAGTCCCAGCCACCCAGCCTGACGCTGAGCTGCTTCTCCACGCTGGACGAGGACGCCAGCTGGCTCGGGAGCCGACAGCAGGGCGGGGCTGCCGTGGACGGGTCTCCGAAGCCCAGCAGCCGCTGCACCCACCGGTGCTGCCCTCGTCCAGCCACAGGCTCCCTCCCAGGCTGCCGGGGGAATCCAGCCCGAAACTGGACGTGCAGCGCCCAGGTAAACGGTCAAGGGTGGTCACACAGTAACGGGGGAGCCCACAAATAGTCAGACGGGGGAGGTGACAGTGGCGATTAAAAGCAGAGGGCCCCACAGGCCTCACAGCCCGGCAGACGCCCTGCGGGGTGGGCCCGGAGACCCCGCCACCCTTGAAGCTGCACGTTCACACCCTGGTCACTCTGACAATGCCCAGGCCCCCTTCTCTTGATGCAGGGGTCCTGGGACCAGGGAGCCAACTCCTCACCCCGGCCCCCAGAGCCAGCCAGCCCCCTCCGCCCCTGTGCCCTGGGGCAGCTTTCTCCCTGAGCCTGCCTGTTCTTCGGGGTCAGACTGGATTCCAAGCGCGACCAGCCAGAGTACGGTTCCTCCCGGAGACCTGGGCTGAAGCTGGCTGGTGCTACAGGTGGACTTTCACTGCTCCAAGGGAGCAGAGCCTGGGAGCCCTGTGGGAGCTGTCGTCCCTGGGAGCCCCAGGGATGGGTCCGTCAGCCCTCCTAGGTCCTGGGTCACCTGGTGGTGTGGGCTCCTGGGCAGCGGGGCCGGCTGACAACAGAAGCCCTGCAGCCCACCGCAGGCCGCACTCAGAGGGACCCGGGAGGTGCGCCTGGGTCAGGGGCTTTGCTGGCCTGGTGCCCACGCCCCTGGGCGGAGTTGGTGGGATTCAGGTAGTTCCCAGAGTGGGCAGGTAACCCCCGCCTCGCAAGGCTGGGGCCGGCCCTGAGCCCACCGCTCAAGCTGCGTGGGTTTCAGCCATCAAGCGGCAATAGGTTCCAGTACCGTGGGTAGAAGAGTGGCCAGTGCGAGGACCCAGCCTGGGCTGGAGGGGACCGGAGTCAGGAAGAGCCCCCGGGAGCGTCCTGGGCAGAGGGATGAGAATTGAGCCACGTCGTCTGTGTTCCTGGCCGGGAACCCGGCCAGGGCTGTCCCAGTCTGGCCCAGGGAGGCAGGGCCTGCGACACCGGCCGTGCAGAGGAAGCAGGCCCTGGCTTCAGGGGGCGGCATCTGGAGCTGTCCAGGGAAGGCCCCAGGGGGAGGTGGCCTGAGTCCCAGGCAAAACGCATCCTGCCGGCTCCAAGGCTACTCCCAGCTCACTGCAGCCCAGCCCTGGCCCCTGCCCACCTCTCTCAAACCAACGGGGGGGGGGGGGGGCTCTCAGCCCTGACCTCTGCCCCGCCTCTCCCACACCAGCGGGGGGTGTCTCTCAGCCCTGGCCCCTGCCCCGCCTCTCCCACACCAGCGGGGGGGGGGTGTCTAAGCCCTGGCCCCTGCCCCGCCTCTCCCACACCAGCAGCGAGGGGGGGTCTCTCAGCCCTGGCCCCTGCCCCGCCTCTCCCACACCAGCAGTGTGTGGGGGGGTCTCTCAGCCCTGGCCCCTGCCCCGCCTCTCCCACACCAGTGGCGAGGGGGGGGCTCTCAGCCCTGGCCCCTGCCCCGCCTCTCCCACACCAGTGGGGGGGGGGTCTCAGCCCTGGCCCCTGCCCCGCCTCTCCCACACCAGTGGGGGGGGGTCTCAGCCCTGGCCCCTGCCCCGCCTCTCCCACACCAGCGGGGGGGGGGGGGGCTCAGCCCTGGCCCCTGCCCCGCCTCTCCCAGACCAGCGGGGGTGGGGGGTCTCAGCCCTGGCCTAAGCCCCTGGGGACAACGTCCTGTGATGACACAGAACCCAACCCTGGAACCAAACTGCGTTCCAGGCGCTTCAGATGGTGGCCCAGGACACGGCCCAGCTGGGAGCCCTCCAGCCCTGTCTGGCAGAATTGGATCTGAGCATAGAGCAACCAAGCTCGTCATGGAAGACCTAAGTTGTATGGACTCTGAAGCCCCTAAAATTGCAGAGGCCCCCTGGCAGTGCCGCCATCCCGTATGGGCGCCGGTTCGAGTCCCGGCTGCTCCTCTTCCGATCCAGCTCTCTGCTGTGGCCTGGGAAAGCAGTGGAGGATGCCCGGGTGCTGGGGCCCTGCACCCGCGTGGGAGACCAGGAAGAGGCTCCTGGCTCCAGTCTGGCCCAGCCCTGGCTGTTGTAGCCATCTGAGGAGTGACCCAGCAGGTGGAAGTCCTCTCTCTCTGTAACTCAGCTTTTCAAAGAAATGAATCTTTAAAAAAAAATGCAGAGGCCCCTCTTTAAGAAACAGACAAAATTAAGAAAATGCACAGTTAACGCCCATGCTTAGTCTCCCAGGCCCTCTGTCCCTCCCTGTGAATTCCAGTCCAACCGGTCACTCATAGTCACTCACGGTCACACTGCCCACAGGCCAGACCTGCCCATCCCACTAGCAGGCCAATGCCGGGGGACTCACTCCTGGCATCACCTCCTCCAGGAAGCCTGCCTTGATGAGTGCTCCCTCCAGAGTGGAGGCCTCCCCACTGCCCCCTCAACCTTCCTCGTCCCTGTGTCACCACCTGCAAGGCCTGTCCACCCTGTGCCCCAGGCAGTGAGCTCCACCCTGGTACCTGACACCCCAGAAGCACTCCAGGGATGTTTGTTGAACAACTGTGTGAACGTCACACAGCTGAAAGCACATGGTTTGGGGGCAGTCCTGGTGCCTGTGGGATGCTGGGTAGGTCAGAGCCTGGTGCTGGGAGGCATCTGGGTACCCAACCTTGTGGGACTGCTGTCACAGGTAGCCAGCTGTGGCCACGCACGCAGCAGGCCCAGCCTGGAGGGGGCCAGCAGCCCCCCGCAGTGCCCGGGTGGACCGTGAGGCGGCCTCGTCCCTGGCGGAGCTCAGGGCCCAGGCTTGGCTGGGGTGGACGACATGTCCACCACGCTCCCTGCAGCTCCGGGAGGCTGTGGCAGGCGTTTGGCACAGGGGCTACGCTGCCCCCTATCGGGACTCCTGCACCCCCTGGCAGAGTGCCTGGGTTCAAGCCTCAGCTCTTCTCCAGCTCCAGCTTCCTGCTAAGTGCACGCCCCTGGAAGGCAGCAGGCGCCCGCCACCCTCGCAGACCTGGGTGGAGTCCTGGGCTCCTGTGTTGGCCTGGCCCAGCCCCAGCTGCTGTGGGCGTTTGGGGGTGGCCAGCAGATAGAAGGTCTCGATGTCTTTCTTTCAAATAAAATGAAAATAAATTTAAAAATAAAGTCCACCCGGGGGGCCGGCGCTGTGGTGTAGCGGGTAAAGCCGCCGCCTGCCATGCCAGCATCCCATATGGGCGCTGGTTCTGGTCCTGGCTGCTCCTCTTCTGATCCAGCTCTCTACTGTGGCCTGGGAGAGCAGCAGAAGATGGCCCAAGTCCTTGGACCTCTGCACCTGTGTGGGAGACCTGGAAGAAGCTCCTGGCTCCTGATGGGCACAGCTCCAGCCATTGTGGTCATCTGGGGAGTGAGCAAGCGGATGGAAGACCTCTCTCTCTCTCTCTCTCTCTCTGCCTTTCAAATAAATAAATAAATCTTAAAAAAAAAAAAAAAAAAAAAAAAGACGACTTGGTTGGGCTCCCCTGTCCCCAGACCTGAGTGACCCCCGTCCTTGCCTGGCATTCGGAGTCCTCCCCAAGGGGACCCCACCCCCATCTCCAGCCTCCTGGACACTTCCTCCCCCGGGGACACCCCCTCCACGAGCCCAAGCACAGCAGACTTCTCTCGGGGCCATCCTCAGAGGCCACCTTCTCAGAGCTCCTGTGCAACTCCTCTGGGGTCAGCGGCGCTGGGTCCCGGCCCCCAGCTGGACCACGGCACAGCCCTGGGGCGGGCAGGCAGCTCAAAGCGCCAGCCTCCTCCAGTGAGATGGGTCAGGGGCTCCACCCCAGCAGGGCTGGGGGACAAAGCAAGGAGATGGAGGCGTCGGGCGCAGCCGGGGTCCAACAAGGGCGGCCTCAGTACCCGACAAGGCTCTGGTCAGCAGCAGGGCCAGCGACTGCGCAGAGAGGGGTCCCGGCCCCCAACGCTCAGCTGAGCAAGGTCACTTGGGGTGCAGGTGCGGCCTGGGCGCTGGCGCCTCTGCTAGTGTACAACACGCGACCGGATCGATGACCACCCCTCCCCCCAGCGCCCAGCCCAGCAGCCGGGTCCCCTCCTCCCAGGCTCCCACCCAGCCGCACCACAGCCAGGGACAGGCTGGACCTTGTGTGTGGGGGCGGGGAGAGAAGCAACCCGACTTTCCCCTTGCAGGGACCCAGCGTCCACTGATGCCAACAAACCGAGTCCTGCAGGTGGCTTCGGGGCTCCTGGTGGCAGGCGAGAGCGCACCGGCGTGGCTGCGACTCTCGCCCCCACCTGGCGGGGATGCGGGCGACCCCAGGTGGGTCGTGGCGGGTGCGGAGCGCGGAGCAGCCGGCTGGGGGGAGGGCCACGCGAGACCCGCCCACCCAAGTCGTCGGTGCGTGGCGCGTGCGCACGGGGAGGTCACGTGCACGCGCCGTGCGTGGGCCCGCGCGGGCCCCGCGTCCGCGCCCGGCGGTGGTCTCCAGGTCTCGCCGCCCCGAGGCTGTCCAGCCGCGTGCGCCCGAGCGAGCGAGGCTCGAGCGCGTCCCCGAGCTCGCGCACGCGCGCGGCGGGGCCCGCGCCTCGCACCTGCGGGCGGGGCGGGGCGGGGCCGGCACAGTCCCCGCCCACCCCGGCCGAGCGCCCGCAGCCCGGGCGGGCGGAACCGAGCGGCGGGGCCCGAGCGGCCGGCAGCGCAGCGCGGCGCGGCGCAGACAATGGGAGCGGCGCGGGCGGCGGCGGCCCGGGCGGCGGCCAGCGCCGCGGAGCCCCGGGCCCGGCGCGGACGGGAGGCCGCGCCATGAGCGCCGCAGCCGGGCGCCCCCCTGCGCCGCGCGCGGGCCGAGGCGAGCGGCCTCTGCGACCCCCGGGCCCCGCCCTGGGGCCGGCGATGCGCTGCGGCGGCTGAGGATGATGGTGGATTGCCCGGTGAGTGCCCGCCCGGCCGCGGGGGTTGGGTGGAGGGAGGACCGCCCGCCCCCGCCCACGCCGCACCCGCGGCGCCGAGGCCACGCAGAGCGCGCGCTTACGCAGTTCCGTGTCCAGCCCCTCCGGATGCGGTTGGGAAACTGAGGCCGGGAAGCAGGCGGGGGCTGGCCCAGGGCTCTGGAGGTGGACAGAGGCCAGAGGCGGTGGCGGGGGTTCCGGCCTCCTGGGCCTGGGTTCAGCCCTCCTTTGGGGTCAGCTTTGGGAATGAAACCCCGAGATCCTGGGGGACCTCTACCCGCGCCTCTCCCATGCGGGCCCCTGTCTCTGGACCTGCAGCGGGGCGCGCACACACACACAGGCACAGGCTCACGCGCGCGCGCGCGCACACACACACTTCCTGGGGCTCAGCGGGGTCGCTGGGGAGGTGTCAGGGAAGACATTGGAGCAGCTGGGACAACAAGCAGTCTCCCAGCAACACGCGGGCCCCCGGCACGCGGAGGGGCGGACGTGCCAGTCTGATAGGCAAGGGGTCCCGCGGGGCCAGCGGTCCAGCATCCGTCACCCTGGTTCCCACCGACTAGGCCAGGCTCCCCTCCTTGGCGTGGAGGGGGTGCAGGGAGAAGCAGAGCGGGGTCTTTGGCTTTGTGAGGCGGGCTGGTGTCCAGGTGTGACCCACTGCACACACACTGCCCCAGTGCTGCCCTGAAACCGCTCCCGGGCCGGGCACAGCCTGAACTCCGGGGGAACCGAGGACTGGGGTAGTGCCGAGCTGGAGACGGCCCTGCACGGTTCACCTGGGACCTGGGGCGAGCCTGGCCTTGGGGGAGCCTCCAGGTGCCCACTTGGAAGCCAGGCCAGCAGTCAATGCCCTGGCTGGGTTGAGGAGGCCGGGTGAGTGACCTGGACACCCCAGGCCAGCAGAAGGAGCCGGAGGGTCGAGGGAGGTTTATGAGGTCCCCGCATTATCCCCTGGAGCCTGGGCATGGTGGTCCTTTGCCCCCTTGGGGTAGGGGAGAGCCGCTACCTTGACAACACCCAAACAAAGGTGTGTTTTGTTTTCTGGGATTCCTGCCTGGGGCTGCAGGGCTTGCACTGGCCGCCAGGGGGCGCAAGTGCCCGATATGGAGCCACTGGAGCCAGGGACGAGCCCCCAGGGTCCGGCTCTGTGTCCCTGTCCCCAGCCAGGGTGACCTCGTGTCCCTGGCATCCATGTCGTCAGTGTGTGCTGCTCAGGGGCGGGGAGGGGCTCCCGGGGGCGCTCATCTTTGCATGCCCCTGGTCAGGGCCACACTGGGCCTGGGTGGGCCTCTGAAGTGGCCATCGGGGGCTGCCCCATGTGGAGTGGACATGCATGGATGCTCCAGAGAAAACCCAGGGAGAGCAAGAGCGAGGCCCAGAGGGAGCAGGAGGCGGGGCTGGGTCACAGGTGGGGTCCACTGTGTCCCATGGGTCACTTTTTGTGTTGCACACAGATGGGCAGCAGCACCAGCCCTGCCCAAGTCTGGGGGCCGCGTGCCGGCTTGGTGGGGGCTGAGCTCTGCAGAGACGGGGTGGATGTGAGTGCAGCCAGGGACAGGGGGCTGCGTGGCTGCAGGGGGCTTGGGGGCAGGGCAAGGCCGACCCCAGCGCCTGAGCCTGGCCTGTCCCGTGCCGGGGCTGGGCCCGGCTGCCTCTGCCCCAGATCTCTCAGGATTTTGGGGCCACTCAGTGGAGACGTGACAGGTGCATCTGCCTTCCAGCACCCTCCCATGCAATGGGCAGGCTGCAGTGTGGACCCAGGGCCTCAGTGCGTCTGGGACCGTCAGCCAAGACCCTCCGGCTGTTCTTGGCCACATAGGCCTCAGCAAGGCTGCCCGTGGAGCAGGTGGAGACGGGGGGGGGGGGGTGCAGAAGAAACCGAACAGGGCAGAAGCCCCAGGGGGTGCAGACCTGGGCAGTGACCCCAGCTCCCCTCTGTGTGCCCTGTCGGTCAGAAGCCAGTCACCAGCTCCAGGCCACCCTCAGGGTAGGGGTGACTCAGCGGCCCGGGTGCCAGCAGGCAAGTGGGCGGAGCCGGGGCACTGGCTCTGGTTCTAGACAGTGGGGAGCCCCTGGGAGACTGATGCCAGAGAGGGGCGGCCTCCGATTTTCACTCAGCTCCACCGTGGGTCGGACCAGGAAGCGAGGCCAAGAGGGAAGTGACCTCCCCAGGCCGTGGCGCTGGAGCCCGCTCGTCCTGAGTCCGTTCCATGCCTGATCCGTCACCTCTGAGTGTGCGTGTGAGCTCCAGGTGACGTCAGCGATGGCCCCTCCCCGTGGGCAGGTGCGGCCACCAGGCAGGCTGGGAGAGGCCCGGTGACTAGTCCAGGGTCACAGGACTGGCCAGGGGGCGGCTGGCGACCCGAATGACCTCGCCTGTTGCGCCTCCGGGGGCTGGGAATTTGGCGCTGAGATTGGCTGTCCCAGCTCACAGGTGGCCCCGGGCACCTGGAGGAACCGCCCCCGCTCCCCTCCCCGAAGCCCCCCGCCCCCCCGTGTTTCCCAGGCGCCGCAGTCCCTTGGTGTCTGAACGTCCGAGCGTAGCACAGGGGGGTCTGTGTCCGTTCCCAGGCCTGGCCGGCGTGACAGGGGGTTGGCAAGGGAGGGGCTGTCTTCTGTGTGTGGGGACTGGGTGGGTGCAGAGAGGAGGGAGGCCGCCGGGGGTGAGGAGGGTGGCTTTGGGAGTCTCGTCTGTGGCACGGTGCCCCGTGGCTGCTGTCACAAAGCCCCACAAACCGGGCAGCCCTGCACAGCAGAAGCCACGCGGTCACAGCATAGAGGCCGCGGGCCGAAGCCCAGGCCTCAGCAAGGCCGGACACCCCCCAGAACCGCAGGAGAGCCCCTTCCGTCCGCGTCTGCCGACAGTCGGCGATCCAGATTGCTCCTTGTCTCCTAGGCTCACCGCCCCGGATGTGGCCTGCACCCTCCCCCGGCTGCGTCTGTGGGTCTGTCCGGTTCTCCCTGCTGCTACGAATGCCAGTCTTTGGGTCACAGTCTCAGAGACCCCTCTTCCAAATACGCTCATTCGCAGCTGCCGGGAGTCTTGCGGGGCGGGGTGGAGGGCGTGGCTCATCTCCCAGAGGTCAGGTACTCAGATGCCTCGGGAGGGGGCAGGAACGGGGCAGGAACTTGGCCCCCAGCTAGGCGTGGGGCCTGCTCCCTGGACTCTGCGTTGGGGCGCCAGCACCAGCAGGTGGCGCCGGGCCCTCCTGCGCCGACACCCAGGAAGGTCTCGCCGTTGCTGGGAGATGAAGAACCTAACTGTAAACAGGGCAGGAGCCCCGTCATTTCATGGGTGACACACGCCCGAGATCAAACCGGGCGGGGCCGCGGGGCGGGGACGGCGTGGCAAGTTGGCACTGGGCCGGCGGCGGGGGCAGGGTGGCTCGTGGGGGAGGTGACGTGGATGACACGGAGCAGGTGTCAGAGAAATGAACGGAAAGGGAGGCACCGGCCGGCGAGGAGCCCAGGAAGCAGGGAGGCCGGCGGCGGCCAGCCCCCAGGGTCGGGAGTTTGCGTGCCTGTCCCGGCGCTGGGGGCACACAGAAGGCGGTGGTGGGCTCAGGGGGCTGTTCGTGCAGGGGGTGACCTCTGAGAGACACTGCCTGACTCGGGGGGCGGTATAGCCAAACTTGGCTGCTGCACCTGGTGGGGTTGGCCAGGTCCTCTCAGAGCACCCAGCAGGGCTGGGTGCCCGGGGTGGGCACTCACAAGGACGGTGTGAGATGAGCCAGTGTGCAGCTGGGTGCACCCCTGAGGCCACCTGGCCCTCCCAGCTGGCCACTGCTGGATGCCCGGTCCATGGGCCTCACCTGGGCTGCTCTGTGCGGGGTCACGGGGTACAGGGAACACAGGGGCAGGGGCGGAGCAGGCTGGGACGTGGGCAACAGTGTGCAGCCCTGCCATCGCTGCCACCCGCAGTCCCCACCACACACAGCAGAGTCCCTCTAGGGTGTCTGGTAATGACTGCCGGCCCCTGTGCCCACCCTCATGTCTGCCTGGCACTCTGCAGGGCGGTGCCACGGCCACGCTCGCTTACGGGAGGGGAAACTGAGGCACGGAAGGGCGGCCAGGAGCAAGCTAGGTCGTGGCAGGCCTGGCAGGAGCACACCCCTGTGTGCAGGACAGGCTGGAAAGGGCCAGGCGCAGAGACGGGTCAGATTCCTTCCAGTTATAGTGAACTCCGGGCGGGCGGGGCTGGGCCGGGCGGGGCTGGGCAGGGCAGGCCTGGAAGGCCGGGAGGTGGTGGTTAGCAGAGGGAGCGGAGACACAGACAGAGCTAACGAGCCCCTGGCTTCCGCACCCTCTCTAATGAAGACCTTGGACTCTGGTCTCTGCCTGCGCTCAGGTTCTGGGGTTTTGAGCCTGAGTGTTGTCTGGGTGGATCCCTGCAGGGGTAGGGGCTGAGCTTCCGAATCCCTCCCCCCTGCCCCGCTGATGGCTAAGCCGTGAGCAGGTGCAGGGGAAGCCCCGCGGGCCCCAGAAGAAGGGGGCGTTCCCATGGCAACCAGCAGCCGTTGCTTGGCAACCACAGGTCCCCAAAATACTTGGCGGTAGGAAGGCGCCGGGCTCGGGGCTGGGTGTGGACCTTGCTTGCTCCTGTCCTGCTCGCGGTTGATGAGACAAGACCCCACCCCCCTGACGAGACCCAGAACCCCTGCTCCCTGGGTCCACTCCCCTCTGCCTCACCCCATCCTGCCGGACACCTGTCTCTTAGCAATGGAGGCCGTTTCCTGGATACCTGAGTGACCGTTGGCAGTGACAGAATGCCAGAAGATACAGGGTCAGGCACCTCCGGTGGGCCGCTCCCGGCTTTGCCCCACCCTCCCCTGCGGCCACAGGTTCCCTGGGCCTGGGCCGGGAGGGCAGGCAGGGGTGCAGGGGCAGGCAGAGCCCTGGGCCTGGGCCGGGAGGGCAGGCAGGGGTGCAGGGGCGGGCAGAGCCCTGGGCCTGGGCCGGGAGGGCAGGCAGGGGTGCAGGGGTGGGCAGAGCCCTGGGCCTGGGCCGGGAGGGCAGGCAGGGGTGCAGGGGCGGGCAGAGCCCTGGGCCTGGGCCGGGAGGCAGGCAGGGGTGCAGGGGCGGGCAGAGCCCTGGGCCTGGGCCGGGAGGCAGGCAGGGGTGCAGGGGCGGGCAGAGCCCTGGGCCTGGGCCGGGAGGGCAGGCAGGGGCGCTGGGGCGGGCAGAGCCCAGCAGGCTCTGGTTCTGGCCAACCCTGAGACTGAGCAGTTTATGACCCGAGCATGTCGCTTCTCGCGGGCCTCGGTTTCCCTGTCTGGACCCCATGGACCCACCTGTCTATGTGTCCCCCGTTCCCTGCAGAAGCATCGCCTTGTGAGTGATGTCACCCACGGGGGCCTGGGGGCAGGAGGGTGAGGGGTCAGGACCAGGCCCTCAGGGCGTCAGGTGAGACAGGTGGTGGGGCTTGAGCCGCGGGCGCTGGAGCAGAACAGCTGTGTTTGTGCGGAGCCCAGCTCTGTTCTGCATCCTGGTTGGGGGTGGGTGGGACCCGGTGGGAGCCCTGGTGTTCTGGGAGTGGAAGGAGAGGTGGGACATGGTCAGCCTCCCCCAGGAGGCATTTCCAGGCTCCCTGGGGGTCCCCCCACCCCGCCCCAGGAGCCATGGCAGGAAGCTGTCTGACCTTGATCCTGCGCTTGCTTTGTAACCTTGACCTCAACCCCCTTGAGCCTCCCTCTCCCGAGGTGTGTGCCCCCCGCCCTCCCCCTGCAGAGTCCTGTGTGCCTGTGGAGGGCAGCAGCGGCGGGGGGGGGGGAGGGGGGGGTCCCAACCAGTCCTGATCCCGTTCCACTGTGCCCTGTGAGCATGGTGTAAACAATGCCCCCCCCCGGGGGGGAGGGTCTCAAACTGGCCCAGATACTGCACAGCCACTGCCTGCATTCGTGCTGGACGCCCCTCCCCGGAGCAGGCAGGCGCAGGAGGTGAGCCCCCAGCCCCAGCTGGCCAGGAAGGGGGCTGTGCAGGCCCTGGCAGCTCTAGGGAACAAAGGTGGGAGGGGCGGGCCCCACCCTCCCTGCAGGGACGCCTCCCACCCCCACCCCAGGCACTCCTGGTCTCCTGGCGCTGCCTGGCTGTTCTCTGGGGCAGGATCAGAGCACATGGGGCCAGTCCCCACCGCACCCCAGCCCCCCTTCTCTCCTCTGGATGTGGGTCTCCTGGGGAGAGCAGGGACCCATCTCTGAGATGCCCGGTGTGACTTTGTGTCCAGTTGAGAGAAGGGACCCTTGGCCAGTGAGTGGCCTCGAGTCTGTCTAGGGACTTCCCCCACCTTGGCCATCCTTAGGACCCCATCCTGACCCCAGGCCTCTGTCCCAGGATGGGGTGGGGGTGGGGGTCACACCTTCCCCTATACAACCGTGGAGCTCAAGTCTGGCAGGCTGAGAACGTGGAGGAGGGGAGGGCTTTGCCTCCTTGGGGCTGCGCCAACGGAACCCTCTGCAAAGGGAGTCTTGCACCCACCCCACCCCTGCTGGGCCGTGGCTGGAGGGAGGGAGCCCAGCCCTGATCATCTCGGTCACCTGTCACCTGTCACCTGTGGGCAGCACCTGGGAGGTCTGGGCTACCTAGAGGTCAAGGGGGAGAAGACAGCCCTGGCTTGGAGCTGGAGGGCCCAGGTGGGGTCCGTAACCCCTCCCACCGAAGCTTCCTCCCTGAGGCCACGTCCCAGGCCTGTGACCCTGCAGCCGCTCAGGGCTAGAGTCCCAGGGTGTGGCTGTCCCCCTGGCTCCAGGCCCTGAGTGGCCAGGGAGGTGACCGCTTCAGGAAGGACTGAGCTGCCAGCACCGCCTGCCCGCCCCCCCACCCCCCGGCAGTGGACGCTTGGAATTCTTCGGGATTCCACAAGGACTTTCCTTCCCAGCCGCTGGGGCAGGAAATCCCTGCGCGAGCCCTGCCAGGAACAGGCACCGGGCAGAGGCAGGCGTGCGGGCCCGGAGGGAGCGAGCTCGCCGGGTCACTCGCAGAGAAGGTCGCCCAGCCGGGGCCTCGGCCTGCGGGGGCGGGGCCCGCTTCTCGGAGCATCTCCCCGCGTCGGAGCGAAGCTGAGTGACCTCATGCCTGGGCGCTGGCTGACTTTTCCAAAAGCTCACGGGAGCCCGGATTGGAAGTAGGAGTTTGTTCTGCTGCGCGTAGATTGCCGTCCGTACGCAGTTTTCGCGTAGTACGTTATTTTTTCCAAGAGATTGCTGTGCACCGAAATAAACTCTGCTTTTGGTTCTGTGTTTCTAGGAACTTCCGTATGTCAGAGACACGTGTGGTCACGTGTGGAGGCAAAGCAGGTGGTGACAAGGCATTGTGTGCACGCGTGTGTATAGGCACGTGTGTGCGCACGTGTGTGCTTGCATTTTTAAGTGTTCTTAAGCACCAGGCCCAAGACTTGACCATGAGGAGTCATAGGTGTTCACAGCCCAGTGGCTCAGCCTCCGCCAGTTTTCTCATCTGTGTGATGGGCTCATAGCCGAGGTAGCTGTTAGGTGCTCAGCACAGTACACGGAGTGGCACAGAGGCCTGAGCTGCTCTTGGAGGCTCGGGACCAGGGAGGGCTCCCTGCGCCCCCTTCTCAGGCATCCCAGGTGTGCTGAGACCCTTGAACTTTGCCCTCTGGGGGAGAAACCAAGCAGGGAGCAGGGCCCGGGGCTGGACGAGGGGCAGTGGCTGGCGGGAGGGCGGCACGAGGCCGTGCCACGCGGCCCCAGGGCCCTGGAGACCTGAGGCATTGCCTGCCCGGCCTGGGGGAGCCTCCTGCCGGACAAGCACCGTGGGAACGAGGGCAGCGAGCTCCGGCCCCACCGCGCTGGCGGCCAGCTGGGGGCCTCTGAAAGGGCAGCCCAGCTTCCCAGGCCCTCGGCCCCCTCGGGCAGCCGGCGGGCTGGTGGCAGCCGGGCACACGGTGTCCCTGGCACAGCAGCAGCCTCCCACCCACAAGGGCCCGTTTGTCCTAACTCCTCTGGCCCCAGAGCGCCGGGTGACCAGGCCTGCTGGGCACAGGGGCGTGACTGTGGGCTCGGCCCCCAGCCTCCAGCCTCCCCAGGCCCCAGCCGGGCCTCGGGGTGGGGGGGGCTCCTTTGCCCAGGCAGAGCCACGCGGGGGCAGGGAGCAGCCTCTACTTACCTGATGAGCAGAAACCCATTGCCCAAGACTTCCTCCTGGTGCCGGTGCCGGTGCTGGTGCCGTGCCGGTGTGTGTCAGGGACACCTGTCCTCCGCTCTCCCTCCCAGTTTTGGATTTTTAAAAAATATTTGTTTGTTTGAAAGGCACAGCGACAGAGAGGGAGGGAGGGAGGGAGAGAGGTCTTCCGTCTGCTGCTTTATTTCCTAAATGGCCACAACAGCCAGGGCCGGGCCAGGCTGCAGCCAGGAGCCAGGAGCTCCATCTGGGCCTTGGGCCGTCTTCTGGGGCTTCCCAGGCGCATTAGCAGGGAGTGGGATTGGAAGTGGAGCAGCCAGGACTTGAACTGGTGCCCACAGGGGTCGCTGGCGTGGCAGGCGGCAGCTTAACCACAACGCCGGCCCCATCCCTCCCAGCTTTAAAAAGAGGGAAGAGCCGCTCCAGGTAGAACCCCAGTGCTGGGTGCATGTGCTGGGGCGTGTGTGTGCTGGGGTGTGTGTGATGGGGTGCGTGTGCTGGGGTGTGTGTGCTCAGGTGTGTGTGCTGTCTGCACTGGGTGCTGGGGTGCGTGTGTGTGCTGGGGTGCGTGTGCTGAGGGTGTGTGTGTGCTGGGGTGTGTGTGCTCAGGTGTGTGTGCTGGGGTGTGTGTGCTGGGTGTGCGAGTGCTGGGGTGTGTGTGTGTTGGGGTGCATGTGTGTCGGGGTGTGTGTGCTGGGGGGGTGTATGCTCAGGTGTGCGAGTGCTGGGGTGTGTGTGTTTGGGGTGTGCACTGGGGTGTGTGTGTTGGGGTGTGTGCTGGGGTGTATGTGTGTCAGGGTGTGTGTGCTGGGGTACATATGTGTTGGTGTGTGTGTGCTGGGGTGCATGTGCTGGGGGTGTGTATGCTCAGGTGTGTGTGTTGGGGTACATATGTGTTGGTGTGGTGTACTGGGGTGTGTGTGTTGGGGTACATGTGTGCTGGGGGTGTGTATGCTCAGGTGTGTGTGTGCTGGGGTGTATGTGTGTCAGGGTGTGTGTGCTGGGGTACATAGGTGTTGGTGTGGTGTGCTGGGGTGTGTGTGTTGGGGCACATGTATGCTGGGGGTGTGTATGCTCAGGTGTGTGTGTGCTCAGGTGTGTGTGTGTTGGGGTGCGTACGTGGTGGGGTGCGTGTGTGCTGGGGTGTGTGCAGGCACGTGTGTGCACAGTCCACCCTGACCTGTCAGCAGCCGGGTGGGGAGGGGTGAGCAGGCCACGTGTGGGGCTGAGAGCCTCATTGGGGGGGGGCCGGCAGGGGGGCCGCGTGGATCCCAGGCGGGAGGAACTGCTTTTCCACCTTCCTCCGGGTCCTTACCTGCCCCTCCCTCCGCGCTCCTGCCTGTTTAAACCTGCAGCAGCCCCTCCGTGCCGGCCGCCTCTGTCGCATTCTCACCCCCAAATGCGCACCGATGCATTGTACCGGCTACACCGGGGGAACCGGGGATGGGCTGTGTTCGTTCGCTGCTGTGTCGCGCGTTTGCAGGGTGCCTGGGGCCTCCCGTGGGGGTGCTGCGGCTGTGCCCCCTCTGGTCCCAGAAGCCTCTGGGGCAGTTTGACGTGGCCCGAACACTGGTTACATTTTGCAAAAGTCTGTCAGCGGCGTGAATTAAACAGGAGGGCTGAGAGCAGACCGGGCCGCGCCGGCAGACCGACTTTCTGAACGTGGGGCGCGCGCCAGGCCCTGTGCTCAGGGCTTCCCACGCAGAAGGCCCTGTTCTCTCGCCGTCGCCTCAGTGAATGGCCAGGCCCCAGGCTGGCTGAGGGGGGGAACCTGCCCCGGAAGCTGCCCCGCCTCACCCAGCGTCCCCAGACAGCAGTGACAGGCCCAGAGCCTTCCACCCAAGCCCGGCTCCCAGCTGCCGCGGTGTCGGGGTGGGCCCGCCGGGGGAGGGGGCCCTGTCTTCTGCTGCCCGTGCCCTTGGCACTGCGGGATCTTGCTGGGCCCGAAGCCAGCGGGAACGGCAGGGGCAGGGCCCGGGCTCTCAGGCACCCGCTTCTTGGCAGTCACGTGACTCAGTGGGAGTGGGGCCGGCAGGCAGCCCACGCTGGGGAGCCTTGCGGTAGGCGCACGGGCCCGCTCCGAGTTCCTGTTCCGAGGGGAAGCCTCTGCTGTCCTGCCTCCCCCGCCCCCGGCAGCCAGCTTCCCCACGCCCGGCAGGTGCATCCTGTGGCTCCCCCATTCCCAGGGCTGCCCGGGGCTCCCCGGCCTCAAGCTCTGGCCCTCACTCCCTCCGCCACGACCACCAGCAGGAGATTGTCCCACCTGGAGGAGGGCGCTGAGGGTGAGACCACCCTGCACTCTCTGGGGAAAGCTGGGGTTTGCAGGGGGAACGGACGCGGGGAAGCCCTCCCTGCTCCTCCGTGTGGCCCCGGGGCTGTCCTTGAGCTCGCAAACCCCGTGACGTCCACACTTCCTCGTCGGGGAATGGTGCGCCCCGGTTAGGCGCTGGTTTGGGGGCAGTGGTGACCGGGGACGTGGGAGTCAGACCCTTGAGCCTCAGATGGGGGACAGAGCGCCCAGCCCGGCGACAGGGACCCAGCAACACCACATGGTTCTGTGCTGTGTGTCTTTAACACACCGCAGAGCAGAGTGCCTGGGGCCAGACAGGCTGGGCCGCGCCTGACCTTGGCCCTGACACTCTGTGGGCCTCCGGGTCATGACCTTGGCCTCATGGTCTGCCCGATGCGCTATGGGAAAGTGCATTGCCACCCGAGGATGCTCAAGATGGCCACTGCAGGCTCTCGGGGACACGGGGACGTCAGGACCACTCTGCCTCTCAGGCGTAGACAGGCGTGGGCTGTAGTGCCCGGCCTGGGAGTCTCACAGCCAGAGCTGAATGGGGAAGGGTCCCGGGCCTGGAAGCCCCCAGGGCGTGGCTGTGTGAGACTGGATGATGGGCCTTGGTTCCCGGGCGGCCTGGGTCAGAGGTCGGCGGGCTGCAGGGAAGTGGGCCGGGCCGCGGGTTCCCGGGCAGGATGTTGTGCTAAGAGAGCAGTGAGCAGAGGAGTCACCACTCTGGCTCTGAGTCACAGCACCTAGCTACAGCACCCCAGTGTTTATAAACAATGGGCCAGGGCCCGTGAGAGGCCCCCGCCCAGCCACCCGCAGCCCGGGGAGCCGTGCGGAGCAGGGGCGCGTGGCAGGCTGTGTGACCTGGGTGTCCCGGGCTGCTCTGAGCGTCACACACAGTGGGTGCACAGCTCTGGGCCGCGGGGGAGGCGGCGCAGGCGGGGCTCCCCTAGCTGTCCTGGAGCCCAGCCCCCGGCGCCCTGGCTCTGCCCGTTCCAGGCGGTGACAGCGATGTGGTGCATCGTGTGGCGACTCCAGGCCGGCCGGGAACAAAGGCCCGGCTTTCCCCAGAGCTGGGGGGCGGGGCGGGCAGGGCGGGCAGCCCGGACCACGTGGGCCGCAGGCGGGGTGGGTGCTCCCGCCTCTCCCTTCCCGCGGCCCCGCCTCCTCTGGGCTCCCCAGCCTTCCCACCCCCTCAGTGCCTGACTACGAGGTAGGAGCCCGGATTAGGCCCGGCAGGAGGTCGGGAGTGGGGGCAGCCGTGCTTGGGAAGCTGGGTAGGAGGGGACGTGGGACAGCACGGGGTGATGCTGGGAGGTGCCAGCCCCGCACACACACCGACCACCTGCTTCCCTGCACTGCTCTGTGCTGTAAGCAGAGCCCCAGCCAGCCCCGCCCGTGGCCACCCCTGCGTACCGCCCCCACCCCCGCCCGCGGCCGCCCCTGCGTAACAGCACAAGTCACGCGTGAGAGATCCCCTCTGCCTCGGGGGTCCCCACAGCGCCCGCACCACGTGACCCAGCGGTTGGCCACGCAGGGTGACAGACTGGGGACAGCGTGGGCACCCCAGGACGGTCTCCCTCCTCGGATCCCCGCTGACGCCAGGGCCTGCCTCACTGGGCCCCCCCTGTCTGGACAGGGCCTCCGTCCCTTCCCAACCCAACACCCAGCCGGGGCCGGGCTGGGAGCCCCGTCTGCAGGGCGGGGAGTGGACCAGAACCCGGGCCCCCCGGTGCCCTGCACCCCCTTCCTCTGTTTGCTTTTGCAACATCTCTCCCACGATTCGGTTACAAGGCCGTGCCGTGAGCGCTGGGCAGACCCCTGACTGCCGTCCGGGGCTTGATGCCTGGTGTGGGGTCAGCTGTGTGGGCTCCACTCATTTGCCAAGCACCAGTGGGGACAAGCTGGGATGGGGGTGGGGGAGGGACAGCCCTTGGCTGCACCAGCGCTTGTCTGCTGAGTGTAGCTGTGAGCCGGGCTCATGCTGAGTCCTTGCTAGATCTGCCAGTGCCCTCGTGCCCATTTTACAGGCGAGCAAACTGAGGCTTAGAGGTGCTGTCACTGGGTTCCAGAGGACGTGGCTCCTTGGTAGCCACTGTTTCCCAGAGGTTAGGATTGAGTGGCAGCCTATGCAGGAGGCCAGAGATGGCTTCTGACCCCCAGTGGACAGGGCCCTCAGAGCCGGGCGTGGAGTGGGCAGTGCTGCTGCGTTAATGAGCGTGACGTGCTCCCAGGCCGGGGACGCTCATGCAGGAGTCCGAGGTGGCGGCCGCAGCAGCAGGAAGGCCAGGGTCAAGGCTGCAGTGGCTAGGAGGAGCCCGGGGGCCAGTGGGGACCTAGCTTCCCGTCCGGCGGGATTGGGGTCGGGGGAGGCGCCTCCGCCAGGCCCACCTTCCGTCCCAGAGACTCCTCACCTCCTGGGTGTCTCCGAAAAATTTCTCCTGCAGGAGGCCGCTGGTACGAGTTCAAGGTCGCGAGCTCTGGGGGAGTCGAGGGGAGCCGTTAGGAGGGCAAGAGTGGATTTGAGTTTGAAGACCCCTGTGTGATCCTCCGTCCCCCACCCCTTCCGTGACAGGTCAGGAAATGGAGGCCCGGGGAGGCAGTGCCCAGTGGGGACAGGAGCCTGGCTGCTTTAGGCTCTGAGTCTCCTGTTCAGCCAGGTCCCCTGCACCCCACAGAGCCCCCGAGGGGGATGTGAGGTTGTCGGTCAGAGGGGGCGGCGGGGACTACTGGGGTGGGGGCTGCGGAGCCCCTGCCTCCGGGGATGCGTGTGCCCAGCCCAGCGCCCTCCGGTCACCGTCCAGCCTGGACTTCGCCCTGAGACTGCTGGGCTTTGGGCTCGGGCCTCTGAACACCACGGAGGGGGGTGTAGGCTTTGTCAGTTGCTGGCCCGGCGCGGGGCCTGGAGTCCCCCCACCCCCAGAGATCCTGGGCAGCACCCCGTGCTCTCCAGGACACGGTCTTGGTGGCTTTGTACTCATTTATTTTTAAGGTTTCTTTATTTTCATTTTATTAGAGATAGAGACTTGCTGTCCACTTGTTGGTTCACTCCCCAAATGCCCACAACATCCAGGGCTGGGCCAGGCTAAAGCCGGGAGCCTGGAGCTCCATCCGGGTCTCTGACGTGGGTGACAGGCCCCAAGCACTTGTGCCATCTGCTGCCTCCCAGGGCGTTAGCAGGAAGTAGAGCAGCTGGGACGTGAACCAGGCACTGCCGTGCGGGTGCCCCTGTCCCAGGCTGCACACAGTGAGACCTCGGGCCTGTTTTTCCTTATTCCCTGTGTCCAATGAGCACGTTGGCCTGGCTGAACGGCTTCCTAAGTCTGGCATGCAGCAGAATGGGAAACCTGGGGACAAGCCAGCACCTTGGTGTTGTTTCTAAAACAGATTTATTTGAAGGTCAGAGTTAGAGGGGGACAGACAGACAGGTAGGGAGAGCGTCCATCTGCTGGTTCGCTCCGCAGATGGCCACACAGCCAGGACCGAGCCAGGAGCTTCGTCTGGGTCCCCACGTGGGCGGATGAAAGGGTGATAATGGGGCTGGTATTTTATTTATTTATTTATTTATTTTTGCTACCCTACTCGGTGAGATGAACTGTTGGTGACCCCAGCTTGACCCTCTACCGGGCCGTCAGGGCTGGGGCACTCTGAGGTCCGCCTGGCTGGAAAGGCTGCCAGAGTGGGCGGTGGAACCCCTACCCCTGCCCAGGCCCCTGGGTGTGCCCCTGCACCTGCTCAGCTCTGGCCAGGGCTACAGGGCTGGGGCCTGGGGGTCAGAGGGGACGGCTGGCCCCTCCCAGCTAGGAACAGCTCCAGCCAGAGCCCCCCACGACAGCTGGGGCGAGCACCTAGCCGTTTGGCAGGCCGATGGCCTCACACAGGCGGGAATTCCTGGCCCTGCCCGTCACGGGGGCAGGTATGACAGCCACGCTGGTGACAGCAGGCCCAGGCACTCCGGCGCTCAACTCCATCAGAGCAGGCAGGCAACGGCACACAGGCCAGGGCCTTGGGAGCCCACTCTCCCATCGGGCTCCTGCCCCACCATGGCCCGGGAAGCAGACCAGGCCTGCCCGGGGCCCGCCGTGCCCAGGGGGAGGAAGAGCTCCGTGTTCCTGGCCTGCGTCTCCGTGGTGACTGCCCGGCGTCGCGCCCTGGCCCGCCAGGCGGCCCCCCGAGGCCCACCCCCCTGGCCAGCCCCTCTGCCTGCGCAGGCCGCCGAGGTAAGTTCCCAGGGCAGCCGTGCCTCCGCGGGGGAGCCTGGGCACGTTTCTTCCCGGGCGTCCCGCCTCCCTCCTTGTCAGAACTCGTCGAAGGAGTTTGGCTGGAAAACGTTGGGGAATCTCCGTCTCCCGTCCCAGGCGTGAGTGAGGAGGCTGAGGCCGCCGTGCCGGGGCTGCCACAGGCGCCCACTCTGGCTGGCCTCTCCGCCCACCCCGGCCCCGGTGAGTTGGGGCAGGGGAGTTGGGGCTGTGAGCGTCTGTGCGTGCCGTGTGTCTCGGATTTCCGAGGCCTCGGGTGCCTTCTTTCGTCCTCTGTTCTGAGCCTGGTTTTACTGTCATTGTCCCCATTGACTGCTGGGGTCGCCGAGGCGCAGGGTGGTGAGCCTGGGAAAGACAGTGGAGGCTGGGACTTGAATTCCAGTGGCCACCGGGGGCACCCCAGGACCCTCTGCTCTGGCTGTTTGCCGTAATTTTTAAAAATTTTAATTCTTTTATGGTTTTAGTATTTATTTTGATAAGAGTGACAGAGGGAGAGCTTCCCTCCCTCTGCTGGTCCATTCCCCAAATGCCAACCACGGCCAGGGCAGGGCCAGGCCAAAGCCAGGAGCCTGGACTCCCTCCAGGTCTCCCTTGTGGGTGGCAGGGGCCACAAGCCGTCGCCTGCTGCCTCCCAGGGTGCGCGTTAGCTGGACTGAAACAGAGGAGGGACGCAGTCCCAGGCCTCGCAAGCAGCAGCCCGGCCGCTGTGCCGCGAGGCTGGTGCCCTCACCCTTGCCGAGGGTTTCAGAGGGGCACGGCTGGCAGCTGGCTGCCCACCCACCAGGAGAAAGGAGCCAGCGGGCGGCGATGCTGGACCCCGGGCGTCTCGCAGGCGAGGCGGCGTCTCCCACCCAGCGCCGTGCCGGGCCGCCCGTTTCTCCCTGGGTCTCTCCGAGGCCTCCCAGTCTCACCTCTGCCGTCCTCTGCCTTCAGGGCTCAATTTCCAAGCTCCCGTGGGTCCCCCAGGCTGGCGCGCTTGTGGAATGGGTGGTCCTGGGGTGTCGGGCAGTCGTGAGAGCGGCCCCAGTTCCCTGTGTGCGGCCCCGGAGCCCTTGTCCATGTGGCCGCAGGCCTTGGTGCACCTTGTCCTGATGCCCTGGGACAGGAAGTTTAGGGTCAGGATGAGGTCACTTCCCTCCGCTCACTGTGGCCTCCCAGAGGCCTTCACGCCTCATGTCCCCCTCCTGCCCTGCTCTGATTTCTTGGCATCAGCAGTGGTGCGGGGGGAGGCACGGGGCAGGCGGGGCTGTGCCAGGCCCTCTCTCCAGCGCAGGAGCCCGGCGGCCAGCCCAGGTGTGTCACTGCCCGCTGAGCCGTGTGCTCATCAGCCCACAGGGGGCCACCCCAGGGCTCAGGCGGGCCAGGAATGGTGACAGCTGTGCCGGGAAATGGCCCAGGGGCGTGGACAGGCCACGCCCTCAAGGTGGCCTCCCCAGGCTCTGAATATAGAGCACAACAGAGTGACCACCGGGGAGAGGCCTGACCCTGACCCACATCTGCCCACCCAGCTGCTGGTCCAGCTTGGAGGGGGCAATGGCCGAGGGCTGTGGCCGCTCAGATGTTGTCTTGTGCCGGTTCCCACTCTGAGCTGCATCGGCGCCTGGGCCCAGACCCCATCCCTGGGACCCGGCCCAACGGCAGGCCTGGGTCCTGACTTGGACATGGGCGGAGCCGCACTGTGAACAGTGTCTCGCGCCCCCTGACAGAGTCGGGTGGGGGATGGGCCACGTGGCCAGCTTGTGAACCAGACCCGGAGAGCCGAAGGCCGGAGGCTCCGGGCGGGTCTGTGGGTGCCGGGCTGGACGTGGGACAGGGGCCACCCGAGCAGCTGATCTGAGGCCTGAGGACAGTTGGGGAGCCAGGAGGAGGCTCTGAGGAGGCGCGAGCACTCCGGCTGCCGTGCATCTGGGGGACCAGTGATGGCAGGGGGTCAGGGAGAGAAGGGGCCTTGGGGATCTGGCCTGAGGTCACCTTTCCCCAAGCCGGAGGTGGGGGGGGGGTTGCCTGTGACTAATCGACCCATAGGTACCCGCCCCGACCCCAGGCGACCCATAGGTACCCCCCCGACCCCAGGCGACAGGGCGCTCCGGCAGCTTCCGCCCGGCCTCTCGCTGTCCCATGCGGGAATGCAGACCGTGTGCGGTCAGGGCGGCAGCATTTCCAGAAGCGGAAACGTGGATTTTCATATTAAAGTCACCTGACCTTTCCCTGCTGGCTCAGACATTTAAAAACACCTCACCGGCCAAAGAAAACACGCGTGTGGGCCGGGCGGGCCTGGTTCTGGGCTCTGGTTGTGTCTTTCACAGGCCATCTGCCAGCAGACTCCGACCGGCCGTGCTGGCCCTGGAGGAAGGGGTGGGGGGTGGAGATGCGCTCCCCGGGGCAGGTCGGGGGCCCGGAGGAGGGGGAGCAGGGCTCCTCTGCCCCTCCCCTCCTTTTTTTTTTTTTTTTTTTTTTTGACAGGCTGAGTGGACAGTGAGAGAGAGACAGAGAGAAAGGTCTTCCTTTGCCGTTGGTTCACCCTCCAATGGCCGCCGCGGCCGGCGCGCTGCGACCGGCGCACCGCGCTGATCCGAAGGAAGGAGCCAGGTGCTTCTCCTGGTCTCCCATGGGGTGCAGGGCACAAGCACTTGGGCCATCCTCCACTGCACTCCCGGGCCACAGCAGAGAGCTGGCCTGGAAGAGGGGCAACCGGGACAGAATCCGGCGCCCCGACCGGGACTAGAACCCGGTGTGCCGGCGCTGCAAGGCAGAGGATTAGCCTAGTGAGCCGCGGCGCCGGCCTCCTCTGCCCCTCCTAGCACCAGGGTTCCCCTCGGCCTTGATCTTCAGACTCCCCAAGGTCACAGCAGCCCGCGGCCTCCAACTGCCCCTGCGGCTGGGGGTCCCCAGCCCCTCGTGGTAGGGATGCCACGCGTGACCCCTTCTCATGGAGCGAGGAACGCGGGAAGCGGCCAACCTGGGCCCTCCCTTGACGGCTGCTGGAGACTGAGGGAGGGGCACTGAGTCTCAAAAGCCACGCCCTCTTCTTTGATGGACATTTCTCCTGTGGATAATTGCAGACAGACACAAAAGGAGGAAAAACGGCAGTAAGGGCCCCCAGCTTCACGGCCGTCATCGGCACAGAGCCGCTCTCTGCCCCAGGACCCGCCTTTCCCCTGTGTGCAGGAATCCCAAGGACGTCCCACCCACTGATAGCCCCGTGGGCAACTCTAACAGTACCCAGAATGCCAGTGCTGGGCCTCAGACAGCGCTAACGTCCTCGCCCACCCAGTACCCTGCACACACAGGGGTCCTCTCGTGGCTCCCCCTCCACTTTCTCGGTCACCCTGGTCCAAAAACACGGTGCGGAAAATTCCAGAAATAAGCAATTCTTGGGTTTTAAATTGTGCACCTGCCCGAGCAGCCCGATGACGTCACGCGCTGTCCAGCCCTGTACCCCAGGACAGGGCTCATCTCCTCCTCCCGCGTCTTGGTTATCCGATGGACTGCCCACGGTGCTTGTGTGCAGGGTTCGGCATCCCACGGGGGTCTCGGGCCGGATGCCCCACAGATCGCCTCCATCTTTCCCCTTGGGCTGTCTGTGGGGGTCCCACAGTCTGGAGTCTGCGATTCCCCGAGGCTCGTTCCGAGCACGGCCCAGGCTGGATGTGGCTTTGTTTTCCGGTGCACGCACTTGGCGAACAGCAGCCACAGGGGGCACATGCAGGCCTGGTCCCTCTCTTTGGGGCTGGCCTCGCCCCTGGTAAGGGTCTGCCCGCAGCCCACGGGGAGGATGAGGAGGGAGGACTGGTGGTGAGACCCCAGGGGAGGCGCAGCCTGGTTGCTGCCTGTGTCCGGGTCACGCCCCTTCTGGAGGTCGGGGGCTTCCCTAGGCTGACTCATTCACGTCCCCTGTACAAGGAGAGACCCCTGCCACGCAGGTGAGGTGGCGTGACGTGCCCGAGGGAAGGAGGGCACCACGGAGTTGGGCTTTGCTGGGCTCCAGGAGTGTGTGTGCAGCCAGAGCAGGGAGCAGGCCCTACCAGGAGAGGGGACGGGAGAGCCATGCATGGGGCGGGCAGACAAGGCAGAGGGGAGCTGACAGACCCCAGCCGGAGGGGCTGGTTAAGTAAGGCGGGACCCCGCACCCCTGCCCAGCGGATGACATCTGGGTGGTCAGGCCTGTCCAGCCTCCGCGCCCACGGTCTGTGCCTCCAGGGCCCACCCCCTGGGGAAAGAGATAACGAGTGGAGAAAGGACATAAAGGCGGACAGGTGCTGCCCCGGGAGAAGGGATGGGAGTGTGGGGAGGTGCCCGAAACAGCCCCCAGGGCCCCCCCAAGCCAAGCTGCCTGTGTTTTGCTGTGTTGTATAAACAAGCACTACTTGCTGACAAAAACCCTTATCTCAGAATTTGGAGAATTTGGAGAAGTAAAATAAAGCACCACCCAGAAATAGGCACCTGAACTTTGCGACGGGCACAGAGGCCTCTGGTTCTGCGCGCCGGCGCTCACCACGGCAGAAACCGGGGACCTGGGCCTGGGCACCGGGAGGTGCAGGGGTCCCGCCCCTCATTCTCAGATGGAGCAGGGTGGGGCGGGCCTGGGGAGGTTGGGGCACATGCACGGACTGCGCGGACCCTGCCCGGGCCCACGGCTGAGCTGGGGCAGGCCAGGCAGTGGGCTGGGTGTGGGGAAGGGTCCCACTCATTCTCAAGTCACCCCAAGTGCTGGCAGCCTCCAGGTTCCCTAGCGGGGGCTCCCGGCCCGTCCTGCTGGGCCCTCAGCAGCCTCACTCCCGCCCTGAAGCCGTGGATGGTCAGGCCCTAGCAGGTCCAGCTGGCCAGTGTGGGGCCGGTGCTAGCCCTGCCTTTGTGCCTCCTGGGCTCGCCCTCATGGGTGGACACCTGCAGGCCCCAACCCCAGGGAACCCCCACCTGCCCTCGGCCTGCCTTCAGCCCCGAGGCCCCTGGAGCTCAAAGGGGGCCCGGCAGGGCCGTTCCTGGGAACGGGTGGGGCCCCTCGTACCCCCAGCCCCACACTTCGGGTTCCACGCGGTCACGCAGGGTCACCTCCCCCACCCAGGGGCGAGCACTCTGCGTCCGTTCCCTCGCGCTGTCCAGGGGTCAGCTAGAGGAAGCAGCAGGCTCCCCCGGGTTAAGAACCTGGGCAAGGCCACAGGGCCAGGCAGGGGCTTCGGTGGAATTGGGAGAGGGGGTCTGACGCCAGGGCGGCCTCAGCACGCGTGGCGCGGGGCTCCCCTCGCGGCCACGCCGCCGGCACCCGCGCACCCGCTGCTCCCGCTGCCCCCCACCCGGGGCCCTCTGCTGCGCGCGCGCACGACTCAGGCTCTCGGGCGGCCCCGAGCGGCGTGCGCGCGCACCCGCCGGCCCCGCCCCGGCCTGACCTCAGCGGGGGCCGGGCCGCGGGCGCAGCGCGCAGGCACTCGAGCGGCCGGAGGGCGGGAGGGCGTGCGCACGCGCCGCCGGCCCCGCCCCTCCGGTCCGGCCCCGCCCCTCCGGCCCCGCCCCGGCCTGACCTCAGCGGGGGCCGGGCCGCGGGCGCAGCGCGCAGGCACTCGGGCGGCCCCGAGCGGCTGGAGGGCGTGCGCGCGCACGCGCCGCCGGCCCCGCCCCTCCGCCGCCGGCCCCGCCCCCGGCCTGACCTCAGCGGGGGCCGGGCCGCGGGCGCAGAGCGCAGGCAGCGCCGAGCCGCGCGGGCCGCCCCGGGACCGCGGCCCGGCCGGCCGGCCGCCCGCCCCCGCCGCGAGCCGTCCATGGTGCAGCGCATGTGGGCCGAGGCGGGCGGCGCCGAGCCGCTGTTTCCGGGCTCCCGGCGGAGCCGCAGCGTGTGGGACGCCGTGCGCCTGGAGGTGGGCGGCCCCGACAGCTGCCCGGTGGTGCTGCACAGCTTCACGCAGCTCGACCCGGACCTGCCGCGCCTGGAGGTGGGTGAGCGGGGAGGGCCGGCCGCGTCCCGCACAGCCGGGGCGCGGGGGCTGGGCGCGGGGCTGGGTTTCCGTCCCAGTGCCTGCTCGTCGCCGAGGCCAGGCAGACCCTCCCCCGCGGCGCCGTCCGGGTGTCTCAGGCCTGCGACCTCCGCGCCCACAGGGCGGGGCTCTCTGCTGCTCTCAGTGGGGTGGGGGTCGGGAGGCCGGACCCGCACCGAGGCTGTGACGCGGACCACATGATTAGGGCGGCAGAGCCCTGGACTGGTCAGGGGTGATCGGCACCCCAGCTCTCCCAGGACAGCCATTGACAGCGGTGACCAGGCAGGCGTCAGGGCTGGGGGCCTCCAGCATGGGGGGGGGGGTCGGGTGTCCAGGTCGTGACTCAGTTCTGCTTGATCAGAAAATTCTCAGGATTGGGGAGGTCTCAGAGGAGGGGGGCGCGTGCCTGTCACAGGGGAGGTGGGGCCTCCAGGGTGCCCCAGGGAAGGGGCGTCCAGCCTGACCGTGCACCTGACCCCGTGCAGTGGGATCCCCCAGCTCCTGACTCCCCTCTGCCTGGGCCATCCGTGGGTGGGGGTGCTCAGGGCTGGACCAAAGCCTCTACAGTGACGCCTCCCCCCCACCCACCCGGGAGGCCTTGGAGACCCTTCCTCACTGCAGGTCCTGGTGCCCGGTAACTGCTGGCAGTTGTCAGCTGGGTCTTGTGCCTGTGCGTCTCAGGGCCTGGATATAAAGGGTGTTTTTCCGCCCAGCTTAGTAGGGGAATCTCAGACCATTTCCTCCTGGGCCTGGCGGGCGGCCGGACCAGGCCTGTTTTCTTCGACCCCCATCCACCCAGGGCTGCCTTGCTGATTGGCGGCCGGAGCAGGACCCCCGGGAGCGTGGGGGGTGGGCGGCCTGACACCAGCCCGCGTTCATCTGGCTCTCATTATGTCTGGCAGCGCCTCGGGCTTTGTGCTCTGCGTGCTCGCTGGGGCCGGGCAGCGCCTCGCCAGCCGTGTCTGTCCGCAGCCCCTAGGAGCCCAGGCAGCCGCCAAGATGAGCCCCCCCCGCCCGGCGTCTGCCCCCCGTCCCTCACCGCTCAGCGCCGGCCGGTGCCTGCCGCTCAGAAATCAAAGGGGAAGCTTCTGGCCCGGGCAGGAAAGCCAGGGTCCTGGCAGGAGAGGAGGCCACAGCCGGAAAGCAAACACAATGACCATTTAGCAGGGCCCGGGAGAGGGGGTGGGGAAGTCCCTGTCCCTCCTGCCAGCGCGCGGGCACACACACACACACCGTCCTGGGGCTGGTTTCCTGGTGCCGCTCGCTTGCCTGACACGCGTGGTCCCTGTCCTGTCTGGAAACCCCCAGCACGGTTTGCTTCCCTCCCCCGTCCCCATTTCCCCAGCAAAGCCTCCGCCCAGCACTTCCCCCCCCACCCCGGGTGCCAGATGTCCTTGCACACCTGGCCATCCGCCTGTCCACACCGCTGCCCCCCGCCCGGCCAGGGCCGCAGGCACCACCGCCCCCTCATTCTGTCTGGCCTGGAGCAGCCCGGAGAGCAGCTGCCAACCCCACCTTCTAGGAAAAGGAGGCAGAGAGGTGAGGTCCCTGGTGCACAGGCACACACACGCAGCATAGACACACGCAACACACACGCACACATACACAGCACGTACACACAGCACGCACACATACGCAGCATGGACTTGGATGGGGCTGGGTTCTCTCTGGGGCTCCTGCTGTGTGCAGGGGCCAGGCCCAGGCAGCCCAGAAACCCTGAGGGAGAGTGAGGGGTGCTTCCGGCCCAGGGGAAGGCAAAATCGCTCTGGCCAGAGGTCGCTGTGGGGAGCTTCCAGGGGGATGCAGGCCCCTGGCTGGACCCCCAGGTCGGACCTCACAGCGCGTGGGAGCCCCACGTGTGTTGGGGGCGTGGTTTGCAAGGCCTGTGTCTCCCTGGGGTCAGGATTATTAATAAACCGTCTGACACGTGAAACAATGCAGCCTCTAGAGGTGTATTAGTTTGCAGGGTCACGAGCTGGTCCGTGGCAGAGACTGGACCAGACCCAGGCTGACGGCGGGGCCTGAGGGCAGTGAGGGGCGGGAAGAGTCAGGGGCGTCTCCCCGGCCTGCTGCCTCCCTCCCACCTGTCTGCTCTCCTGGTCTCGCTGTGTGGGAGCCTGAGGTTTAACCCCAGGGCACATCAGTACCTGTGACACTGGCAGCCCACAGGCCTGGCCTCAGGGGCCTGCACGTGTGTGTGCACGTGTGTGTGGCTGCAGTCTTCCAAGACGGCTTCCTGGCTGCCAAGGGCAGCCCCCAGGAGCCACAGGGCCCTCGGGTTCATGAGAGGACCGAAGGTCACCTGCCAGACCCTCGGGTTCACAGGGGCCCCAGGAGGAGGGGGGACACCTGGTGGCTGCTGGGTCCTCGTGACTTTTCTGGGTGGGCCGCCTGTGTGCTGGGAGGCGCCCAGGGCTGGTTCTGGAGCAGGGGGAGGTGGCAGGGACGGCTCTGGGAGGTGGGAGATTGCTCGCAGGCGGGACTGGGGCGCCAGGCCATTGAGAAGGGGGTCTGGTCAGTGTGACCCTGACTCTGCCCAGACAGCCCAGGGCTGGCCCACGGGGGCTGCCGGCCGCTCCCCCAGTGGCTCCTGCCCCACTCCGTGCTGTGGCTGCCTTGTCCCAGGGCTGGGCCACCCACCGTGTGGGCTCAGAAGCACCGTGCTCCCAGCCTGCTCCCGTGACGCGGCGCTCCTGGACCTAGCGCAGGAGAGAAGCGGAGCTTGAGCAGGCAGACCCCGATCTCCGCGTGGCAGCCCCCCAGGACTGCTCAGCGGAATGTGGCGCTTCCTGTCCTCCGCGGGGACTCCCTCGGCCCCTCCGTAGCCCTAGCCCTGCCCCCACGCCGGGCCTCAGTGTCCTCATCTGTACAGTGGACGCGGTGCCAGCTCCCTCCCAGGTTCTGATGGAAGACCTAGTGAGCCAGACGGCCTAACAGGAAGCTGGGCAGGCAGTGGCCCAGCCTTACGAGTACCCGCGCCCTGCGCTCTGGCTGCAGCGCCCGGCCCCGCCCGCGTGGTGCTTCCAGGACATGGCCACAAACGCCCCCCTAGAGCTGCAGGTGCCAGAGGTCTGTCCGTGCTGTGTGACCTCAGGAAGTCCTTCCTGGCTGTGGCCCTTCCCCGTGTCTGTGCAGCAGGGATCCGGCGTCTCCCCCAAAGCTGCATCGGAGGCAGGTGTGTCTCTGCAGGCCAGGGTTCAAAGCCCCGCCCTGGTTCCCGCCCTGGGCTGTGCCCTCCCTCACCTGTCAGCTGTTACGTTTGGGGGACCAGTGACCTGGGACCAGGAAGTGCTCGCCCGGGCTGGACGCCGTGGTTGGAGTTGCTGTTGAGTATGGGCCTTCAACTGGCTCCACCCTGCGCCCTCTCAGGGCCAGGCCAGGCCACGCCCCCTCTCAGGCCTTCCCCACCTGCCTGGCCGTCAGGAGCAGGGCTGCGGGAGGTCAGGGCCAGTGGCCAGTAGCGGGCAGTGCTGGCTTCCAGAGGAGATGGCCCAGCACAGGGGTCCCCGCCCCTCTTCCTGGGGTCACGGAGCTCCCTGGCTGCCGTGGAAACCGGGCCCCAGGGTAGCTCCTGACTGAGGCTGCCCCCCCGCCCCGCCAATGCAGGGCTGACCCCGTGCTGCTGGGGTCCCGCCTGCTGTGCCAAGGCCCACGTGTCCAGTTAGGGGCAGGCCTGAGGGTGGGAGGAGCCTGGAAGCCCCGTGTTCTCCTGCCCCTCCCTTGGGGTCTCTGAGTCTGGGAGCTGGGGCTGATCAGGTCGGGGTTTCTCCCCTGGACATGGACTCTGCTGGACCCCTCCCCGGGCGTCCGTCTCTGGCTGTGGAGTCGGGGGCACGGGCGGCAGCCGTGGACTCAGCGGCTGGGGGTGGGCGGCCGTCTCTGCCCTGGCTCCCATCCCGGCTCCTGCAGTGGCGTAGAGGGTGGGTTTCCAGGGCCTGCCCCCACCCCAGCCGCCCGTGGGTCTCAGGCAGGTTTCGTGAGGCTTACCTGCTCCTCCTGGCGCTGTGGGCAGGCATTGCCCACGCCACCACCATCAGGCCCCAGGGCCAGGCCCGAGCAGCGCGTCCTATGTTGCCCTCCACATCACCTATAGGGAGAGCGACTGCTACCCCCGTTCCCACTCTGAGGCCGCCAGAGCTGGGAGAGACAGGGCCCTAAGGCAGGCCTCACGCTAAGAGCCGCAGGGTGCTGGCCGGCCAGAGCTCGGGGTGATCTCAGGCGCGTGGAAGCCGCCCGCACCTGCCCACGCGGGTGGGCTGAGCCTCTCGGTGCGCAGGCCTGGGACGGCTGGACACAGAGGAGCCCATGGACGGCTCAGCCCCTCTCCACTACAGCCCCCGGCCAGGGCTCCTATGGGGGAGTCAGACTGCGGCTGGGGGCCCCCGGGGTCCTCAGGGAGCTGGACCAGAGGGGCAGTGAGGATGGGAGAAGGCGCCGCTGTGGCAGGTGCAGGTGTGAACCCCTGCTGGGGAGCGTGGCAGGTGGGGCAGGCCCCGGGGGCTGGGGATGGGCAGCAGCTCTGTCCCCATCGGGACAGATCAGGTGACACACTAGCCGGACCGCCCAGGCCTCCTCCCTGCCCCATCTGGGACTCCCGGCAGCGACCCAGGGGACAGCAGGGCCCACAGCGCACACACACACACACCCCCTGCACTGACCCAGGGGTGTTCAGAGGCTCAGATGCCCACTGTGGGGCCGTGCCCCGAGGACACAGCCGCCGTGTGGCATTCCTTTCCCGCAGCAGGCAGCTTAGAGCCGCTGGACGCCTGCCCTCTGGCGCAGGCGATTTCTCAGCATCAGCTGTTTACCAGGCCGGCCCTGCCCCGCCCCCGCGGCCTCCCCAGCCCCGCCGGCCTGGTCCCCAGGGACTCAGTGCGCTGCCTCCGTGCCCTTCCTGCTGTGCCCTGGGCTAACGGAGGGTGGCCTGCCGGGGGCAGGGCCCGGCTGCCGGCTGCTTCCCGGTTCTGTCCCCAGGACAGGGGTCGCAGCAGGGGACAAAGCCCCCCACCCTGTTCTGCGAGACAGACTGAGAGACCCTGGGAGTAAACGGGGCGTCCGCCTTCCTCCCGCTGCTGTCACGTGAAGCACCCACGGAGGACGGGGCTAACCCCCATCTGCTCCACGGGGTGCCGACTCCCCCCTCCCGTCCCAGGCGTGTGTGGCTCTCGCACTGGCCTGTACCCCCCCAACCCCGGCTGGCAGAGAGGGCCCCTTGGGGCGGTGGGAAGGCTGAGGGGTCACGTGATACCACGCAGGGATGGCCAGCTGCTGGCTGGGCTGCCGTCCGTCAGGCCCGCCTCCATTTAGGCTTGCTCAGGGAACAGAGACGCACAGGGAGCCCCCGGGGTGGGCACGGCGCTGGACCCCCAGAGGGTTAAAGTCCAGGGGCCTGGGGCAGGTGGGTCTGCGCAGCCTCCCACTCCCCGATCTCTGTCTGAGCCGAGATCCCAGTGAGAGGAGGGGAGCGGCGGGGAGAGGCCCCCAGCTGACCTGAGGCTCTGCAGGGGAGTGCTGGAGCCTGGCGCTCCAGCCCTGCCCCCGGGAGCCGGGAGGGGCGGCTGGCCGCCCCGTGTTGTGTTGGGGGCGGGGGGGGGGGTGTGTGCCGGGGCTGCGCCTGCGGTTCCGCTGACTTCCGAGAAACGCGCCCGGCCCCCCCGCGGAGGCGGAGGGCCGGAGCCGGGTGATGTCCGCGGCTTTTCCCGCTGGTACAGAGCCCGGAGTGGGAGGGCGGTCTCGGGTCAGAGGAAGTGAACTTCCGGACGGGGCTCCCAGGACCTGTGGGCAGGAGGCCCGAGGCTTGGAGTGCAGCCCACAGCGTGCTGGGCACCTGGCTTCTGCCCAGGCCTTGGGAGCAGGTCTCTGGTGGGCCCCCGGGCTGCCGGGGCGCTGGCCACCTGCACCTTCCCTGCACCCCTCGCCCCTCCCCCGCAGCCTCGGCTGGTGACCCCAATCCCCAGCTCCCTCCTGAACTCTCAGAGGCTGTCACCCCCAACTCCCCACCCCTCCCAAGCTGCCTTCCCTGAGTAGTGGTGGGCGGGAGGCTAAACGGCCTTGGCCAACCCTGAGGATGCGGCCCGGGCTGGCCTCCCCCGGGCTGGGAGGGGTAGCGCCTCGTTCCTGAAACAGGGTGTTTCTTCCACTCACTGGGGATACAGGAGGCAGCCACGTGAGGCCGCCTGGTTCCGGGTTGTGGAGCCCCCGTGCTGTCACCCACGGCCACACTGTCACATGACCGGCACCAGGAGCTGAGAGCTCTGTTGGCCAGTGGGTACGGGGTATGAATGGGCAGAAGGGGAAGGAAGTGGCCCCACGTGTGGCTGTCGGGGACGCCCCACTGCTGCCCCGCACTCGGCGCTGACTCCAGGGCTGTGCCTGGAGCTGCTGCTGCCGGCTCGCGGGGCGGAGGGGGGATGAGCGTGGGGTGACCTCGGCCGCTGGGCCTGGGGAGGCGCCCCCGACGTGGGGGTGGGGGCTGTGTAGCCTCGGGGACGGTTGCTCCTCCTTCCACCTCCGTTTACCTGTCTGGGGATTGGGTAAAGACAACAGCCGCTTTGGAGGGTCAGCGCGAAGGGTGGCGATCCTGGGTGGAGGTGGGGGGCCGGGGTGGAAGCCTGGGGGCCGCCATGTTTAATGCCCAGTGCCGGCTGGAGAGGTGGGGGCAGCGGCCGGCCACCCTGCTGTGCAGCCCGCCCTCCAGCGTCCCGGGCTGGAAGCCTGCACGGCCCGGCACACTGTGCCTGCCCTGATGGCCCCGGCCCCGGCGCTGTCTTCGCAGAACTCCACGCAGGAGATCGGTGAGGAGCTGATCAACGGGGTCATCTACTCCATCTCCCTGCGCAAGGTGCAGCTGCACCACGGAGCCAGCAAGGGGCAGCGCTGGCTCGGGGTGAGTGCAGAGTCCGCCAGGCTCGCTCCCAGGCCCCTCCCACGTGTGCCTCCCCCTGCTCACCGCCCTGCCCCTTTGCCCCCAGCCCCTGAGACCTGGCGGGCTTTGCCCCAGGCGTTCAGGGTTCCCCCATCCCCCGGCATCCCCTGGTGTCCCGTCTCCCGGCCGAGCAGGGCTGTCATTCACCTGTAGAGCTCAGGGGTCTCTGACTTGGCAACCCACCGAGAGCTTCCCCAGGGTCCTGCAGCCCGCCACGTGGCACTGCGAGGCGTCTGCGGCCACTTGGGCAGAGCTACAGGGAACCCCCTGTGTCCCCATGGTTGTTCCTTGCTCTGCTAACTGCCCCCCTGAAAGCACTGGTGTTTTCCCCATTCCCACGCCTCAAATTCTCCTTTGAAAGCCGAGAACCGGGGCTGGCATCGTGGTACGGCGAGCCGAGCCGCCGTCCGCAGTGCCAGCGTCCTGCGCCAGAGTGCTGGTTCGAGTCCCGGCCACTCCGCTTCCCATCCAGCGCCCTGCGGATGCACCGGGAACCACTGAGGGCTTGGGGGGTGGGTCTGTGCCTGTGCCGTAGCCTCCAAGCCTCCTGGGGTCGCTGCCCCTGACGGCGCCCCTCCCTCGTCCCCGCAGTGTGAGAACGAGTCGGCCCTGAACTTGTACGAGACCTGCAAGGTACGCACCGTGAAGGCGGGCACGCTGGAGAAGCTGGTGGAGCACCTGGTGCCTGCCTTCCAGGGCAGCGACCTCTCCTACGTCACCGTCTTCCTGTGCACCTACAGGGCCTTCACCACCACCCAGCAGGTCTTGGACCTGCTGTTCAAAAGGTGGGCGCCTGCACCTGCCACCATCAGGGTGCTCAGAGGGAGGCCCCCTGCCACCAAGGAGTGGGCTGCCCAGGACCGGGGGTCTTGTTTAGGGCTTTTCTCCCCTAAAGCTGTTTGCCCCAAAACGGAAGACATTCCAGATTCCGCGGGGGGGTCCCTGTCCTGGGAGTAGCCGGAACTAGAGCCCCCTGATCCCTAGAGAGCAGCTGGCTGGGCTCTCGCTCAGCAGCCGTCTGTGAGGCACTCACAGCGTGCAGCCACCCGCCCAGCCCTTAGCAGAAGCAGGGAGAGCCCCATCTGCCTGGGCTGCCCCCTGGTGGGGAGTGCCCAGTAACACCAGACGTCGTAAGCAGGTACGGTAGATGTGACGCCCTCACGGCCTCCTCTAGATACGGATGTGTCCTCCCCTACTCCAGCGAGGACGGCGGACCCCAGGACCAACTCAAGAAGTGAGTGGGCCTCCGGTCGGGGAGGGGGGGAGCAGGACCTGCAATCCCACTAGAGGGTGCCACCCACAGGAGAAGGGAGACGGGACTATGGCGGGGGACAGGCTAGCCCACCCTGTCCTGTCTCGGCCTGGACGGGAGGTGGGGAGCAGCCAGCTCACACACCTGGGGGCTCCCTGGCACGGCGGGGGGGGGGGTCTTCGCAGGGAGCCAGGGCCCCAGAACCCACCGGAGAGGGAGGACGGGTGCCTCGCCGGCTGGGCTGCGTTCCAGTGGGGGCAGGGGCAGGCCGCGGGCGGGGGGCTCCCTGGGGGAGAGGGATCCCTCCGTGCAGGCCCTGCACAGCCGCGGGGGTGTGGGAGGACCAGGAGGCCTGGCGCCTAAGCCTGCTGGCCGCCCGCCTGCCCCCAGTGCCATCTCCTCCATCCTGGGCACCTGGCTGGACCAGTACTCGGAGGACTTCTGCCAGCCCCCGGACTTCCCCTGCCTCAAGCAGCTGGTGGCCTACGTGCAGCTCAACATGCCCGGCTCGGACCTGGAGCGCCGGGCGCACCTGCTGCTGGCCCAACTCGAGGACCCGGAGCGCGGGGACCCCGAGCCCGAGGGTGCGTGAGAGCGGGGGCAGGCCAGGCTCCTCTGGATGTTGGGGTGTGGGCGCCCGCTGTCTCCGGGGAGGCAGCCGGGAAGGCGGTGGCCTAGGTGACCCCTCCTCCTTCTGCAGCTCTGTCGCCGGCTCCGGTGCCAGCTCTCGCACCCAGTCCCGAGCCGGAGCCCGACGCGGTCCTCGCGCCGGTCCTGGACCTGCAGCCCGCCCCGGCGCCCGCCGCAGAGCTGGCGGCAGAGCTGGAGGCGGCTCTGTCGCAGACCCTGGAGCTGGACGCGGCTCCCGGACCGGGGCCACCCTTAGAGCCTCCCTGGGCGGCTGCCGAGGACGGGCTGAGCCCGGAGAAGCCGCGCCTCCTGGTCTTCCCGCCCGAGCTGGTGGCCGAGCAGTTCACGCTGATGGACGCGGTGAGTGGCTCAGCTGCCCCGGCTGCCCGTGCCCGGCCCGGGCCCCTCCGCCACCAGCCAGGCTGCTTAGCCCCAAGGCCTCGAGCACCCCTGGGCAGTGAAGGAGGCCCCGCCCTCTGCGGCGCGACTGCAGATGGGACAGATGGACAGAGACAGGCCTACCCCTGGGCCCCCCATCTGCCCAGGAAGCCCCACCGGCTCAGCACACATTAGGCACCTCGTGTTTGTATGAGTCCATGGGCAGACACTGGCTGTGCGTCTGGACAGGGCGATGGGTGATGGGGGGGTGCCACCCGACACAGGCAGGTGGAGGCGTTTGGACCTGGTGAGGATTCCTGGTCCTCGGAGCTGGGCGCCCTCCATGGGCAGGCACAGAGACCCCAGCCCCACCCCCAGAAGGGCTGAGCTGCAGCTCAGGCCCCGGGCCCCAGGCAGGGACGAGGGTGGCGGCGGAGCCGGGAGCCGGGAGACGCAGTGACGCCGCGCCTTCCCCAGGAGCTGTTCAAGAAGGTGGTGCCGTACCACTGCCTGGGCTCCATCTGGTCGCAGCGGGACAAGAAGGGCAAGGAGCACCTGGCGCCCACCATCCGCGCCACCGTCACCCAGTTCAACAGCGTGGCCAACTGCGTCATCACCACGTGCCTCGGGGACCGCGGCATGAAGGCGCTGGACAGGGCCCGGGTGGTGGAGCACTGGATAGAGGTGGCCCGGGTAGGCCGGGGGCCCTGGGACCCCCCCGCCCCGCCGCTCTCAGGACGTGGCCTGGGGTCCGAGGGCTGGCCTGGCCGCTGCCTGGCCGCTCGCTCCCTCGCCACGCCCTGCTCGGCAGACCTGGGGTCCTCACGCCTCCCCGTTCCGGGGCTGGGGGCGGGGTCCTGGGCCGGACCGAGGCCTGAGGCTGCGACCCCTCTCACGGCCCCCTCCCCCCCAGGAGTGTCGGCTCCTCAAGAACTTCTCGTCGCTCTACGCCATCCTCTCCGCGCTGCAGAGCAACGCCATCCACCGGCTCAAGAAGACGTGGGAGGAGGTGTCCAGGTGGGCGGGCGCCCCGTGGGAGGAGGTGTCCAGGTGGGCGGGCGCCCCGTGGGAGGAGGTGTCCAGGTGGGCGGGCGCCCCGTGGGAGGAGGTGTCCAGGTGGGCGGGCGCCCCGTGGGAGGGGGCGTCCAGGTGGGCGGGCGCCCCGTGGGAGGGGGCGTCCGGGCGGGCGGGCGCCCCGTGGGAGGAGGTGTCCAGGTGGGCGGGCGCCCCGTGGGAGGAGGTGTCCGGGCGGGCGGGCGCCCCGTGGGAGGAGGTGTCCAGGTGGGCGGGCGCCCCGTGGGAGGGGGCGTCCGGGCGGGCGGGCGCCCCGTGGGAGGAGGTGTCCAGGTGGGCGGGCGCCCCGTGGGAGGGGGCGTCCGGGTGGGCGGGCGCCCCGTGGGAGGGGGCGTCCGGGCGGGCGGGCGCCCCGTGGGAGGAGGTGTCCGGGTGGGCGGGCGCCCCGTGGGAGGGGGCGGCCGGGCGGGCGGGCGCCCCGTGGGAGGGGGCGTCCGGGCGGGCGGGCGCCCCGTGGGAGGAGGCGTCCAGGTGGGCGGGCGCCCCGTGGGAGGGGGCGGCCGGGCGGGCGGGCGCCCCGTGGGAGGGGGCATCCGGGTGGGCGGGCGCCCCGTGGGAGGAGGTGTCCAGGTGGGCAGGCACCCAGTGGGAGGAGGTGTCCAGGTGGGCAGGCGCCCCGTGGGAGGGGGCGTCCGGGCGGGCGGGCGCCCTGTGGGAGGAGACGTCCGGGTGGGCGGGCGCCCCGTGGGAGGAGGTGTCCAGGTGGGCAGGCACCCAGTGGGAGGAGGTGTCCAGGTGGGCAGGCGCCCCGTGGGAGGGGGCGGCCGGGCGGGCGGGCGCCCCGTGGGAGGGGGCATCCGGGTGGGCGGGCACCCTGTGGGAGGAGGTGTCCAGGTGGGCAGGCACCCAGTGGGAGGAGGTGTCCAGGTGGGCAGGCGCCCCGTGGGAGGGGGCGGCCGGGCGGGCGGGCGCCCCGTGGGAGGGGGCGTCCGGGCGGGCGGGCGCCCCGTGGGAGGAGGCGTCCAGGTGGGCGGGCGCCCTGTGGGAGGAGGCTCCGGGTGGGCTTCCTGCCCCGTGGGAGGGGGCGTCCGGGCGGGCGGGCGCCCCGTGGGAGGAGGCGTCCAGGTGGGCAGGCACCCCGTGGGAGGGGGTGTCCGGGTGGGCTTCCCGCCCTGTGGGAGGAGGCTCCGGGTGGGCTTCCTGCCCCGTGGGAGGGGGCGTCCGGGCGGGCGGGCACCCTGTGGGAGGGGGCGTCCGGGCGGGCGGGCGCCCCGTGGGAGGAGGTGTCCAGGTGGGCGGGCGCCCTTTGGGAGGAGGTGTCCAGGTGGGTGGGCGCCCCGTGGGAGGAGGTGTCCAGGTGGGCTTCCTGCCCTGTGGGAGGAGGCTCCGGGTGGGCTTCCTGCCCCGTGGGAGGGGGCGTCCGGGTGGGCGGGCGCCCTGTGGGAGGAGGTGTCCAGGTGGGCTTCCTGCCCTGTGGGAGGAGGTGTCCAGGTGGGCGGGCGCCCTGTGGGAGGAGGTGTCCAGGTGGGCTTCCCGCCCTGTGGGAGCCCCAGGTGGGCGGGCGCCACCCCCAGTGCACTGTGACCATGGGGTCCCAGAAGGACAGGTTCAGCCGGGGACGGGGCCGGGCTGCCCCAGACGTCGTCCTGTGTTTTCATCAAAGTCGCAGGGCTTCCTGTCCCTGTGAGGTCCAGACAGGGCCCCTCAGGAACGCCTGGGGCGGGGGCGGGGCGGCACCGGGTTTCCAGGGCCCCTGCTGGAGTCGTGTCCCCCCCAGCTCTCACCTGCCCTCCCCCGCCCTCCTGCAGGGACAGCTTCCGAATCTTCCAGAAACTGTCGGAGATCTTCTCGGACGAGAACAACTACTCCCTGAGCAGAGAGCTGCTCATCAAGGTGGGGGTGGGGGGCGCGTGGTGGCGTCTGGGGGAGCAGGAGGTGTGAGCAGTGAGTCACTAGGTGTAGTCCCAGGAAGGACCCAGGAGTGGGCAGGGGTAGCAGGTGCCCGGCCTCCTGGGTGCTCCCGGATGCGAGGTTTGGCATCACCCAGACTGCCGGGTGCATGGAAGGGTCGGTGGCTCCTGCCCCAGACCAGCCCGGCCTGCCCAGAGCCAGACGCGGGTGCACCCTGCCAGTGCCCCCCGCTCTGCCCCAGCTGCCGCTGCTCGGCCACAGACGAGTCTGGGCGTCTGGCCGTGGGCTGGCCGGCCCTGACCTGTGCCCAGATGCCTCGGGAGAGGCAGGTCCTCCGCTCGTGTGAGCGGGTCCTCCGTGGGCCCTCCCTCGCCGGACCTCAGAAGCTTCCCCACATGGAGGAAGCACTGGCTCTCCGGGCAGTCGGAGCCGGCACCTGCGCCCCCTCGTGGGTGGCGCTCCCTCTGCCTCGGGCCCGGCCTGCGGAGCCAGCCCTGCCGGGACGCCCGAGATGCCCCGTCCTCTGGGCGCTCACCGAGAGCGCACCGGCTGGGCCGCTGTCCCCCACCCCACCCCGAGTCCCCGTGGAACCCCGGGCAAGTCGCTGCCACCCCCGGGCCTCAGTTTACTCGTCTGGGAAATGGAGGTGTTGCGGCCGTGAGGTGCCGACCTCACAACGAGGGCCACAAGGTTTGAGAGAGGAGAGACGCGGGGCGGCCCCACCCACAGCCGGGCAGGGCCAGGCCGCAGCAGTAACGGGAACGTGGTCTCACACCCTCGGCAGCCCCGGGGCGGGCGTGGGAACAGCTCAGCGGGCGCAGGGGTCCTGCTGGGACCCAGTGCCAGAGGGACGGCCAGGGCTGTGGGGGGGGAAGACCCCGCTGAGCCCGTCCTCTGCCCCCGCAGGAGGGGACCTCCAAGTTTGCCACCCTGGAGATGAACCCCAGGAGAGCCCAGCGGCGGCAGAGAGAGATGGTGAGTGCGCTCAGGCGGCTGGCGCAGGGGCCGGCCTGGGGGTCGGGAGGAGGGGTGCCCCCAGACGTGCCCTGGCCTCCTGGTAACATGGGGGACCAGCTGTGGCCACCAGAGCCAGGGCCTGGCAGAGCCCTCAGGACGGAGGAACCAGGGCCCTGTAGCCTTGCGATTTGCAAAACGCCAGCCTGAGAGGTGGCCAGAGGGAGCCTGGGGTCAGGAGCGGGGTGGGGAGGTGGCCGAGGGTACCCCGGCTGCTCCAGGTAGGGGTCAGGCTGAGAAGCCTTCGGAGTGGGGCGGGGACAGGACCCTGCTGCTCACCCCCCACCCTGTGCCGCAGGGAGTCATCCAGGGGACCGTCCCCTACCTGGGCACCTTCCTCACCGACCTGGTGATGCTGGACACGGCCATGAAGGACTATCTCTATGTGAGTGAGCCCGGGGACGAGGCGGGGGTGCCGAGGCCCGAGCTAGCACCGGGCCCGTCCCACCCGGAGCTGCCTGGCTGCAGAGCTGCAGGAGGGTTTGGCGGAGCTGGGCACAGCACGCCCGCGGGCAGTGGCCATGGGCGGGGTGCGGCCCCTCCGTGGGTGGGCGAGCAGTCCTGAGCCTGTGCACCCAGGTCCCCTGCTGGTGCGGGCATCTGCGCCCTGCCCCCTGGTGGGCACGCGAGGTATTGCAGCGTGGGCGGGCGGTGGTGACCGGCTCTGTCCTGCAGGGGCGGCTGATCAACTTCGAGAAGAGGAGGAAGGTGAGCCCCTCACCCCCCGGGGAAGACGGGGTGGGGCCCGCCTGCCTCCCCACCCCCCTGGACTCGGGGACCTGTGGGTGCAGAGGGAAGGGCCCCTCCCGCCGGGGCCATCCTGGTCGGGCTGTTGGCAGCCCTCTCTGGGAATGGGAGGGTCCCCGGGGGGAGTGGGGGGAGGAGGAGCCGAGAGCGACGCCCCCCCGGCCTCCCCTGCGCAGGAGTTCGAGGTGATAGCGCAGATCAAGCTGCTGCAGTCGGCCTGCAACAACTACAGCATCGCGCCCGAGGAGCGGTTCCGGGCCTGGTTCCGCGCCGTGGCCCGGCTCAGCGAGGCCGAGAGGTGAGGCCGGGCAGGAGAGCGGGCGGGCGGCGGTGGCCAGGCCGCGGGAGCCTCACGGCCGCCCTGCCCGCAGCTACAACCTGTCGTGCGAGCTGGAGCCGCCGTCCGAGTCGGCCAGCAACACGCTCAAGGCCAAGAAGAACACGGCCATCGTCAAGCGCTGGAGCGAGTGAGTGCCTGGGCCCGGCGGGCGGGGTGGTGCGAGCGCCCCCTGCTGGCGGGCCCTGGGACAGACACCTGGCGGGCCCTGGGACACAGATGCCTGGCGCCCCCTGCTGGTGGGCCCTGGGACAGACACCGAGTGCCCCCTGCTGGCGGGCCCTGGACAGACACCTGGCGCCCCCTGCTGGCGGGCCCTGGACACATTCACCGAGCGCCCCCTGCTGGCGGGCCCTGGGACACAGACACCTGGTGCCCCCTGCTGGCCAACCCTGGGAACCAGGTTGCAGGTGCCCCCTGCTGGCAGGCCCTGGGACACAGACACCTGGCGCCTCCTGCTGGGGGGCCCTGGGACACTCACACCTGGTGCCCCCTGCTGGCGGGCCCTGGGACACAGACACCTGGCGGGCCCTGGGACACAGACACCTGGCGCCCCCTGCTGGTGGGCCCTGGGACAGACACTGAGTGCCGCCTGCTGGCAGGCCCTGGGACAGACACTGAGCGCCCCCTGCTGGTGGGCCCTGGGACACAGACACATGGCGCCCCCTGCTGGCAGGCCCTGGGACACAGACACCTGGCGCCCCCTGCTGGTGGGCCCCGGGAAACGTGGCCGGGCCCTGGCCTGGGGCAGAGACGGGGTGGCGTGCGCCCTGGGGGAGACCTCTCAGTGAGCCGGGTGTTCTGTGCAGCCGCCAGGCCCCCAGCACAGAGCTCAGCAGGAGCGGCAGCTGCCACTCCAAGTCCTGCGACCAGCTCAGGTGCGGCCCCTACCTCAGCGGCGGGGACCTGGCTGACGCGCTCAGCGTGCACTCGGCCGGCTCCTCCAGCTCCGACGTGGAGGAGATCTCCAACGCGAGCTTCGTCCCCGAGTCCCCGGACGCACAGGAGAAGAAGGTGAAGCCCCTCCCCCGCTCCCCCGCGCCGCCCCCCTGCAGGCCCCGGGACTCGGGCTGACCCTGCTGCCGTCCCCGCAGTTCTGGGAGTCCACCTCCCAGTCGTCCCCGGAGACCTCCGGCCTCAGCTCGGGCTCCAGCAGCACCTCGTCCTCGTCGGCCTCCACCACCCCCGTGGCCGCCGCGCGCACGCACAAGCGCTCCGTGTCGGGGGCCTGCAGCTACAGCCCCTCCCCGCCGCTCTACAACCAGCAGGTGGGCGACCGCTGCGTCATCCGCGTCAGCCTGGACGTGGACAACGGCAACATGTACAAGAGCATCCTGGTGAGTGCAGGCCGCGGGTGGAGGGGCGGGGAGGGGGAGGGGAGGGGAGGGGCAGCTGGCATCCGAGTCAGGCCATGCTGCATGGGGAGGGGCGGGCCGGGAGAGGGGAGGGGCGGGGAGGGGCGGCCGAGTGAGGCCGTGCTGCACGGGGAGGGGTGGGGAGGGGCGGCCCGCATCCAAGATGGCCATGCTGCACAGGGAGGGGCGGGCCGTGGGAGGAAAGGGGAGGGCAGGGGGGGCAGCCGGCACCAGAGTGAGGCCGTGCTGCACGGGGAGGGGCAGGGCGGGGAGGGGAGGGGAGGGGCAGCCGGCACCCGAGTCAGGCCGTGCTTCACGGGGAGGGGCGGGGAGGGGCGGGCCATGGGAGGGAAGGGGAGGGCAGAGGAGGGGTGGCCGGCACCGAGTCAGGCCGTGCTGCACAGGGAGGGGCGGGCCGTGGGAGGGAAGGGGAGGGGAGGGGGGACGGCCGGCACCGAGTGAGGCCGTGCTGCACGGGGAGGCGGAGGCGGAGTCGGCCTCCCTGAGGGGCTGCACCCGCCCGGATTCGCAGGCTCCCGCTGGGGGGTTCGCAGGTGGAGCCCTGGGCTGTGCTCCAGGAGTGTGCAGGGCTGAGGGTGGGGTGGGCTTCTCACCCCGAGGCCTGCCGTGGCGTCGGAGCCGCTGGGTCCCCCCACACACACCGCACCCCCGTGCCGGGTCAGACGCCCCATGGTACACACACGTCCCGCACCAGAGGCCAGCGTGGCTGTCATGGGGCCGCCCCACCCGGGCGAGCTTGTATCGGGCAGCCAGGGTTGCAGCCGGGCCACCCGGCGCGGCAGCCGCGGCTCCTGGCTCACCTCCGGGCTCCTTGGTCCTGTCCAGCAGAGCAGCCCCTGCCCCGGGCAGCGTGGGACGAGGGGCGGGACCGTTCCGGGGGAGCAGAGGAAGGGTCCCCACCCGGCCTGAGGCCGCGAGCCCCTCTGTTCAGTGGCAGCCCAGGGCCCGGCCTGATGGGCTGTCCCCCACCCCGATCCAGGTGACCAGCCAGGACAAGGCTCCGACGGTCATCCGCAAGGCCATGGACAAGCACAACCTGGACGAGGATGAGCCCGAGGACTACGAGCTGGTGCAGGTCATCTCAGACGACCGCAGTACGTCCGAGGCCGGGGGTGGGGCGGGGCGCGGGTCCGAGGGGCGGGGCTCGGGCAGGCCGGGGGCGGGGCGGGGCGGAGCGCGGATCCGAGGGGCGGGGCGCGGGCAGGCCAGGGGCGGGGCAGAGCAAGGGTCCGAGGAGCGGGGCTCGGGCAGACGGGGGGCGGGGTGGGGCCTGGATCCGAGGGGCGGGGCAGAGCTCGGATCCGAGGGGCGGGGCTCGGGCAGCGGGGGCGGGGGGGGCCGCTTGTCTCACCTCAGGGCTTTAGAGAGAGCCCTGGCTGCCACAGGCTGCGGGTCACGGCCAGGTGCAGGCTGAGATGCCCTGGACAGCTGGACGCCTCTTACAGAAAGGGCGAGGCCGAGGGCGTGGAAGCAGAGCCATGGGGTGTCCATGGGAGCCCGGGGCCGGCCCAGCCATGGCGGACTGCAGGCTGCGGGCCTGGGGGCCAGAGAGGAAGGACTTGCCGGTGCCCTGGGGTCCTGGGAGGCTCGCAGCTGAGTGGTGCAGGACCCGGGCGGCTTGGCTGAGTGGGCAGCAGGGGGCAGCCCCTTCTGCAGCCGCGGCGGATGGGCTCCGTGGCGACCATGGCGCAGCCTGTCCCCAGGCGCCGCATGGGGAGCCTCAGGCCGGCAGCCCAGGCCTGTCCTCGTCAGGGCTCTCGGGGGTGCGTGGTGAGGCGTCCCACCGAGCCCCCACGAGCGCCCTCCCCCGCCCCGCCCCCCCAGAGCTGAAGATCCCCGAGAACGCCAATGTGTTCTACGCCATGAACTCGACGGCCAACTACGACTTCATCCTGAAGAAGCGGACCTTCTCCAAGGGGGCCAAGCTCAAGCACGGAGCCAGCTCCACCCTGCCCCGCGTGAAGCAGAAGGGGCTCAAGATCGCCAAGGGCATCTTCTAAGGACGCCTCCCCGGGACCGGCCGGCACCGGCAGACTGGACTGGCTCAGGCCCAGCAGGTGCCCCGTGCCCGCCCCAGACGCCTGTCACCTGGCCCCCTCCCGCTGCCGGGAGTGACGCCCGCCCGCCGCGGGCTGACCTGGCCTCCGGGGCCGCTTGCTGCCTTAGGTGCCTTGTGCCCTCTGGAACCAGAGGAGCCCTCCCAGGTGCGGGGCACCCCAGGGCACCCTCACCCTGCGGGCCAGACCACTGCCGTTCTCTCCTCGTGCCCACGGGCACTGGCCTGCGACCCTCGAAGGGGCCCGGCCCCTCCTGCCACCACCGTGGCCTTCCCCGGGCTGCACCAAAGATCCCACCGTCGGGGCCGAGTGAGAACGAGGGGCTCCCGCCCACCGCGCGCCCGGCCCCTTCGCAGCAGGGGAGGGGGAGCCCCTCTCGTGGACCCCTCCCGTGGACGGTCCACTCCCGTGGACGGTCCCACTGGTGCAAATCTCAAGCCACTGCAAGTGCCACTCACACTGCGTCCTGGGCCAGCCGAGACCACAGAAGACGGGGTCGTGGGGGAGGGGGAGGGCCGTGGAGTATTTGTATAAAACAAAAATGTTTACCATGGGGGGGGCGATATTTATTTGATGTAAATAGTAAATGCTAGACTTGAATATTATATTAAAATCCTGTTTCTTACGATAGCCTGGTGGTCGTGGTTCCGTTCTTCCATCTCCTGTGTTAGAGTGAGAGGGAGACTCAGTCCCGTGTTCCGAGAAGAGATCTCTCAGGAGAATCCGTCCGTCTCACGCAGGGGAGGCCGGAGGGGCCGGCGTCCCCGCGCAGGTGCACTGGAGCAGACAGAGCAGGCGTCCCTCTCGGTGGAAAAGCTGAGCTGGGTGCCGGGGCGGCCCCTCGGCGCGGTGCCTGCCGCCTGCCGCCCAGCTGTGTGGAATCCTGAAGCCGGGAAGGTGGACACTTTAGGTTTGTAACTCCCCTTCCAGATCCTCACAAGGCCATATAAGCTGTGTTAGCGGGAGCACGGGGTAGAAAGACGGGATCTGTGCCAGTACCAAGCAAGAGGAATGGAGCCGTGGTAACAGCCGAGTGAGTGGTGGCCGGCGCCGTGGCGTAGTGGGCTAAGCCTCCACCTGCAGCGCCAGCATCCCATACGGACACTGGTTCAAGTCCTGGCTGCTCCTCTTCCGATCCAGTTCTGTGCTGTGGCCTGGGAAACAGTGGAGGAGGCCCACGTGCTTGGACCCTGCACCCGCATGGGAGACCCGGAGGAAGCTCCTGACTCCTGGCTTCGGATCAGCCCAGCTTCGGTCGTTGCAGCCATTTGGGGAGTGAGCCAGTGGGTGGAGGACCTTTCTCTCTCCCTCTCTAACTCTGCCTCTCAAATAAATAAGTCTTTAAAAAAAAAAAAAGAAAGTAAGCATGTTCTGCAGCTAAGCTGGCACTGTTCAGACGACGATGTACAATTTCATGATGCCCAGTGTGACCCCAGGGCGACCTTGGAGGGTCCGGAAAGCGCACAGAAATGGAAAGAAGGGAATCGACAGGACTGCAAAAAAGAAGCAAAAAAACGGAATCCCCACAAATGGAGGCGGGGGGGGGGGTGACACAGAGAAAACCAGCAGCTAAATGGCAGGCACGGAGGCTGGCAGTGTGGCGCAGTAGGTTAAGCCGCCTCCTGCAGCGCTTGCATCCCATGGGGCGCAGGTTCGAGTCCCGGCTGCTCCACTTCCAATCCCGCTCCCTGCTGGTGGCCGGACAGCAGCACAGGTGACCCGAGTGCTTGGTTCCCTGCAGCCTCGTAAGAGACTGGAAGAAGCTCCAGGCTCCTGGCTTGGGCCCATCAGCCCAGCTCCAGCCATTGCAGGCACGGGGGAAGTGAACCAGTGGATGGAAGATCTCTCTCTCCTCTTTCTCTCTCCCTGTAACTCTCCCTCTCAAGTAAATGTAAATAAATAAAATCTTTAAAAAATAAATCTAACAAATCTTTATATAAACAAATGGCAGAAGTGAGGCCTGCCTTCCTAGTAACTGCTAAAAACACAAATGGGCTAAACTCTCCAATTTTTTTTTTTTTTTGACAGAGTTAGTGAGAGAGAGAGAAAGGTCTTCCTTTTTCTGTTGGTTCACTCCCCAAGTGGCTGCTATGGCCGGCGCATTGCAGCTGGTGTGCTGCGCCGATGCAAAGCCAGGAGCCAGGTGCTTCTTCTGGTCTCCCATGCGGGTGCAGGGCCCAAGCACCTGGGCCATCCTCCACTGCACTCCCGGGCCACAGCAGAGAGCTGGCCTGGAAGAGGGGCAACCGGGACAGAATCCAGCGCCCTGACCGGAACTAGAACCTGGTGTGGCGGCACTGCAGGCAGAGGATTAGCTTAGTGAGCGACGGCACCAGCTAAACTCTCCAATTAAAAGGCAGAGATGGACAGAGTAGATTTTTTAGTTTAATCTATTCATGACCCAAAGGAACCTAGCTTTGAATACAAGAGTATGAAAGTGTGGGAAAAGGTATTCCATGAAAATGGTATATCTTAATAACGGCTATTGTCAGACAAAGCAGATTTTAAATCAGAAAGGTAACAAGAGACACAGGTCATTGTGTGTTGGTAAAAGGTTCAGTTAACCAAGAAGATACAATAATTGCAAACACGTACACGTCTAATAACATTCCCAAAATATGCCAAAACGCAACAGGCATGATGAAGGGCCAGAAAGGAGAGCTGAGGAAACGCACGCGTGAGCCCGGTCGTGGTCATGGACGTGGACGTGGTCGTGGACGTGGACCAAGCAGACAGCACATCGAGCGCCCCCGGCTGCACGTGGAGCGGCCTCCACGATGGGCCGCACGCTCACTCCGAGACTGGCTCTGGGACGTGGGGGACAGCGGCCTTGACAGCCACGGCAGAGGGAGATGCGAAGTCAGCGGCAGGAGGAAGCAACGCTGCGAGACGACGGGAACATTCATCCACACGTGCCGAGACAGGCCCAGAGAAGGAGGTCCCACGGGGAGCTGGGGGGACGGGGAGATCAAACCATGACGTACCGAACTGGGGCATGCAGTGCTCGGACAGAAAGCGTTGGCTGTAAAGGACCCACGTTCAAAAGGAGCCACTCCCACTGACAACTGACTGCAGGCCTCGAATGCTTTAGACAAACCAGTGTGCGAGAACTGGCCACCGACAGGAGGGCCGAGAGACGGAGAAAGGCTGACGCATCGAGGATTGCGGGAGGTGCCAGGAACTTGGACAGAAGTGTGTCTTGGGTGACGGCCAGACAGGGCACACAGGGCAACAGACAGAAGTGGCTTAGGGCTGGCGGAAAAGCACTAATACCCAGTGTAGTGCCCAGGTGTCAGATGGGAGCAGCACATTGTCTTAACAACTTTGCTTATCACGTGGAGCTGAGTATGGCTGCCAGGGCAAGATGGTGGTTACAGCCAAGATGGCTGCCAGGGCAAGATGGCGGTTACAGCCAAGATGGCATTACAGCCAAGATGGCATTACAGCCAAGATGGCGGTTACAGCCAACATGGCGTTACAGCCAAGATGGCGTTACAGCCAAGATGGCGGTTACAGCCAAGATGGCGTTACAGCCAAGATGGCCGTTACAGCCAAGATAGCGGTTACAGCCAAGATGGCGGTTACAGCCAAGATGGCGTTACAGCCAAGATGGCCGTTACAGCCAAGATGGCGGTTACAGCCAAGATGGCGGTTACAGCCAAGATGGCGGCAGTCGCAGCCCACTGAATCCTACACAAAGGAACTCAAAAAAGAGCAAACTAAACCCAAAGCTAACAAAGAGGAAGTGGTAAAGATTACTGCTGAGATAAACAGAACCAGCAAAGCCAAGAGTCGGCAAAACCTCTAGCTGCATTGACAAAAAAAAGATTCTGGGGGCCAGTGCTGTGGCACAGGAGGTTAAAGCCCTGGCCTGCAGTGCTGGCATCCCACGTGGGCGCCGGTTCGAGGCCCAGCTGCTTCACTTCTGATCTAGTTCTCTGCTATGGCCTGGGAAAACAGCAGAAGATGGCCCAAGCCCTTGGGCCCCTGCACCTGTGTGGGAGACCCGGAAGAAGCTCCTGGCTCCTGGATTCGGATCGGCGCAGCTCCAGCCATTGTAGTCATTTGGGGAGTGAACCAACAGATGGAAAACCTCTCTCTCTGGCTCTACCTCTCTCTGTAACTCTGTCTTTCAAAGAAATAAAAATAATTCTAAAAAAGACTCCAATCACTAGCCTTTGAAATGGAAGGGGAGACGAGACCTACACCAACTTTGCAGGAATCAAATGGGTTGTAAAAATGCTGTGTCCAAGCCGGCGCCGCGGCTCAACAGGCTAATCCTCCACCTTGCGGTGCCAGCACACCGGGTTCTAGTCCCGGTCGGGGTGCCGGATTCTGTCCCGGTTGCCCCTCTTCCAGGCCAGCTCTCTGCTGTGGCCAGGGAGTGCAGTGGAGGATGGCCCAAGTACTTGGGCCCTGCACCCCATGGGAGACCAGGATAAGTACCTGGCTCCTGCCTTCGGATCAGCGCAGTGCGCCAGCCGTGGCGGCCATTGGAGGGTGAACCAATGGAAAGAAGACCTTTCTCTCTGTCTCTCACTGTCCACTCTGCCTGTCAAAAAAAAAAAAAAAATGCTGCGTCCCATTGCGAGCTAACACAGAGGTGTGCTTCTTGGCTGTGGAAGGGAATGGTGGTCTGGTATCCGCGCTCCAACGGGCCTGAGCCTTGCAAACATTAGGTGCTGATAGGAATCATCTAGAACAGGCAAATGCGTAGGGACGACAGAGGACCGGTTTCCATGGGAGAACTGCCGTCCAGTGGACGCGGGTTATGCGGGTTCTGGTTGGGGTGATGAGCGAGTGCCGGCGGGGGCGGCGATGGTCACCCGGCAGTGTACCAGGTGAAGGTCGTTTGCCCCGTTGAGTCAGGGGCCAGCGTTGTAGGGCGGCAGGTTCAGCCACCGCCTGCACTCAGGCACCCCATGCAGGCTCCAGTGCGAGTCCCGGCTGCTCCACTTCCAATCCAGCTCTCTGCTGATGCACCTGGGAAAGCAGCAGAGGACGGCCCACGTGCTTGGGCCCCCGCCACCCACTTGGGAGACCCGGCTGGAGCTCCAGGCTCCTGGCGTCTGCCTGGCCCAGTCCTAGCCCGTCACATTTAGGATTGTTTCCAACCTTTATGGGCCATTTCTGACCCAGGAAGGTGGACAGTCCTTTCTACGGCTCTGCCGAAAGAGGAGCTTACTCCGCATGTTTTCTCGGGGTTCGGTTTTGACCACCGACTTGGGAAAACCTTTGGAAGGTGGTAGGGAAACTGCATGCAATACGACGCGCACTGCAGACAGCAGACGCCGGGGCGGCCCTCCCCCGAGCCTGCAACCCATGCTGCTGACCACAGAGTTCCTCCTTCTTTGGTTTTGTGTCCGGGGAGATTTCCTGGTGCAGCGTTTAAGGTCACGATGGCCCTCGTCCCGTGAATGGGGGTCCCCCACATTCCTGCAGGTTTTTTTTTCTTTTTTATTTATTTGACAGGCAGGGTTAGACAGTGAGAGAGAGACAGAGAGAAAGTTCTTCCTTCCATTGGTTCACCCCCCAAATGGCCGCCACGGCCAGTGCTGCGCCGATCCGAAGCCAGGAGCCAGGTGCTTCTCCTGGTCTCCCATGTGGGTGCAGGGGCTCAAGCACTTGGGCCATCCTCCACTGCCCTCCCGGGCCGCAGCAGAGAGCTGGACTGGAAGAGGAGCAGCCAGGACTAGAACCCGGCGCCCATATGGGATGCCGGCGCTGCAGGCGGAGGATTAACCTAGTGAGCCACGGCGCCGGCTCCCTGCAGTTTCAATGACGTCATTTATAAGGAAGCCCCCAGCAGGCCCCCGCCCCCGTGTGGGGCACATTGTGGCCACTCCTGGCTACACACACGCATACACACACACACACACACACGCATGCGTGCGGCTGAGCTGCACCTGTCCCCTCCTCGCTACAGTGACGGCAGTGCTGGGGACTTCCCGGAGCCCGGGCACGGCTGGAGGTGAAGAGGTGGTGCTCTGGGCCCCGCACGGCTGCTGTGGGGTTGGCAGAGCCCCCCAGCTCGGGCTTGAGAACCAGACAGACGGCAGACAGAGAGCTGAGGCTTTATTCGGGAGGAGCTCAGGAGGGGAGGCGGGCCTCTGGGGTTCCACCCTGTGGCCTCCGGGACACTAGAAACCAATGGCCATGGGCATCTGGGCCGCCACGGAGTCATCTGCCGGGGGCGTGGAGGAGTCGTCCGCGGGCGGCCGGGGGACGGCCTCAGCGTCATCCGTTGGGGGCACAGGGACGTCTTCGAGCACCACGGGCAGCGCCTTGTAGGTGCCGGCCCAGAACTGCAGGAAGCTGTTTCTCAGGTGGGACTTCGTGGAGTCCTGACTCATCTTCTTGTTGATCTCCAGGTAGCTGCCGTTCTCCAGGGTGTAGGGCTCCCAGTGGGCGGGCACTTCCGAAAGGCCCGTGTTGGGGTCCCTGTGGAGCAGGGAAAGGCTGAGCCGGGGCTGGGCCCTCGCCGGAGGCTGCGCCCCTGCGCACTGAGCCACCCCTGGCCTCGCGGCCCCTCCCTGTAGACCCAGCCCCGGCTGAGCTGGAACATGGGGTCGGAGCTCAGTCAGCAGCCCTCCCCCTCATCTACAGAGGCGGGCACTGGGGTTCAGGGAGGGAACGGGGACCGGAACCCCTGCCCTCCAGCCTGGGCACGACCCTGTGCCTTACCCGGTTCTGGCAAAGTTGGTCCAGTAAGCGATCAAGGTCTTGGAGACAGTCCTATCTTGGGGCCGGTAGCCCAGCGGGGTGGCAAAGGGCTTCCCAAAGACGTACTGGAGGTCATCGGCGTGGTCAGCCCCCATCCAGCTCGGGTAGATGGGCATCCGCGAGGGGTGGGAAAACAGGTAGGCGTAGGTCTTGCCAGTCCTGAGGGGGAAGGGAGACCACCTGGGTGGGGGGAGCGCTCACCCTGGGGCTGCCCGGCCTGGGTGGGGGAGCGTGGGCCCAGGAGGGACAGCAGAGTGTCTCCCAGCGAGGGGCCGGCCGCACGGACGCACGGATCCTATCTACACCTCCCGTCCACCAGGCATTGGTTTCCCTCGCCGGGGCGTGCGCCCCCAGCTGTTTCCCGTTTGTGCCTTGGCTGCGTGGGTTGACCAGCTGGCGCAGGCGCCCCCGTCCCGTGCCGGCATCCTCACCTGGCGTTGGCTCTGTGCTGGGCCAGGGCCATCTCCGTGGGCATCAGGAAGAGAATGTCCGTCTCCAGGTCCACCGCTGTCTTCTTCTTGTTCTGCTGGGAGGAGTCCTGGGCCCAGGACTCGGTGTAGATGCTGTACGTGGCCTGGGCACCCTCGGACCCCTTCCTAACAGTCATGCCGCTGACCAACTTGTAGAAGTCCTGGCTGTGGAGACCAAGCAGGCACCGGACCCTCCCACTGGTGCCAACAGGAGGGCGTCTCCCCACCCACCCCGCGCTTCCTCACTCGGGCCACTGCCTCCAGGCAGCCTTCCCCCAGGCCGGCTCCTCCCGGCTTCCCGCCCGCGTGTGGTGCCCCTGCGTACTCGGAGATGTCCTTGTAGGACTTGTCGATGGCCGGCATGTCGACGGTGGCGAAGAGGTGGCCGTCCATGTCGTTGGTGCCTGCTAGGTAGTCGATGTCGGCAGCGTTGCCATACAGATCGATGGGGTCCTCAGGGAGGAAGTCTCCGTCGACGACGGGGATAAAGCCCAGGTAATGCACCACGGGATCTGGGGAGGGGGAGCCGGAGGGTCCTTGTACCTCCCGGCCCCTCTCCCCAGGCCTCTCGGGGCTGCGTTCAGAAACCTGGGCAGAGCCTCTGCGTGCGTGTGGGTCCATTCTAATCCATGTCAGGAAAACGTGCGAATGACAGGGCTTTGCTGGGCTGGGCTTGGGTGGGGGCGGGGGAGGGAGGAGCCCACCGCTGGGCTCAGCCGTGTGCTGAGGGTTCCCAGCCCGGAGGGCAGCCAGTACGACTGGCCCCAGTTTGGTAAATTGTTGAACGAACAGGGAAGGTCAGCTCTGAAGGGGGCTCTGCCCGGCTGGCGCAGGAGCTACAAGCGGTGTTGCCCACGCGCACACTGTGGGGCGGGGGTGGGGCGGGGGTGGGGGCGGGGTTAGGGGCGGGGTTAGGGGCGGGGCGAATGCCCGTCTCAGAGAGTGACACTTGTGAGCCACGGAGGAGCCCACAGAGGAGAGCCAACCCCCAGAGCAGGGACCCCCAGGCCTGCCAGGGGGCGTGGCAGCGAGCTGTCCAGGGGGCCCAGCCTCAGGCCTGGCGGGAGCAGGGCCCTCCCCCCACCGAGAGCCCCCAGCCGCCCACCCCGCAGCGCCCACTCACACTCCGTGCCCCCCAGCGGCAGCCTGTAGGCCAGAGTCAGGGCCTGGGGATCGGTGATCTTCAGACACGCGGCCATGGCGGCTGTGTCGTCCAGCGGGCAGCCCACCTTCTCGGCGATCTGGGGGCAGGAGCGAGGCCAGCAGGTGGGCAAGGCCAGGCCCCAGGCCCGCACACGGAGCCACTCCCCTGCCCGTCGCCCTCCCCCTCTGCTCACCTTTTTGGCCCAGAAGAGTGGGTTCTTCTGGATGGCCCAGGGGCTCAGCGCCACGCCACTCTGGCTGATGGCACGCCGGATGAGGCCCTTGTTGTAGGGGGACAGAGTCTGCGACACACACACGGTCTGTCACCCAGCTGCACCCCGGGCTCGGCCGCCGACACCCAGACATCAGCTCCAGCCCCAGCCCTCCCTCCTGCTGCTGCTGGGTGTCCTCGGACCTGCAGGGAAACACTGGCACCTCCCGCTGATTCCCCGAAGATGGTGATGTTGTCAGGGTCTCCCCCGAAGGCCGCAATGTTCCGCTTGACCCAGGCGATGGCCATGTGCTGGTCCCGGAGGCCGTAGTTACCTTGGGGGGGAGCGGGGGTGGGGGGGTCACCTTCATCCCCGCCCCTCGGCCGGGGCGGGGGCTACTGGAAATGAGAGGCCCAAGGAGGCCTGGCCCACAGCAGGTGCAAACCGTGTAGAACTTTGTAGAACCCAGGAAGGCACCAGGCGAGGGTGGGGTGCGGGAGGGGGTGGGGGCCGGAGCAGGGGAGGGAGCAGCATGGCCAAGCCCTGCCCCTCTCCCCTCCTGTTGTGTGTCTGCCCGGGGTCTCTGTCCCAGTGTCACTCCCGGGGTGCCTGCCCGGCTCCTGGGGGCTCACACGGGGTCCTGCCTGCCTGGCGGTAGCAGCCTCCTTCAATTCGCCACAAATGCCGGGGTTCCCGCCTGTCCCCGGCTTTCTGGGGGGCTCTCAGGAGGGGCCCTGCCCGGCTCAGGGCCCACAGGGCCGGTGGCGCCCGGCGCACCTGGCAGGTTGGCGTCCCCGGTGCTGAGGAAGCCGAGGGGGCCGACGCGGTAGTTGAAGGTGACCACGATGACGTTGCCGCGCGTGGCGATCTCCTCGCCGTCGTACAAGTAGTTGCTGAGGAAGTTGGCCCCCTGGCTGGACCCCATGAGGAAGGCGCCGCCATAGATCCAGATCATCACGGGCAGGTTGTGGGAGACTGGTGGGGAGGGCACGGCCGGCTGAGCCCCGACGCCGTCCCACGGACCCCTGGGGGGCAGCCGAGCGGGGGTTCCCCTCCCCGCCCCGGTGCTGATGCCGGGCCCCAGACACAGGGCAAGGGAGGCAGGGCCCCTGACCTTCCTTCCGACCCTGGGGCACCCAGATGTTGAGGTACAGGCAGTCCTGGTCCCCGAAGGTGCTGTCCTGGGTGAGGGTGGCCTGCAGGCATCGCTTCTTGAAGTCCTTGGCCTTCAGGGTCCCTGCGGGTGGCAGTGGGGGAGGGGAGAGCCGCCGTGAGGATGGCGCCGCCCTCGGGGACGCCCCCGCCGTGGGGGGCCGCCCAGCATCCCCTCCGCAGCGCCCAACCTTGCCAGCCCGGGTGTCGCTGGGGGTTCTCCAAGATGGCAGCGGTGGCAAAGGGGATGCCCTTGAAGATGTCCACGGAGGTCCCGCCCAGGAGGCTCAACTTCTTGTTTTCACCCTCCACGAAGCCGCCTTCCGTGTACACGGCGCCCAGCTGGCGGGGAGACAGGGCTCAGCCCCGCAGGCGCCGCCGGCCAGACGCGCCGCCGGGACGGCTTCACAGCGGGGTGGGCGGCCGAGCGGGTGTCTGCCACCTGCCCGCGGCCCTCGAGGGGCTTGCTGGCCCCTCCCGGGAGCTGGTAGAGGAAGATGGACCCTTCTAGGAGTGCAGTAAAGGTCTGGGTTCTGGGTGTGGCTGCCTAGCTGTGACCCCCCACCCCAGCCTCAGGTTTCCGAGATGGGCCACAAGGTGTGGTTGGTGCGCACTGTGCAAACCCAACCCGGACGGCCGGGCCCATCTCCTGGTCTCCTTCCCTCGCCTGCCGCCCCATGGTACGCAGCTGGATCCCACAGACCCCGCGCTCCCTGCTAGGAACGATCCCACTGGGGAGCGCCCCCCACCCCCGCCACTGCAGCCCTTCCATCCACGCGTGGGTCCCGGAGGCTGGTGCGCATGCGCTCACCATCTGTGCTGCGCAACCTCACAGGCAGCTCTGGCCCCGCCCACTGCTGCCCGCGGGACCAGCATCTGGCTCTCACCTGCGCCAGCTTCCCTGGGAAGCGCAGCCCCCCTCCCCCAGGCCCAGCCAGGGTCCCAGCGGCCCCTCTGAAGTCTGGGGGTGGGCTGGACCGGGAGGGAGGAAGACCCCTGAGCAGCACGTGTCTGGGCTGCCTGGTTGCGGAGCAGAGGGGCAGGCCAGCGACGGAAGTCCCTCCTCAGCCCCCCGGTGGGGGGCCCAAGGGCGTGGGGACCTTGGCCCACGCGGCAGCATGCTGACGGGGTAATGGCGGCTGCTGCTGCAGCTGGGAGGAAGCAGGGTCCTTCCTGTCCCCCCCAAAGAGTGTGACCTCCCTCGCTGCTGGAGGAGCCCAGGTCTCGGGCAGAACAGGTGCGCAGAGCGGGACTGGCTGGGAGGAGGGAAGAGACAGCAGGTGGGAGGGCCCGGGCTGGTGAGTCTGGGCCTTGTGCCTCCTGCGGGTCGCTCCGGGGCGGGCAGCCAGATGCCTGGTTTGGGCCTGACTGGGTTTCAGCCTCCTGTCTGTGGTCGCTGTGTGATGTGGGGCCCATGGCTGCGTGGCCTGGGCCCCTAGTTCCCCCTCTGTACCATGGGTGACAGCAGATTTAGCAAATAGAACTTGGACAGTGGTGGTTTTTTTAGTATACCAAAATCCTGCGTGGTTTATCTGCGGTTCCCACGCAGCCTGCGATCTGGGTCATCGGATGAGAGCCCTCCACAGAGCTCATGGGGGACGGGCACTGACGTGCGATCTCATTTCATCTCACCAGGAACCTTCTGAGCGAGACAAGCAAGCTCGGCCAGCAGGGGGCAGGCGTCCGGCACCTGCGGCCATGGTCCCTCGTTCTCTGGCTTAGACTGGCTCTTTCTGGCTGGGACTCCTGCGGATCTGGTGGGCTGGGAGGAGAGAGAGGGGGCCCCCACCCTGGCCCTGTGCCTCTGCGGGGCTCTTACCGTCACCGCATGCGCCACTGTCAAGCAGCAGGCGAGGCCCAAGACGGTCAGCTCCAGGCGTCCCATGGTGTGTGTCTGTGTCTGGGTGGCTCTCCCTGGGGGCCTTGGGTACTTATGGAGCAGGAGTCAAGGTCACATGCTTGTGCGTGTGCTGGCAAACACACACACACAACACACACGGGTGCAGAGACGCCGCACCTTTCCCAGGCTGGCTGCTCCCGAGTGCCCGACGCGCACCTTGCACCTGTGCAGGTGACGGCCCACCTGGGAGCAGAGACAGGTGCTGCCCAGGCGAGGGCCGGGGCCTGGCTGGCTGCCGGGTACCCTGTGTTCAGGCTCACACACAAGGGCAAGGGGTGTGTTTTGTCTCCATGACCCGACTGCCCGGGCGTGAGGCTTCTGGGCCACAGGGCTGAGCCTTGTCCTGGTGAGTATGTGCTGATGACTGGGTGTGTGTGCGGAGGGGAGGGGGGCGGGGTGCAGAGCAGCCCACAGCAATGAGGGCAGGCAGAGGGGCTCAGGGCAGACGCAGGGATGGGCAGAGAGAGCCAGAGCCAAGGGAGGAAGAGGACGAGACAGGAGAGCGAATTGAGCACGGGGATGAGACGATTGGACAACAGTTTTGTGCGTGTGGGTCGCTCTGGTAACCCGAAATGGTCATTAAGACCATCGTGCACAAAGCCTTCTGGGACCAGCTGGCCGTGACCTGCTGCACAGCCCCCTCAGAGGTAAGGACGGTGGCCACCCCTCCCCGAGCCGATGCTGACACCCAGGGCTCTCAGCTCATCCGAGGGTCTCACCGTGCAGCTGCCGTGTCAGCACGGCACAGGCCGGTTCTCCTGCCCTCAAAGTCCACCGAGGCGCCCGCTCATCCCCGTAACCCACGGATCCGGTGCCCTGTCCCCATAGTTCTTCTCCCAGAAGCAGAGGCGGGGTCAGCAGTGGGCAGCCCGCCCACTCCCAACTTGGGAATGGGCGCCCCCTGTCTTTTCTGCGGCTCTCAGCTCATTCTTCCATTGCTTCTGTGTCCATTCACCGATCGCTTGCGGGGTTCAGCGACCGTGAATGAAGCTGCCATGTGCACCTGTGGCGGGCGTTCGTGTGGCCAAGTGGCCAGGCACTAAGGAGTGTGGCTGGCGGGCCGTGCAGTGAGGGGTGCTTCGGGCTGCAAGAAACTTCCAGGCGACCTCGGGACGTGGCTGCACCATTGTCACTGCCGCCCACAGTCCTCGCCGGTGCTTGGTGCTGCTGGTTTTTTGGATTTGGGTCATACTGGCAGGTGCACAGTGGGTCATTGTTGTCTGTACTTCCTGGGTGGCTTATGATGTAGGGATCTTCTCTTTTGGGTTTTGGTACCTGCTGGTCTTTATATATGATTTATTGGGGGGCCAGACCTGTGGTGCAGTGGGTCAAGCCGTGGCCACAGCACCAGCATCCCATATGGGCGCCGGTTCAGGTACCAGATGCTCCACTTTTTTTTTTTTTTAATTAATTTTTTTGACAGGCAGAGTGGACAGTGAGAGAGACACAGAGAGAAAGGTCTTCCTTTGCCATTGGTTCACCCTCCAATGGCCGCTGCGGCCGGCGCACCGTGCTAATCCAATGGCAGGAGCCAGGTACTTATCCTGGTCTCCCATGGGGTGCAGGGCCCAAGCACTTGGGCCATCCTCCACTGCACTCCCGGGCCACAGCAGAGAGCTGGCCTGGAAGAGGGGCAACCGGGACAGAATCTGGTGCCCCGACCGGGACTAGAACCCGGTGTGCTGGTGCCGCAAGGCGGAGGATTAGCCTAGTGAGCCGCGGCGCCGGCCAAGATGCTCCACTTCTGATCCAGCTCCCTGCTGATCTGCCAGGGGAGGCAGTGGACGATGGCCTCGATGCCTGGGCTCCTGCCACCCACATGGGAGACCCAAAAGAATCTTCTGGCTCCTGGCTTGGCCTGGCCCGGCCCTGACTTTTGTGGCCATTTGGGGGAGTGAACCAGCAGATGGAAGATCTTTCTCTGTCTCTCTCTCCTTCTCTTTGTATCTCTTTCAAATAAATAAATCTTTTAAAACCTTATTATTGAAAGACAGGTAGAGGAGGGGAGAGACAGACAGAGAGAGACAGAGAGAGAGAGAGAGAGAGAGAGAGAGAGAGATTTTCATCTGTTGGTTCACTCCCCAGTGATCACAATAGCAGGGCTGGGCCAGACCAGAGCCGGTAGCCTAGAACTCCATCCTGGTCTCCTACATGGATACAAGGGCCCCAGGACTTGGGCCAACTTCCACTGCTTTCCCAGGCCAGAGCAGAGAGCTGGATTGGAAAAGGAGCAGCCAGGATTCGAACTGGCACCCACATGGGATGCCGGCACTGCAGGCAGAGGTTTAGCCCACTGCTCCGCAGCACCGGCCCCCAAGGTTGCTTTGAAGTAAGTACCAGCAGGTAAATAACAGTGTTAGAGATAGTTCCCACCCAATATCCATTCTCTCGTCTTCCTTAGGAGCATTTGTTTGTTTAATATTTATTTATTTGAAAGGCAGAGTTACAGAAGCAGAGGCAGAGAGAGGTCCAAAGCCAGGAGCCAGGAGCTTCCTCCGGGTCTTCCCACGCAGTACAGGGGCCCAAGGACTTGGGCCATCTTCCACTGCTTTCCCAGGCCACAGCAGAGAGCTGGATCGGAAGTGGAGCAGCCGGGACCTGAACCGGCGCCCATATGGGAGGCTGGCACTGCAGGCGGCAGCTTTACCCGCTACAGTGCCGGCTCCAGGATCATAGTTTTGTGCAAGGACCATTTCTGCCTCTTAGGGTCAGATGGGCCTGTGTGACCAGTCTGCTCACTGGGATGCGACACGGAGACCGTGGTGGGTGGACTCCTGGCAAGTGTCGGAGACCCGTCTTGGTTGGGTTTTGTTCAATTACCGTTTAGAAAGGTTTTTTGAAAGACAGAGGGAGATTCCCTTGTATGGGTGTGCTCCCCAAACGCCCTCTACCACTAGGTCTGGGTCAGGCCCAAGTTAGGAGCCCAGAACTGATTCCGGGTCTCCCACCTGAGAGTCAGGGGCCCGACGGCCAGAGCCGACGCCTGCGGCGGGGCGTCGTCTGCTTCCCCAGGTGCGGCGGCAGACCAGGGAGCTGCATCAGCGGAGCGGCCAGGGCTCCACTGGCACTCACATGAGGCTGGCGGTTTATAGAGAAGAGCTGGAGTCTGACCCCAGTGTGGAGGCCCACCAGGGCAGCGCTGGCACCTGCCTGGCTTCCGGGGCCTCGGCCTGCTTCATCTCACGGGCAGTCAGAAAGGGGTGGAGGCAGGCGTTTGAATTCTCCCCTGTTCGAGACAATCGGGAACTGGAAGAGGTGACGTTGTGTTTGGCGCTGCGATGGTTAGCCTCAGGTGTGTCAGATGGAACTGGGGCAGGGGCTTAGCCTGGCCGGCAGGATCCCACAGTGGCCGTGAGGCCAGCTTCCCGCTGACGGGCACCCTGGGAGGCAGCTCAAGCGGTTGGGTCCCTGCCACCCGCCAGGAGGCCTGGTGGAGTTCCTGCTGTCGGCTATGGGAGTCAGGTGGGTGTTCTCTGTTGCTCCCTCATTAAAGAAAAAAGAAAAAAAAGGTGGATCCTGGCACTCAGATTTTTGTGTCCCTGTGCAGGTCTGAGTGGACTCAGCAGAGCACACTGGCCCGCAGGCGGTGGCGTTCTCACCCCCGGGGGTCACGGTGGCTCTCCGTTGGGCAACGCCCCGGGGCCAGCACGAGTATGGTCACACGTGGGCAGCCAGGAGGCTCTCCTTGTCCGCATGGCCTCCTACCCAGCCACCAAGATTCCGTCACGGGACCCACGCAGCCAGCAAGCCAACCCGACCCACTGGCTTCCCAGATTCCCACCTTCTGCCCTGCCTGCCTGCGCACACACAGGTTCACACATGCGCACACACGTGAAAGATACACACACATGTAGAAGAGACACGCACCCGTGCACACACGAGTTGTTCCTCTGGAGAACCCTGGCCGGTACGTGTGATGACCGCTGGCACAGTTACATAAGCAGTCCTTGCGTGTGGGAATTACTTTAATTTCAGCGAAACACACACAGGGAACCAGAGACGTGAGGGAGCAGACACAGCAACTGTGGCCATGATGCCCGGAGACGGACAGCTGGGCTCGACAGGTAATGCCCGGTGCTTCCTGGGACCTCGGCTGAGAGGAAGCGCGGACCGTGTGACATCGGGTAGACCCCGGGAGCCGGGACCCAGCCCTGCCCTGGGCTCTGGGCGGGGCGTCCCATGCCCCTGCCCACCCTCCCTCTGAGGCTCCCGCAGGCGCAGGCGCAGCAGAGCTGCAGCGAGGACGCAGCTGCTCCCAAGGGAAACCCCCGGGACAGGAAGTGGGACGCGGGGCGAGGCCTGGGCCAGCTCGCTTCAGGCCACAGCTGCTTCCCGCTGCTGGGCTGGCTTCTCTGCAGGCTATCGGGGTCATCAGCTGGCCTGCTTCCCTCTACGAGGTCGGTCCCCAGGGCCGGCCACTTCCAGTGCTGGTGATCCCGGGACCCCTGGTCTTGTTGGGTGCCCGACAGGACAGGGCTGGCCTGAGGCATCTGGCCACAGCAGCGCCATGACCCGGTTCTGCACTGCAAGCCGCTGAAGGGTCTTGGGGTCACTAGACGCCAGGGGACGGGTGGCCCGTCTCTGGTGCAGTCCAGGGCAGTGGGCTTGGCAACGGTCAGGTCTCTGTGGTTTCACCCGGCAAAGCCGTGAGAAAACGGAGCTCACCCACCTGGAGCAGTCAGGACAAGGTCTGGGCCTGGGGTGGCTCCCAGCTGTCCTCAGAGGGCGACACAGGCCTGACCCCAACTGTCCCCCACTGCTAGCAGGAGACAAATGAGGCTGTCCCCGGGGCGTGAGGAAACGCGCCTGTGGCTCCAGCCCTGGCCGGAGACACTGACTTCTCGGGAACACTGATTCAGTCCAGGACACCTCCAGCTGGGCCTGGCTTTTGCCAAAGAATGGGACCCAGAGCCACGCACGGTCCCTGGCTGTCTGTGACCACAGGTGAACCTGGCTCCCCAGGCTCTCTGCCACCAGCACCACAAGGTCAAGCTAAGACTGGGCTCAGTGCCAGCTACACCATGTCTGCCGCCTCAGCCCACGAGGCGCTGGTCAGGGTGCTCAGGGCCAAGGGTGTCCCCAGCCACCCAGGGCCAGTGGCCCCACAGAGCAGGTCACAGCCAGGGCCAGCTGCACCCTTTGCTGAGGGACCCCTGGGGCCCTTCTGACTCCCATGGGTGGCACTGGCAGCCACGGCCTGCCCCAGCCGCCACATCACCCTGACAGCAGCCCTGGCCGGGGCAGTCCAGCCTTGGGCCCTGGGCCTCGTCACACATAGTCCAGAATCTCCGTCTCCATCTCGTTCTCACTGCCGTCCGACGGCTTGAATTCCTCCTCCTCCTCTTCCTCGTCCTCCTCCTCCTCCCCGGACTCGTAGGTCAGCTGCTCCTTGCCGCTGTCAGCCTTGGCAGGGCTGGAGAAGAGGGCTGGGCGAGAAGGGGACAGGGCCATGTGTGTCTCAGCGCGGGCTTCGGGGCGGCCCCGGCCGGGCTGCAGGTGCCCGGAGCAGGTTCCCGATGCAGCCACTGGGCTGCAGCTCTGAAGAGGCTGCGCTCAAGTGTGGGGGTGCCAGGAACCCACAGTCTCACCAGCACCGCAGGGGATACCGAGGCAGACAGGCTGGAAGACCACTTCCCGGAAGAGCCACGGGGGCTGCAGAGCCTCGGCCCCCTCCCTGGGGGCAACACAGGGGGGCTGTGTCCACGTCCAAGACAAGGCTAAGAACCCCGGCTCCAGTTGGACTGGGGGAGCGTGGCTGGGCCTGGGCCTGCTCCTCCCCCGCTGGGGGTGATGCCCTGAGAGGGGCCCTCGTGAGCTCCCAGCTGCTCAGACCCTCGGCCCGCCAGTGCTCTCGCCGCCTCTGGCCCGGGGAAGGAGCCGGGCAGCCGGCCATGGGCTCCTGCGTCCCTGCTCCCCGAGAAGCTGGGAGGTGGAGGACAGGCCCTGGTGTGGCCCTACAGAACCCCCCACGGGCAGGTGTGGCCCCTCAGACCCCCCACGGGCAGGTGTGGCCCCTCAGACCCCCCACGGGCAGGGGCGGCCCCTCAGGCCCCCCACGGGCAGGGGCGGCCCCTCAGACCCCCCACGGGCAGGGGCGGCCCCTCAGGCCCCCCACGGGCAGGTGTGGCCCCTCAGAACCCCCCACGGGCAGGTGTGGCCCCTCGGACCCCCCACGGGCAGGGGGGCCCCTCGGACCGCGCGCAGGCCTCACCAGGCCTCCTGGCACGGATGGTGTGCCAGACCATGAGCGACATGGTGTCCCGCAGCTCGTCGCTGGTCTTGGGGAGGCACCAGCCGTCCCGCTCCGTGCACAGGCTCTCGGCGCCGTCGTTGCGGTGGATGATCCTCTGCAGCCTGCACGGGGACAGGGACCGGGTGGAGCGCGCAGCACGGCCCCCCGGGAGCCACAGGTGGCGCCCCGCCCCACTCGGGTCTCAACCCTGCTCTTGGCTGACGGCGCTAAGGGCGAGTGACAAAAGGTGCCAGGGAGCCCGGCCGACCTGGCGTAGGCATCACGTCCCACGCCCTCCACGGCAGCTCGGGCCTGGCCAGGGTCCCCCACTCCCAGGCGGCTACGCCCCCCATGGACAGCCAGACCCTGGCCCCAGGCGACCGCCCAGCACTGCCCGAGTCCCTCAGGGCCCGCACGTACTCGTCCACGTTCAGGTCGCACAGCTGGTAGAACATCTGTCGATAGGGCGGCAGGGCCCCCTCCCGGAAGATGTAGACGGAGTCCTGGGGACAGAGGGCGCGGGTCAGGGGAGGGGAGCTGAGCCCCCCACAAGGACGTCTCCGAGAGATCCGCCGGTGCGCCGGCCCAGGCTGGCCGCGGACTGAGAGCGCAGGCTCGGACTCTCCGGGAGGTTCTGGCTGGGGTGGGGCCGGGCCTGGGCCCCGGGAGGGTGGCCTTGCCAGCTTTCCTCCAGAAGGACCGGGGTCTGTCGAGCGCCTCTTCTCTCCCCACCCCGCACCAGCCCTGGCAGAGGAGCTGCCCCAGAGCTGAGCGCGGGGAAGCCACTGCCGCACCACCCCCACCGCCTCACTTTGTGCCAGCCCCGCCCGCTCAGCTCCGCAGGGGTGACGGCCCCCGTGGGGACAGGAGACCGCTAGGGCTGCAGTTAGAAGCAGCCACGCAGCGCGGGGCTGTCAGCCTTCCCTCCCTCAGACAGCGCTCGGCCCTGCGGGGTGGGAGGCGGGAGGGCGGCTCCAGGACACCCACCTTGAGCTTGTATTTGTTGGAGGCGGATTTCTGTGGGTCAGCCGTCCCGGACGGGCCCGCGTCCTGCTTCAGCTCGTGCGTGGTGATGAGCTGGCTGGCTGTGCGGGGACAACGGCAGTGCTTTGGCATCTGGGGCGCGTGTGCTGGGGGGCTCTCCTGACCACCTGCCTGCCCTCCTGCCTGCCCCCCCCAACAGGCAGGAAGGGCCAGCAGCGCCCTGGAGCGACCCTGGGAAGCGCCTCCCCTCACTGGCCAGACGCCCACCTTCCTTGTCGTGGGCCTGGGGGCCGGTCACTCCCGACCCACAGGACGGGCCTGGGGTGCTTACCCGTCTTTTTGACGGTGATGGGGAGGCTGTAGTTGTAGGCGCTGCGCTTTGCTTTGACAGGCATGTCACCGGGGGCGTAACCTGCAGACGAGGGCGGCTGTGTCGGGGCAGGCGCAGGGCCGCTCCTGGAAACGCCACCCCCGGCTGCCACGCCGCCACCACGCCCAGCACTGCCGCAGGCACCCGGCCCCTGGCGCAGGAGCACACTGAACGCGGGACTGCGGGACAGAGCTGGGGCCTTCCTTGTTCCTATGCTACTCTGTGTCCAACATCTCACCAGGGAGGGGCTTCTTTATCCTCTCCATGCGAACACTCTTATTACAAAAGCAAACACTAGAAACAGAAATGCAGAGACAGAGAGAGAGAGAGAGCGCGCGCGAGCGAGAGCCTCCCGTGGTGTTTACCGTATTTCATTCCACAGCGGATTCGGAAATCAAGCACTTGATAAACTTTGGCATCCGGGTGCTTGCGGGGGTCGTACCCGAATCGGATCCACAGGCTTCTCCAGGGGCCTGTTATCTGCAGAAAAGGGTGGGCGTGTGAGCGCGGCCAAGCTCCGGGTGGGCTCCGCCTCCTTGCACAGGTCACTGGGTCGCAGCACGTGTGAGGGTTTTGAGATCAGCTGAGGTCACGCCCAGGGAGCCTGCTCGTGGGGCCCGGCCCCTCACCAGTGTCCAGCGCTCTCACTGCCCCAGCCAACTGGCACGAGTAGAGGACTTGCATCGAAAACTAGAGTTTAGGGGCCGAGGGGGCTTTCCAGTGGGTGGGCCCAACAGGATGGAGGCACAGCCTCTCCCAGGCTGCCCGCCTGCTGCCGACCCCACAGTCAGGTCTTAGGCCAGTTCCCTAGTGCTCTTTGTGGGGGCTCCGGGCCCCTTAGGGGACCTCAGCCCCAACAGCCCCCACCTGTGCTCCCTGCCTGGGCTGAACCAAAGGTGGACCTGCCCCCACGGAGCCCCACTCAACACCAGCAGAGGGCACTGAGCTGGGGCCTGGGCCCTGGGCTCTGCAGCCAGGCAGGCTGGGCCAGGTGGCGTTTTCCCGGGGCTAAAGCAGACTGCAGGGAGGAACCACGGACGGGAGGTGCACACGGCCCCTCGGCGGTCATCGCTCCTGCGTCCCCAGTCATCCAGACGTGGCCAGCTCTGTCACAGAGGCTGCAAGACCGGGCCTCCTGCTCTCGCACAGCTCTCAGGTGCCAGGCGTGGGGGTGCGGGCTGAGGACCACCTGGTGGCAGGCCAGCCTCACACTCACCATGTAATAGGCTATCAAGGGGCGGGCCGGCCTCACACTCACCATGTAATAGGCTATCAAGGGGCGGGCCGGCCTCACACTCACCATGTAATAGGCTATCAAGGGGCGGGCCGGCCTCACACTCACCATGTAATAGGCTATCAAGGGGCGGGCCGGCCTCACACTCACCATGTAATAGGCTATCAAGGGGCGGGCCGGCCTCACACTCACCATGTAATAGGCTATCAAGGGAAGCAGGATCTTGAGCTTGTCGGGGTGGATGCTGATGTTGGCCTTGACGGCGTTCCGGGACCAGATGGGACGGACGTCGAACAGCTGGGAGGGTCAAGGGCAGGGGCCGAGTGAGAGACAGCAGCCTCCAGCCCTCAGAGCCCACCCTCCCCAGCAGGCTCGGGGTCACAGGAGCCCCTCCAGAGGGCAGTCAGTGATGAGCAGGGCCCAGGCTCCCCTCAGAAGTGTGGCTGCACACCACACAAGCCAAGTGCAGCTGGGGGTCCGAGGGCCTCGGTCGGGAACTAGCCAGAGCACCGGGACCCCCTAACTTAAAGGGCGGGCGCCTGCGCTGGGACACCGTGACGACAGGCGGGGCGGCGCTGGCCCAGTGGCCACAGAGGGGAAGGTCAGGGCCGACACGGCCTTGTGAGCCTTCAGTTGGGAACCTGGCCGTGTCCAGGGGCAGTGCAGAGACATCAACAAACTCCACGCAACAACCTCTGGGCACCAGCCGCCCCAGGGAGCAGCTGGGTCAGCAGCGGCAGCCACGCGGGGCACCTGCTGTTCATGTCTGTGGGGACACGACAGGGGCCCCATCTGTGGCTCTCACAGCACGTGCAGCTGCGGGAGGGGGTGGCTGCCCATGACAGGGCCCCAGCTCTAACAGTGGCTGTGGTGCCGGGACCTGGCAGACGGGCACTCCCGCTGGTCTGTCACCCCCAGGGAATGGACAGATGACGCTCAGGCGACCCAAGAACTGCACTCCCAAGTCACCGTCTGACAACGCACCACCCTCACCAAGGGACCTGCTGCACTTGCAAGCCTGGGAACGCGGGGCTCGGCTGACTCCTGGCGGGGACGAACTCCCACAGACTGACGAGCAGGTGTGAGGGCGGGCGGGCTCACCTTCCGCAGCCCCCCCTCTGTCTTCTGATCCACAGGGTTGCTGCACACCTTCCTCCAGGTCTGCACCGCGGCCTCCAGCGGCTGCACGGGCACCTCTTCATCCTCAAAGTTGACAAAGATGGCGTTGTGGGGGCGCCGGGCCCTGCTCAAGCCAATGAGGTTCTCGCCCGAGAGCGGGGGGTTGTTGTAGCCTTCCCTGGGGAAAAGCAGCTGGTGAGGGTCCGGCATGGAGAGTGGTCCCAGCGGGGGGCCAGCAGCACCGTGGCCATGAGCGGAGCCCAGGGCTGCTGCCCAAGGAGCCTGGCCAGGGGCTGCCAACAGGGGAGGAGGGGCCACGACTGCCGACGGCACCCGAGGCAGGTCAAGGCCCAGCGGGCCCAGAGGCCGGGTGTGGGAAAGGTGCCGCTGTGAGGCCAGCAGCACCAGCACCGAGTCCTGCACAGCCACAGCGAGAGGCACAGGACAACGGCCATGCTTCCTGACAGCCCACGACTCACTTCCTGTCCTTCCACAGCCTCCCAGATGCACAAACCACTGTCCGGTGGAGTAACTGAGGCCGCAGGAAACAGGAAACCTGGGCAGAGACAGGCTTCTGATAGAGGCCCCGGGACCCAACCCAGGGGCCTGGAGCGGGTCTCGCCCAGCACCTGTGCTGCTGCCTCAGGTTCACTTCGGCGCCTGGGACGCGAGCGGATGGAGGACCCCGCCCACCCAGCGGCAGGAGCAGAGCCCAAGGCCAGGCTCCACGGGCCACACCCACAGGACATCCGACGCAGAACTCTGGGAGGCGCGGAGCCGTGCGGGGCTCCGGCCAATGTTGCAAATGTACCCCCTGGGGCGCTGACCGTGGGGGACACTGCCCACGTGTGGTGGGACTGGATGGGGAACCTTTCGCTGTAAACATACAGCTGCTCTAAAAAATAAAATCTTTTTTTTTTTTATTTGACAGAGTTAGACAAAGAGAAAGAGAGACAGACAGAGAAAGATCTTCCTTCCGTTGGTTTACCCCCCAAATGGCTGCTACAGCCGGAGCTGTGCCGATCCGAAGCCAGGAGCCAGGTGCTTCCTCCTGGTCTCCCGTGTGGGTGCAGGGCCCAAGCACTTGGCCATCCTCCACTGCCCTCCCGGGCCACAGCAGAGAGCTGGCCTGGAAGAGGAGCAGCCAGGACTAGAACCTGGTGCCCATATGGGATGCCGGTGCCGCAGGCGGAGGATTAACCAAGTGAGCCACGGCGCCGGCCCTAAGAAATAAAATTTTAAAAGCATGCAAACAAAGCAGGGTTCCAGAACTGTCCATGGGGCCCAGGCAGATGCTGCCCCTTCTTGGACGTCAGAAACGGTCAACTAAGACCAAAGCAGGGAGACAGCCATGAAGAAGCCACAGCCCGACAGTCTCCCAAGGCCCCCGGCCCCCCTCCTCGGCTCTTCCACATCTCCCACACCCTGCACACCTGCTGAGGCACTCAGACATGCATTCATTTTTTTTTTGAAAGATTTATTTCATTTATTTGGAAGGTAGAGTTACAGAGAAAAAGGGTGTGGGGGAGACAGAGAGAGATTTTTCCATCCACTGGTTCACTCCTCATGGCTGCAATGCCCATGGCTGGGCCAGGCCAAAGCCAGGAGCTCGATCTGGTCTCCCACGTGGGTGCAGGAGCCCAAGCACTTGGCCGTCCTCTGCTGCTTTCCCAGGTGCATCAGCAGGGAGCTGGATGGGAAGTGGAGCAGCCGGGACTCGAACCGGTGCCCATATGGGACGCTGGCGCTGCAGGCAGTGGCTTGACCCACTGTGCCACAGCGCTGGTCTTGGACTCCAGTTTCGCGGGGTGAGTGCTGCCGCTTGTGTTTGTTTCTACCTCATCTTTTCCTGCACAATTATGTCACTTGTGCACTGCGACAGGGACAGTGAGTCTCGGGTTAGGGGACAAAACCCACAGGGGAGACCACCACGCCTGAGCCTTCCGAAACGTGTACTGTCTGTCAGGATCGCCCTGAGCGGCGTGGATGGCGTTGTCCCCGGCAACACCGGGGTCCCTGACCGCAGGGCAGCCTCCAGTCTCGGCCGCTCGGCTTTCAGCCCAGCTCCCTGCCAACGCACCTGGGAGGCAGCAGCGGTGGCTCAGGGGCTTAGGACCCTGCCACCCAGGTGGGCCCAGATGGAGCGCCCGGCTCCTGGCTTCGGCCTGGCCCAGCCCTGGCTGTTGCGGCCACTTGGGAAGTGAACCGGCAAACGGAAGACCCCCCCCCCGCTCCCTCCCCTCGTGCATCACCCTGCCTTTGAGTGAAAATAATTCTTAAACAAACAAACAAAAACCACTGCCCTGAGCAAGTGCCACACTGCCCTGCTCTGGGGGCTCCTGCCGCCCTGCGTAGCCCACGAGGAGAGCCAGGCACTGCCGTGGACAGCAGGCGGTGGGCACAGGCACTGCCGTGGACAGCAGGCGGTGGGCAGCTGCCTGTGCCTGTCACTGCAGAGCAAGGGCCCTGCCCGCGCTGGGGCTGTGTGTGTCCCTGTCACTCTAGGTGCACGGGGGGATGGCTGGCAGGGGTCTCTCAGCGACACCACCCTGGGGGGCTCCTGCGCAGGTGGGGCCCCGTCAGGCCAGCCTCCTGCCTCCCCCGTCTACCTGGCACGAGGAAGCCCAACCTCACAGGACCCAGCTGCTGGCCCGCACACCCAGGGAGGCCGGCGGAGCAGAAAAGTCAACAGCACCCTGGGAGAAAGGACAGGTTCTTTCCACACGCTGAGTCTCCGGGCCAAGAGCACGCGCCCTCCGCCCTGGCTCACCCCGGAGGCTCAGAGCCAGGGTGCCGTGGCGGGGGGTGCTCTCGTCCCAGCACCCTGTTCCTCACCAGCGAGCAAACTGTTTGGTGTGGGGACACTCCAGGGCCATGCAGGCACAGGAGGACCGGCTCGCCCTGGGTGGGACACACACCTGCCCCAGCACTCCCCAGGGAGGGGGCTGACCGGCTCCAGGACACAAAGTACCCCACAGTCAGGAAGCCAGTGGGGGGCTTACAGATCAAACACACCCAGGGCCAGCCATCAGAAGCAGCACACGTGGCCCCGGGCGGCTTCTGTGACCGGTGTGCGTGTGTGCGTGCTACCCAGGCCAGGCCGTGTGAATGAGTGCTCTAACCCCGCCCCACGCATGACCCAGGCTGCAGGGCCTGCAGACGCCGCAGACCTGCCCTTGAGCCCAGCCCAACCCGGCGCACGGCTGGGCGAGGACGGGGCGCGGCGGGGCAGAGCGCACATCCCGTGTCCCGAGGAGCACGCGGGTCCTCCTGGACAGTTCTAGTCAGTTCTCTCCAGCCTCCAGGCGCCTGGAGCTTTCCATGATCAAGCGCGTTCTCTCTGCTGGCGCCAGAGGCCCTCAGTGCTCGCGCTCTCAGGCTCATGCTGCTGTGAGGGCACCCATCCCCCGTCTGGAAAGTTCTCCCCAGATCACCACCTGCTGGCTGTTATCACAGGGTCCCTTTCAAATGGGAGCTCCTCCCTGCCACCTCAGCCCCGCCCAGCCTGCTGCCGGGTTCCTGCCGCCTTGCCCGGCTCCAGGCTCGGCCCAGAGCTCAGCCCCACCTGCCACCTGTCCACCAGGCTGCAGGCAGCACCCCAGGCACGACGGGAACGGGTCAGGACTGTGGGTGGAAGGAGGTATTCAACGAGGGAGGCTGGCATTGTGGCTTAGCGGGTAAAGCCACTGCCTGGACTCCAGCATCTCATACAGGTGCCAGTTCGAGACCCAGGTGCTCCACTTCCGATCCAGCTCCCGGCTAACATGCCCGGGAGAGCGGCAGAGGATGGCCCAGGTGCTTGGGCCCCTGCACCCACAAGGCAGCCCCAGAAGCAGCTCTGGGCTCCTGGCTTCAGCCTGGCCCAGCCTCAGACATTGGGGGGGGCTCAACCAGCAGATGCAAGACTTCTCTGTCTCTCCCTCTCTCTAACCCTGCCTTTCAAATAAATAAATAAATCTTACACAAAAAAGAAACATTTAACAAGGAAAGGGCCTCCCGCCCCTCTAGAGGTAGCTGTTCTGGAGTGCAATCTTCCGACTTTTCGAGGCTGCTAACAGCACACCACCGTTCACATCTGCCCCAGGCTGTCCCACAGTGCGAGTCACGTCAACAGCCCGCCTCTGCAGACTGCAGCCCTGAAGCCGCAACCACGCCATGGAAAAGCTCTGTAACCCACGTCCCCACACATGGCCACTTTCCCAGGTCTCCTTCCTCCGGCTCGGCCGCGCTCCCCCCTCCCTCACGGGGCCAGCGCCACCTGCTGAGCGCCCGCCCCCTGCAGGCCAGGCCTGGGTCGGGACAGACAGATGGCTGCCTTCTGCCTTCCAAACTTCAGGCACACGCAAGCAAGGACAGCGTGGCGACACACAAGGCCCGGGAACGGGTACCCGGGCAAGCGACAGACCCGCCTCAGCCTTCCTGGTAGAATGGGGGCGAGGGAGGCATGGACGTCAGCCCTGGCTCCCTCGCAGGAGGCCGGACACGCGGCTGCGGCGCTGTGCTGTCACCAGGTCAAGCCTGCATTCCCCACCCTGCTCAGCCTCGGCTCTCACAGGAAGGAAACCCTCCCGTCCAGCTGTGGGGCACCCGTTTCACCTGAGAGCCACGCGGCCTGGGGAGGGGGCGGCAGGCAGCAGCGGGGTGTTTCACCCTGAGGGGAGGGGTCCCCCCAGTCCCCTGCTCTGAGCAAGGCCTGTGTGCAGGGAGGCGGGGCGGGCGGTGGTTCTGGGAAGGAACCCTCACGGCAAGATCAGAAACGACACAGTGGGACAATGGGGGCTCAGCTTCCGCTGCTGAGTCGACAAGGGGGGCAGCAGAGATGGGTGGACGACAAGGACGTGGCCCTGAAGTCTGCTGGGGCGGGGACAGAGCAGCCCAGAGGCCTGGGGAGGTGGGACCCAGCTGGGGCTGCAGCAGGAATTCCCAGGCAGCCCTCCCGGGTTGTGTCTGTCTCAGCACGGCCGGGGGTGAAGGCACAGAGGTCATCTCTCAGCAGGAGCCCTCAAGGCCAAGGCCACCTCCTCAGGGATCAGCCAATCCGGGCTCTCCCAGCCCTGCTTACAGAGGCCCTGTGCCGAGAACACACGAGCCTTGTAAATTTCACCCGACACCTGTGCCAGGTGGGTGCTGCTGTCACCCCACGTGCAAGGCAGGAAACGGACCTCCGGACTCCTGAGCGGCCGGCTGCAGCCGGGCCCCGTGCCCAGCTCCGACCCCAGCCCTTACCGGTGCTGTGTCTCTGGCCGGTAGAAGTAGTCCACCGGGGTGTCCAGGCGAGAGAAGATGGGCGGGGGGATGTAGAGCGGCAGCTCCTGGTGGAAGAAGCCCTCCTTCTCCGGCTTCAGCATGAGCAACTTGTCATACATGGACCTGGGCCTCCCGCCCGCCTCCGTGTGCACAGCCAAGTACTGGAAGTCGGACATTCCTGGAAGACAGGCGAGCAGATGGCAGCCACTGGCACCACCGCCCACAGCACCGAGGAGGCCCTGCGGAGCCTGGTGGGCGCGCGGGGACCACACCCCTCCCGTGAGCTGCTGCGCATCAGCCCACGGCACCAGGTAGCAGCGAGGGTGAGGGTGCAGGTCGGCAGGGCCAGCGCAGGACAGAGGGTTAGGCCGCCACTTGCAACGCCATCCACATGAGCGCCAGTTCAAGTCCCGGCTGCTCCACTGCCAATCCAGCCCCCGGTGATGCACCTGGGAAAGCAGTGAAGACGGCTCAAGGCTCGGCCCCCGCCGAGGTGGGAGACCTGGAATCAGTTCCTAGCTCCTGGGTTCAGCCTGGCCCAGTCATGGCCACTGTGTCCAGCTGGGGAGTGAACCAGTGGAGGTAAGATCTCTGTCACTCTGCCTTTCAAGTAAATAAACAATATATTTTTTAAATAAAGACGACGCAGCGTGCTGGTGCTGCGGCTCACAGGGCTAAGCTGCCACCTGTGAGGCCGGCGTCCCACAGCGCTGGTTCGAGTCCTGGCTGCTCCACCTCTGATCGAGCTCCCTGCTAACGTGCCCGGGAAGGCAGTGGAAGGTGGCCCGAGTGCCAGGGTCCACTGGATGAAGTTCCAGGCTCTGGCTTCGCCCTGACCCAGCCTCGGCCATCAGGAGTGAGCCAGTGGATGCAAGATCTATCCCCCCCCCCCCATTCTGCCTTTCAAACAAGTAAACAAATCTTTCAACAACACACACACACACACACAAAGGCACAACCTGCGCGGGAAGCACCTGTGCCGCTGTGAAGCAGCCCGGGAGGTGGGGGCTCCCCACCTCCGGCCAGCGCACGTGCACAGCCCGGGGCAGCTCCCGGGGAGACAGCCCCACGGTGTCACGCTGGCGCGGCACGCGGCCCTCTCGGGCAGGCTGACCCCAGCTCCGGCCTTCCGCTCACCACTCCTCTCCTGCCGGCTTCCTCTTCCTTCCTCAATCCCCGCCCCTCAGACGATGCCCGAGAACCACAGTGACCACAGGCATCTCCAACACTGCGGTGCCGGGCCCTGCCCGTTCCCGGGCGTCAGCCCCCGGGCTGCGAGGGCCTGAGGGACCCCCACGGCACAGACAAGGCCTCGGGGGCCGAGGGACGCTCAGAGCAACAGGCAGAGCTCAGGCAGGCCCAGCCGCCGGGTCTGTGGTTCCGCACCCCACTGTCCCTCCCGGCACCGTGCTGCCTGCTCACCGGGACTCCCTGCAGGGGGCAGACTGACTGAGCCTCCGCAGGACACCCGCAGTCTGCCAGGAGGGCTCGGGGCTGAGTCAGGCTGGGAAGGGGGGGCAGGAAGGCAAGCCCGGCAGCAGCCAAGGTCAAGGTCAAGACCGGGAGGTCAGAAAGCCTGGGGTGGGGCGGGGGCAGCTGGTGTGGCGCAGTGCCACCTGCTGTGCTGGCAACCCCCACTCCCCCCACCCCGCTGCTGGAGCGCCAGCTCAAGTCCCAGCCACTCTACTTCCGACGCAGCTTCTTGCTAATGCCAGGCAAGGCCGTGCATGACGGCCCAGGGCCCCCGGGAGACCCAGGGAGGCCAGATGGAGGTGGGCTCCCAGCTTCAGCCTGCCTAGCCCTGGCTAATGCAGGGGGTGAAGCAGCGATGCACGTTGCTCCAAGCTGCCCTGCCTTTCAAATACGTGAATCTTTAAAGCACAAAAACAAAAGCAAAGCCAAAACTGAGAGGCGTGCACTGGGGGTGCCCCCGTCAAGGTCACACCAGAGACTGCAGAACTCAACGGCGACGGGCCTGCGGGCTCAGGGCGCTGCCCCGGAACGAGCCACGTGCCTGTGCAGGTGGCCCACGTGGCTGGCGCGGGCAGCTGGGACAGCGGCCCCGAAGGGGGGCCTCCACTCACCCTGGAACTTGTAGACGACAGGGACGATGCCGACCACCTCCATGTCGAATGTGATCTCGGGCTGCGCCCCGGCCCCCGGCCGCCGCGTCCTCCTCCGCACGCGGAGCAGCAGGCTGCTGGCGCTGAGGCGGTTGGCGCACACCGGGTGGCAGTACGGGTCCTTGGGCCGGAAGTACAGCTCCAGCCTCTTGGTGGGGTCCGTGTAGCTCTGAGGCCAAAGCAGACAGAGGGAAGCCGTGAGGGCCGTGCAGCCGGCAGGGAGCGGCTCCTCTCTCCGGTGGGGACCCAGGAAGGGCCGGGGAGCCACATCTGGGGGACACGGCAGCCTGGCCCTCACCCGGCGACAGATCAGGGACCCCCTGTCTTCCAGGACACTACAGCTGCCAGGAGCTCGAAGCCTCCCCTGGCGCGGCTGGGGCTGACTCTCCTTCAGCCCAGAGATCACTTCGGAGGCCCCCGAGGCTGGGGCGGGTCTGGGCTGCTACTGCCCGGGGCCACCTGCTCTGGGACCGGCCAGCAGTCCTGGCATCCAGCCTCCTGGCGCTAAGGCCCCAGGAGACTAAGTGACGACCACTTCAATCTTCCCTACAGCTTGCCTGCCCGGCTCCTCCTCCTCACAAACGCTAAGGGGCAGGATTGTTGATGCAGCAGCGAAAGCCGCTGCCTGCAGTGCCCGCATCCACACGGGAGCCGGTTCCAGTCCCAGCTGCTCCCCTTCCGCTCCAGCTCTCTGCTGTGGCCTGGGAAAGCAGTGGGAGATGGCCCAGGTCCTTGGGCCCTGCACCCACATGGGAGACCCGGAAGAAGCTCCTGGCTCCTGGCTTCAGATCAGCGCAGCTCCAGCCATTGTGGCCATTTGGGGAGTGAACCAGCAGATGGAAGACCTCTCTCTCTCTCTCTCTCTGCCTTTTCTTCTCTCTCTGTGTAACTCTTTCAAATAAACAAATAAATCTTAAAAAAAAAAAAACCCACACAATTTATTTAAAAACAAACAAAAAACCACAGCAGGTTAAGCCGCCATCTGCAAGCATGCTGTATGGGCACGAGTTCGAGTCCCGGCTGCTCCACTTCTGATCCAGCTCCCTGCTAATGTGCCTGGCAAAGCAGCAGAAGATGGTCCAAGTGCTTGGGCCCTGCACCCACATGGGAGACCAGGAGAAGCACCTGGCTCCTGCCTTTGGATCAGCACGGTGCGCCGGCCACGGCGGCCATTAGAGGGTGAACCAACAGTAAAAGGAAGACCTTTCTCTCTGTCTCTCTCTCTCTGTCCACTCTGCCTGTCAAAAAAAAAAAAAAAAGTGCCCGTGTTCCGCATCAACGCGTGACTCTCGCTCCTGACGCAGGCCTGGGTTCCTGCACCACGCGGGGCACCGTTGAGGTCCTGGCCACTGCGCATCTGGGGAGTGAACCCGTGGACAGGAGCTCGCTCTTTCAAATAAAGAAATTAAAAAGAGAAAGAAAGAAAAAGAAGGCACCCTAAGAATAGCCCTTACCCTGCAGAACTGCTGGGATTCTTAAATAAAAACACGCGTAAAGCACTCAGCCCGGTGCCTAGCGTGTGGCCGGGCTAAGGGGCGCGTGGCCCGCCCTGCGGGAGGAGACTCTGCGGGAAACAGCAACGCAACCGGACAAGGCGCCTGCGCCCCCACACCCAGGTCCACGCCTGGCCCTGCAGACCCGTTCTGAAACACGCGTCTCTGGGTCCCGGTGGACTGGCTACCGGCCCAGCCGAGGGCCCGGCACAGAGGTGCTCAGGAGACAACGAGGCCCCTGCCGAGGGCTCCCAGCGCGGTGGGCAGGCGGACCCGGGGGCGGGCGGGCGCAGGTGTTCCGCCCAGGCGCCGTCTGGGTCATACTGGAGGGGTCAGACCCCGAGCAAGGGCCCCGGTCTGGCCCCGCCAAGGCAACCGTGGGTGGGACCCGCAACTCCTGAACCGTGAGGATCAAGATGTTTTTCCTGTTTCAGACGCTGGTTTCCCTGGGCTGTGGCCAAGGCTCCGTCACACCCTCCACGAACATTCGGCGAGCCGGGCCGGCCCGGGTGCACGGGCTAGAACCCAACCTCGGGCTGGAACCAAAAGGATGAGGAGGGGGCTACCAGCCGCCAAAGCCCACGAGGGGCGCCCGCCCGGCCGGGGGCGTGGTTTCCGGACGTGGCCCCCGCGGGGGTCGCGCCCCAGGCTCGTGCACCTCCGAGCGTGCAACGCGGGCAAAGCACCCGCAGCCACCAGCGCCAGCGGAGGCCGGCGCGACAGCCCGTGTCCCCCAGGGGTCAGCCGCGTCCACTCTCCTCCGGCCCGGCCCTCCGCTCGGGGCGCGGCCGCGGCCGGCGCACGGAAGCCGGACCTGCGGCCCAGGGCTGCGGACGCACGCAGGGCACCCCCGGCCCCGGCCACCAGGGTCCCCGCCAGCCCTCCCGGGACGGGGCCCACCGCCGGCCACCTCAGCGGCGAGCCCCGCCCACTGGCCGCCATGTCCCGTTGCCACGGAAACCGCACCGTCCCCCGGGGCGGCCACGTCGCGGAGAGGCCCCGCTGCTTACTCGAGAGACGCCTTCCTCGCCGCCCAGAGTGGACAGCATCTTGTTCACGTCGCGCACCACGCCGGGGTACTCCACACACACCATGCGCCGCTCGCGTTTCAGCTCCAAAGCGACGGCGGACCCCGGCCGCGCGTCCGTCGCCCCCGCCGCCATCCCTGCCGGTCGCGCCGAGCCCGCCGCGGTCCGTTCCTCAAAGAGCTCCCCCGACGCTTTGTCTCAAAGGTTCCGCGGAGACATCGTTCCGGGCTCCATCAGCGGTTCTGCGTCCCTACACCCTGAGGTTCAGCGCGACGCGGAGGCCTCCGTGAGTAAACGACTGCCTTGGTCTCGGCTCTGTTTAAAATGTAGAGAGTTGACCCGGGGGACCGGGCAAGGCGTTCTCTCTCCCATCAGCCAGCGAGGGACCCTGAGGACTGTAAGTCAACACCAACTTTAGCCAATGAGGATCCGAGGACGAACAGAGATTTTTTTTTTTAGCCAATGAAAATGCAGGAAGAGCCATGTCCCGCCCCCTCCTCCAACCTCATAGGTTTTAACCGATGCAGAATCAGGATTCTGCCGGGCCCCGCCTTCTTCCGGGAATTCCACCCAATGATGATTGGGGGCGCGCCTGAAGCAGACTTCCGGTTTGCTTCCTTCCGGGGAGAAGGTTCCTCAGAGAATGGTTTCCGGCGTCCCACTCCTCCTAGCGGTTTCCTGCGGGCTGGGGCGCGAGCGAGTCGTGCACCACACGCCCGCTCCAGGCTGTGAGTCTGTCCTCCGCCGGGCAGGTGTGGGGCCACCCGGGACAAGCCGATCCCTTGAGGGTGGGCGCCCCGAGGTTCCGACATGGCTTCCGGATAAAAGAGAGCGACTTGATGGTTCTGGGTGGATTTCTTTATTAAGGTCGTCCATCCGCTGGTCCACTCCCCAAATGGCCACAACGGCTGAGCTGCGCCAGGCCAAGGCCAGGGTCTCCCACGCGGGTGCGGGTCCCCGCACTCGGGCCGCAGCAGGAGCTGGATGGGAAGTGGAGCAGCCGGGGCTCGAACCGGCGCCCACGCGGGAGGCCGGCGCCGCAGGTGCGCTGGCTTCCACCGACGGACGTTCCCGTCCAGCCCCTCTCGCCATCGCGGGCTGACCAGGTGGCCTGGCTACCTGAGAACGCGGCCGGGCAGCCCTGGCCGCCCTCGGCTGTCGGCAGGAGCAGGCCGGCCCCGGTCCCCGCTCGCCTGGTCAACGCGGGAGCCGCGCCTCTCCCACGCCGCGGTCCTTCTGCTCCCAGAGGCCAGGTCTCTCCTTCCGGCCAGGTACCTGCCTCTCACCAGAGCGGCGGATGCCGGGGCCATCGGGCTGCGCGTGGGCTCGCGTGGGCGAGGGCTCGCGCGGAAGCGGCCCTGCTGGGCCCCGGGGCGGCGGATGCCGGGGCCATCGGGGTGCGCGTGGGCTCGCGTGGGCGGGGGCTCGCGCGGAAGCGGCCCTGCTGGGCCCCCGGGGCGGCGGATGCTGGGGCCTCCTGGGGCTGCGCGTGGGCTCGCGTGGGCGGGGGCTCGCGCCGAAGCGGCCCTGCTGGGCCCCGGGGCGGCGGATGCTGGGGCCTCCTGGGGCTGCGCGTGGGCTCGCGTGGGCGGGGGCTCGCGCGGAAGCGGCCCTGCTGGGCCCCGGGGAGGCCGATGCCGGGGCCATCGGGCTGCGCGTGGGCTCGCGTGGGCGGGGGCTCGCGCGGAAGCCGCCCTGCTGGGCCCCGGGCCGGAACCAGGGAATACCAGGTGAATAAATGAATGATCTGACCTCTCTTCCTGGAGCCGGCTCCACCCGCTCTGTCTGGACGGTCCCCGGCCGGGCTCCCGCAGGTCCGGGCTCCCTCGGCAGAGCCTCCCGGCTCTGGGACTGGACGTGACCCTGGCTCATGTCCTCGTGCCTGTGGGCGTCCATCGTCCGGGTGTCGCCAGCCGCACTCGGCGTCTGCTGCAGCCGTGTCTGACTTCAGGGCCGGGTTCCCGAGGGGCGGTGGGGGCTCCTCCGCCTGCCATGGGCTGGTGAGTGTCCTCCTGTGAGGACGCCGGGCTGGTGACCTGCGGCTGACCGTGGCCTCCCCCGACAGCGTCGGAGCAAGGGTCTCCACCCGGCCCACCTTTGAGAATGGTGAGGTCCTCGGCCCCTCCCCGGGCGAGCCCTGCCCAGGCAGAAGGAGCTGTTTCCTGTGAGCAGGCTGGGGGCTGGGTGCGAGGGCAGGGGCAGGGGCTGCTGCTGCAGGAGCCTGAGGAGTGGGCTGGGCGCCGGGCCAGCTCCAAAGCCCGAGGCCCTGACCCTCCCGCACCTCTGTGATCCCGGCCCCCCCCCAGTGCTGCTGGAGGCCCCCTCTCCGCTCTCTCTCGCCCAGGTGGGCCCTGCTCTGGGAACCACTTCTGGGTGGAGCCGTTCGGGGTCGCTGCCCCGCCCAGCTGTGCTGCTCTGGCCGGGCCCAGGCCGGCAGGGAGTGAGCAGGCTCCCGCGGCCAGGCGGGCCTAACGCTGGGGGGCGGGGCCGGGCAGGGGGCGGGGCCGGGCAGGGGTAGGGCATAGGGGCGGGGCCAGGCAGGGGGCGGGGCCGGGCAGGCAGGGGTGGGCATAGGGTGAGGCCGGGCAGAGGGACGGGGCTGGCAGGCATGGGTAGGGCATAGGGGCGGGGCCTGGTAAGCACGGGTGGGGCCAGAGGGGGCAGGGCTGCGGGCGTGGGCGGGGCACAGGGCGGGGCCGGCAGGCGTGTGTGGGCAGAGGGCGGGGCCAGGCAGAGGGGCGGGGCCGGGCTGCTTGGGGCCCAGTACCGGGGTCACCTCCACTGCCCTCTATGACACGGGGCCCCCGGCCCTGGGCACTGCAGCCGCCATCAGAGAAAGGAGTAACGTTCCACCGCAGTCCCGGAGACGCCCGGGCTCCACCTGGGGCTGCTTCGCGAGCGACCCGTGGGCTCGGAGCAGGGGACAGTGACCGCGCCTGCCCGCGAGGCGGTCAGGACTCGGAAGAGCCGCCCCCTGCAGGCCCCCGCAGCACCCACAGCTGCACCAGCCCCCCTGTGGCGCCTGCGGCCCCGGTGCGGGGGGGGGGGGGGGCTCCGTTCTGGCGGGAGGACCCAGCTCCTGTGCAGCTCGTCATTGTGCGACAGCACCCGTCTCGTGTGAAACCTCAGGAGTGAGGACGCCCTGTTGAGTGATGGACGGAGAACGGCGGTGTTAACCTGGGGCGAGGGTGGTGACACACACGGCCCGGGGGCAGAGCAGAGGCTCTGGGGGCCCAGCAGGAGAGTGGGCGTCTCTCCGGCTTTGTGGCACGCGGGGTGTGTGTGTGCGCGTGTGTACATGTGTACGGGTGTGGGTGCAGGTGTCCCAAGTGGCCGCTTGTCCACAGCACCGCAGCGCCCGCCCAGTACCTGAGCTTTTTGGTTGCAGTACGATGCACAGATCTGATTGGTGCATTGTCTCCGTCAGCTTCCTGCTGCCCCCTGCACTGGGTCCCACGGGGTTCTGGAGGTCCCAGATCCAGGGGCCACATCTGGCAGGGACGCCAGGCCCGTGGGAACTCTGCGGCACAAGCCTGGCCTGCACGAGTGACCTCTGAGAGCACCCACGGAGGACGAGCCCATCCCCGGGCACTGTGCTCAGGAGCGCCCCCAACACACATGCCTGTAAGCCCAGCACCGCCGCTGTCCCCGCACAGCCAGCTGCCACCACCAAGAACTGAAGCAGGACCCGGGCCCACAGAAACCCACCTCCAGGGGTAGAGCCAGCACCTAGTGCCACATCCCATATGGCCGCCGGTTCAAGTCCCAGCTGCTGCACCTCCAATCCAGCTCTCTGCTGTGGCCTGGGAAAGCAGTGGAAGATGGCCCAAGTCCTTGGGCCCCTGCACCCGTGTGGGAGACCTGGAAGAAGCTCCTGGCTCCTGGCTTCAGATCGGCCCAGGTCCAGCCATTGTGTCCACTGGGTAGTGAACCAGTGGATGGAAGACTCTTTCTCTCTCTCTCTCTCTGCCTCTCTCTAACTCTTTCAGATAAATAAATGAATCTTTAAAAAAGAAAGAAGGCCGGCGCCGCGGCTCAGTAGGCTAATCCTCCGCCTTGCGGCGCCGGCACACCGGGTTCTAGTCCCGGTTGGGGTGCCGGATTCTGTCCCGGTTGCCCCTCTTCCAGGCCAGCTCTCTGCTGTGGCCCGGGAGTGCAGTGGAGGATGGCCCAAGTGCTTGGGCCCTGCACCCCATGGGAGACCAGGAGAAGCATCTGGCTCCTGCCATTGGATCAGCGCGATGCGCCGGCCGCGGCGGCCATTGGAGGGTGAACCAACGGCAAAAGGAAGACCTTTCTCTCTGTCTCTCTCTCTCACTGTTCACTCTGCCTGTCAAAAATTAAAAAATAAAAAATAAATAAAGAAAGAAAGGACGCAGCCTCCAGCAAGTACAAGCTGAAGATGGTGTCCTGGAGCTGCAGGGGGGGCTGGGGAGGGGCTGTGGCTGCAGCAGCTGCACTCCCCCCCCCCCCCCCCCCCCGGCTCCACTCCTGCTCTGGCCTCCACCTCTGGCCTCCCTCCCCCGTGCCTTCCAGCTCCTTCCCAGAGCTCACCGCATGCCTCCTGGCAAGTCTCTGCTGCTCCCGCCTGCAGGGGGCGCTGGGGGAACTCCACGCACCGGGCTCAACCTGCAGCGCCTCTGCCCAGCATGACCCCCTCAGTGGCAGCACCCGCTGCACCCTCTCATGAGGCCGCCCGCCACCCCGTTTTCCCAGTACAGCAGAGGTGCCTCCCTGATCACAGACGCACCCTGGCCCTGTGGGGGCCGCTGACCGAGGGCACCACCCCTCCCATGGGTCCTTGTTTCTGACCTGTCCGGGGCAGGGAGGACTTCAGGCAGGTGTCCCTGGGTCAGAGTGACGTGGTATTCAGTTACAAGTCGCTCGTTTCTCCCCTCTGCGATGGGGTGGGTCACAGGGCTCTCGGAGATCCCTGGGTGCTCCCCAGAGCTGCCAGCCAGTTCACCTTCAGGGGTGACCCCCACCCACCTAAAACTGAGGTGCCACCCTGCCCCGACACCACAAATCTGACCCCTCCCCGCTCTGCCTTGGGCCTGCTGTGGCTCCTCACTGCCCTGGGGTGCAAAAATCATCCCTTTAACAGAGACTCGGGGGTCCTGTTCCCACCCCACCTCCCGGCCACGCCTACCTTCCCCCAGATTCCTGATCCTGCGGTACCAGGGCCCCCCAGGACCTCCGTGCCCTCACCCCGGCTGTTCCCTTGCAGCTCAACATAACCCCGGCTGCGTCCACTTTGAAGAGACCTCACCCCGCTGCGCATCTGCTGCCCCATCCCCCAGCCCGACAGGTGGGGACCGGTTCTCTCTGGCCCTGGCCTTCCAGGCACAGACCCAGCCCAACCAGGGCGGGACACAGACACCAGGGGGCGATGGGGAGCCATTGCAGCCGCGGGCTGCAGGTGAGGCCTGGGGAAGACAGATCAAATAATTAAATAACTCAGGAGCCTGGGCCAGGGCCACCACCCATCTGCCAGTGGGTGGGAAGTGGGGAGGGGAGGGCAAGGCGGGGAGGCTGGTGCTGTCCCGGCTGCTGCCCCTGCTCCAGGCTGGTCCCTCCTGACCCAGCTGCCAACTTGCTGTCCAACTCGGTGGCCCGGGGAGGAAGGCGGGCCGCCACGGCACCAAACCTGGGGTTCTTTTCTTTCTAAAGATTTATTTATTTGAAAGGCAGAGTGACAGAGAGAGAGAGAGGGGAATACCTTCCATCCACTGGTTCACTCCCCAGAAGGCTGCAATGGACGGGGCTGGGCCAGGCTGAAGTCAGGAGCCAGGAGCTTCATCCGAGTCCCCACATGGGTGCAGAGGCCCAAACACTTGGGCCATCTGCTGCTTTCCCAGCGCATTGGCAGGGAGCTGGATCGGAAGTGGAGCAACCGGGACTTGAACTGGCGCTCCCATATGGGAAGCCGGTGTTGCAAACGGCAGCTTTGGCTGCTGTTCAGAGTAGCAGCGCTCAGTGTGGGTGGACGTGGGAGGTCAGATTGGGGCTCGTTGCCCCAGGGTGGGCTCTGTGCTGGGGTCCGGGGCGTCCTCTCGCTGACAGCCCAGGAGCTGGGTAACCAGGTGCACAGTCTACCCCGTCTCAGGAGTACTGAGCTGCAGTTTGTGGTGCCGGGCAATGGAGCAGGAGCGCCCAGCTGTGTCACAGACCCTCGCCCCCAGGAGTAGCTGGCCCACTCATCCATGAGTCATGGCAGAGCGCGGGGAAGCAGAGAGAGACCCTGCCGGCGGCCCGGGGGCAGGCACAGCCAGACTGGAAGAGATGGGAGAAGGACGCTGGGATTCTGGGGCTCCTGCTGTGTGGGTGCCCAGTAAACAGCCCTGGGGAGACTGCCCTGCAGCTCTCCCACGGCCCTGCAGGTGGCGCCCTGACCTCCTCGTCCTGAGTGCGGCAGCGGGATCCCAGGGGTGCAGGACTACTTGGGACCAGGCTCCAGCCCTCGGGCCTTGATTCAGCAACGACCAGAGTTAGACGTGGGTAACAGAACTGCCATCTCAGCCGTTCCCAGTGCACAGCTCAGCGGCATTAGCCACGCGCGTGCCGTTGGGCCGCCCTCTCAGCCGCCAGTGGCTGGGCCGTTTTCCGCTGGCAGAGCCGGGCATCTGTCCCCACCAGACACTAACCCCTCTCAGCCCCAGCCACCCCCCTCTGCCTTCTGTCCCTGTGCATCTGACAACTCCAGAAGCACAGGGCACTCGTTGTGTTGTCACTGGAAGCAGGGGTTTAAAGATTTATTTATTTACTTGAAAGGCAGAATCAGAGAGAGAGTGGAGCAGCCGGGACTTGAGCCAGTGGCCATATGGGATGCCGGCAGTGCAGGCGGTGGCTTTACCCGCCGGGCCACAGCACCGGCCCCACCTGCACCCCTGACCTTGGTGAGCCCTGCAGCTCCGAGGCACCGACTCTTTCCTTGGCCAATCACATGCCAACAAGCAGCTTTTATTTTGTGGAATTCTGGAGTGAAAGGGACGGGACACCTTCTTGTGATCAGATCTCTTCCCTTGGCAGCTTGGGAAATGGAGGCCCAGAGGCCGAAGGGGACTTCCTCAAAGTCACGGCCAAGGTCAGAGGAGCGCTGAGTCTGCCATAGAGTCCTGGGAGCCCCAGCCGGCCTGTGCCGGGTGCTCATGGACTCTGCTGCCCGCTCCATGCCAGCCACCCCGGGCGTTCTGGGAGCGGCCCCCAAGAAGCTTGCCCAGGCAGAGCGGGAGTCTCCAGAATGTGGGGCGTTGGGGGCTTTGTCTCGTGCTCCGCAGTTCCCGCTGAGACGCGGGTCCCCAAGCCTGGGGCAGAGAGCAGAGACCGGGCGGCTCCTGCCCGCTGTGGTGTCTTTCCCCCAGGCCAGCCCTGCCGTGGGTTTCAGCATCACCCTTGTACGGGGTGAGCATATGGGACAAAGAGTGAAGTGACCTGTTCAGGGGGACAAAGCCCAGCATTCAAAGGCTGCCTTCAGATCCGCCACCCGGCCCCTCCAGCCATCAGGTGTGGACGAGCCGCTCCCCACACCCACCTCCCAGTCCAGGAGACAGGAGCTGAGCTGGCTTCGTCCCACGCGGGTCTCCCCAGAGCAGGCCTCTGGCCGGCCAGTGGCAGCCCCGGCTGCTCCAGGGGCCCAGAACAGGCACTTCCTCAGCTCGGCCCTGCGGGGGAGCAGGCTGGCAGCGGGACGCCCGGGGGTGGAGGGCAAATGCGGGGCACCCTGCCACCAAACTTTCTGAGAAGGCCCCCGCCCCTCTCGGTCCCTCTGGCAGGCCAGGTGGGGTGGCCACAGCAGCACCAGCCCCGCGGCTTCCTCTTTACACGGCTTGCTGCACGCTGGCCTGGCCGGGCTGGGCCTGGGCTCCCGCGGGGCCACCCAACCGCCCACACCTGTGGCTTTAGAAGGGCTCTCTGCCAGAGGGGCTTGCAGGGTGGGTGGGTGGGGGGTGGGGTGAGACCCTTATCTCCCCGCCACGGGCCTGCCCTGCAGTTGGGGCTTTGTAATCTGACTTTGTGATTTTTCCCTTCTTGTTTGTCCCGCGCAGGGAGGGAAGATTTGCCGAATCATCGGGGGTGGTGGTTGCAGGGGGCTGGGGGGCGGGCAGCTGGAGGGCAGCGATAACTCCGAAGCTGGGCTCAGAGGCGCAGAGGAAACCCCGGACCGTGACGGTTTCCAGCTAAGATTGCTGGCTTCTGAGGACCTGGGCTGCTTCCGAGCCCTCCTCCAGGAGGCCCCGGGGAAGGCTGGGCCGCAGGTGGCCCCGAGCGCTGGTCCAGCCTGTGGCATCTTGGGCCAGCCAGGGTGGGCGAGGCTGGCTAGGGACCCCCCCCCCCAGGAAGGCTCCTGACCCCTCTAGGTCACCTTGGTTTTACACATTGGCCCCCTGGGGCCCGGGCGGGCAGTGTGAGCCATGGCCCTTGACGGCCACAGGGTGCTCCTGGCAGTCTCCCCACTGTGACAGCTGAAACCCTTTCTGTCTCGCAGATGTCCGCTTCCTCCAGGAAGGCGTCTCCGATCTCCAGGGCTGGGCGTGCAAACCTTCTCCTCTGACTTCCAGACCCCCTTGAGTGTCCCCCTCCCCAGAGTCGTGGCCTCCGGGACGCAGCCCAGAGTGGCCAGTGGGTAAATTCTCATCCAACAGAGGCCCGGGGTCTCCTCGGGGGCCCTGAGGGGACTGAGGGATGTGGCTGGTGGCCAGGGATCCTCTGTGCTTGGAGTGGACCCAGAGGCCGGAAGAGGAGAGGCAGGCCCAGCCCTGCACTCGGCCTGCGCCTGCTCAGTGCCCTGGTCCTCCCCCCTCCAGGGCCTGCCAATGTGATGGGGGCAGGCGTCCCCCACCTCCTTGTACAGAGAAGGCAGGGCGGCTGCAGCAGGGGCCCAGGCTGTGCAGGTCCAGGCCTCTCAGGCTGCGCTCTCCTCACGGGCTCCTGATTCTCCCGTGTGCCGTGGCAACCACAGCCTCGGGGAGGGGGTGATTGACACCCCTGAGTCAGCAGCCACATCCCCTGCTGCTCCCAAAAGGGGCTTCTGGGGCAGGAAGGGCTGCCCACGGTGGTCTCAGCGCCTTCCTGCTGCCCGGCTGGGCTCCGAGATAAGTCCCCGCTGGGCCGAGAGCAGCCGGGGCTCGTCTGGGCTGTCCCCAGAAATCATGTCAGCGCCCCATATGGACCAGGGGGCCTGAGGGCCACGATAACCCCTCTATTTTTAAGAGATCCGGGAGGAAGTTCCAAGTCACCCTTTGCAGAAATAGCTCTGAGCGCCAGCTGTCAGCAGGGCAGCCGCTCATCACCGCACATTGGCAGGGCCCCATCTGCTCCCAGCCCAGCAGCCCTGGACGGGGAGCACCCAGGACCTGGGATCCGGCCCAGGGCCCGTTCTCTGAGGTCTGAGCCCTTGGCCGGGATAGCTACGTTGACTCGGAGCGGGACACGCACCCCAGGCCAGCCCCAGCATGACCGTGTGGGCATCGTTGTAATCTTGGCAGAAAACCAGGCGGAGGGGAGCGAGCTTCCCCGAGGGCGTCGAGGGGGCGAGTCTGAGCTGGGTGCAGAGTGGCTGCAGGAGCTGAGTAGAGTGGCAGAGGACAGCCTCCAGGCAGAGGGAGGCTCAGAGTCAAGAGATGACAGGTGCAGGGGGCAGTGGCCTGCCAATGTCTCTGGGGGCAGTGGCCTGCCAATGTCTCTGGGGGCAGTGGGCCTGCCAATGTCTCTGGGGGCAGTGGCCTGCCAATGTCTCTGGGGGCAGTGGGCCTGCCAATGTCTCTGGGGGCAGTGGCCTGCCAATGTCTCTGGGGGCAGTGGGCCTGCCAATGTCTCTGGCCTCTGCCTCCTCACCGGGAGAATGGGATGCTGCTCCCTTAAAGAGTTAGTGCGTTGAGGGGCCGGCGCTGTGGCGCAATGGGTTAAAGCCGCAGCCTGCGGCACCGGCATCCCACATAGGTTCCGGTTCCAGTCCCGGCTGCTCCACTTCTGATCCAGCTCTCTGCTGTGGCCTGGGAAAGCAGTGGAAGATGGCCCAAGTCCTTGGGCTCCTGCACCCGCGTGGGAGACGCAGAAGAAGCTCCTGGCTCCTGGCTTCAGCCTGGCCCAGCCCTGGCCATTGCAGCCATTTGGGGAGTGAACCAGCAGATGGAAGATCTCTCTCTCTCTCTCTCTCTCTGCCTCTCCTCTCTCTGTGTAACTCTGCCTTTCAAATAAATACATTTTTTTTTTTTAAAGTTAGTGCATCTGAAGAGTTAACGCGTCCCAGCAGTTAAAGCATGCGCAGAACATCTGAGGTAGCTGCAGCCCCGGCTCCTGGAGAGCTCTCGGTAACACTGCAGATTAGCTTTTATCAGTAATGCCAGGCCAAGTCTAAGCAGCCAAAACGTGTCCAGTGCCATTTTAAAAACTTTAATTGTATGTACTTGAAAGGCAGACAGGGAGAGAGGGAGGGAAGGAGAGCGAGTGCTTCCATCCACTGGTTTGCTCCTCCAATGCCTGCAGCCGCCGGGGCCAGGCCAGGCCGAAGCCAGGAGCCCAGAACGCCACCCGGGTCTCCCGCAGGGTGCAGGGGCCCAAGCATTGAACCTGCTGCCTCCCAGGGTGCACATGAGCGGGAAGCTGGACTCGGGAGTGAGCTGGGGCTCAAGTCCAGGCGCTCTGATACGCAGGCAAGCCATTGTCCTAACCCCTGCACCAAACACCCACACCGAGCTGATTTTCAAGCCGCGTCCCCACTGAAGGGACGTGTGTCCCCCAGGGCTGCTGGCCAAGCAGGCTCATTCCCTCCCCCCACAACCTCTCGCTCAAGAGCAGACAAAAGGGCATCCTGGCCCTTGGCACGTGCAGACTGAGCCAGAGACTTCTAAAGGCTACAAACATCGTCTTTTATTAAAAGAGAGAGAGAGAGAGAGAGAGAGAGAGAGAGAGAGAGAGAGATTTGTTTATTTATTTGAAAGGCAGAGGAAATAGGAGACACAGATCTTCCATCCTCTGGTTCACTCCCCAAACGGCTGCAACAGCCGGGGCTGGCCCAGGCTGAAGCCAGGAGCCTGGAGCTCCATCGAGGTCTCCCATGGGGGTTCAGGGCCCAAGCACCTGAGCCACCTTCTGCTGCTCCCCCAGGTGCACGAGCAGGGAGCTGGACCAGAAGTGGAGCAGCCGGGACTCGGCAGTGCCCGTCCGGGATGCAGGCAGCAACTTACTGCCAGCTGCCCTCTTTAAACAAACGAACAGGTCACTTTTCTTCCTCCTCATCCTCCAGTGAAAAACCACCATTATAGAGGCCATGGAAAATCTGGGAAAAAATGCAGAAAGGGAAATTCTAAGCCCACTCCTGCCCCGGCCCCCGGAGACCACACACACTAAGGCGGCCAGGGTCTGCCTGGCTCCCTCTGCCAGAGACTTCACACCCTGGGAGTCAGGACACGGGTGGCCAAACTGCCTGGGGCTTTTCCCTGGGACCACAAAGCACTTGTGGGACCTGCAGGCCTTGGTGGGAGTCAGCAGCTCCCAGGTCTCGACTTCTGCTCTTGCACCTGGTGCCGCTTCTGGTCTCCTGGTTCCTGGTAGCCACCCTGCGCCTCAGTCTCCTCAATAATGCTGGAAACTCGTGGCTCCCTGGGCAGCAGGTGCCAGCCGGGCACTCAGGGCTCACTCAGCGTCAGCCGTGCGTGACTCTCACCCAGGACCTCGGGGGCCGGGAGAGAAAGGGCTGGCGTGGGAAAGGACTGTGGGGAGGGGACAAACCAAAGGAGCTCCCGCAGGGAAGAGGCTGACCACAGTCACACTGCCCTCCTGCCCTCCTGCCTCATGCTATCTGGGTGCTGGAACCTTCTAGAAAGGCACTACTCCGTGGCCTGGAAGGCCGTGAGCGACTCAGTGGGGTCTCCAGGTGGCTGGGGCATCGTGGTATCCTGAGGAACCCCGGGCTCTTGTCTTTGGGTTGGAAGTTGGTCTCTCTCTCTCTCTCTCTCTCTCTCTCTCTCCTCTCTCTCTTCCCCCTTTCCCGCTCTCGGAGCCACCAGGCCCTGATAAGACCTGGAAGGCGCTATCAGGCCAGGAGCGCGCTCCTGCCCGGCCCGCTGCCTGCTCCCCTCTGTCCGTTGGCAGCCGGCACCGCGTGATAAACTTATCAGGTCAAACCTGAGCGCGGCCAGGTCAGCGCAGGCTCTGCCTCAGATTTCTCTGCTGCCTTCCTGCAAACCCCAGCCCAGGAGCCCCGGGGCCGGAGTGGCTCCCAGCTGGACAGCTGCAGAGGCCGGAGGGGCAGCCCCCAACTCAGGCTGGGAGGAAGAGCTGGGTGTGCCGGAGAGAGTCCGCTCGCCACTGACGGCCATCGTCCACACTGTCCCCAGAGTTCCCAGGCCAGGACTCACTCCCCTCGGTCGCCCTCCTCCAGCTATGACAAAGGAGTCTGGGGCCCCACGGGCTGCCCGTCTGTCCTCAACCTACTGGGGACCTGCTAGACACCCACCCCACAGGAAGGGACCCAGCACCTGCTCGAGGTGATTCAGGGAGTGAGGAGGCAGGGCAGGCCAGCAGCTCACAGGGAAGAAAGGAAACCACCCCAGCTGAGTTGCACGCCCCCGCTGAGTTGTGCGCGCCCCTGTGGGGGGGCCCGAGGGACCAGCGGCTTTGAGGGAGGGGGTGGGAAGGCAAAGCTCAAATTAATATAAACCCCAAGGAAAAAGCTCCAAGGGCGTTTGAGCTGAGCGAGTCTTTTCTTAATGCCAGTGATAACGCCATCACGCACGCCCATTACAGAAACAAAACACAGACGCGGAAGAACAGGCGGAAAGTGTGTGCAGTCCCTCTAGTCCCGGACCGCGTGAACGCCGCGTGCGGGAGTGCATCGAACAGCGTGGGGCCGGGGCGGGCACTCTGATTTACGGACAGCTTCCTCCATCACTGCATGGGCCACGAAAACTGGAATTAAAAGGTGAGTTTATTTGGGTGCAGAAAACCCAGAGCTCCTTGCATCATTTTTGCACACAACGTCTTTCCACGGATGTTTGCAGATGTCTCAAACGCACGGATTTCAAAAAATTCTGCACCCAAATAATCTTATATTTTAATTCCATTTCCTGTGTTCCACAAAGTCTGTTTTCTCTTTCATTCTTTCAGTGAAGGGAAAAAGACCCCACAATTCCAGTTCCTTTCCTTTTTTTTTTTTTTTAAGATTAAAAAAATTTTTTTGTAAAGACAGAGAGAACTTCCCCCCAAATGGCCACAAGAGCCAGGGCAGGGCCAGGCTGGGGCTGGAGCCCCAGGGCTGTCTCCCACTGTTTCCCAGGCACATCAGCGGGAGGCTGGATCGGAAGTGGAGCAGCTGAGACTCGAACCAGCGCCCGTATGAGATGCAGACATCGCAGGCAGCTTTGCACGCTGGCCCCCAGTCCCCTTCACAGCCTCAAGAGCAGAACCCAGCCCCTTCCCCGGCCCCAGGGACACGCCCACCAACAGCTGGGGCCCTCCTTCATCTCCACAGTTAGGAATACAAACAAGCTGTGCTGTTGCCAGCGCTGGCTCGCCACCGTGCCACAGGCGCTGTTTGCCCCCATCAGCCTCAGGAACCCCTTCCAGACGGGGCCTAGAAAGCATGCTTGCTCACTCCCCACCCCTTGATGTCCCCCCACACCGTGTCTCTCTGGTCCTTCCCCTCCCCGGCCTGCCCTGGAGCCCAGCCCTGCCCCACTCCCTCCTGGACAGGGCATACGGAGACAGGCTGAGGCCAGCCGTGCCACACACAGACATCCCTGGGCTGCCCGTGGAAGGTCCATTTCCATCCTTATCAGCAGTTTCCATGGAAGGTTCGCTGGGCACCTCCCAGTCCGCGCACAGGGGCCCTGGTCCCAGGGCTGGCCGGGCCGGCTGCACTGCTGGGAGGCACCCTGCTCTGGTGTGTGGGAGCGGCGGCTGGGGCTGCAGCCGGAAGCTGTCACCCCCGATGAGGGATGAGACGCTTTGCCTGAAAATCCGTTCAAAGCTTGCGTCCTGCTCCTCCCGTGGCTGGCTTGCTTTATGGCTTTATTATGTACCGATTAGCCAACGGATACCCTGCCTCGAGTCACCAGCACCCACCCGCACTGCCCCTGTCCGGGTCTCCAGCTAGGTCTGTGGACCCTGACAGCCCCGCCCCCACCCCTCAGCTCCTGGCACGCACTCACAGGTGGCCATTTGTGCCGTATTCTATGTAAACCGAGCCCCCTGGAGTCATGCAATGTGACCTCGGGCTAGCACCCCGGTCTCTGGGCCCCCATGCCCTTGTGTAGCAAATGCAATCGAGGGGCGGGCTTTCCAGGGCTGGACAGCGCCTGCAGGTGCACGGAGACTGGGGTCAGGTAGAAAGCTGGGAAGTGGAGAATGGACGGGCAGCGGGTGGGTGGAGCCTCCACTGCGCCTTGCATCACCCAGCCCCAATCCCGGGGAGACGGCCTGCCTCTGACAGCGGCGGTGTGTCCCCCTCCAGCCCAGGGCAAGCCCGGCCAGGCCCCCCCATCCCCCAGAGCGGACTCCTGCGTGAGAGGCAGGTTCGTGGGCGTCCCCAGGAACTGCCCACCCGCCCGTGCCCTTCCTCTGCAGCCTGCAAGTGGGAGCCCGGCCCTGCAGTCCTGCGGCTGCTGCGGGCACTCGGTGAGGAGAGCTGGGTCCTGGGGTGGGGGTGGGGGGCGTGTTCTTGTCCCGGCCCGCCGCAGAAGTGGCTGAAATCCTGATCTGGCCCCGGTTTTGTTTAGCAAACAAGGAACATGCAAAGCAGCTGGCATGCTGGCGTCCCTCTGTGTGTACTGGGGGGAGTAAGAGGCACTGAGCGCTCAACCCCCACCCCGTGCGCACCCGCACACTTTCCCTGACCTGGGAGGTGCAGGGCAAGATGCTGCCCCACCCCCACCCTGGGGGGGGCAGTCAGGAGCCCGTCTCAGGCCCCGCCTTGGGCTTCCCGGTTCCCACGGGCAGGGCAGGGGTGAGCCGGGGCTCTGTGGGCTCCAGGGAGGCCAGCAGGGAACTGTTGAGGAACCGACCACTCTGCTATGCAAATACCGGGCCAGCCCGCACACCTGACAGGTTTGTTTAGGGGAATTCTGGCGAAAGGCAACAGGAAGAGCCACTGGAAAGAAGCTCACGGAGCTGCCTGGGCCGGGCCAAGCCTCAGGGCCAGACGAAGGAGCCCGTCCTTCCCCACGGAGGGCTCCAGCCTTGTCCTCAAAAGCCAGTGGGCCCACGCCAGAGGGGACAACTGGAGAGGTCGCTTTCTGGACTCAGTGGGCAGAGCTGAGGCCCCCGGGGGGCAGGCTGGACTCAGAATCAGATCCTGATCCCAGCTGTGACCTGCCCGCCTGCTGCGTGGCCGGGAAGGTTGGCCGATCTCTCCCTCTTTGGCTCCCAAATCAAGTCAGGAAGACATTGACCAAACAGGCAGGTAACAGGGTGTGGGCTCTGAGAAGTCGTACTATAAACGGCTCCAGTTCACTTATTTTAAAAAGATTTATTAATTTATTTGAAAGGCAGAGCTGCAGAGAGGCAGAGGCAGAGGCAGAGAGAGAGAGAGAGAGAAAGAGAGAGAGAGAGAGAGAGAGAGAGAGAGAGAGGTCTTCCATCCGCTGGTTCACTCCCCAGATGGTCATGACATTCAGGGCTGGGCCAGGCCAAACCAGGAGCCAGGTTCTCAACGCAGGTCTCCCACCTGGGTAGCAGAGGCCTAAGTACTGAGCCACCCCTGCTGCCCGCATGTGCAGGCCCCCAGGAAGCTGGGACGGGCGTGGAGCTGGGATCTGACTGGGGCCGCGGTGCCCCAGGCTGCACCAGACACCGACGCCCCCCCCTCACTTTAACTCGTGACGGCTCCTCTGCCCACCACAGGAATCACAGCAGGACCTGCCCAGGGACTGCCCGGCCGGGTCCCAGGTAGTGGGCCTGAGCCCTTGTAAGAGGGAGAGGAAAGCGACAGGGGCAGAGGGGAGCCGTGCGCTCTGCAGACACAGGGGGGCGGCGAGCTGAGGCAGGCAGGACACCCACCCTCCTGCGGCCTCGAGGGGCCGCCCCTGCAGCCCCCACACCCCCTAAAGCACGTTAACTCCTAGAAACCCGGGAGCGCACCAAGCAGCTCCTGATCCCTGTGGGTGTGCATGCGAGTGTGTGTGGGGTGTGACAGCACGTGTGTGTGAATCTGAGCGTGTGCACGAGTGTGAGTTATGAGCTGTGTGTGCCAGCGTGTGCGAACCAGCATGTGTGTGCATGCGAGTGTGTGTGCGAGTCAGCATGTGTGTGCATGTGTGCGAGCCAGCATGTGTGTGCACGTGAGTGTGTGTGCAAGCCAGCATGTGTGTGCACGCGAGTGTGTGTGCGAACCAGCATGTGTGTGCATGTGTGCGAGCCAGCATGTGTGTGCACGCGAGTGTGTGTGCGAGCCAGCATGTGTGCACACGAGTGTGTGCAAGCCAGCATGTGTGTGCACACGAGTGTGTGAGCCAGCATGTGTGTGCAGGTGTGTGAACCAGCATGTGTGTGCACGCGAGTGTGTGTGCGAGCCAGCATGTGTGTGCAGGTGTGTGAACCAGCATGTGTGTGCACGTGAGTGTGTGTGCAAGCCAGCATGTGTGTGCACGTGAGTGTGTGTTCAAGCCAGCATGTGTGTGCAAGCCAGCGTGTGTGCACGCGAGTGTGTGTGTGAGCCAGCATGTGTGTGCACGTGAGTGTGTGTGCGAGCCAGCATGTGTGTGCACGCAAGTGTGTGTGCGAGCCAGCATGTGTGTGCACGTGAGTGTGTGTGAGCCAGCATGTGTGCACGTGTGTGTGCGAGCCAGCATGTGTGTGCACGCGAGTGTGTGTTCAAGCCAGCATGTGTGTGCATGTGTGCGAGCCAGCATGTGTGTGCACGCGAGTGTACATGGGCAGTGAGTGTGTGAATCTGAGCATGTGTGCAACTGTGAGTGTGTGCGTGTGTTGTGTGAGTGTGCGTGTGTCAGGGGAGGCCTGGCCCTGTTCACACCTTGATTTTTAGCCCCAGGAGCCTACCTTCGGGTCCCTGGCCCCACAACCACGGGAGAGTCCCCCGCGGAGGCTGCCCTGCTGTGGGCCAGGAAGTGGACAGAGCCGCAGCCGCCCCGGCCTGGGCCTTCGCTGTGGCCTTGTGCTCGGGTCAGCACGTGGTGTCAGGGCTTCCCAGTGTCTGGGGACACAGACCCCCCATCTGCCTGTGGACGCCTCTAAAGCGCTCTTGGATGCTCTCCTCCAGCCTTGCCGCCGAGCCGTGCCAGGGCCCGCCCGCATGTACAAAAGGCCGCTCACAAGTCACATGTGTGCGTCTTTATTGTCATTTACAGCATGTGAGAGGAGCAGGCTTCGGGCAGCAGTGCCTGCTGGCTTCTCCCTGGCCGCGGAACCGGGTTCTGATGGGCAGTGCAGTGCCACTCGGAGCTGGGCAGCAGGACACAGCCCTCCCACTGGGGCGGGAGGCAGCACTGCGCCTTCTGTGGCAGCCAGGAAGGTGGCCACGGTGGCCAGACCCCAGCGCCGTGGGCGGCAGCAGGAGGGGTTCCCTGCTCTGTTCTTGGCTTCCTTGCACGGAGGTGCCTGGCGGGTTCTAGCTTTGTCTGCCCTGCTGGGGGAGGAGCCTGCGCACGCCCGAGAGCGACTCCAGGTCAGAGAGCCCAGGCCTGGCGCGCGCACTTTGCAGCAGGAGAGACGCTGGTCCAGAGACAGGGAGTGGCTCGTCTGAGGTCACACAGCCATTCCGTGAGCGCTAAGGCCAGGTCCAGAGGCTCCTGTCCGGCGCCCCTCTGGCAGGCGGGCGGTGGGGGTGCCGGCCCTCACTTGAGGTTTGTGCTGGCTCTCGCGGTGCCGCCGCAAGTCCACCTTGCGCTGGAAGCCCTTGGCGCACAGCTCGCAGCTGAACGGCTTGAAGCCCGTGTGCTTGCGGCTGTGGGTGATGAGGTTGGAGCTCTGGCTGAAGGCCTTGCCACACACCTGGCACTTGTGCGGCTTCTCACCTGCGTGGCAGAGGGGCGGCACAGCAGGGCCAGGGTTATGGGGGGGCGGGGCGGGGAGGGGCGGCGCGCCAGGCCTGCTGCCGGCAGCCCCAAGCGTGTTCTCCAAAACTTTACAGTGCTTTGTCTCGTGACCAACCCACAGCGCCGTTACGGAAGAGAAACTGGCCAGGAAGCCCCTCGGGCCCTGGCCCCTCACTGGACAGGAGTCTGGGTTCCTCTTGTCAATCACGGGACCCCTACACGTGTCAGGGGCCAGCCCAGCACGTGCTGGGGTCATAGTGAGGGGTGAGGAAACCAGGGAGCGAATGAGCGATGCACCTGCTGCTCCCATTCCGCCCAGAGACCCCACCTGGGCTCTTCCCACCTAAGCCACATGGGTACTGGGCTCCCCACCCGTGTGCCCTGGGGCCCCAGCGAAAGGTGGGCACCCAGACGCCGGGTGGAGGCAGGGGGAGCCCCGGCAGCCTCCGGCCCCCCGCTCTGCAGGTGTGTGTGGGGGGCCCAGGCCAGGGGCGGGGCTGCGGCTGGCTCACCTGTGTGTATGTAGGTGTGCTTCTTCATGTCTGACTTCTGGTGGAAGCGCTTGCCACAGAACTGGCAGGGGTAGGGCCGCGTGTCCGAGTGGATGAGCAGGTGCGTGGACAGCGTGGACGAGCGCTTGAAGGCTTTGCCGCACATCCGGCACTCGAAGGTGCGCTCCTGCCGGAGGAAACGAGGCCCCGGGGGCTCAGGTGCAGGCGGGGCCTCGAGGCCCGGGAGCCCCACGCTGGGCGCGGGGCTGGGCCCGGCTGGGATGCCCTAAGGAAGAGGACACTCCGTTGGGGTGGCCTCAAGGGCCAGGGCCCGCCCCCGCCCGCTCCCTGCCTCCCTGCTTGGGCCTGGCTGGCGCCACGTGGGATTATCCTTGTAAACTTCCGGGACTGCATCCGAGGTCAGCCTCCGCGTTTGTTGACTGACTGACAGACCTGAGAGTTTTTTATTGGGGTTCACATTCACAACCCTCAACCTGGAGTGAGTTCTGTGAGGCAGGGACAGTGACGGGCTGTGGGCAGTGCTTTAGTTAAGGGCTGGGTTCACCGGAGCCCGGTTCTGGCTTTGGCCTCGAAGCCAGCACCTGCTCTCCGGAAGTCACCTCCCCAAGACTCAGTCCCCACATCTGCACATTGGGACAGTGCCGACCTCGGAGGAGCGGGAGGTGGAGCGCTGAGCCCCCGCCAGCACGTGGCAGGTGTCACGCACGGAAGCTGCACAGTCATCCCCCCTCCCCCTCCGCCTGAGCTGCTCTAATCACTCAGCTGTCCGTGACCCTGCCACTCTCCGACTAATGGGGCGGGGCTAACGGGGTAGGCGGGACATTTCAGCGCAGCCCCAAGACTAGGCATCAAGGAACTCCAGGCTGGCACCCGGGCCAGAGCCTCTGCTAACAGCAGTGGAGCAGAGAACCCCGCGTGCTGAGGGTGGTGTTGGAGACCCAGAGCCCCCCGCGCCCCCTCCACCGCCACCCGCGTCACCCTCAGGGCAGGGGAGGGACCCAGCACCCACCTGGGAGTGGACGTGTGTGTGCTGCTCCAGGCTCACGGCGTGGCCGAAGGTTTTGCCGCAGATGTCACAGGCGAAGGGCCGGGTCCCGCTGTGCGAGCGGCGGACGTGCACTTCGAGCCCGTGTGGCGTGGAGAAGACCTGGGGGCGGGGAGCGGGGAGGCAGCTCCACACCAGCTCCAGCCAGGGCGGGAAACGCGGGAAGGGGCCCTGCGCCGCCCCGTGCCGTGGCTCGCGCTGGCGTGTCACTTTCCCTCTCTGCCATAGCACAAGGGCTGGGGCGGGACACTGGAAAGCCCTCCTTGCCCCGTCTGAAGGCAGAGCAGCCCGCGGGCAGGAGCTGGGAGTCGGCCGGGGCTGCCCCAAGTGCTGGTCCTCACGTCTACCTGCTGTGCCACCTCGGGCAAGTGAACCAAGCTCTCCAACTCCCGCCCTTGACCTCCCTCCTGGAGCCCACGCGTGTTGGGTGCTCCGTGGATGAGGATGAGGACAAACCCCTCCCGGGGTGCCCCCCAGACTCAGAATGTGCTCCGCTGGAAGCTGGGAGGGGGTGGGGGGCAGGGCCTGGGCCACCCACCTTGTTGCACTTGACACAGTGATAGGCGTCCATGCTTGGGGAGTAGTGCAGGCTGAAGTCCAGGGCTGGCTCGGTGGTGCTGGGCACCAGGGGGCTGCCGTACAGGCTGACGGAGCGCTCCAGGAAGGCGGCCTGCACGGTGGAGGGGGCCTGCCGGTAGCCGTGGCCGTAGGTCGAGGCCAGTGTGTCCCAAGAGAGGCTGGGCTTGTAGAACGGTGGCGAGTCGGAGAGTGGAGAGCCCCCATCCTGGGCTCGGGACATCACCAGGGGGCCCTCTGCGGAGCAAGGGACACAGGGCCTCGATAACATGGGGCACCCACTCGAGAGGACCCCCGGCCCCCTCGCGACCGCCTCCTAGCGACCCCCATGACTTTACTGCTGGGGGTCTCACTGTGCGTCCCCCACTGCCCTGGCCAGAAACCACCACCTCATCTTGGGTGCCCACTGCCTGACCCTGCCCGGCTGCTCCCCACAGAAGCCTCACCGGGAAGGGGCTCCCCATCCACCTGGAAGCCGGAGGAGGCGACCTTGTCCTGACTGCGCACCCCCTAGGGGCCCTGCTCCAGGGGTCCATCCGCCCCCCCCTTTGGCACCCGGTCTTGGGCTGGGTACCTGGGGCCGAGGCCACCCTGGACAAGCCCTGGTCTGGCTGTGGGTCCGCCTCCCGCTTGCGGCTGGCCCAGTCCGGGCCCTGGTTTGGGAAGAAGGAGCTGAGGGCAGGGCCGCTGCTCGGGATTTGGTCCTTGGTCACTGTGGGAAGACAAGGTGGTCAGACTCAGCGGCTCCTGGAGCCTGCAGAGAGCACATGGAGAATGGAGACCGCGGGAGAGGCCCGCGGCGGCTGCTGACGGCTCAGAACCCGCCTTGTCTTGTCTGAGCTCCCCTACCCCAGGGCTCGGTGCACCCCCAAGGCAGCAGCAGGGTCCTGGTTCCCATCCCGAAGCTCTCATCTCCCCCTCCAGGGTGGGGGGGGCAGAAGAGAAAAGTGCATCACTCATTCACTCATCCACTCATTCAGCATTTACTTGCCGGCCTCTCAGGAGGAGGCCACCCTGGGAGGGACCCCGCCGCATGGCGCAGGGAGACCCCGAGCCCGAGGGTGTGGCGGGAGGGCAGCCAGGGTCCGGCTCACCTGGGCTGGGAGCAGGAGGCCAGACGGGGTCGTCCTGGGAGCGGGGCTCGTGGTAGGAGTGAGCCTTCTTGCTCTTCACCAAGAAGGAGCGTGGCATTGTCACGGGCACTGCGCACCTGCGGGGCGGGAGGGGCGGGGCCCGGGCTGGGTGCTGAGGACGGACAAGGGGACGTCGCTCCTCGGTAAACAGCCCCCTTGAGGTCTGACACCTGCTGCTCTGGGTTCAACAGTGTCCCCCAAAAGCTCATGCCCACGCAGCCCATGACCCCGTGGGAAACCATCTTTCTATAGACATGGTCAATTAAGATGAGGTCAAAGTGGGGTAGGGTGTGCCTGAGCTTCCATGTACCCAGCGTCCTTGTAAGAAGAGGGACATCTGGGGGCTGGCGCTATGGCATAGCGGGTAAGCTGCCACCTGCAGTGCTGGCATCCCATTTGGGCGCCGGTTTGAGTCCTGGCTGCTCCTCTTCCGATCCCGCTCTCTGCTATCGCCTGGGAAAGCAGTAGAAGATGGTCCAGGTCCGTGGGTCCCTGCACCCACATGGGAAGACCCAGCGGAAGCTCCTGGCTCCTGGCTTTGGATCAGCTCAGCTCTGGCTGTTGCAGCCATTTGGGGAGTGAACCAGTGGATCCAAGACCTCTCTCTCTGTCTGCCTCTCCTCTCTCCGTGTAACTCTGACTTTCAAATAAATAAATAAATCTTAAAAAAGAAGAAGAAGAAGAAGAAGAAGAGGGACATCTGGGCACACAGACGCAGTGTCCGGGAGGCAGCCAGGGGCCGGGGTGCTGTGATGCTTCTCCCCTGGGGTGCTGGGGTGGGTTGCCCTCACTCACTGACGTGGGGAGGGGCCGGCCACGGTGTGACCGAGAAAAATGCTTCCTGCCGTGGCGAAGCCACCTCAGCATGAGATTCCTGACAGCAGCGAGAGGCCCAGGCCCCCTCACCTGGAACCCAGCCCTCAACCCCAGAGACCCCAGGAGCAGAGAGGGAAGGGAAGGGACACACTCGGACCCCATGTCTGTTTTTCTTTTTTCAGAGATTTATTTCTTTATTTGAAAGTCAGAGTTAGAGAGAGAGAGAGAGAGAGAGAGAGACATACACACAGAGACAGAGAGACAAAGACAGAGACAGAGAGAGACAGAGACTGAGAAAGACAAAGAGAGACAGAGAGAGTTAGAGAGAAACAGAGACAGAGAGACAGAGAGTTAGAGAGAAACAGAGAGACAGAGAGACAGAGAGAGATTTAGAGAGAGAGACAGAGACAGACAGAGACAGTTAGAGAGAGATACAGACAGAGACAGAGAGACAAAGACAGAGACAGAGAGAGACAGAGAATGAGAGAGACAAAGAGAGACAGAGAGAGTTAGAGAGAGAGAAACAGAGACAGAGAGTTAGAGAGAGAGATAAACAGAGACAGAGACAGAGAGAGAGAGTTAGAGAGAGAGAGCGAGAGAGAGAGCGCGCGCGCGAGAGCGAGCACTCTTCCCTTTGCTGGTTCTCTCCCCAAGTGGCTGCCGCAGCTGGGACTGAACCGAGCGGAAGCCAGGAGCCAGGAGCTCCGTCGGGGTCTCCTTTCCAGGCACATTCAGAAGGAGCTGGATCGGAAGTGGAGCCCTGGGGTCCCCACCTGGCGCGAAGGGGGGTGCCGGCATCACGAGCAGCAGCTCGCAGCAACGCTGGCCCCGCGCCCCACTTCCAGGAGGCCGCATTTGCGTCCTGGGGCCCAGCCTCAGAGGCTGCAGTGAGGGGGAGTCTGAGCCCAGGTTGAGGAAACCGGGGATCACTGGTTAGAGCCTCAGCTCCCCGCTGCGCAGCTTGGCAGACCTTAACCCCTCTGCGCCCGCCCCTTTCGTGAGAGCTGGGAGGTCCAGGCTCTCGGTGCGCATGGCAGAGGGGCCGCAGCAAGGCGTGGGGAGGCACCTGCCCGCAGAGTCCCCGGGGCAGAGAGCACCTCCTGGTCTCCGGGAGGGTCTGCATGCCTGCAGCCCACCTGTGAGGCTGTCCTGGGGGCACAGGGTGTCCAGGCTGAAGCCCAGAGGCCTTCTCGGGGGAGTCCCACCCCCACCCGGGGCTGCAGGAGTGATAGGGGCACAGGAAGGCGGGAAGGGATCCACGGGCAACTCCTGCACAACAGCGAGGGCCCCTGCGATAAGGCCCTGGCCCAGGAGCAGGGCGGGAGGCGGGAGATTAGAAACAGCAGCTGGGGCTCTGACTTTGCAGCTGACCCAGGGCCAGGCAGGAGCGGGACCCCTCTCTGCCCAGGCTGGTGGTCCCCTGCCACCACTGTTGGGGTTATGGAGGCCCTGTCTGGGGGGCACACCCAGCCCCAGACGCTCCTTGTACATGAACCTCAGCATGCAGATCCGCTAAATGGGCGTCAAAATGCAACCTTGTGGGGTGGCCAGGAGCGAGAATGGCTCTTTCTGTAGAACAGACCCGGGTCTAAGGTGCTGGGTCTACTGCCCCGGCAGAACCGGAGCAGGTGCTTCAGGCCCCCCCGCCGCGCACCAGACCCAGGAGCCAGAGCAGTGTCCAGGGGGCCGCCCTTCGGGGCTCTGGGCCCTTCCACTCAGCTCCACTGGCAGCCACAGCCTTATCGCCCAGGGCCATGTCTTCCTCCTCCCCCTCCCCCACCCCTCCAGGGCTCCCCACAGCCCCCTTCCTGCCCTGGTCCAACTCTTGGCTTCAGGAAACCCCCTGGGGAGGCCAGACCCCCAGCTGGGGGGGGGCGGGAAGGGCTGGGTTCCCCTACACCCTTATTCTGGGGAGGACCCCCGAGGGCCTGGGTCTGTCTGTCCATCAGGGGTCGCCCTGGTTCTTGCCTCAGATCCTGAACCCCTGCAGCAAGAGACCAGGAAACACTGTGGTAGTCAGGGTTGCTCAGCTCAGACCAGCACCCCCGGGCCTGACCGTGCCCCGGAGCCAGCCGGCCGGCTCCCATGCCATTTTACAGAGTGAGAGCCAAGGTTTGGGGTCCCGGGGCAGGACTGCCACCCGCCTGATCCCCAGGCCTCCACTGGATGCCAGGCAGGGGCGGAGGGGGCCGCGCTGGGGCTGGGGAGGACCGCAGGGCCGTGGCGACCCCTCCCTGCGGTACGCCGTGATACTAAATCTGACACTGGGCCCGGGAAGCAGGGCTGACAGGCACCTGATCCTGGCCCCACCGTCGGCAGTCCTCACGGCACCGGGCGAAGGGGAGAGGAACTGAGATCCTCAGATCCTCATTTCTTCTCCATCCCTGGAGGGCTGTGGGTTCCCGAGCCACAGCCTGGGGCTCAGAGCCCGAGGGGACCCCGGGCTGCTCCCCACCTCGCAGGCGCAGGGTTCATGAGCCGGGCCAGGCGTGTTTCTCTTCCTGGGTCTCCGGGGTTCCCCAGCAGGAGGAAAGTGATTCTCCCAGGGCCCCTAATCCCTCTTCCTCCCTTCCCCTTCTCCCCGTAACCTGGCAGAGTGCCCCTGGCACAGCCAACCCCATGCCAAGCCCCCAGGTTCACGGTGGGGGCCCAAGGCACCCGGTGAACTTCCCTGTGGCGAGTTAAAAAAAAAAAGAAAGAAAAACAGGAACCAATCACCTATACTGTAGTTAATTAACAACCGCTGGGTTTTGATTCACACGGACGGACCGTTCTGAGAAAGGCAGAGATTGTGAAAGCAACCCAGGATTTCTTCATAAAACAGAGGCTGATGGTATCGGCCGCCTTCCGGAAGGAGGCCCACTCTGACCATGGCACGCGCCGGGCGGCCCAGGGGAGCTGGAATCTCGGCCAGGGCGGCCGGCAGTGCCCGCTTCCACACCTGCCCCGTGGGGCCACCTGTGGGGTTGAGTCTGATCCTGCGACCTTGACCTCGTGACCCCGCCAGCCGCCACCCCGCCTTTGGCTTTCCTATCTGTCAAGAGGGACGGTTGGGCTAAGAGATTTCCAAACTTCCCTTTTGTTCTGAAATCCCACGGACGATTCGTCAACCTTCAGGGAGGGACTGACCCACCTGGACCCGAACCTTGTCACTCTGGCTTCCCCTTCCTGGGGGGCGGGGTAGTGTGGCTGGTTCTCAGGATGCCTGCAAGGTGTGACTCCCAGGAGCGGGGGTCGAGCCCAGGGGGCTCCCTGTTCTGACATCAGCCAGCCTTCAGGGAACCCACCGGCACAGCTGAGTGACTCCATTTCTAGGTTTCAGCCCACAAAGCACCCAAAGTGGAGGCCCACAGAGACGCTGGCATGGCCAAGTTCACGGCAGCGTGATCCACAGAAGCCAAGGGCGGGAGCAGCCACGTGGCCGCCAATGGGGGAACAGAGAAATACGGACTACGGCCTGCCTGCGGGGGAAGTCTTCAGCCTGTGCCGGCACACGGCCCCACGTGGAAAAACCTAGAAGGCGCGCGCTGTGTGAAATCAGCCCGGTACAGAAGAGCAGCTCCTGGCCGAGCCCGCCCGCGAGTACCTGGGACAGGTGGGTCCCTCGAGAGCAGTAACTCAGACCCTTCCGGGGACTGCAGGGGAGGAAAGCAGTTTGCCGGGACTCCGCGGCTCTGCGAATCCGTGGGGGCGATACTCACGGTGCGAATCCCCACACTCAGAACCACGGAGCTGTGCACAAGACTGCCCAGTGGAACTTGGTGGCTGATGCCTATTTTTATCACAACAAAACCCAAAGTGAGCACAACAGACGCTCACTGGGCTCAACTCCTGCACCGGAAGGAACAGAGAATCTTCTAGACAAAGGAGGGAACAACGTCCCTCCAACCTGACCCGGCCACAGCTCTCTGAGGTTCCCCAATCTCCCAGGACTTCCTGCGGGGACACCCACCTGTCAACCCCAGAGTTAGGGGAGCCCCGGCTCCTGGCGCAGCCAATCTTCCGCAACAAGGGAACCTTGCCATTCTGCTGACCTTGGAAATAGTTCACCTGGGACCCGTGCAGGCGAGGCCGGGAGGTCGGGTGCAGCTTAGCACCTTCTGATGTCCACCAGACACCCCCCAACGTGGGCACACGCCCAGGGACCCCCATGCGAGAAGCCCTGTTTAAGAGAGAGCATCTCCCCAGGTGCTAGGAGAATAAAATGTGGCTTTTCCTTGGCAGACAGATGGGAAAGACCAAGGATGACACTCGAGAGACAGGAGAGCCGAGAGGCGCCTCTCTCTCTCTCTCTCTCTCTGAGGCTGGGGGGTGGGGGGTGGGGGTGGGGGTGGCGCCTAACTCTTAGAGTGTCCCAGGGACTTTCCCAGGGTGGGACGCTTGGGGCTGCAGGTTCCTTAGAATGCCATATCAAAGGGACCTGTGTCCCTTTGCACACTGCCCAGGTCCCTGGGAGAGCCGGGTCCGGGGTTGGGGGGAGCTTGTGGGGCTCCATGCCAGCAGGGGATGTCTGGCAGCCAAAAAATCGAGTTTCACGAAGAATCTGCCAGGCTGGCGCAAGGCGGGATTCCTACACGGGCGCGTGGCGCCTCAGCTGTCCCCAGCGCCTCCGCTCCCGGTGGTGCCAAGGACGGCAGCCACAGCCTCTAAGGAGACTCCAGCCAGTCTTAGTCTCCGGAGCTCAGTAACCTGGAACAATCCAGGTCGGACATGCAAATTTAGAAGGAGGAGCACACAGGCGCCCCTGCGGCACTCACCTGCCGGGCCGGGCCCCTTCCTGCCGGAGGGTCCCTCGGTGGGGACAGAAGCCTCTCCCAGGACAGACGGCTCTGCCCTCTGTCCACTGCGTGCTGTCTGCACACACACAGATACTTCTCCTTTTCCTCTGTGTGTGTTTCTCTGCTTCTGTTCCCCTCCCTGATTTTCAATCTGATTATTTGTGTCAAAATCTGGCGGCGAGGCGGCAGCCAATGGAGAGAGCGCCTGGGCCGGCTGCCTTTGCTTATCAAAACTTTGCAGGGCTCCAGACTCTGGGCCCTCATCCCCAGCGCACGGCGCCCCCAGCGAGCCGCTCCCCCCACCCCCCACCCCCGGAAATCTTGAATGACACCCGGATGAAAAGAATGCAAAGGCCAAATTATTAATTTTTTTAAACGAATTAATGTTAAAGATGAAACACACAACAACCTGGGCTTTGGATAAAGAGGAAATATTTCAATTTTTTCTCCTTCCTTTTTTTTCTTCCCTCCTTTCCGCCTTCCATTCTTTCTCTCTCTCTCTCTCTCTCTCTCTCTCTCTCCCCCTCCCTCCCTCCCTCTCTTTCTCTCCTCTCCGCGCCCCCCCCCCGCCCCCCATCCTCTCCTCTCTCTCGGTTCCCTGTCAGCTGAGACCCAGGGACCCGGCTGCCCAACAGGTGCACTGCGAGCCCTGCCGTCCAAGGCCGCAGAGGAGGCCACCTCTGGGGCGGGGTGGCGTGGGGAGGGACGAGGCACTGCCGCGGGGGAGGAGATGAGGCGGTGACTGTGGGGGCCACGAGACCCTAGCCCGAGGAGCCCACGGACAGATTGAGCGCCGGTCCGGGTCGCGCCTGTGCTGCCATCTGCTGGCCGCCGCGGGGAGGGGGCGCACGGGCAGGGACCGCCGGACGTTTGGCGCCCTGGTCCCCCGGCCTCCCGCCGCCTCCTCCCGCGTCGGGGCTGGCGGGTCCGCTGCGGGAGGTTTTGCATGAGACGCGGCTCCGCAGGGCAGCACTGTTAGACTGATTTGCATGCGTTGGCCGGGACGGCAAAGCCGGGTGCTGGAGTCCAAGGTCCACGTGGAGAGAAGGGGGCGTGCCCAGGCGAGGTCTTGCAGCCGCTGGGCCTAGCGGGGCGTTCACCACCGACACCCCGGGGGTCCGCGGGACCCCGGCGCTCCCGGTGAGGCCCTCGCACGGCCGCCGGCCTGCCGCTCCCGCCGACTCTGGCCGTTAGCTTCGGAAAGCTGGTGGAAGACGCCACGGAAAGATGTTTGCTGCGGGGCCGGGGGCGTTTGGAGCCGAAAAGTTCCGGAAAACGCCTGTTCCCAGGAACTACGCCAAAACCCGCTCATCTCCAAGTTCCCTTGAGTGAGCCCCTCCTGCTCCTAACTCCCCCCGCAGCCTCTGGGGGTGTCCGGGACGGCCCCGCAGCTCCCGTGGGTTCACTTGAGCCCACGGGGCCGGGGCGGGGCGGGCGGCTTGGGCGCCCCCTATCGATAGGAAGCTGGGCTCCGAGGCCTGTGCTCGCTAGGGTCCTCACTTCCCTCTTGAGTGACTGACTCACACGCGAGTCCCAGGCCCGGCTCCCTGGAGCCGCCGGGAATCCCCTGAAGCGACCGCATGGCCAGGCGCCTCCCTTCCAAGCCCGAGCCCCCACCCGGCCAGCGATGACCCACCCTGGGGACCCCCCCTCCAGGGCCGCCCACTGAGCCAACGCCACTTCCCTGCGAGGCAGCCCTGCCTCGGGGCATCCTCCTGCAGGTGCACCCATTCCTCGTCCGTGGGGTACTTTCCAGCACCGGCCCCTCCCTCTCCCGCCTCCCTCCTCGTCCCACGTGTGTTTATTGAGTGCCCACGAGGCGCCAGGCGCTGGGGTTTGTCTCGCTCCATTCCTGCTGCTGTAGCAAAACGTACCATGGGAGAGGCACCACGGGGGCTGGCAGTGGTGGTGCATTTAAACCACTGCGTGCAGCGCCTGTGTCCCAGCCGCCCCCTGCTAGTGCGCCCGGGAAAGCAGCGGAGGACGGGGCAAGTGCTTTGCCCCTGCACCCACAGGGGAGACCCAGCTGGAGTTCCAGGCTCCTGACTGCTGGGACTGTTTGCAGAGTAGACCAGCCCTTGGAAGATTCTGTCTGTCCCTCGTGTGTGTGTGTGTGTGTGTGTGTGGCTTTGCCTTTCAAATGAATCAATAAAATCTTTAGGAGAAAATGAAGAGCAGACATTCACGGTTCAGGGAAGGGGAGTTCAGGGTCAAGTTCGCAGCAGGTGCTGTGTCCCGGGAAGGAAGGCTTGCTCTCTGCGTCAAGATGGCGCCTCTGCTGCTGCCTCCTTGCAGTGAGGAAGGGGAAGGGCAGAAAGCACTCAGGCTGTGTCCTTAGCTGGCGGGAGACACGGAAGGAGCAAGGGCCAACCCCCCCCCCCCCCCCATCAGCACTAATCCACAGAACCCTCCTGGCTTCAGCGCCCCCTACAGCCCCCAGTCTTAACTCCCGCGCTGGGGGGCCTGGGTTCCAATGGGAATTGAGGGCAGGCATGCTTACTCCACAGTGGGTTTCAAACAAGAACAAGACAGGAGCCCTCGTGAGCTCCTGCCTGGTCTGGGAGGTGGGACAGAGCACCCTGAAACTTACAATTCGGGGCGACAAGGGCTGCGACGGAATGCCAAGGGAGTGCGGGGCATGTGGGAGTGGACCAGGAATGGAGAGTCGGTGGAGGAGCTGATCTCCCGGCTGATGCCCAGGCTGACTTAGCATGGAGGGAGGCAGGGCAGGTGTCTAAAAAGAGGAAGAGCGTGTGCAGAGAGCCAGAGGCCAGCGAGCCGACGGCGGCCACGTTCAGTGTGGGCAGAGCTCAGAGACGGCAGATGAAGGGGGGGGGGATCCCAGAGGGGGAAGAGGGAGCCTAAAGGATTCTGCTGCCTGCAACCACTTCTGGATTCTGGCCTTGCTGGGGCCTGGTGAGAGAGACGGCAGCTCCCCGAAGGCAGGTACGCTCTGGGTCCTCCCTCAGCACGTGGGCTGGGCCGTGGCCAACACAGGCCTGCAGGAATCCCTGGGCAACACGGAGACCCACAGTGGGCAGGGGCCTCACAGAGACGGCTGTGCCAGTGCAGGTGGGCTCAGCAGGCTCTGGGTGGCAGGACGAGGTGGATGTGTCGTGCTGTGTGGCACCGGGGTCCTGCTCTGGCCAGCTCCACCTGCCGTTAGCTGTGAGATAGTGGGCCCCTTTCTGGCCTTGGCCACAGAATATTGCAATCTTAAGCTGAAAACCACTAGTCCCGGGGCGGGGGGGAATACAAGGATGGATTCTGTGTTTCCTGCCCTCTGGGGTCCTCGACTCTCGGCTCTGTCCTACTGCGCATGTGTTGAACGGTGACCACAGTGTGCAGCAGGAAGGGACGTGGGAAGCTTCAACTCAGCCATTGGATTGCGGAGCGTTTCTCAAGTCCCTGCTGCTCCCCAGGGGCAGCCAGTAACCCAACAGCGCGGACCCCCAAACGCACCTGCTTCCGCGGGGCGGCAATTCGCCGCATCGCCACACGGTGGCGCTCCCGCTCCCCTTTCCTTTAGCCTAGATGCTGTGTAAGTTTTAAGAGCAGTAACGAGGGGCCCCTCGCCTTGGGCAGCCACACAGTAAGAGAACTCCCCCAGCCTGCAAACTCGGCCCTTCCAGGCTCCTGCTCAGGTGGGGGTGGGACCCTGGGGTGAGGTTCCAGCTTGCATCCACTCCAGGAAGTGGGTGGCCAGGCTGTCTCAGGGGACAGGATAGGAGAGAGGGGGCTGGGAGAAATTGGGGGAAGCGATTCTAGGGGCACTGGGCCTGGGCATGGCTGGGCTCCAGCTCGGTGGTCCTGCCTGCTGCCTGCCAGCACCTCGGCTGGGCATCCAAGGGTCACTCACGGGTTAAGAAAGAACCGGACAGCAACGGGTCCAGCTGCTGGGTGGGCGGAAGGCCAGGTTCTCGCCAGTGCGTGAAGGACTCCAAGGACAAAGGGTGGGATTTATTAGCAAAGCAGAACCGCACGCTGCAGAGGGAAGGTGGGCGGCAGAGGTGAGCCCCGAGGGCCTGGGCGCCCCTTTCTGTGGCATCGAGGCTCTGGGGCTGCTGCTTTGGGTGGGACTTTCCAGGAAAGAAAGGAGATGGCCAGGCATTTTGGGACTTCCCGTCTGCTGGTCTCAGACGAGCTGGTGTCAGGTGCATGATGGGAGCAGGAGTGTCTGCTAGGCTTGCTGACGACTCCTGTGTTCATGTCTTCTCGGGATAGCCACAGAACTCCTGCCTGGAGGCTGCAGAGACGGCGGAGGACACGTGGGTTTCTCCCGCCTCTGGTTACGGCGACTAGTGCTCCTCCCAGCAAGCCGTGTGCATGCATGTGTAGCATGTACATGCCTCTCTATGTGCATGTATTTGCATGTACATACGTGCACGCACTGTGCGCATGTACACACGTGTAATGCATCTGCATGCACTGTGTACACGCATGTGCATTGCATGTGTGTGCGTGTGTGTATGTGTACATATGCACGTGTGTGCTGTGCATCTGCACGTGTTTATACATGGCCGTGTGTGCATGTGTGTGTGTGGCATGCATCAGCCAGCCTGGAAAGAGCAGCCGTCTCCCAGTGATGGGTCCTCACATCCCTCCGTCAGGGCCCCACGAGTGCCTGGGCCAATTCAGCGAGCAGGAAGCCCTGTCTCCCCCGCGTCCTGCCTGGTCTGGGGGCTTTGGGCCTGGGGCTTCAGCTCCCAGACCTAGGAAGGGAAGCTCACAGGAAAGGGACGTGCAGGGGGGAGGGAGGAGGCTGCGGGGGCCTCAGGGAACGCGGACCCCTCAAGGAAGAAGAGAAGCGGAAGCCCCGCCTTCCCTCCCACATGCTGGGCGCTGTCTCAACCCCACCGGGGCCAGGAAGGAGCGGGAGGGGGCCGGGTCATCACCCAGGAAGGAGCGGGAGGGGGCTGGTCATCACCCGGGGCTCGGCCGCCAGAACCGCACCGCTGTTGCGTGTATTTTGCAGGTGCCGGCTGTCTCTGGATTGGAATTCCCTGGAGGAGGAGCCCTCTCGCCAGCCACCCTGACCTGCAGGGGCTCTCCTCCCCCACCTCCGCCACCAGCACACAGGGTAGGGGTGCCGCCAGGCTGGTCCCGTGGCCACAGGCGCACTGCGTGGACGTGGCCTGTCCACGTGTTGCCAAGGGAGGAAGACGCTTGTCTTGTGCTCTCGGGGAAACAGAAAAGAGTGGTCGGTAAGCCCAGATCAGGGGGCGACCCCAAAAAGCATTGGAGGCAAGGTCTGGACACGCGTCTTCCTAGCCGCACTAGTCGCCGTGACCAGAGGCGGGAGAACCCCGCGTGTCCATCCACGGATAGGACGGAACAGGACGGAAACACAGCGGGATGCTATTCGGCCTCGGGGAAGACAGCTCTGACACTTGCTATGATGCACGTGTCACAAACATCGCGAGGTTCCACTTACGCGGCGGAACACAGCGAGCTCAGAATCCCAGAGGCAGGAAGTAGAATGCCGGTGCCGGGGCGGGGGTGGGGGCCCGGAGCTGGCGGAATTTCAATCCACCGGAGTCGGATGGCGTTGGCGATGGCTGCACAAAGGCATGGCAGTCCTCGGTGTCACCCAGCAGGACCCACCTGCAGACCACCAGGATGGAGTTTTATGTTGTGTGAGCACACACACACACACACACACTCACACACGCCCAAGGCCTCCACAGTCCCGGGTGGGAAAAGAACAGGTCAGGGTCTCCCACGTCTCTCCACTCAGCATTTTAATTTTATTTAAAATTAATGAAATGTGCAGATTTATACATTTTTTTCGACAGGCAGAGTTAGACTGTGTGAGAGAGAGAGAGACAGAGAGAAGTCTTCCATCTGCTGGTTCACTCCCCAGATGGCTGCAATGGCCGGAGCTGTGCTGATCCGAAGCCAGGAGCCAGGAGCTTCTTCCAGGTCTCTCATGTGGGTGCAGGGCCCAAGCACTTGGGCCATCCTCCACTGCCTTCCCGGGCCACAGCAGAGAGCTGGACTGGAAAAGGAGCAACCAGGACAGAATCCGGCGCCCCAACCAGGACTAGAACCCGGGGTGCCGGCGCTGCAGGTGGAGGATTAGCCTAGTGAGCCGCGGCGCCAGCCGATGTATACATATTTTTAAATTGACTAATTTGAAAGGCATTTATAATACATATCTATATATTTGTTAAGATTTATTTATTTATTTGGAAGGCAGAGTGACAAAGAAGGGGAGACAGATTGAGAGAGAGAGAGATCTTCCATCCGCTGGTTCACTCCTCAAAGGGCTGAAACGGCTGGGGCGGAGCCAGGCCGAAGCCAGGAGCCCGGCGCTGCAGCCGAGCCCCCCGTGCAGGTGCGGGGGCCCAAGCACTCGGGCCATCTGCTGCGCTTTCCCAGGCCAGCCGGGACATGAGCTGGATGCCGGTGTTGCAAGCGGCACCTTCACCCCTTTCCATCTTTGAAAATGTTTCGAATTTTTGTTCTGAGAAAGTTAACAGACCGTGACTAGGGGTCACCCCCATGCGCAGCAGTCAGTGCCCACCCAGTCGGCTCTGTAGGCATCGTGTCTGAGCACACGCTGGGGCGCTCAGGACGTGCCCGTCCCTGGGCGTGCATCTCCCGAAGACAGGTGACTTCTGCCCCCACCTCCACCTGCGAGGTCGCTGTGGCACCCGAGAAGGCCACGGGGGCCGGCACTGCCGCATCAGGGCGCGGCCAGGTCCCAGCGCGGCGTCGGCGGCTGGACAGCGCCCCCTGCCGCCTTCCTCGGGTGTTGGCTTCGCCCCCTTGAGAACCCACGCGGGTATCGGAGGTGCCACGGTTGTCTGCCTGTGTCTCCCTGGGGCCGCTGACCTGGTTCCTTCGTCCCTCGCATCCTGAGAGTCAGCCCCAAGGTTTGGTGAGATTCAGGCTGGGGGTGTCAGGCAGGGGCTCCCAGAGGACCCCTCACAGGAGGCTGAGAAGTGACCCGTGGGGCGGAACTCTGTCAACCTCCCCTGCATCCACTGCTGATCCAAACAAAGTGGAGAATTTTCTAATTCCACCATTCCTTCTACATTTATGATTTTTTTAAGTTTTTTTTTTTTTAATTTTTTAACAGGCAGAGTGGACAGTGAGAGAGAGAGACAGAGAGAAAGGTCTTCCTTTGCCGTTGGTTCACCCTCCAATGGCCGCCGCGGCCGGCGAGCTGCGGCCGGCGCACCGCGCTGATCCGATGGCAGGAGCCAGGAGCCAGGTGCTTTTCCTGGTCTCCCATGGGGTGCAGGGCCCAAGCACTTGGGCCATCCTCCACTGCACTCCCTGGCCACAGCAGAGAGCTGGCCTGGAAGAGGGGCAACCAGGACAGAATCCGGCGCCCCAACCGGGACTAGAACCCGGTGTGCCGGCGCTAAGTTTTTTTTTTTTTAAAGTCAGAGTTACACAGAAAGAGAAGGAGAGGCAGAGAGAGAGAGAGAGAGAGAGATTCCACCCCTGGTTCACTCTCCAGATGGCTGCAATGGCCAGAGCTGTGCCGATCTAAAGCCAGGAGCCAGGAGCTTCTTCTGGGTCTCCCACGTGGATGCAGGGTCCCAAGGACTTGGGCCATCTTCCACTGCTTTCCCAGGCCATAGCAGAGAGCTGGATCCGAAGTGGAGCAGCCAGAACTAGAACCGGCGCCCATATGGGATGCCAGTGCTGCAGGTGGCAGCTTTACCCTCTATGCCACAGCGCCAGCCACATGATTGATTGATTGACTGATTTTATAAGTGCAAAGAACTTTCTCTTATTCACTGGGGCTGAACGTGGTTCTTCCAGTCGAGAGTGTCACCGATCAGTCTTTTCTCCAATTGCTGGTGTTCGTAGCGAGGTGGCGACATGGTTGGGTTCTCTTTCCGCTCTTTCTTGCATTTGAGTATCCACTTGAACTCACAGGTTTCTGCTTGCTCAGTGTTTCACGTTCAGTTGCAAGAAGGCCTTCTCGTGCCAGTGTGTGCGCTGCTTCTGCTGTAACGATGGCCACGGGCTGGGCGGCCTCGGGCAGCAGGAAGTGGCTCTGCTGGCTCTGGAGCCCAGGGCCAAGTGGAGATGTCAGGGGGGCTGCGGGGGGGACGCGCCCCAGGCGGCCGCCTCTGCCGGTCCCTCGCGGCCGCTGGCGCCCTCTGGCGTTCCCTGCTGGATGAAATACCGAGGCCGGGGCGCTTCATCCAGAGGCTCACTCAGCACACATCTGGGAGCGCCGGGAAACCATCTCACGCGGGGGAGGAAGCCAGACAGCAGGGACCTTGCCCGTTTTATAGGAAACCGGGCGACGCGCCCAGTGACTGAATCATCTGCTGAGCCCCAGCCCTCAAAGGCACCACCTTTAAAACTGCACCACGCGGGGCATGACGCTGGCATCCCATGTAGGAGCCGGTCCATGTCCCGGCTGCTCTGTTCCAATCTAGTTCTCTGCTGTGGCCTGGGAGAGCAGCAGAGGATGGCCCAAGTGTTTGAGCCCCTGAACCCACGTGGGAGACCCGGGTGGAGCTCCTGGCTTTGGCCTGGTCTAGACCAGGCCGTTGCAGCCATCTGGGGATGAACCAGCAGATGGAAGAATCCTCTCTTAATGTAACTCTTTCAAATAAATAATAAATCTTTAAAAAAAGAGGAAATTATGCCGTCTAGGAGACAACAGAGTATCTTCACAAAGCTGAGAGAGGGGGACCAGTGTCGCGGCATAGTGGGTTATGCTGCCACTTGGGGTACCAGCAAGTGACAGTCCCAGCTGCTCCCTGCTAATGCATCCTGGAAAAGCAGTGGAACACAGCTCACGTGTTCAGGGCCCTGCACCTCGTGTGCGACATCAGGATGGAGTTTAGGCTCCTGACTTAGCTCTCTGTCACTCTGTCTTTCAGTAAATAAATAAATAAATAAATAAAACCAATGGGGCCAGTGCTGTGGCATACTGGGTGAAGCTGTTGCCTGCAATGCCAGCATCCATATGGGCTCCAGTTCGAGTCCCGGCTGCTCCACTTCCAATCCAGCTCCCTAATGGCCTGGGAAAGCAGCAGAAGGTGGCCCAAGTGCTTGGGCCCCTGCACCCACGTGGAAAACCAGAAGAAAATCCTGGCTCCTGGCTTCGGCCTGGCCCAGCCGCATTGTGACCATCTGGGGAGGGAACCAGCACATGGAAGATCTCTCTCTGTCTCTCCCTCTCTCTCTGTAACTCTTTGAAAAAAAAATCTTTAAAAAAATTGAAAGAAAGGAATTGTCAGCCTAGAATTCTATACTCAATGAAAATACCTTTCAAAAATAAATGTGAAATACACTTTTTCAGACAAATGAAGGTTCAAAGATTCACGACAAGCTCACATTATAAGGAGTGTTAAAGGATAGGGTTGGCATTGTGGCATAGTGGGTAAAGCCACCGCCTGCAGTGCTGGCAGCCCACATGGGTGCCGGTTGGAGTCCCAGTTCCTCCACTTCCAATCCAGCTCCTTGCTAAAGTGCCTGGAAAGCAGTGGAGGATGGCCCAAGTGCTTGAGCCCCTGCACCCGCGTGGGAGATCCCAAAGAAGCTCCTGGCTCCTGGCCCAGCCCAAATCATTACAGGCATCTGGGGGTGAACCAGTGGATGGAAAATCTCTTTCTGTATCTCTTCTCTCTGTAACTCTTTCAAACAAATAAATTTTTTAAAAAGAAAAAAATGTTAAAGGAACTTCTTTAAGTAGCAAGAGTATGATTCCAGACAGAAACTTGAATCCATGCCCCCCCCCCAAAAAAAGAATGCTGGCAATGTTAAATATGTAAAGAACTACAACATTTACAACATTTTTTCTGTTTATTTCTTTAAACATAATCGCTTATTTAAAAACAATAACAATGGGGCAGGTGTTGTGGCCCAGCGCATGAAGCCACAGCCTGCAACGCCAGCCTCCCATATTGGAGCAGCAGTTTGAGTCCCGGCTGCTCTGCTTCCAATCCAGCTCCCTGCTGATGCGCCTGGTAAAGCGGCAGAAGATGGCCAAGTGCTTGGATCCCTGCACCCACATGGGAGAACCAGCTGAAGCTCTTAGTTCCTGGCTTTGGTCTGGCCCAGTCCCAGCTTCTGTGGCTATTTGGGGGGTACACCAGTAGATGAAAGATCCCACCTCTCAATTAAATACATATTTAAAACAATGTTTCGTGGTGCTTGCAACCTATGTAGCAGCAAAACCCATGACAACAGTAGAACAGAGAACAGGAGGCAGGAAACAGAAGGAGAGTGATACAAGGTTTGTAAATTCAACTGACCTGTAATACTAGCCATTGCACAGAGAAGGTAATGAGTTATGGATACATATTGTTTTTTTTGACAGGCAGAGTGGACAGTGAGAGAGAGAGAGACAGAGAGAAAGGTCTTCCTTTTCTGTTGGTTCATCCCCCAATGGCCACTGCAGCCAGTGTACCACGCTGATCCGAAGCCAGGAGCCAGGCGCTTCCTCCTGGTCTCCCATGGGGTGCAGGGCCCAAGGACTTGGGCCATCCTCCACTGCACTCCCTGGCCACAGCAGAGAGCTGGCCTGGAAGAAGGGCAACAGGGACAGAATCTGGCGCCCCGACCGGGACTAGAACCTGGTGTGCCGGCGCCGCAAGGCGGAGGATTAGCTTAGTGAGCTGCGGCGCCGGCCCAGAACTGTTTCATTTCCAGTTGACATGAACAGATACCAAGAAAAACCAACCATCAAAACCAGGGCAGACTTTCGGCCCAGGGGTTAAGGTGCCACCTCCTGCATCACAGTGCCTGTGTTCAACGCCGGGCTCCCTTCCTGAGGCCAGCTTCCGGCCAGTGCAGGCCTGAGAGGCCGTGGTGACGGCCCTGCACCCACATGGGAGACCTGGGCTGGGTTCCTGCTCCTGGCCCCTGCTGGGAGCTACTGTGGGCACTTGGGGAGTGAACCAGCAGAGGGGAGCTCTGTCTCTCTCTCTCTCTGATTCTCTACCTCATAACCAAATAAGTAAACAATAAGTGACGAACTATTAGTGTAAGTGACGAACTATTAGAATCAAAGAGTTCAACTAGATGTAAGAACCTAACAAAAAAATCAACAAGAATTTCTCTACTTCAGTGATAACCAAGCCTAAACTAAAAAACTCAGAAACGCACAAAATTAAGATTAGGAACTACACAGTGCCTGGTACCGAACGCTAACAGGCGAGGCCACTGGAGAGGGTGGAGAGCCCTCGGACAGTGCCCGGTTTGGGGGCTTCAGTGTGGGCCCAGGGGCCTGTGTGCTGGACGCTTGGTCCGCAGCGTGGGGTGCTGAGGTGGGGCAGGTGCAGCGGGTGGAGCCTGCTGGAGGGTGACTGGGTGCTGGAGTCTTCCCTCGGAGGAGATCAAGTCACTCTCACGGGACCCAGGCAGTGCCTGTGAGCGAGCTGGGACAGTGATGTTAACCACGGTCTCCGTCCCGGTCTCTGGCTTCCTGTCATGTGGTGTAGCCAAGGAGGCTCTCGGCAGAGGCCAACTCCAGGGAGCAGCCTGACCTTGGACGTCCAGCCTCCGAATCTGTGAGCTGCATAAACGGCTTTTCTCTTGCAAGTGCCCGGCCTCGGGCATTTCTCGATAGCGACAGAAAATGGAAGAACACAGTGATGCAGATCTGACACAGGGGTGGGTGGGGGGCTGTGAGGAGGAGTCCCACAATGCACTGCAGTCTCAGGAGAGGGCCCCTCAGTCAGATGATGCGGCCTCCAGCTGACGCCCCCCACCTCAGAAGGACTGGCCTCCATGAGGATCCCTGTGGTTGCTTGGCCCCTGGCCGAGAGAGGTCGCGGATGTGTGACCCTGTTGCAAGTGTGGCCGCGGCAGCTGGGGCCTCCGTCAGCTGGCAGGAGGCAGGACTGACCCACTTTCTTGGCCTTCACAGAGATCTAAAAGTGAAACACGAAATATAAAGAATATCAATACATAGAACACTCAAGAATGATTTTTTATGACAAAGTGTAGGAAAAGGCAAAACCTCAAAAACCCAAAGTATAATGCTGGTTTTGGCAGCATTGACATAAAACTGGAACTGAAACACTCACACACACACACACATGCATACACACACGTACAGACATGCGCGCACACACATGCACACCCACACACACACACGCACGCACACATGGGGAAGCCCGGCCACTGCATTAGCAGGACCTGCATGTCTGTGGTGCTTCCTTACTTAAAAGAAAATGAAAAAGTTACTAAGAGCAAGCAAAAATAACCAAAATTGAAGGACCAAATTTATACCTAATGTTACTATTATTTTTTAATTTGGGAGGCACAGAGACAGAGACCGACACACAGTCCTCCCCTGGTTCACTCCCTACATGCAATGACTGGGGCTAGGCCAGGCTGAACCCAGGAGCTGGAAACTGAACCCAGGCCTCCCACGTGGGTGGCAGGAATCCATCTGCTGGAGCGTTTACCACTGCCTCCCAGGGTCTACACCGGCAGGAAGCTGGAATCGGCAGCCCAGGCTGAGAATCAAACCCAGGCACTCTGGTAAGTGATGTGGGGTAACTTCTGGGCCAAACACCCCACTCCCATTATCTCCTCCCTTCCTCCCTCCCTCCCTCCCTCCCTCCCTCCACCCCTCCCTTCTTTCCTTTTCATTTATTTGAAAGGCAGAGTGGCAGAGAAAGAGAGAGAGACAGGGAGACCTTCCATCTGCTGCTTCACTCCCCAAAGGCCTTATAGGTCAGGGCCAGGCAAGGCCAAAGACAGGAAGCCGGGCTTCCCACACGGCTGGCAGGAACCCGAGCACTGAGCCATCACCCGCCTCCTCTGACCTGCCCTGGCAAGAGGCTGGAGCCAGGCGCTGAACCCCAAGCATGCTGATGTGGGATGCAGGCGTCTTGATTACCACACGCCCACTCCCCAAATATATTTTTAAACATTGGTTTAAAAAGTTACTTGATTTATATTTTTCATCTGCCTCTTTAGCCTGTTCTAATGCCACGTGATTCAGTTATAACTATGACAAGCATTAGTCTCAATAAATTTAGGGTTAGGCTAAACAAAGTCAAAAAGAAAAAGAGGTGAATCTGATGGCTCCAAAATTCATAACTCTTTTCCACTGAGATACAATATAGACAGCTGATAGGTGCGATACCAGACTGGGAGGAGAGAGTTGAAACGTCTACAGCCAACAAGGGACACGTGCGTGGAACATATAGGGTACTCCAGCAAATCAACAGGAGAAGATCCTAACTCCACTGGGAAAACAGTCAAGAGACAGGAACTAGCAATTTACAGAGAGTAACACACAAGACGCCAATAGCACAAAAATGCTCCACTCATCATATCAAAGCGAGGCTCACACGTCACTCTGGCCCTGTTATATAGAAACAATTACAGAGTTGGTCGTTACCAAGTGTTAGCAAGAATACACAGGTACTTTTGTGGACTTCTGATGGGAGCAGAGACTCGGGCAGTGGTGTACCGGGGGGCACTTGGAAACTTGCAGAAAATGTGATTAAAAGATAAGCTTATTTTGTTGCAAAAATTTTTTTGAAGTCCATAGACAGTTTTTTCATAGTATGCATTTTCCATGAACTTAAAAATTTTAATTTCAAAATTTGAGATATGGAGAGAGAAACATCCATCTATTGGTTCACTTCCCGAACGCCCACAACCCCTGGGACCAGACCATGAAGAATACGCGGACTAGGAACTCCGTCCAGGTCTCCCATGTGATGGGAAGCACCCGTCCACCACCTGCTGCCTCCCAGGTGTGCATCAGCAGGAAGGTGGAATCAGGAGTGGCGCTGAGAATGAACCCAGGCACTCCTGTATGGGCAGGCAAGCATTTTTGTTAGTGTCTGAACTCCCAGGCCATAGGCCCGCTTCTTCATGAGCTTTCTGAAGACTCCTAGTGTATTTTTTTTTAAGATGGCTTTTTTTTTTTTTTTTTTGACAGGCAGAGTGGACAGTGAGAGAGAGAGACAGAGAGAAAGGTCTTCCTTCTGCTGTTGGTTCACCCTCCAATGGCCGCCACGGCTGGCTTGCTGCGGCCGGTGCACCGCGCTGATCCGATGGCAGGAGCCAGGTACTTATCCTGCTCTCCCATGGGGTGCAGGGCCCAAGCACTTGGGCCATCCTCCACTGCCCTCCCGGGCCACAGCAGAGAGCTGGCCTGGAAGAGGGGCAACTGGGGAAAGAATCCGGCGCCCCGACCGGGACTAGAACCCGTTGTGCCGGCGCCGCAAGGCGGAGGATTAGCCTAGTGAGCCGCGGCACCGGCTTGACTCCTAGTGTATTACAAGTAAATCCACGAACCCCAAGACCCTCAGCTTTACCCCTGGCTAGGTATCCCAGAGAAATTCTCGGCGAATCCACCAGGGGAGAAGTGCGGGGACATCCCTCACCATGTTGTCACTGACGGCAGTGTGGCGTGGCTCCTGGGGAGATGGAGGCACTAGGATAGATCACATTACGGAGTCACTGCCAGCAGTTAGGGGCTACAGGCCAGGGGGACACAGAGCAACGTGGACGGAGCTTCCACACGTAATGCAGAATGGGGAAGATGGCCAGAAACAGATCACTGGCTACACCAAGATCTCACTGATACAGGGTAAACACACGCACCCTGCAGGGGCCCACAAAGGCTAAAAGATGCTTGTCACAGACGTTAGAATGGCTACTTACGGGACAGGCGGGAACTAGACGTGGGGAAAGACGATAAAAGGGAATGAGCAGGGGCCGGCATTGTGGCTCAGTGGGTTAACGCCCTGGCCTGAAGCGCCGGCATCCCATATGGGTGCCGGTTCAAAACCCAGCTGCTCCACTTCCAGTCCAGCTCCCTGCTTTGGCCTGGGAAAGCAGTAGAAGATGGCCCAAGTCCTTTGGGCCCCTGCACCCACGTGGGAGACCTGGAAGAAGCTCCTGGCTCCTGATCAGCACAGCTCCGGCCATTGCCACCATCTGGGGAGTGAACCAGTTGATGGAAGACCTCTCTCTCTCTGCCTCTCCTCTCTCTGTGTAACACTTTCAAATAAATAAATTAATCTTTAAAAATACACACACACACACAAAAAGGGAATGAGCAGGTGCACAGTGAGAGGGCCCCTTTCTTTTTTTTTTTTATTTTTTGACAGGCAGAGTGGACAGTGAGAGAGAGAGAGAGAGAGAGAGAGAGAAAGGTCTTCCTTTTTGCCGTTGGTTCACCCTCCAATGGCCGCCGCGGCCGGCGCGCTGAGGCCGGCGCACCGCGCTGATCCGATGGCAGGAGCCAGGAGCCAGGTGCTTTTCCTGGTCTCCCATGGGGTGCAGGGCCCAAGCACCTGGGCCATCCTCCACTGCACTCCCTGGCCACAGCAGAGGGCTGGCCTGGAAGAGGGGCAACCGGGACAGAATCCGGAGCCCCGACCGGGACTAGAACCCGGTGTGCCGGCGCCGCTAGGCGGAGGATTAGCCTAGTGAGCCGCGGCGCCGGCCGAGGGCCCCTTTCACAACCCATGGACGATCATGTGACCAACTCAGCCCTTGGCACCTGTTAGAGCCTGAATTTACTGCCCAACCCCACACTGAAATCCTAGCCCACTGCAGATGTAATCCGTTCAGATGAGATTACGGATGCGTTGGGGGTCAGGGATATAACACCCACATCCCGTGTTGGAGCATCGGTTTGCGTCCAGCTCTCTCCTGCCCCAGTTCCCTGCTAACACACCTCAGAAGGCTGCAGATGATGGCCCAAGCCCCCACCACACCTGGATGGAGTTCCTGACTCCTGGCTTCAGCTGGGCCCAGACATGCTGCTGCAACCATCTGGGGAATGAACCGTACATGGGAGATTCTCTCTCTTTCCCTCCATTACTCTGCCTTTCAAATTAAGTACGGAAAGCAAATAGGGTGGGATCCCAATTAAATACACCTGTTGTCCTTATAATAGGGGAGAGGGGGGAACTCGGGCGCCAAGACCGACACCAGGGAGAGCCCATGTGAGTGCAACGGTGTAGGTCAGAGGGATGTGTCTCAAGCCGAGGGGCACCCAAAACTTCCAGCTGACCTGAAGCTAGGAGGGAGGCCTGGACAGATTCCAGTGTGCAGCCCTGGGGAGGAGCCAACACGGCTGACACCTTGACTTCCAATAAACCCCCACGTGCAAGCCACTGCATTTGTGGTGCTGTTTCAGCACCCAGGTCTCCCGAGTCAGTGCACGAGGGGAGCCGACTGGATCTCAGGGAGCGTCGGGCCTCCCACAGGAGCACTGACGTCAGAGCTGGCAGCCACGGCGCCACTTAGCTCCCTGTGGGCACCAACGCTCCCTGCTCCCCCTCAGTCTTGAAGGGTTTTCCTTACGGTTGGTCCAAGGACCCCCCTCCCTTTATTCGATGAGCAGACTGACAGAGACAGAGACACCTTCTGTCTGCTGGCTCACCTGGGCCACCTCCCACTGCCCTTTGCAGACCCACGAGCAGGGAGCTCTGACGAGGACGCTGGCTTTCAACCTTGGCGTCTGACCTTGAACTAGCACACCTCCTGGGGACAGCAGAGAGAGCCTTGAGAGTTTGGAGGGAGACAGGCCCACTCCTGCACACACACCGCAGGAAGCAGGCATTTCACGGCTGGCAGGTGCCCCTCCTCCCTCCTCCAGGTCCCGAGTTTTCCTAGCGGAAGTCACGTTGCAGCTGACTCCGGGCAGAACAGGTGTGAGCAGGTGTCACCCAGGTGAAGAAGGGAAGGCGTTCTTGGCCACCTCTGGGCTCACGTGCTGGTCAGGAACACTGCTCGGGGGAAGCGAACATGTTTTGAAGAGGCACCCAGGTACCTTCCAACAGGAGCAGCAGGTGTGGCCAGGCCTCACTGCCGTGAGCTGTTGTCCTGTGCTCTCCCGCCTCCCCAGGGCCCTGTGTTCCTCCTCACCAGGCCTGCTCCCCCGGGGGCATACCTGCTTCCCAGCAACCTCTTAGCTGCTCGTCCTGCTTCCTCTCTGCTGTCCAAGGTGCTGGATGCAAAGCCGTATGCCGGCCAACACAGCGCTGCCTTGTCGCACAACCCAGAGGGCGTGCACGTGGGGCCTGTGTTTAGGTGACCTGAATCCCCAGGAGCACAGCCGTTCGAATGGTGCCCCCTGGAGTTGTGCAGTCGCAAGCCTCAACCAATGCCCGGGGTCTCTCCTGCAAAGCAGCAGGAAGGAGAATCTGGCTGGCTCAGTGAGAAGCTTTTCAGGGGTGGACCCAGGCCCACTCAGCGCTGTGAGCACCCGTGAGTCCGGGGTGGTTCTCAGCGGGCAGCTCAGGCCGTGGGCACGTTCTCTCAGAAGGGGGTGCGGCATCAGCACACCTCAAAAGGGAAATTAAAAAGCCAGAGGTGCAAGTAGCTTTAGAGAAACAAACAGTGGGGAACTCCCTGGGCAGTGACGGCGGGGAGGCACTGTCACCTCTAGGGTTTGAGTGTGTGGGGGGGAGCCATTGCTAACACACAGGGGAAGCCGGGTGGGCAGTGACCGCAGGGAGGCACTGTCACCTCTAGGGGATGAGTGGGGGGGGGGGAGCCATTGCTAACACACGGGGGAGCAGGGTGGGCAGTGACCGCGGGGAGGCACTGTCACCTCTAGGGGATGAGTGGGGGGCATTGCTAACACACGGGGGAGCCGGGTGGGCAGTGACCGCAGGGAGGCACTGTCACCTCTAGGGTTTGAGTGTGTGGGGGGGAGCCATTGCTAACACACAGGGGAAGCCAGGTGGGCAGTGACCGCGGGGAGGCACTGTCACCTCTAGGGTTTGAGTGTGGGGAGCCATTGCTAACACACGGGGGAGCCGGGTGGGCAGTGACCGCGGGGAGGCACTGTCACCTCTAGGGGATGGGGGGGGGGGGAGCCGGGCAGCCCTGTGGGAAGGCTCTTTCTCCCTCCTCTGGCCCTGCCTCAACTTGGTCAAACGCAACAAGGAGGCACAGGCCGGCTCAGAAGGTGGGACAGCACGAGGCAGCCTAGACAGCGAAAGACCAGCACAGGGTGGGGAGCCGTGACGGACGGGGGAGCCGGCCTGAGCAGGGCAGGACCACGTCCTCGGAGGACACGGAGCTAGACAGTGAGGGGAAGGGACGGGACTGCGGGGGCCTTGGGCTCTGACCTACAGGAGCCGTGTACAAGGGCGGAGTGACCGGATGGGGGCCGCCCCGCAGGCAGCTGGAAGCTGAAGCCCAAGAACAGCTCAAACGGAGGACAGCAACCTGCATTTCTCTGTCTCTCTTTCCTCTTCTGGCCAGACTTCTTACTCAGTTTCCTGTGGGACAGGACAGAGGACCACGGCTCCCGGTGCCACTTCTGTGACCCTCAGAGGAAGAGAAAAACCTCTCTTTCAGCATCCACAGATAAGGACCCAGGGAAGCAGGCTGACCGGCCTGGCTCAAGTCCCATGTCCGACAACGCGCCAGTCAACCTGGTTAGATGATGGGGGCCTCTGCTTGGCCAGGCCTGGTCCGCGCGTGGTGGTCTGGGGGTGGTGCTATGCGCTCAGGCCGCGAGCACAGGAGGAATCCCGCAGGGGCGATCCGCTTCCTCATAAGGGGCACACACGCAATGACTGTCCACCACGGACATCAGCAGCACCCGTCCTGTACAGGGCTCCGCCTTGACGCGGGCCAGCCAGGAAGGCCCTGCCCCAGGGAGGCTGCAGGTGGCGCCTGGAGGTAGCTCTCTGATTGACATCTGTTTAGCAGAAATCAACCCAGCGGAGCGTACGCTACCCCCGCATGGCCGTCTCTGCCCCGGTGGTCCACGCTAAGACAATCACCGGTCCTCTTCCAGAGTAGGACGCGGGGACGGCCCCCTCGAGAGCCAGCAGTTGAGCTCTGCACCACGCTCTTCTGTGCAGTAGCAAGCATTCCTGCCGGGTGCGGCCAAGGAGGGGACAGGAGAGGAGGCCCCCAGAGCTCTGCCTGCCCCCTCCTCACTCTGAGCGCCCCCAGACCCTGGCGGTCCCAGGCGTCTCTGAACACGCCAGCGCCCTGCACTGCGGTGAGCGCAAAGCCGGGAGCCAGCTCCCGCGCCCCGGGGGCGCTGACAGAACCCCGAGCCCGCTCCCCACGCTATCCTCCAGCAAAATGAGCAGGGTGGACCCACCCGGGGAGTGACAGCTACTGCTGGCGAGCGCAGCAACAGGAAAACGAACGCGAACGGAAGCAGCGGCTGCGTTACGCACAGCGTCTTCCAGACACTCACGGAAAATGAGGATCACGAAGAGCCGCGCGGATTTTTAATTTTCTTTGCAAACGTTTGCTTTACTTCCATGTTCCCACACACACTTTGAGGTCCCTTTGTAGCTTTCCCGAGCCCACCCCGCACTCCCACGAACGAACGAGGCGTTACGACCCCAGGTCCCAGATGCAGAAGCCGAGGTTCGCCCCGTTAGCGCGATGGCTACAGCTGCCGTCAAAGCCCGGCCAGTTTCAATCCACAGATCTCGCCTCCGGGACCAGGCTGGACCAGCGCCCCCCACCCCCGGCCCAGCTCGTAAGCCTGTGCGTCCCTAAATTTCTGCTCAAAGTTCGTCCACGGCTCAGGGCCCAGGCCGGGCATCTGCTCGCCCAGAGCGCGTCCTTCGTCCTAACTCCCACGAGGGCGTCCTACCTGCCCTGGGCGACCCGCCGGCAGCCCCCGTGCACACCCCGGGCCCCAGCACAGGCTGCCCGGCCCCGCGGCCCGTTCGCTTCCCGGACGAAGGCGGTCAGCCGCCCACCAGGCGCCGGCTCCTGGGTGTCCTCTTCCCACGTCCCCAAACCCGCTTCGCCTTGGAAACCCAGCCCGAAGCCCCCGGCCGCAGTCCCGGCTCGGCCGCACCTGCGCGGCCCGGGGAGCAGGCGCCGCGGACCCTCGCCTCCCGCCCACCGAGCCGCGGCGGAACCGGGTGGGGGGCGCCGCCGCCCCGGGGCGCCTCGTCCCGTCTGGGTCGGTTCCCAGCGCCGCCAGGCCCGGGCGCGAAGCCGCGGCGTCCCGAAGGCGGAAGCCAGCGAGGCTCTCGGCGGACGGGGGCCGCCCTGGGCCTTGGCGTCGCCGCCCCTCCCGCGAGGGTCCACAGGATCCGCCCGGGCGGACCCGAAGGAGACCAAATCCGCCGGGATCGGGCCGCAGGGCGCCCGGCTGCAGCCTGTTTACGCCTCTGCCGCGGCGCCCGCCCGCCCGGCCCGTCACGTGACCGCCCCGCCCCGCCCCGCCCCCCGGGCTCTCGCGTGGCTCCTCCCGCCGCGCCGGCCCTTCTTTCTGCCTCCTTCGGAGTCACAAGATCGCTCAGCGGCCTCCTTTCGGGATCCTTCCGCCGTCCCCGCCCCCTACCTTAAAAACTCTCCTCGTCGCTTTGGCCGCCAGCCTGCGTCCCCTGAAATGAGCAGAGTGGCCTCTCCCGTCCGGCGGGGCTGCGGCCGGCGCTCATCCGTCCTTCGGTTCCCCAGGGAGGGCGGTGCTGGCCGGGGACTCTTTTTCGTGGCGGAGGGCGCCGCCGGCAGTGGACGTTTCACGACGGGGGGAGGTGCTGCGCGTCCAAGATGGCGGCGCCCTGTAGGCTGGAGGAACTGTGAGGTAAACAGCTGAGGGGGAGGAGACGGTGGGTGAGTATGGGGGTGTCTCCCCCCCTCCTTTCCACCGAGGTTTCTGGGGGCAGCCCTGGCACCATGACCCCAGTCTGCGAGGCGCTGGGGGGCGGGCGCGAGAGGTTGACGTGCTGGGAAGAAGACGCGGGGAAGGGGGATTTGGAGAGCCCGTCCCCTCCCTCTTATCTCGCGCTGTCCCCGGCGGGGACTTGGCGGGTCCCTGGGGAGGGGAGGGGGCCGGGCCGGGCTGTGGCCCCTTCCCGGCGGCCGAGGGGACGGCTGCTCCCCTTGGCCTCTGCGCCGAGGTCAGGAGCGAGGCGGCCCCTCCGCCTGCGCCGGACTCGTGGGGTGACAGGTCCACGCGGGGCGCGGAGGGCCGGGGAGAGACCCCCCGGCGGGTGGGGCCGGTCCCGGGGCCGGCCGGGAGGGGGCGGGGAATGAATGGAGGCTGCCCGCGGGCGTCGGGGGCTCGGCCGGGCTGGGGGTGCGTGCGGGGGTCGGCGGGAGCCCCGCGCCCGAGAGCCGCGCGGGGGCGCTTCCGGGGCGGCTGCGTGCGGAGCCGCTCCTGGGCGCTCGTTCATTCATTCGGAGAGCCTGCGGTCGGAGGGACCCTGCGGGGTTTAAGCTCGCTCTTTGTGTTTCCTGCTGCGGGAGGTGTGGAGTGGGGGCGGGTGGGGGTGGGGCTCGGGGAGGGGGCGCCTCGTGGGGTCCCGGCCGAGGGAGGGGGCCGCCGCCGTGAGCGCCTCCCGGTTTCTCGGATGAGGAGGCTGAGGCTTGGCGAGACCTGGCCCGAGTCACACCCCCGGGAGGACGCGAACCCGGGTCTGGCCGATTGCAGCGCCGTGGCGATGGGGCTGGCCTGCCCCGGAGTGGCCACGGTCTGGGCAGCGTGTGTGCGCACTTGGCTGAGCGTGCCTCAGCCTTTCTGGGGAGGGCAACGCTGCGCGGGCAAACTTGCTAGCCGGCGAAGTAGTCAGGAGTTTGATAAAATGATGAGTTTGCTGCAGAGCGAAGCCCTACCGTCGTCACTTGGTTTTTTTTTTTTTTAATAGAACGCGTAGAAATAGCACTTGACTTCGCCCAGAGTAAGCTGCAGAAGCACGCAAATAGAGTAATGCTCTGGGAGATACGCTGATTTACAGGGCTGGGACCCGCTTGGCTGCTCGGGGTTCGGCGGGCTGTAGATCTCTGGGAGCCTCAGAACACCCAGTCTCTGCAGCCTTTGATTTGCAGAGCATTCCTGAGCTAACCTGGAATATGCAAATGCGGAGGCTGATTGAGGGTTTTGCAGGGAAGTGCACCTCTCTCGGTCTTGCAGGTGAGGCTCCTGGTGTCTGCTGTCGCCCTGGGGGCCAGGGTCCCTCTCTGACCACTCGGTGGAAGCCGGAGGGGTATTTACAGGAGGTGCACGTGGAAAAACACCCTCCTGCTAAAGTTAATGTCTTATCCCAACCAGTGACGTCACTTGCCTGGAAGGGCGGGTGGTGCCAGCTCTCTTCGCTTCCTGCTTTTCCTGGGGTCATAAACACTTGGTGCCTTCCTGAGGCCCTAGCCTCCGAGCTTGCCTGTGCAGAGGTGGAGCGCTCGAACCCTGGGCTCAGGGGCACCGTTCCTCCCGAGTTCCTGCTTCTGTGTGTGCCTGGTTTCATTTGTGAGCTAACAGCGAGCAGTCCCACGAGGGAAAACCCAATATGCACCTGTGTGTGTGGTGTTTGCAGAGTGATGAAATCCCAGAAGCTGTGGTGGTTACAGAACCTCCACGCACAGCTGCTCGGCCCCACAGTAGGGAGGCCCACACGCGGGGTCTGGGAGGACCACCCTACGTGGGTGTTGGCTTTGGAAATGGTCTGATTGCCCCTGAGGTTGACAAAGTGTGCACGTGGCCGTTCCTTTTAACTTAGCACTGAGCGTGGAGGCGTTTCTTAGGTGGAGAGTTGGGATCTCCGCTGGAGCTCACTGGACCCGAGAGCTCTGCCGTCTTTCCAGGGAGGCTCCCAGCTTCTCCTGGGGTTGACAGGGTCTTTGGGTGCTGCCGACCGACACAGCGACACATCCACCGTTGCATGCTTCCCTGAAGAGCCACAGGCTTTGCCTTCACCCAGTCTCCTCGGGTCCCAGCCTCAGCTGCTGCTGCGAAGCTGGAGAGCCCGGCTGTGACTTGGTGCCTGCTCCCAAGTCCACACTTCTGTGACTACATCCTCCCAGTTAAAGGTTCTGGCAGAATCGATTGACCAGGGTACTCCTGGCGCTGAGGCAGCCAATCAGATCGGTGGCTTTTAGCTTGTTCTGAAAACCCGTTTATCCTTCATGGCTTAGTATTTTTTAAAAGGTAATTCCCTATAAATTCCACGTGTTGTAAATCTCTCCTTGAAACTTTAGTTTTATTTGCATTAGCTGTCTGCTTTTTTGTTATTTAAATAGTGGTAGGCCTAAAAGAGTACTTAATTGTATTCAAATCTGTAGCTGGTTTAAATGCACACACACACATACAAACAGGTAATAGATACTCTACATTGAATTTTTTTATTACTTTATTTTTTAAAATTGTTTCATTTAAAATTTATATCTTTTCAAAATTGACATAAAATTATACATATTTATGGGATACTATGTGATGTTTTGGTTCATGTATATGTTGTGCAATCTCCAGTCAGTGTAAATATGTTCATCTCTTCTAACATTCACAAACGCTGAGTTTTTACTGACCTCAGATGATCAGTGGTGACTATTTAATACGATTTGGTGTACATGAAGTGCTCATTTATCTTTCTTATTTCAGCTGGTCTGAAGTAGGTCTCTCCTCAGCAATCTAAGATTGTTTGGACTTTTAAGTTTATAGTAGCTAAAGTTAGTGATTTAATATCTATTTTAATAGAGAATAAAATTCATTTCATATGAAATCTCAGGATTTGTCGGTTTCTTCTTGTCCTTCCCTCTGCAGTTGTAACTTTTGTTACTTATTGGGAAGTAGCAAAAGGTAACAGAAGCCTGCTTGTTAAGGCTGATAGGATTCCCATGGACATCTAATGACAAAGTGTCTTAACTCAGCTGTAATCCAAAACATTGTGGTGGTTACTGGCCTACAACTCATAGGCCACTTTCTCTTCTTTTTATTTTTCCCACAAAGAAACCATTTACTTAATGAGGACACATTTCATAGATGATTTATTCATTTGAACGGTGGTGTGACAGAGAAAAAGATCTTCCATCCTCTGGTTTACTCCCCAAACGGCCAGAGCACTCAGGGCTGGCCAGGCCAAACCCAGGAGCCTGGAACTCCATTCGGGTCTCCATGTGTGGGCCATCATCCATGGCTTTCCCAGGCACACTAGCAGGGAGCTGGATCAGAAGCAGAGCAGGGGACCTGAGCCGGGGACCCTCGCAGCAAGCAGCCACCACAGTGACGGCCCTGATTGGTCATTTTCTGAAGTAAATAAAATGACAGTAGAAGCCGTAAATGTTTGAGTGACAAGGGACAGTGTTGTCCTTGTGTTGCTGATGTGATGGAAGTCACAGTGGGGAGGGACAGGAGGAGTGGGTGTGGTGCCCTTAGCATCCGCATTCATGACGACCTGGGATGCCTTGAGTAGTTCTCAGAGCCCAGCAACAAACTAGATGTGTGTCCATTTTAAACTAGAGTGATTTTATCTGTGTTGCAAATACCAGCTGTTCCACTGCAACTGCTAAGGGTTGTGTACCCAGAAATACATTTTGTTAATATTGTTACAATCAAGTTTATATTTATTGGGTACTTGTGTGCAGGCACCATGCTAAGTATTTTACGGGTCTGATCTTAACTCTTCCCGCAGCCTTCGAGGCAAGAAGTTCGGGGTTAGGACTTGAAGTGAGTTGCCGAAGGTCCCTTTATTCATATGAACCCTGTTTGGTTGACTCCAGATGTTTCGTCTTCCACTGTGGGAAGCCGTCTGAGCTGCTGACCTCCTACACTAACTCACAGGGCAGGGGAGGCCTCAGCGTCCCTCTGAGAATCCGCAGGAAGCTGTGACCAAATGCCCCTTCCTCTGCCCCTTACGTTCTTGCTCCCTCTCCTCTCTGCCTTTCAAATAAATAAATAAATATTTTTTAATAATCTCTTTTTTCCTACCAATAGGTAGGAAAAGCCTCAGTCTTTGAGAGGTGGGCTTATGCATTGTTTGTGCTGCAGATCATTTTGTTGAGATTCTTCACAGTTCACTGGGGATCCAACCTTAGGTGCAATGTGGAAAAAGGAGAAGTAGAGAGCGTAGGCCTGTGGCCTGCCGAGTGCTCGTGAGGCGTGCCAGTCAGCCCTGCTGGTACCCTCAGCCCCTGGCAGGGCTCCACGGGCTGTTCTCCCAGGCTGCTGCAGGGTTTGTTTTTGCCTTATACTTGGAGTGAATGGGTGTCTGCTGCCTTCATCCTGCTCTTTGCTGGTTCGCCCGTGGTGGTTATCCTTTGGTGGGCATCAGGATCGCCGTGAATGCGCCACCCCCAAACTTTCTGAATTCGGAGATCTGGCAACGCCCGGCAATTTGCCTTTCTGACAAATCCCCAGGTGATGCCGGCCCTGGTGGTGGGAGGAGCTCATTTGGAGAACCGCTGCCCTCGGCCGTCGACCCTCTGTCTTCCCTAGAATATTTTTGCTTTGGTCCTGTGCTCTTGAGATCCAAAGGGATTTCAGACGACTTCTAGGGGAAGCCCTGTGTGGTGACTTTGGTGTCTTTTTGGCCTGTGTTTCCTTGGTGAATAATTTTGTTTGCTGATAGAAAGAACACAAGCATCAGTTTTTGTAGAGGAGGTGGGCCTGACCGGAACCAAGCTCTCGCCCTCTGGGCAGGCTGCCAGAGCTTCCTTCACCTTTGGGGTAGCGCGTGAGCTTTAGTGCACTGTCCATCACAGCCCCTCACGGCAGGGATTTTGAGTGGCGCATCACTGGTAATTTGGGACCCTCCTTCCTGTTGCTACGAACTTGAGAGGAACTTCAACTGCTGAGACCGTTTCACTCACACGTGCCTACGTATTTTGGCAGGTTTGGCTGTCAGCTGTTGTAACAAGTGCAGTAGCATTTTTTTCCTTCTTTCTTCCATGCATTGATAGAGAATTGGAGCAAGTATCTTTTTAGGTGCATTTTAAAAAATATTTATTTATTTGAAAGAGTTACAGAAAGATATAGAGACAGAGAGGTCTTCCATCTGCTGGTTCACTCACCAATAGGCTGCAATGGCCAGAGCTGTGCTGATCAGGAGCCAGGAGCTTCTTCCGGGTCTCCCTCGCGGGTGCAGGGGCCCAAGGACGTGGGCCATCTTCCACTGCTTTCCCAGGCCACAGCAGGGAGCTGGATCGGAAGAGGAGCAGCCGGGACTAGAACCAGTGCCCACATGGGATGCTGGTGCTTCAAGCCAGGGCTTTTAACCTGCTGCACCACAGCGCCAGCCCTGGTGAATTTTTTTTTTAACTCTTTTTAGATGTATTTGTGCTGGAGGCACCGTGGTTCCCTGGACAGGATATTACTCGGAAGTCACCTGGCAGTGTCTGAGCCGGAGCTGAGCACTAACCGGCATTCTAATGTGCCCCCTCTGTCTGGACTGCCCCTGATAATGAAGTTGTCCATCCGCACCTGGACCCATGTCTTCGATGTCTCTGGATTTTTGTTGATGGAAATGTGAACGTAGAGAGACAAGTTACAGGTGTAGTTCAGATGTTCTGCAGTTTGTGGCTGCTGCTTAAGATGTGTGCATTGCCTGTTGGAGTGCATAGGTTGGATTCTCAGCTCTGGCTCCCAATTCCAGCCTCCTGCTAGTGCAGACTCTGAGAGACAAGTGACAGCTCAGGTAATTGGGTCCTTGCCGTCCATATGAGAGGATGAGGTCGAGTCCCTGGCTCCTGGCTTTGGCTTGGCTCCATCTTGGCTGTTCTGGGCATTTGGGGAGGAGCTCTCTGTCTTCTGTCCCTCTGCCTCTGGAACAACAACAACAACAAAACTCTTAAACCCAAGATGTAGTGAAGCAACGTCTGCTTTCACTTACAAAGTTAGCTTAGGCAATTTGATGTGAATTTAGCTATTTCCTAGTTGTGAGGTGTTCCAGGGGTGACTTTGCAGGCCATACAGAATAACACTGGCTTCTTAAAAGTCTGAGTATTCAACCACTTTCATATAAAATACTTTACAAAGGCATTTTTAGGTACCTGCCACCTGCCCTCTCTCAGCTCACAAGGCGCCTTGCCTAGGTCCGAGATGCGTGAAAAGATGGCGGAAGGTCCTGCTGTGACAGCCACCTCTGGCCTTGGCCCACATCTCCCATGGAGCCGTGGAGCCCCTGGCATCAAAGCCCTGGGTCTGTGAACACCTCGAGGATGGAGTCAATTCAGATGGAAGTCAGTGGAAGCAGATTGACCTGTGCTGCTTCTGTTACCTTCAGAATAGTGAAGCACAGAGCCTTTCTCCTCTGTAGGCGAGAACCCTGCCCTCGGGTAAGAACCCCTCTCACGGAAAACTAGGTCTGGGAGAGCCTGCCCACTTCCATTTGCTGGTTCACCTCCCCAAAAAGCTGCAATGGCCAGGGTTGAGCCAGGAGCCCGGAGCTCCTCCTGGGTCTCCCACGTGGGTACAGGAGCCCAAGCACTTAAGCCATCTTCTACTGCTGTCCCAGGCCACGGCAGGGAGCCGGGTTGGAAGTGGAGCAGCCGGGACTTGAACTGGTGCCCATATGGGATGCCGGCGTCGCAGGCAGAGGCTTAACCTGCTACACCGCCCCTTGACTTCGGAAGATGGACAGTTGGGTTGGTGCTGTTGCTGGGTTCTGCAGGGTGTTTTTGTCCACGCTCCTCCCTTCCATCAGGAGGCATACGCATCGTGTTCCCCCCAGGGACCTCCGTGATCTCCCTGGTGGTGCTCTGACAGGGCGGGGTTTCAGTGTAAGGAATCGTAGCTACCCTTCCTCAAGGCCACATGACATTGGTGCTGATTTAGTTACCTTTTTTATGTGATAAGTTTACAGTCTCAGCGTTTACCAAAAAACACTGATTTCCTTTGGTTGGGCAGTGGTCTGGACTGGGCAGACAACAGACCTCATCTTTATATATCTCCTGATTTTACCTTGACTTTAGATATTATATTCAGGTAAAAGATCCGTGGGATTAACTGCAAGAGGAAGTCTATCTGACTCACTGTATTAGCCATTGGAATTAAGATTCTGAAGATTAGAGGTGCCTGCTTTCTGACGTGGAGGGAGGGTGGCCGAGCCTGTGAGGTCCCGATGGCCTCTCTGCAGGGCCAGTCTGCCGGCAGCACAGCCACACAGTGCGGGGGCCACCCAGGGCCATTGGAGGGGACGCCCGGACTCTGCACGAGGAAATGCTGTCCGCTCTGAGCAAGGGATTCTAATGTTAGAGTTGCCCGATCCGCCGCGTGGTTTTGACCAGGACTGTGTTCAGGGGCTTGTTCCCAGGCTTCTCTGTGCTCCGTGTAACCAGATGCGGAAGGCTGAGTTTTCACACTCTGTGTTCAGCCCTTGCGTGGCTACCAAAGCAGCTGAGGAACTCCTAGCTGGCCTGAACAGGGTGTGTTCACCAGGTGCCAAGAGTTAGCCCAAGCAAGTGGTCCTGTCCTCATGGAGTTTACCGTCTGGTGATCAAGTCATACCTAAATATAGCCAACGGGCACGTGTTTTAGAAGCAAGCTGGAATGTGTTCTGTATATCCACACTTAGCATGGATGTTTGCTGTGAGGTGATTTGGACAGAGTAACGAGAGGAAGCAGGGGAACAGCTGTTTCAGGTGTTTCACGCTTTCCTGTGGAAGGTCAGCTGTGGGTTGTGCTGTGTGTGCTGATTGTGGAGGCAGAATCAGGCTCCGTGCACTTTAGGAAGTCTAGGGCACAGCACTGGGTAAGCTGCCGTCTCTGTTGACAACGCGTATTGAATTGGGGTGTGGTGGATGACACAAAGAAACACAGGCTGCTCAGAGTGTGTGACGGGACAGCCCCTGTCGGCCGCCGGGCGCTGGAGGGCAGAGGAGGCCCAGGAAGGCGTCTGGTGGAGTGAGTGAGTGAGTGCGCTGGGGCTTTAAGGATAAGTGGAGTCTGTCAGGCACAGGGGCAGCACGTGCGGGCCCCCTGGGAAGCACTCTGATGTGACCGGCTTGAGAAACTAAAAGCCATCAAGGAGGGGAGGGGCCTGTGGCAGGTGAGGAGGTGCTGCAGGCCCACTGAGTGCCTGGGGCAGTGCCTGCAGCCCACACGGTGCGTCTCACTCAGTCTTCCACAGCCTTCCGAGGCTGACGCCATCTTTTATTTGAGTTAGACGTCAGAGACTTAGTTAAGCACCCCAAAGCGACACACCTCGTAAGTGGCAGAGCTTGGAACTCTGGATCTAGAGCCCTTCCCATCCATTTGCTGACAGCCCTGAGACAGTGATTGCACGCTTAGCACAATCTAGGCATTCTCCAGCGGTCGGCTGATCAGACACGTAGACAGAGAGGCGTGTGCTGGTGGTGGAAGCCACATAGCACCTGTCAGCGGCTGGCCGGAAGCGGTTTGTGCCAGATGAGCCCTCCTGACGGCCTCGGGTTCTGCCTGCTGGGGGACTGTTACCTACATGCGTGTGCTTTCTGTCTCCGCAGCGGCCATGAGAGACAACAAGTTGGCAGCGCTGGGAACTGAAGCACCGGTGGTCCACAGGGCAGGTAAGGCGCAGCTCGGTCTGGGGGACCGAGGGGGACGCAGGGGGTCGTCCCTCTTCTCCGTGTTTGTGCTCAACGTGCCTCTTTGCATTCAGGGATGTAACGTTTATGGTTTTAGTTACCTGCCAGGAACGGGGCCATCTGTGGCTTGAAACAGTCAAATCGCTGTTGATTTGTGCATTACTTGGTGCCAGGCACTGTACTGCGTGTGTTATAGGCCTCACTTGCTGTGTGGCTCCATTGTACAGGTTCTCGGGCTCAGAGATGTTAGGGAACTTTCCAAAGGTCATTAGCTGGTGTTTGGTGGGCCTGTGACGCAAGTCATTCTACCTGGCAGCAAACTTTGGTTTTGATCATTAAATTATCTTGAAGCCGGTGTGCTGGAGCGCGTCAGTCAGCTAGAGCAGAGGTTTTTAACCCTGGCCGTGCCTTAGAGCTCCACTTGCCTTTATAAAAACAAGCCAGGTGTGATGTCTGGACCGACCTGCATGACACTGGGCCTGGGCTTCAGGGTTTTAAACTCTCAGGTGATTCTCCTGTGCATTCTGGGCCGAGATCCCCTGAGCCAGTGAGTAAGTATTCACAGATTAATGTGGCTGTGTCTATCACTTGTCTCAGGTGTGGGCTTAGTCATGGCGGCTTTCAGGAGTCAGAGGGTTCCTGAGCCCCAGCACGTGTGTTCTGTGAATGCTGAGGCTGTGGCATTCCTGCGGATCTGAATGTGGTCTTGGGGACTGAACTCACCCCGGACTGTGATTTCAAGTTTACAAGCAAGAGTGCCGGGTGCAGCAGCGTGTAGTTGTGTAGGGACAGACAGTTTGACCTGCTGTCTGTCCAGGGCAGCTAATGCGATTCATTTCGTGGTTCAGAGGGGATTGTGAGACAAGGTCAAGATGTTTGCTCTAAAGCCATGTTGGTTCCTAAGTAGGCACTGACTACAGATGTAGACTGTATGATTCTCTTACAACAACAAAGCTTTATTCATTTTATTTTATTTTTTTTAGGATTTATTTATTTATTTGAGAGGCAGAGTTACAGGGAGAGGGAGAGACAGAGAGAGAGAGGTCTTCTACTTGCTGGCTAACTCTCCAATGGCCGCAACAGTGAGGTCTGGGCCAGGCTGAAGCCAGAAGCTTCTTCCAGGTCTTCCACGTGGGTGCAGGGGCCCAAGCAGTTGGACCATCTTCTTCTGCTTTCCCAGGCCACAGCAGAGAGCTGGAACAGAAGTAAAACGGCTGGGACTCAAATTGATGCCCATATGGGATGCTGGTGCTGCAGGCGGAGGCTCAACCCATCACGCCACAGTGCTGGCCCAGCAGTTTGACTTTTCATCTTCAGATTCTTTCTTTCTTGTCCCATTCTCAGAAGCCTGTTGAGTACAGTCGAACTATGGTCCAGTGATCAGATGATGAGGTCCAGCAGAATATCACCATCAGAGACGTCAGCCTTGGGATATGAAAATAAACCTCAGAACTTAACCATTTTTTCATGATTATGATTGTATCATACTTTAGTGGTCAGATTTTTTTTTTTTTTTTTTTTTTTGACAGGCAGAGTGGACAGTGAGAGAGAGAGACAGAGAGAAAGGTCTTCCTTTGCCGTTGGTTCACCCTTCAATGGCCGCCGCGGCCGGCACGCTGTGGCCGGTGCACCGCGCTGATCCAATGGCAGGAGCCAGGAGCCAGGTGCTTTTCCTGGTCTCCCATGGGGTGCAGGGCCCAAGCACCTGGGCCATCCTCCACTGCACTCCCTGGCCACAGCAGAGAGCTGGCCTGGAAGAGGGGCAACCGGGACAGAATCTGGTGCCCCAACCGGGACTAGAACCCGGTGTGCCGGCGCTGCTAGGCGGAGGATTAGCCTAGTGAGCCGCGGCACCGGCCAGTGGTCAGATTTTTTTTTTTTTTTTTTTTGACAGGCAGAGTGGACAGTGAGAGAGAGAGACAGAGAGAAAGGTCTTCCTTTGCCGTTGGTTCACCCTCCAATGGCCGCCGCGGCCGGCGCGCTGCGGCCGGCGCACCGCGCTGATCCGATGGCAGGAGCCAGGAGCCAGGTGCTTTTCCTGGTCTCCCATGGGGTGCAGGGCCCAAGCACCTGGGCCATCCTCCACTGCCCTCCCGGGCCACAGCAGAGAGCTGGCCTGGAAGAGGGGCAACCGGGACAGAATCCGGCGCCCCGACCGGGACTAGAACCCGGTATGCCGGCGCCGCTAGGCGGAGGATTAGCCTAGTGAGCCGCGGCGCCGGCCCAGTGGTCAGATTTTAAAACTGAAGTTTTAATAGGAGAAGCACTTTGTGAGAATGTTAGTACTTTGTGAGAACTGTTCCTGCTGTGTTCCGTGTGTGATGCCCTTGGCCGCTGGCACACTGGGCCTTTCTGGACAAGGCAGAGCTGAGGCAGCTTCCAGAAGGTGGCTTTCCAGGTGTTTAGAACCTGATCCTGATTCCGAGCATGGCAGGCTTCAGCTTCGTCATCAGCTGCTAAGAATTGCTGACAACCCATGGCAGTCGTTTTGGACAAACTCTTTATTAAAACTTTGGCCTGTTGAGACTCAAAATTACAAGAAGTAGTCTTAGAGAATTTTTGTAAAGTATATTTTGAAATTTGGTTAGCTTTTGGGCATTTCGTTTTTTTGTTAATATCTTTTTACTTTAGCCTCTTTAGCTCAAAGATGATTTTTTCATGGTTGTTGTTGACTGATATGGATGCTTTGTATGAAAATTTTTTTGATTTAATGAAATTGAGGTGACATAGCTGACACTTTTACTTTATCCTGTGAAGTATTCCTAAATATTGGCTGTTTCTTTTTAAACTATAAGTAATGATTTAAAAATTTTTTTAAATTTATTTTCATTTTATTTGAAAGGGAGACAGATTTACCACTTGCTGATTCACTCCCCAAATGCCTGCAGTAGCCAGGGCTGGGCCAGGCTGAAGCCAGGAGCCCAGAGATCCACATAACTGGCAGGAGTCCAAGCACTTGAGCTGTTACCTGCTACCTCCCAGGGTGTGCGTTAGCAGGAAGCTGAAATGGAAAGCAGAGCCAATACTAGAACTTAAGTACTCTGTTATGAGATGCCAGCGTCCCAAATGGCATCTCTTTTTTTTTTTTTTTTTTAAGATTTATTTATTGGCTGGCGCCGCGGCTCACTTGGCTAATCATCCGCCTGCGGTGCCGGCACCCCAGGTTCTAGTCCCGGTTGGGGCACTGGTTCCATCCCAGTTGCTTCTCTTCCAGTCCAGCTCTCTGCTGTGGCCTGGGAGTGCAGTGGAGGATGGCCCAAGTCCTTGGGCCCTGCACCTGGCTCCTGCCTTCGGATCAGTGCAGCGCGCTGGCCGCAATGCGCCGGCTGTAGTGGCCACTTGGGGGGTGAACCAACGGAAAAAGGAAGACCTTTCTCTCTGTCTCTCTCACTGTCTAACTCTGCCTGTCAAAAAAAAAAAAAAAATTATTTATTTGAAAGTCAGAATTACACAGAGAGAGAAGGAGAGGTGGGGCGGGGGGAGGTCTTCCATCCACTGGTTCACTCCCCAGTTGGCCACAACGGCCAGAGCTGTGCCGATCTGAAGCCAGGAGCCAGGAGCTTCTTCCAGGTCTCCCATGCGGGGGCAGGGGCCCAAGCACTTGGGCCATCTTCTGATGATTTCCAGGCCAATAGCAGAGATCTGGATCAGAAGCGGAGTAGCTGGGTCTCGAACTTGTGCCCATATGGGATGCCGGCACTGCAGATGGCAGCTTTACCCGCTACGCCACAGCACCGGCCTCCCAAACGGCATCTTAACTGCCTCACCAAATCCCCTGCCCTGACTTTTTCATCAAAGACTATACTCTTTTTAAACAAAGATGTACTTATTTATTTGAAAGGCAGTGTTACAGAGGGGTGGGGTATATATAGAGAGATCCTTCATCCACTGGTTCACTCTGCAAATGGCTGCAATGACCAGGACTGGACCAGGAACTCCATCTAATTCTCCTGCATGGGTGGCAGGGACCCAAGCACCTGGATCATCTTCTGTAGCCTTCCCAGGCGCACCAGCAGGGAAGCTGGATGATAAGCCAGGGACTCAAACTGGCACTCATACGGGATGCTGGAATTGCAGGCAGTCACGTAGCCTGCCAGCCACAAAGCCAGATCCAAAGACTACAAATTAAATGCACTTCTTAAAGATTATTTTATCTATAATAAATACTACAAGACAATTCTGTAGGAGTTAGAATTAAGATATAATTTAATTTCTGTTGAAATAGCCTTGAATTACTTAAACTTTTATAAACACTGGCTCAGAGCATATATTTTCCTTTTTTTTTTTTTAAGATTTTATTTATTTATTTGAGAGGTAGAATTACAGACAGTGAGAGGGAGAGACAGACAGAAAGGTCTTCCTTCTGTTGGTTCACTCCCCAAATGGCCGTAATGGCCAGAGCTGCGCCGATCCAAAGCCAGGAGCCAGTTGCTTTTTCCCGGTCTCTCATGTGGGTGCAGGAGCCCAAGGACTTGGGCCATCTTCTACTGCTTTCCCAGGCCATAACAGAGAGTGGGATCAGAAGAGGAGCAGCTGGGACTAGAACTGGTGTCCATATGGGATGCCAGTGCCACAGGTGGAGGATTAACCAACTGCGCCATGGTGCCAGCCCCAGAACATATACTGTTATGTGTAAACCTTTCTAAACTACTCTTAATATTCTTGTTCATAATTTACAAAAAAAACCTACCTTTTTTTTTTTTTTAATTTATTTGAAAGGCAGAGAGAGGCAGATCTTGTATTTGTTTTTTCAATCCCACATACCCACAGTAGCCCTGTGCGGGGCCAGGTCAGAACCAGAGTCTGGAGCTCTGTCCAGGTCTCCCTCAGAGCTGGAGGAGACCCAGGTACTTGAGCCGTCACCTGCTGCCTTCAGGGTCTGTATTCTCAGGAAGCTGGAGCCTGGAGCGGAGCTGGAACTTGGACCAAGAGACTCTAATATCAGATGCAATATCCTAAGTGGAGTGTTTTTTTTTTTTTTTTTTTTTTTTTAGATTTATTTATTTATTTGAAAGAGTTACGCAGAGAAAAAGAGAGGCAGAGAGAGAGAGGTCTTCCATCTGCTGGTTCGCTCCCCAATTGGCTGCAATGGCTGGAGCTGCGCCAATCCAAAGCCAGGAGCTTCTTCTGGGTCTCCCACGTGGGTGCAGGGGCCCAAGGACTTGGGCCACCTTTTCTTGCTTTCCCAGGCCATAGCAGAGAGCTGGATTGGAAGTGGAGCAGCCAGGACTTGAACTGGCACCCATATGGGATGCTGGCAGTACAGGCGGTGGCTTTACCCACTACGCCACAGCGCTGGCCCCCTAAGTGGCGTTTTAACCATTGTATGAACTGCCGGCCCTTTCAATTGTTTTTGAACATAAAAAAAATCAACATTTGTCATGAATAGAAGCTTTTGCTTTCATAAAAAGTAAACATTTTACACTTAAACTGGCAGAATTTCAACTTGAATGCTTCATCTAGAATATTTTGCCTTTATTTGAAAGTGAACATTCAAATGTTCGTTTACTGTTAAATCTTCCAATTACATTTCTTGTCCACCCTACTGATGTTTTATAAACAGGTGTAATGGTAGCAACATGATCATGCAGCCGTTGATTTCATACCAAGATCAAGAATGCCAGAAGTGCTGCTGAATAAGCAGTTGATTGTTCAACCTCAAACTGTATAAGAACCCAGGCCAAAGCTGGAGACTGGGTTTTGGCTGAGGATAGAGACTGAAATGGACCTTTACTGCATCCCTACTTTCTATGCTTATTGAGATCAAAATTATTCCCTATGGTCAGATCTGATGGCCAGTTGTAGAGTTGAACCTGATTCAGGGTTCCTTATGATAAAGTATCTTTTGGGGCCAGCCTTGTGGCTCAGAGGATTAGGGCACAGCCTCAACGCTGGCATCCCATATAGACACTAATTTGAGTCCTGGCTGCTCTGCTTCCAGTCCAGCTCGCTGCTAATGCATCTGGGAAAGCAACAGAAGATGACCCAAGTCCTTCATCCCCTGCACCCATGTAGGAGTCCTGGCTGGAGTTCCACGCTCCTGGCTTTGGTCTAGCCCTGCCCTGACCATTGTGGCCATATGGGGAGTCAGCCAGGAGGTGAAAGATACTTCCTTCTGCCTCTCCTCCTCTCTGTAACTTTGCCTCTCAAATAAATGGGTAAATCTTTTTTTTTTTAAATTAATTTATTTATTTGAAAGAGATACAGAGAAGGAGAGGCAAAGAGAGAGAGAGAGGGGTCTTCCATCTGCTGGTTCACTCCTCAGATGACTGCAACGGCCAGAGCTGCACCAGTCCGGAGCCAGGAGCCAGGAGCTTCCTCTGGGTCTCCCACATGGGCATGGCGTCCCAAGCACTTGGGCCATCTTCTACTGCTTTCCCAGGCCACAGCAGAGAGCTGGATCGGAAGTAGAGCAGCCAGGAGTCATATGGGATGCTGGCACTGCAGGCGGCAGATTTATCTGCTACACCACAGCGTCAGCCCCATAAATGGGTAAAAAAACAACAGAAGTGGTGTCTTTTATAGACGTAGTACATAGCAGCCCCTGTGCAGCGCTGTATGGAGCTCCCAGGGTGGCATTTTGAGCAGAGACCTAAGAGAAGCAGTAAACCACTCAAGGATGTGAGTGACTGTGCAGGCATAAAGGGAACAAGTGCAGAGGCCCTGAGCAAGGACCAGTTGTCCTGTGTCTGACAAAGGGGGACCTAGGCAGGGTGGTGTGCAGTGAGGAGGCAGGGATGTGGTTGTGAGCGAATTACAGGGGAGGTTGCTGCTTCCTTGTCTCCAGGAGAAAGGAGGTCATGGCTTGCACTGGGGTGATGGCAAAGGAGACGGATTGGACATGGGCGGGACAGTTGGAAGAGGTAGTGATGCCACCTATGTGGCGCCTTTACTGAGCCACAGAAGACTGGCAGAGCCACAGGTTTTGGAGTAGGGAGTGGAGTTGAAGGTCCTGACACCCTCAGGTGAATAGGATTATCTGTGGTACTGTACTGTGGCACACAGCCACTGGAGATAACATTAGACCCACCCGGGTGCTGCATGAGAAAGTAGGATATGGAAACCACTCACCTGTCACTGTCTTCCGACTTCCGCATGCTGGTTTCTGCAGTGGGATTCTGCAAGATGGAAAAGAGGCTGTCATGGCTGTAAGTGCATGCTTGGTTTCATCTGGCAAGTCCTCAGCCGGTCTTCCTCGGTGTAGAGTGTGTCTAACGTGCACACGTCTCTAGGCCGGCTCCTCCCTCCCTGTGGACCAGCAGACCACGTCTCTGCGTCTCCTGGAGCACACGTAATCGTCATTGCCCTTGCTAAGTTGTCTTTCCTGCCTCGGACCCTGTACTCAGTGTAAACCCTCAAGGCGTGTTTGAGCTTAGAGAGAAGGAGCTATTCCAGTCGAGACACTGATTCTAAAGCTTGTGATGCAGCTCTCATGCAGGCTTTTGAGGGCGTCAGGAGTCGTGAGCTTGGGTCCTGTACACGAAGGTTTTTCCTGATGAAAATCTCATGTGAAGTCCAAGATCTGGGTTTTTCCTGAGGATTATAAAATATGGTTAAGCAGTAGAATTTTAACTAAAAAAGTGTATTTCCAAACATGCTCTAATATATTTTAGAATACAGTCGTATTTTTGCTTTCTTTAAAGCATGTGGAAAGAGTAGTCTCCAAAGCGAGACTGTCTGCCTACATTCTGCTTACAGCCCAGCCAACAAGCCGATTAACCCGTCACGGTGAGACTGGGCAGGCGCCCGCGTGGTGAGAATGGGGCGGTGCTGCGCTCCTGCCTGCGTTTGCAGCGCCAGAGCCGGCCGCTGGTCCTCTGAACACGCGGCAGACAGCTCCACCAGCTGGGAGCAGGCCACGAGCGGCCCTGCTGAGACAAAGCCAGCTTAGGAGCAGCACGTTCCCGCCTGTGAACCACGTTCCTCCTGCACCAGTGAGGATCACTTGTGGTTACCGGAAGTAGAAGTAAACGTGGGAGCTAGCTAGCACTGTGAAGGACCGCCTTGAAGCGGTGGCCTAGGATTTTGACTTGTGTTTTCTGTGGTAATTTGTGGGTGCTACTCGGTGAGCAGGTCTTTGTATCAGGTCCTGTGTCGACTGCTTTTCACGCGTTCATTTACTGCTCTCAGCCACAGTGACCCCTCACAGCTTGGTGTTGTCTGCATTTGTACATTTAATCCAACTCGCAGTAAAATGAAGTTTGTTTCTCTTTCCAGTTTTGAACTCCTTTGTAGTAGAATCTTACTACTTCTGAGCCCTTTGAAATTGCCGTCCTTTGTGATTTGTCTGTGAGATTTGAAATTACAGATACGAGCCAGCAACTTCCTGTACCATGATTTGCTGTGAAAAACACATTTAGACATCTCAGTCAATTTTTCTGACTAATGAACCTCAGATTCCTCAAGAGCCAAGTCAGTGACTGTCACCAGGTTATAATTAAATGGCAGCACAGACAATAGGAAGTTAACCCGGCAGTTGCTGGGGTCACGGCTAACTTAAGTTCCGGTGTCCCTGTGGACGGAGCTTCGCTCTTTAGCTGGAGTTTTCTGTGCTGTAGTGTTTTTAAAACAGAACTCGTGTGTCACCTGTATAAAATCACTTGTTCAAGTATAGATTCTTGAGCCCAAAATTCAGTTGTAAGATGGGCCCAGGAACTTATATTTCTTTTTTTCTTTTTCTTTTTTTTTTTGACAGGCAGAGTTAGAGACAGAGAGAAAGGTCTTCCTTTTTCCATTGGTTCACCCCCAAAATGGCCGCCACGGCTGGTACGCTGCGGGTGCAGGGCCCAAGCACTTGGGCCACCCTCCACTGCCCTCCCAGGCCACAGCAGAGAGCTGGACTGGGAGAGGGGCAACCGGGACAGAACTGTCGCCCCACCGGGACTAGAACCCGGGGTGCTGGCGCCACAGGCGGAGGATTAGTCAAGTGAGCTGCGGCGCTGGCCAGGAACTTGGATTTCTCACAAGAATTGTGGGTGGCTTTGATGTACACTAAAGCTTAAGAACTGTTATTTTAGAAAAGCAATAGCATATATCCTAGCCTACTTTAATGTAGCTGCAGATAACATACCCGGTCATTGGCCTGGGAGGTCGGCCATCTAAGTGGGCAAAGTCACCTATTTAGGGTGTCCGTGTTCCCGACTGTGAAATAGGGTACATGTGCCTGCTCCCCTCCCAGTGTTGCTGTCATGATTAAGGCCACAGGTTAGCTTAATGTCACATTTAAGCTTGGGGCTTTGGAATTAGGCAGATCTGGGTTCACATTTTGTTTCTTCTCTGTTTGCTTCTTGCTAGCTTTGTGATCCAGCCAAATGGCCTCATCTGTGTTTCTTTCTTTCTTTCTTTTTTTTTTTTTTTTTTAATTTATTTGAAAGAGTTACAGAGAGAGAGAGAGAGGTCTTCCATCCGATGGTTCATTGCCCAATTGACTACAATGGTTGGAGCTGTGCCGATCCGAAGCCAGGAGCTTCTTCCTGGTCTCCTACACGGGTACAGGAGGCCAAGGGCTTGGGCCATCTTCTACTGCTTTCCCAGGCCATAGAGGAGAGCTGGATTGGAAGTGGAGCAGCTGGGACTTGAACCGGCGCCTATATGGGATTCCGGCGCTTCAGGCCAGGGTGGTAACCCGCTGTGCCACAGTGCCAGCCCCTCCTCTGTGTTTCTTTCCTTGTACAATGAGGACAGAATTGCCAACCACAAATGTACAATGGTTATCTTATAAATGGTAGCTATTACTGCTTGCTTTCTTTCTTTTTTTTTTTTTTTTTTTTGACAGGCAGAGTGGACAGTGAGAGAGAGAGAGACAGAGAGAATGGTCTTCCTTTGCAGTTCGTCCACCCTCCAATGGCTGCCACGGCCGGCGCGCTGCAGCCAGCGCACCACACTGATCTGAAGCCAGGAGCCAGGTGCTTCTCCTGGTCTCCCATGGGGTGCAGGGCCCAAGGACTTGGGCCATCCTCCACTGCCTTCCCAGGCCATGGCAGAGAGCTGGCCTGGAAGAGGGGCAACCGGGACAGAATCTGGCACCCCGACCGGGACTAGAACCGGGTGTGCTGGCACCACAGGCAGAGGATTAGCCTATTGAGCCGCGGCGCCAGCAGGCTATTACTGTTTTTAAAAATACAGTTTTAGAGGCGATGTAAACTATCTGACAACACCAGCATCCCATATTGGAGTGGTGTTTCGAGTTCTGATTGTTTGCTTCCAGTGCAGCTCCCTGCTGAGCCTGGGAAGGCAGCAGATGATGGTCCAAGTCGTTGGGCCCCTGCTACCTAGATGGGAGACCAGGATGGACTTCTGCTTCCTGGCTTCAGCTTGGTCCAGCCTTGGCTTTTGTAGCCATTTAGGGAGTGAGCCAGCAAATAGAAGATCTCTCTCTCTCTCAGTTTCTCCTTATGTGTTGTTGCCTTTCAAATAAATGAGTAAAATAAAATACATTTATATATAGCTTTAGGGGCAGGCAGGTGGCACAGCAGTTAGGTTGCTACTTGAGATGCCTGCAACCATGAGTGCCTGGATTGAGTCCCCTACGCTGCTTCTTGTGGGGAGCAAACCGGACTAGACTGAGTTACTGGAATTAAGACTTATTCTATGCATCTGCTCCCCCACAATATGGCGCTGGGAGAGGAGAAAAACAGCTTCTACACAGCTGCCTCCAGTTCAACCAATAAACTGTAGGACTTGCTCCTGATTGGAGGAGAGCAGCGTACTCGGCGTGTGGGCAGCCGAGTTGGGATTGGCAGAGGAGGACTATAAAGGAGGAGAGAGACGGCATGCACCAGGAACATCTAAGGGGAACATCTAAGGGAACGCCTGTGCAGCCCCCGAGAGAGCCGGCCGGCGGTGTGCCACTCCCCTGCGGAAGTGGGGAAAGTGGCCAGGGGGAACCGCCCTTCCACGGAGGTGGAAGGGACGGCAGCCAACCCGGGAAGAACCAGCAGCAAACCCGGGGAGGGCCGAGCAGACGAAAGAACAGCGCAGGGTCCTGTGTCGTTCCTCCACGAAGAGGGGGAGCGACATAATGGTGCCGTGACTCGGATATGAAGCCTAGGCAGGGCTTAGTGTCGTTCCCCCACGAAGACGGGGAGCGACACTTCTGATCCAGCTTCTTTCTGACCCACACCTTGGGAGGTGGCAGGTGATGGCTGAAGTGCTTGGGTACCTGCCACCTGCATGAGTGACCTGGAGGGAGCTCCAGGCTTTTGGCTTCAGTCTGTCCTAGCCCTGACCATTGCAGACATCTGAAGAGTGAGCCAGTGGATGGGAGATTTCTCTCTCTCCTTTCAATAAAGAAAATGAATTTTAAGGCCGGTGCCGCGGCTCACTAGGCTAATCCTCTGCCTTGTGGCGCCGGCACATCGGGTTCTAGTCCCGGTCGGGGCGCCGGATTCTGTCCCGGTTGCCCCTCTTCCAGGCCAGCTCTCTGCTGTGGCCAGGGAGTGCAGTGGAGGATGGCCCAAGTGCTTGGGCCCTGCACCCCATGGGAGACCAGGAAAAGCACCTGGCTCCTGCCATCGGATCAGCGCAGTGCGCCAGCCGTGGCAGCCATTGGAGGGTGGACGAATGGCAAAGGAAGACCTTTCTCTCTGTCTCTCTCTCTCACTGTCCACTCTGTCAAAAAAAAAAAAAAAAAAAAAAAGAATTTTAAGATTATAACAGCTTTAGGGATCAAAGCCGGGAGAAATAATCAGTTATAAATGTGTTTGTGACGGGAATGACTGCTTTTTATATATAAAGAAAAGGCACCTGCCCCACTACCGAGAAGAACTGAGTTTGGAAGGTTTACCCTGCTGGGCTCCTCCTTCCTGGGAGTCAGCGGCTATTGGGCATGCAGTTGATTCTAGGACAAGGATTCTGTGCCAAAAGCAAGGAAGTGCTCGCTGATTCAAGCTGGTTGTTGGACCTGATGGACACTTACCAACTTCTAGATGTTCATGGGCCAGTAGGAAGAAAATAGTATGTCTTTGGTTCTTCTCTAAAAGCAGTTTGTCTGCTTTCTAGATCACTGATTTGAAAAATAGGCATGGTCTTAGCCAGAAACCAGAGAAAATCATAAAGTAGGAATAAAACTTAGACTTGGTCCTGTTTGGTGATTGGTTCTGAGTGGTACTGGCTGTTTAGGTTCCTCTCTGTTACATTCCATAGCAGTCCTCTTCCTGTGTAAGTCTGTCAGAGGTAGAATTAGCTACGTGCCCTGTCTCCTTGCATCAGCAGCCTCGGCCACGGTTCTCACTGCATCGAACACAGGCGCTGATCTGTTTGCAGCTGTGTGGTCACACCGGTCATCTTCTTTTCACAGTGTACTCGTGGCCCCAATGAAGAGCCTGCGGAGCCTTTAATGCAGTCCTGGAGCCGGCGCAGCGTGTGCGAGCGAGAGCATGGCTCAACCAGCGAGTGTCGGGGAGCTCCTCTCCATGCTGGACTCCCCTTTGCTGGCTGTGCGAGACGACGTGACAGCTGTCTTTAAAGAGAACCTCAATTCTGGTAAGCAAAGACATATCCTTTCTAGCTACTTGCTATAAGTAAGGCCTTGACCTAGGGCTGACTTGAACCTGTGTCGCTCCCCCTCTTCGTGGAGGAACGACACAGGACCCTGCGCTGTTCTTTCGTCTGCTCGGCCCTCCCCAGGTTTGCTGCTGGTTCTTCCCGGGTTGGCTACTATCCCTTCCACCTCCGTGGAAGGGCGGTTCCCCCTGCCACATTCCCCACTTCCGCGGGGGAGCGGCACACCGCCGGCCGGCTCTCTCGGGGGCTGCACAGGTGTTCCTTCAGGTAGATGTTCCTCTTAGATGTTCCTCGTGCATGCCGTCTCTCTCCTCCTTTATAGTCCTCCTCCGCCAATCCCAACTCGGCTGCCCACACGCCGAGTACGCTGCTCTCCTCCAATCAGGAGCAAGTCCTACTGTTTATTGGTTGAACTGGAGGCAGCTGGGTAGAAGCTGTTTTCTCCTCTCCCAGCGCCATATTGTGGGAGAGCAGATGCATAGAATAAGTCTTAATTCCAGTAACAGTATAGTCCGAGTTGCTCCCCACAGTGGGAGAGCAGATGCATAGAATAAGTCTTAATTCGAGTAACTTAGTCTAGTCCGGGTTGCTCCCCACAGATCCCCCTTTCTTTTTATTTTTTGGCGTTGATACGCGCCTGTCTTCGGTGTCCCACGGCACACACTCTGCTCTACTTGCTAGCGTTGCCACAGGCTCTTACAAGTCCTATCAATCAGGAAAACCGAATCCGGGTCCTCTCTTCGCCATTGTGAGGAGGTTTTTAGGCGCTGATGCGTGCCTGTGTTCGGTGCCCTGCAGCGCATGCTCTACTCTGCTAGAACTGCCTGCAGGTGTTTACAAAACCTATCAGGCAAACCGAATCCAAGCCTTCTCATTGCCGTATTGTGGGGGAGACTTATTAGTGTTGGTTTGTGCCTATCTTCGGTGACCTGCAGCTCATACTCTGGTCGAGCTTTGCTGGCGCTTACCGCCTTAAATCAGGCAGACCGAATCCAAGCTTAATATTGTTGTATTGTGGGGAAGCCTTACTGATGTTAATTCGTGCCTGTCTTCGGTGACCTGCGGCGCATAAGCTGCTAGCTGCCCGCAGGTGCTCATCGCCTCACTTGATTAGGCAGACCGAATCCAAGCTCTCACATTGCAGTGTTGTAGGGAGGCCTTTTTATTTCTCTATTTCTCTATCTCCGGGCATTTCTATTTCTCCCATTTTACTTCTATCTTCCAGCATTCCTATTTCTCTCACTTTACTTCTAAAACTTCTGTTTCTCTTATCCCCGCAGCTTCCCGGCACCTCGCCCTGCCGGCAGCTTCACGGCTCCGCGCAGCTTCCCGGCGCCTCGCCCCGCCAGCGGGCTCCGCCCCGAGGCTGCTTCTCAGCGCCTCGCCGGCTCTGAGCCGCTTCAGCCCGCGCCTCATCTGCGCGGCTTCCCGGCTTTGCGCGGTCCGCGGTCTCCACGCTTAACCCTTTCGCGTCTGAACCACGGCCTACGCCAGCCCCGTTCCCTATCTACTCACGCCCCGTGCTCTCTCTGCACGCGGCGGCTTCCGCGAGTAACACAGCGTAGCTTGCGTCTCCGCCACTAGGATTCAATCTAAGTTCCCCGGGCTAGCCTGGCGAATTCAACCCAGCGTACGTCTCCGCCCCACGGTTTGGCTTCCCGTCCTTTGCTCCCCGGGCTAACCAGACGGATCCCAACCTGGCTCACGTTTCAGCTTCTGGCTTCAACTTTTCGCCCCCTATTCCCGGGCTAACTTGAGAACCCCAAAGTGGCTTCCGTTTCCGCCTCGGCCTGCCCCCCGCGGCTTCAATTTCCCTAACAGTTTTCTCTACCCGGTATGTTTCCCCAAGCTTTCCTCCAACGATATTCCTCCCTCATTTCTCCTGGCCTCTCCCCACAGTCCACGTCCGAGTCTGTTTGTTCTAGCTTTCACTTTCGCTTTCGACCTTAGAGATTTCTCCCAGCTTCCCCCCGTAGTCCGTATCCGAGTCTATGCCTAGGCTTTCAATAGCTTCTTCCGGCTCCTTTTTCGTCCGGCTTTTCCCTAGGCTGTTTGCTAGTCTCTCTCTCCGGTAATTTCCCAGTTCTTCCCGTTTCTTCCCTCCTAAGTTTCATATCCGTCCTAAGTTTCCTATCCGAGTCAGGTTTCCTATCCGTCCTAGGTTTCCTATCCGAGTCACGGCACCATTATGTCGCTCCCCCTCTTCGTGGAGGAACGACACAGGACCCTGCGCTGTTCTTTCGTCTGCTCGGCCCTCCCCAGGTTTGCTGCTGGTTCTTCCCGGGTTGGCTACTATCCCTTCCACCTCCGTGGAAGGGCGGTTCCCCCTGCCACATTCCCCACTTCCGCGGGGGAGCGGCACACCGCCGGCCGGCTCTCTCGGGGGCTGCACAGGTGTTCCTTCAGGTAGATGTTCCTCTTAGATGTTCCTCGTGCATGCCGTCTCTCTCCTCCTTTATAGTCCTCCTCCGCCAATCCCAACTCGGCTGCCCACACGCCGAGTACGCTGCTCTCCTCCAATCAGGAGCAAGTCCTACTGTTTATTGGTTGAACTGGAGGCAGCTGGGTAGAAGCTGTTTTCTCCTCTCCCAGCGCCATATTGTGGGAGAGCAGATGCATAGAATAAGTCTTAATTCCAGTAACAGTATAGTCCGAGTTGCTCCCCACAGTGGGAGAGCAGATGCATAGAATAAGTCTTAATTCGAGTAACTTAGTCTAGTCCGGGTTGCTCCCCACAAACCTGCTGTGTGTTTTGGTTTTCATCTTCCAAAGACAGTCTTTTTTTTTTTTTTTTTTTTTTTTTTTTTTTTTTTTAATTTATTAGACAGGTAGAGTTATAGACAGAGAGACAGAGAGAAAGGTCTTCCTTCTGTTGGTCACTCCCCAAATGGCCACTATGGCCGGCGCTGTGCGGATCTGAAGCCAGGAGCCAGGTGCTTCCTCCTGGTCTCCCATGCGGGTGCAGGGACCCGAGTACTTGGGCCATTCTCCACTGTACTCCTGGGCCACAGCAGAGAGCTGGACTGGAAGAGGAGCAACCAGGACTAGAACCGGCGTCCATATGGGGTGCCAGCACCACAGGCGGAGGATTAACCAAGTGAGCCACGGCGCCGGCCCCCAAAGACAGTCTTTAAACCACCAAAAGAGTGTACGCTGGAGGATTCACTGTGTGTGTGTTACCCTTTGGTTAGGGAGATACTTAAATACACATCCAGAAGTAAGACCATGAAATGGCTCCCCTTCAGAGTTTCTGCCATTCTCATTCACCCCCAGTCACCCCCTTAGCTCAAGTATTTCGTTTTATCTTTTTTTAAAGATGTACTTATTTATTTGAAAGTCAGAGTTACACAGAGAGAGGAAAGGCAGAGAGAGAGGTCTTCCATCTGCTGGTTCACTCCCCAGATGGCTGTAACGGCTGGAGCTGTGCCAATTCAAAGCCAGGAGCTGCTTCTGGGTCTCCCACGCAGGTGCAGGGGGCCAAAGACTTGAGCCATCTTCTACTGCCCTCCCAGGCCATAGCAGAAAGCTGGATCGGAGGTGTAGCAACCAGGACTTCAACTGGCACCCATATGGGATACCAGCACTGCAGGTGGCAGCGTTACCTGCTACGCCACAGCGCCGGCCCCCCAAGTGTCGCTCCCCCTCTTCATGGAGGAGCGACACTGAACCCTGCACTGTTCTTTTGTCTGCTCGGCCCTTCCTGGGATTGCTGCTGGTTCTTCCCGGGTTGGCTACCGTCTCTTCCACCTCCATGGAAGGGCGGTTCCACCTGCCACTTTCCCCACTTCCGCGGGGGAGCAGCACACCGCCGGCCGGCTCTCTCGGGGGCTGCACAGGTGTTCCTTCAGATAGATGTTCCTCTTAGATGTTCCTGGTGCATGCCGTCTCTCTCCTCCTTTATAGTCCTCTTCCACCAATCCCAACTCTGCTATCCACACGCCGAGTACGCTGCTCTCCTCCAATCAGGAGCAGGATCAGCTCCTGCAGGTCATCACTCAAGTTGGCGAGAGGCAGCTGCGTAGAAGCTGTTTACTCCTCTCCCAGCGCCATATTGTGGGAGAGCAGATGTATAGAATAAGTCTTAATTCGAGTAACAGTGTAGTCCGAGTTGCTCCCCACACCAAGTATTTCAAAGCAAATCCCAAACATATAATTTCAGTATGTTTATTTGATCATTTGAGAGGTGGAGAGAGAAAGACCCCTGCACCCCACATACTGAGGGCCCAGGCTGAAGCCGGGAGGCAGGAGCTGGGAATGCAACCAAATCTCCCACCTGGGTGGCAGGAAACCAGTTATTTGAGCCACCTGTCACTGCGGCCTTCCAGGGTCTGCATTAGCACTAAGTTACAGTTAGGAGCTGGAGTGGGGTGTGGAACCCGGCACTCTGCTACAGACTTGAGAATCTTAACTGCCGGACCACACACACTTCTCTTAAGTGGTGTTTAGTGAGGAAAGTGCTCAGCCTCTTTAATGAGAGAAACAAAACCTGAACAGTGCCCTTTGGTTACCAGGTTGGCAAAAATCAAATATGGGTCCTGTTAGCAAGAGAGTAATTGGGGGACATCATCAGTTTAGAAGCCATGCCCGGCAGGCACCGCAGCTCACTAGGCTAATCCTCTGCATTGTGGCGCCGGCACACCGGGTTCTAGTCCCGGTCGGGGCACCGGGTTCTGTCTCAGTTGCCCCTCTTCCGGTCCAGCTCTCTGCTGTGGCCCGGGAAGGCAGTGGAGGATGGCCCAAGTGCTTGGGCCCTGCCACCCACATGGGAAACCAGGAGAAGCACCTGGCTCCCGGCTTCAGATCAGCGCAGTGCACCGACTGCAGCGCGCCAGCCGTGGCGGCCATTGGAGGGTGAACCAACGGTAAAGGAAGACCTTTCCCTCTGTCTCTCTCTCTCTCACTGTCCACTCTGTCAAAAAAAAAAAAAACAAAAAAAACAAAAAAAACATGCCATCCAGGCCACTCACAGAGATCTTAGTCTCATGATGGCCTTAAAGGAAATGTAGTGGGAAGTTGGAAAGCCCACGTCCCCTTCAGTAGGTGACTGGTTGAATTAAAGGTGTAGGACCACGCTGTGGTCAGTCAGAATGCTGAAGGTCATCGGTGCTGCCGTTGGCAGGTGTCTGCCACTCATCGCTAAGTGGGAAAAAATAAGATATAGAAGCTTGTCTCTGTGGACCTGAGGGGTGTGTAAGTGTATGGGAGAGAGAGAGAGGGAGAGAGGAGGGATTATATGAATGGGAAGACACATAGCACACTTCTTTTTTTAATTAATTTATTTGAAAGGCAGAGTTACAGAGAGGCAGAGGCAGGTGGGGGTCTTCCATCTGCTGGTTCACTCCCCAAATGGCCGCAGTGGCTGGAGCTGAACTGATCCAAAACCAGGATCCAGGAGCCTTTTCAGGGTCTTCCATGTGGGTTCGGGGGCCCAAGGACTTGTGCCACCTTCCACTACTTTCCCAGACCATATTAGAGAGCGGGATCGCAAGTGGAGCAGCCGGGACTTGAACCGGCGCCCATATGGGATGCTGGCAGTGCAGGTGGTGGCCATACCTGCTGCACAACAGCACTGGCCCCACATAGCAAACTTAAGGGTGTTTATCTCTAAGGATTTGGGGACACATTGGGAGGAGGACATTTTTCTATCTCACATACTTTTGTATCATCTAAATTTTTAATAATAGACAAGGATTATTCTAATTAAAGTAATAAAATATAAACGCATTTCATGTGCTTTTATGGATACTTAGGCTAATAAGCATGGAATTGTCCTATTGTTTGTCCTGAATGAAGTTAAGGAGGCTGAAATGTACTGCTTCAAAGCCGGCGCTGTGGCGAAACAGGTAAAGCTGTTGCCTGCAGTTGCTGGCATCCCATGTGAACGCCTTTTTGAGTCCTGGCTGCTCCTCTTCTGATCCAGCTCTCTGCTGTGGCCTGGGAAAGCAGTAGAAGATGGCCCAAGTGCTTGGGCCCCTAAACCCACGTGGGAGACCTGGAAGAAGCTCCTGGCTCCTGGCTTCGGATCGGTGCAGCTCTGGCCGTTGTGGCCATTTGGGCAGTGAACCAGTGGATGGAAGAGCTCTCTTTCTCTCTCTCCTCTCTCTCTCCCCTCTCCCCTCTCCCCTCTCTCCTCTCACTTCTCCCCTCTCTCCTCTCTCTTTTCCCTTCTCCCCTCTCTCTCTCCTCTCTGTGTATAACTTTTACTTGCAAATAAATGAATAAATCTTTAAAAAAAAGAAGTGTACTGCTCCACAAAACTTTGGGTAGCTTGAAAGAAACACTAGGATTGTTATAGGAGTGACTGTGACCAGTCCCTTTTGTTGTGCAGATCGTGGCCCTGTGCTTGTAAACGCCTTGGTGGATCATTACCTGGAAACCAGTTCTCAGCCGGTTTTGCACATCCTGACCACCTTGCAGGAGCCGCACGACAAGGTAACTGCTGGACGCACGGTGTGTGCCGCGGGAGGGTCCTGCCAGCTTCCAGGCGAGGCTCCGTGCGGCTGGGTCGGGGCTCAATCCCTGGCTTGTGTGTGCTGCGGGCGACTACTGCATATGAAACTCATGAGTCAGGCCCATATTTCCTGGGAAGTTTACAAAATCAAACAGAGGGGCTTTTAAGTATCATGTGTTTAAAGGAATCTTACCATCCGATGCGGTAACTGTACAGTAATGGTGTGACCCCTGAGGTACACGTCTTTATACCCGTGCTTTGAATAGAGTTTTTAAACTCTTACCAACAAGGGGAAACCTAAGTGTTGATAACTAAGAGTCTAACTAATGAGTCTTGTTTCCTAGCACCAAGCTCTCAGAGAACTTACACATTTCCCTTTTGTTTGTGTGTGTGTGTGTGTGAGTAGCAAACACAGCGTCGTCATTTCAGACTTGGGAAGTTGTGATTAAACATGAGAGCAAATCCACTAGGATAGGAGGACCTTGCCAATGTGTGTGTCTTGTCTTATTTTCCTTCACTCTGGGCTGGACTCTGGCTTCTTCTACCTCGTTCTGTAAGGTGTCAGACTGTAGGCTGCCTTCATCGGGGTCCCCTCCTGACAGTAGCAGCCAAGCCCAGGGCAGCACCAGGGGTCACAGCAAGGGGTGGCCTGCTGAACTCCAGAGGGGCTGTCAAGTCTCCTCCCCTCCTGCAGACCTGTATTAGGATTATTTATTTATTTTTAAATATTTTCTTATTTATTTGAAAGGCAGAGCTACAGCGAGGCAGAGGCAGAAACAGAGAGAGAGAGGTCTTCCATCTGCTGGTTCTCTCCCCAGATGGCTGCAATGGCCGGAGCTGAGCCAATCCAAAGCCAGGAGCAAGGAGCTTCTTCCAGGTCTCCCACGTGGGTGCAGGGGCCTTAGGATTTGGGCCGTCATCTGCTGCTTTCCCAGGCGCATTAGTAGGGAGCTAGATCAGAAGTGGAGCAGCTGGGGCTTGAACCGGCACCCACATGGGATGCCAGCACGGCAACTGGTGGCTTTACCTGCTGTGCCCCAGGATAATTTATTCTTTATTTCTTTATTTTAAAAAAGATTTATTTATTTGACAGAAAGGGAGAGAAAGATACTTTCCATCCTCTGGTTCGCTCCCCAAATGCCTGTAGTAGTCAGGGCTGGGCCAGGCCAAAGCCCAGACCCAGGAACTGTGTCCTGGTCCTCCACGTGGGTGGCAGTGACCCAAGCACTTGGTCATCCAGTGCCTCCCAGGCACATGAGCCTGAAGCAGGATTGGAAGCACAGGCTAGCTGGGGCTCACCAGGCACTCCTGTGTGGGAGGTCCCAAATATTGGCTTCACCCGCTTGCCACGCCTGCCCCAGGCTCATTTTTGTTGAATTACCAGTGGGCTGCCCTCTCTCAGGCTAAATGCAGCAGTGCTTTGTTTGCTAACTTGGTTTAGAAATCTTGAGTTTGATCTCTTTCCCAGCTTGACTGGCCTCACCGCAGAGGGCAGACCTGAGAGGTTAGAGCCCTGGTCTCTGCCTTGTGTGCACCTGAGAGGTTAGAGCCCTGGTCTCTGCCTTGTGTGCACCTGAGAGGTTAGAGCCCTGGTCTCTGCCTTGTGTGCACCTGGGAGGTTAGAGCCCTGGTCTCTGCCTTGTGTGCACCTGGGAGGTTAGAGCCCTGGTCTCTGCCTTGTGTTCACCTGAGAGGTTAGAGCCCTGGTCTCTGCCTTGTGTGCACCTGGGAGGTTAGAGCCCTGGTCTCTGCCTTGTGTGCACTTGATTGGTGTCATGTACATTCATGTGAGGGCTTCCCTTGTTCTGTGTTTTCAGCACCTCTTGGACAAGATTAATGAATACGTGGGCAAAGCCGCCACCCGCCTATCCATCCTCTCGTTACTGGGGCACGTCATCAGACTGCAGCCGTCCTGGAAGCATAAGCTCTCCCAAGCCCCTCTCCTGCCTTCGTTACTAAAATGTCTCAAGGTAGGGTGTCCGTAAGGTTTGAATGACGGCTTCATGAATGTAGTTTCTGAATTTTGAGTGACTTTAAGCAAACAAGTTAGATGCCAACTTTCAGAGTTTAAAACGTTCCAGGCAACTGGTTTTCCTCTCATGTGATGTAGTCCAGGTTGGTACTTAGTAAGTTCTCACATACTTCATTATGGGTAAGCAAATGCAGTATTATTTCAGTCAGCTGGTTCAGTGAGGTCCAACTGAGTTGTCCAGTGTCTTTGACTTCATCCCTGTTCAGCCTTCCGCTGGTTGAAAGTTGGCTGGACTCTTCTTTTTAGAGAATCCCTGTTCCTGAAATCTCTTTCAGCTAATGCAGCTTAAAGGCTTTTTTAATTGTTAAGGAATATACTCTGGTTGCAGCTGTATTTATGATTTTGAAGTCCTATTGGGTTGTATACTGTTGCCTACACTGAATTTGGTGCATTTTTCTACACAGGGAGTCAAAACCTGAGTAGAACTGTATGGTTTTAGCTTTGGCGGTGGCTTGCTGAAGCACTCAGGGCTGTTTGCTTAATCTGTTTTAGTTCCTGGACTCGCACGTCCATACAGTAAGACAGTTGGTTGATAGTAACTGCCGGTGCCTCGCAGCAGTGATTGTCTAGGGTGCAGTCCCTCGGATTCATCTGATCCACCTGATCCACCCGATCTTTGTGTCTGCCAGGAAGGGTCGCTGTCTTACTATCTCTGGTGGTGGGCCCCGAGGAGTCACATTGAAAAACTCGAGTTTAATATTAAGAAAAAACAGGAACAGTTTTTTCAATTTAATATTTTTTAAGCAAATGAAATTCATGAGAATATAATCTAGTTTTAGTTCAGATGGTCAAAGCTTGGGCTTCTGGAAGAGTTTTGCTGTTAATCTTGGTCTGTCACCCCAATATTGAGTTAGGATGTTTTGCTAAATGAGATGGAGGTTAGTCCTTTCTGCTGGGACTCACGATGCAGCCTCAGTTCCCCGCCCGGCTACTGCATTCTTCTCACTAGGATCTGGAGTACCAAAGGCACGGTGCTCGATGTAAACGTTAAATACTTTCACAGCTTTGTTTCCAGACTCACAGATTTCTTTTCTAATTGGAATAATGGAAGTCTTAGCCTGCAGAATAGCCTTTTGATTAATATCTTTTTTTTTTAAAAGATTTATTGTATTTATTTGAAAGAGTTACAGAGAGATGTAGAGCCAGAGAGAGAGGTCTTGCATCTGCTGGTTCACTTCTCAAATGGCTGCAACGGCCATAGCTGCACCGATCTGAAGCCAGGAGCCAGGAGCTTCTTCTGGGTCTCCCACACGGGTGCAGGGGCCCAAGGACTTGGGCCATCTTCCACTGCTTTCCCAGGCCACAGCAGAGAGCTGGATCAGAAGTGGAGCAGCCGGGACTTGAACTTGCACCCATATGGGATGCTGATGCTGCAGGCTGGGGCTTTAACCTGTTGTGCCACATTGCCAGCTCCAATATCTTGTTTCTTGAATCTGAATTTCAGTTATTTGGCAAACATCCATGCTTTAATAATGGATCAAATGAGCTGCTATGGCCAGTCTGAGTTAATTCATTATTCATTGGGTGTTAAATGTCTTCGGTTAGCTTGAAGTTATTTGACTTGACCTAAAAGCATCGTCTGTTATTTGCTGATTCTCACACCTGATCTTAGCCAAAAGGCTGAGAAGCGATATTTGCTGATTCTCTAAACACTGCTATGAAACTAAGTCCTTAAGTCGATTTGTTAGTTCTATAATTTTTTCTTAACTTAAACTTCTGTTGTAATCCTTTAAAAAGCAATGAATTGTCAGTGTGTAGTGTGTTTTTAAAACTGCCTTAACAACATGTGAATATCTTAGGGTTTGGCTGACTATATGAAAACAGCAGTGCTTTTATGCAGTGCTCTAAGTAGGGCATCCCAGGACGTTAGGGCCTGGGAGTCCCCAAGTCCAGCTAAGCTCTCTCCCAGCTGAGCTGCTGAGGCGCCGACAGTGGGGAGTCAGCGCCCGGTGGTTTTCTTTTGGGTCTGTCTCAGTGTTGTCCTCTCAGATCCTGGGGGCAGGAAGTGAGGATGGGAGTGAGCTTGTCATCAGCGGCTCTTCAGTGTTGGGATCCCCTTCGCCGTGCCTGATGGCTGTTTGCTGTTTGGCCTCTGCCTCTGCAGATGGATACCGACGTCGTCGTCCTCACAACAGGCGTCTTGGTGTTGATAACCATGCTGCCGATGATTCCACAGTCGGGGAAACAGCACCTTCTTGACTTCTTTGATATTTTTGGCCGTCTTTCATCATGGTGCCTGAAGAAACCAGGTACAGATCTCCTTACCCCTGTCGGACCCTACTGGCTGAAGGCTTTCTTTGTTGATCAACAGGCCGTGCACCATTAGGGAAAGGCGTAGGGAACTGTGTAGCTGGAAGGAGCAATTTTCACTGGACACATGAGGAGACTGTGGGGTGTCCACTACGGGCATTTGTAAGAAGATGGCTGACAAGATGCCTTCCGTGTCCTGTTGCCTTGGAGTGATTAGTTGTCAGAGAAACCAGAAGAATGATGTCAGACACCCCTGTGTGTGGCAGCAGCATAGGACTATGCTTGTGAAACCTGCCTGCTCTGCTGGTTTGAGGATAGGCCGTCAGGTTCTGATGGCCTATGAGGGAAAGTGCAGCACGCCCTAACTTGTGTTTTGGTTCCAAACATATTAGGTGTCTTCCCCACCCCCCATAGGCAGGTAACACAGCCTTTCAGAGTGATTCAGAACCTGTGAGCCTGAGAGATCAGACTCTGGTAATCCCAGAGTGAGATACTCATATCAAAAGCACGAAATATGAAGACCTGCGGCTTCCTGTCCAGGATGCAGTAGAAGCACAGGCCCCTCCTTTTTAAAAATCGGTTTATTTATTTGAAAGGCAGAGAGAGTGTGTGCACTCCCCAAATAGCCATAACAGCCAGGCTGAGGTGGGGAGCCAGACGTTCCATCTGGGTCTCCCACGTGGGTGACAGGATCCCGTGTACTTGTCTTCTGCCGCCTCGCAGGAGCACTGTCAGGAAGCTGGACCAGAAGCAGAGCAGCCAGGACTCAGACCAGCACTGGGGTAGGGGATGCCAGCCTCGCAAGCGGAGGCTTAAGCCGCTGCACCACAGTGCTGGCCCTAGCACAGGCCCATTTGATACTAGTTTGTTTGTTTCTTCTTTTTTGACAGGCAGAGTTAGACAGTGAGAGAGAGAGACAGAGAGAAAGGTCCTCCCTCTGTTGGTTCACCCCACAAACTGCCAGCGCACCAAGCCAATCAGGAGCCAGGTGCTTCCTCCTGGTCTCCCATGGGGTGCAGGGCCCAAGGACCTGGGCCATCCTCCACTGCACTCCCGGGCCACAGCAGAGAGCTGGCCTGGAAAAGGAGCAACCGGGACAGGACTGGTGCACCACCAGGACCAGAACCCCGGGGTGCCGGCGCCGCAGGCAGAGGATTAGCCTTGATACTAGTTTCTTTAGTGGGGTGTTTGAGAGAAAGGATTGATCTGTCCATATTATGAAGGAGCTTTTTGTATGCTCTGGACACTGTTTCCATGGGGTCCAAGTAAGACTAGATTAACTGAATTTTCACTTTGTTCCACTCTTAGCTTTTTAAGCTAATGTCTGGTTAACAGTTTTCTCAGTGGTTATAGGCACGCATAGCTAAGGCTAAATACTGATTAAAAGGTTCTCTCTTGTTCACCATGTCCCAAATATTTGAATGTTTGTTAGTTATATACCAAGTATAGTGCAAGACATTGAGGACACAGCAGTGAGTAAGCCCGTCCTGTTCTCAGGGAATGCACGTTGAATTGCGCAGTGGAGGGGTATAATCACATTCAGAAAGAGCGACTCTCCTTGTAAAGGTAGTTCAGTGTTGTGAGAATACTTGGGGTCCTTTTTGGGTGATGACTGGAGGGAAGGGTGGAGATTGGGTCGGTGAGAGCCTCTGTGGGTCACAGAAATCGAGGGCATAGGGAGCCTGGAGAGGTTTGAAGTAGGGGTTCTGGTGCCTTCAGATTTGCGTTTTAGAAGACTACCCTGTGTCTTTTACACACGCGTGACAAATACGGGCAGCCGCGCGCTCAGTCTGCTGTCACCTGTCAGCCTTGTGTCTGAGTGTCCTCTCCACGGCTGGCGTTGCAGGCCACGTGACGGAAATCTACCTGGTCCACCTCCACGCCAGTGTTTATGCGCTCTTTCATCGCCTCTACGGAATGTACCCTTGCAACTTCGTCTCCTTTCTGCGCTCTCACTACAGTATGAAGGAAAACTTGGAGACTTTTGAAGAGGTGGTCAAGGTAAAGAAAACCCTTTGTTTGTTAGCAGTGGCGCACGGGTGAGATAGACTGTGTTTCTAACTGTGTTAACTGGAGAGCAGCGGTCCAGCCTCTCCACTAAACCTCCCTGCATCTTCAGCCTGCTTCCTGCCATACAGCTGCCTGTTCTCGACACTTGGTACAAATGGAGTCGTTCGTCTGTGTCGTAGTGTGTGGCAGTACTTTGTTCTTTCTCACTATTGATATTCCATTGTGTGGATGTGCCGCAAAAATTCATCCTTTGTCAACCCAAACTCTTCCAGCCGATGATGGAGCACGTGCGGATTCATCCGGAGTTAGTGACTGGATCCAAGGACCATGAACTGGACCCTCGAAGGTACGGCAGCCGTCTGCAGAATGCTGTCAGAGGTTGAAAATGTGGGCTAGGAGATGTCCCTCTCGCGGTGTTCCTTGGGAATGCGGGTGTTCTGCTGACTGAGTTACTCTGTGCGCAAGGACGTGCACAGCTGAGCCTGGTGTGAGCCTGAAGTATGCTCCTCAGTCATTTAGCAGAGTGGAGGCCCCCGGGCCCCAGAAAAATTAGCCCTTGAGGGGCTAGTAACTGCGTGAGGAGTGGCTGAAAACAAGTGGATTACAGAGAATCAGTATTTTCACTGGATGGACTTCTTGGGTCCCTTTCTACCCTGCGTAGCCCAGTGCCTAACGCCCTCCCGAGACCCTGCACAAGTTCCCGAGTTTGTTCTCTGGAGAAATGGGACCCGCGTGGCTCCTGAGGTGAGGCCACCAGCTGTGGCGATGACTGGAAATGTGAGGGAAGTAAACGCACAGCCGGAGCCCAGGGAGGCCCCTCCTTGCCTCGCTTCTCCGAGTGGAAGCCAGGCTTCTGCCCCCAGTAGGGGATTAGGCCTTTCGGGAAACTGATGCCCAGATGTTGACCTTGACATTCAGGGATCTCCCACCGAAAAAGCCAGCCTTTTACCTGATCTCTGTGTAGTGAATCAGCTTAGAGCAACTTAGTGTGAGATGTATTTAGAGAAATGAAGAAAATGTACACATGAGGTTTAATTCTGACACGTGAGCACATGTACCCAGCACCCAGCTTGAAAGACAGACCCTGGGGCCAGTGTTGTGGCACAGTGGGTTATGCCACAACTCGTGATGCCCGTATTCCCATGGGGATGCTCTGCTTCCAAGCCAGCTTCCTGCTAATGTGCCTGTGAGGGCAGTGGATGATGGCCCAAATATTTCGGCCAGTGCCACCCCTGTGCTAGACCAGGGTGGAGTTCCTAGCTCCTGGTTTTGGCCTGGCTGTTGTGGCCATCTGGGGAGTGAATCAGCAGATGGAAGATCTCTATCTCTCCCTTTCTTTCTTTTGCTTTGCTCTTCAAGTAAATAAGTAAAATACAGAATATTACTACCAGTACCTTCGAAGTCCCTGTGGGAGCCCCCCCCCCCCCCCCCCCGTCCCTGTTCCCTCTCCCACCTTGGAAACAACTGCAGTTCGTGCTTTTCTGTTGGTCATTCTCTCACTTCTTGTAGCTTTATTACGTGTATTCTTTTGCTTTGACACACTGATCAGGAAGCAAGCCTTCTGAAGAAAGAGCAGTCTCTCACTGTTGGGTGAAGACCCAAGAGCCGAGAGAAGGAACAGTGCGTGAGTCCCGGTGTGGCCTCACCTTCTGGAGAGTGTACGGAGTCCCTTCAGGGAAGTGGTGCACAGGCCTGGGAGGGTTCACCCTCATCAGAGCATGTGGCAAAGGCGGTACCAGATGTGCTGCCAGACGGGGCCAGGAGAGGCTGTTGTGGCGGCTGCTCCTGCCCTGTAGACCAGGTCAGAGCAGAATCCTCCTGTGGAATGAGATGAGTCGCTCGGCTGCTCTGGCCGAGGAGGGGAGCGGGAGCTTCATCAGTACAGGTGAAGACAACTTAGCCAGGCTGTCGTTCAGGCCAGGTCAGCGGCTCTGTCCCTCAGCTAGGAGGACGGTACAGGACATTGGTGAGCTTGATGGCCTGCACCATGCCCGTTCTCCTGGCAGCTCTGAGCTGCCGTCCATGCTGCCGGGACTCTGTTGTCACCCTGTGCTCGTGGGGCTTCCCTTCTCACTCCTGGGTGAGCTCTCTCACTTCCCATGTCTCCTGCTTTGATCAAACCGCTCCTGGGTTCGATCAGCTCTATCCTCCGGTGGCTTTTGGAGAGAGGATGCAGTTGTTTACTTGGGTTTGGACTTCCAGGTCGGGAGTTGATCTTCAGTCACTTTCCTGGGTTGCTTTGCTCCCAGTGTTGCTGCTGCAATCCGAAGAGGTCCTGAGCCTGTGTTTGCTGTGTGGAACTTGGTGGAGTGTTCTCTTTGTTGCTCTAATATTCTGAAGTTTCCTGGCCACGTGCCCTGACGTGCACCTGTTCTCTTTGTTCAACCTAGAAGCTCTTTGAGTTCTAGATTTCTTTAATTATTTTCTGCCTGACTTCCTCTCCTGTATTGTCCCTGCCTTTCCTTCCAGCACTGCTAGGATGCAGACCTAAATCTGCTGGAGTGGTTCTCCACTTTCCCTTGCTCTTCTGTTCTCCCTTTCTACCCCTTTGTTCTCCTTCCTGAGAATGCCCTTATCTTTGGCTTAGTCCTTCTATTCTGGTTACCATTTCTACTCCCATGGTTTTAATGTGAGGAGTTTCTCGATGTTTATGGAAAATGTGTGTATGAAGAAGCTACACATGGATTTCAAACTTCTTTGTAGCAAAAATAAACTCGTCTTTTTTTTTTTTTTTTTTTTTTTTTTTTTTTTTGTAAAGATTTATTTATTTGAAAGAGCTACAGAGAGAGGAGAGACAGAGATCTTCTATCTGCTAATTCACTCCCCAGATGGTCACAATAGCTAGTGCTGGTCTAGGCCAAGGCCAGGAGCCTGGAGCTTCATCTAGGTCTCCCACGTGAGTGGCTCAAGTCAAAACACTTGGGCCATCTTCCACTGCTTTTCCCAGGCCACCAGCAGGGAGCTGGATTGGAAGTGGGGCAGCCAGGTCTCAAACTGGTGCCCATATGGGGTGCCAGTGTCATGGGCGGCATCATTACATGCCAGCCCAAAACTTGTCTTTTTTTTTTTTTTTTTAAATTTTATTTATTTATTTGAGAGGCAGCATTACAGAGAGAGAGAGGGAGAAAGATCTTCCATCTGCTGGTTCACTCCCCAAATGGCTGCAATGGCTGGAGCAGGACTGATCCAAAGCCAGGAACCAGGAGCTTCTTCTGGGTGTAGGGCCCAAGCACTTGGGCCATCTTCTACTGCTTTCCCAGGCCACAGCAGAGAGCAGGATCAGAAGAGCAGCTGGGATACAAACTGGCGCCCATAGAGGATGCTGGTGCCGCAGGTGGAAGCTTAGCCCACTATACTACAGCGCTGGCCAAACTTGTCTTTTTTTTTTTTTTTTTCCAAAAATTTATTTTATTTATTTGAAAGAGTTACAGAGAGAGGTAAAGACAGAGATGGTGGCGGGGGGGGGGGGGGGGGGAGAGGAAGAGAGAGAGTTCATTCCCCAAATGGCTGCAGTGGCCAGAGCTGAGGTGATCTGGAGCCAGGAGCTTCTTCCAGGTCTCCCACATGGGTGCAGGGGCCCAAGGACTTGGGGCATTCTCTGCTACTTTCCCAGGTGCATTAGCAGGGAGCCGGATTGGAAGTGGAGTAGTTGGGACGTGAACTGGTGCCCACACAGGAGGCCGGCACTGCAAGCGGGGACCCCAACCCACTACACCACAGCGCTGGCCCCTAAACTTGTCTTTTAATGACATTTTTTCCACTAGCTTTTTGCAATTCCCTCCTGTCTGCGGGCGGTTTTTAGTTCTCTGGATGCTTCTTCGTTTTTCATAGTGCAGTCTCTGTCTTGGAGAAGGTTAGCTGTTTTTATGTGTTTGCCGGTTTCTTTTAATTTTCCTGCGTGGTCTGTTCTTCGAAGGTGATTCCTTTTTCCTTTGGTTTGTTGTTTTTAAGTCTTTGAGGCTTTCTGCAAAGATCAGGCCAAGATCTGCTTCTGTTTAGATGGGGCGACTAGAAGACCGCTCACAGGGTGGGCTGGACTTGGAGCTTCGTCCTCTGTTGAGCTGAGTGTGTGCTGGGGGTACTGATTGCTCCCTCTCAGCACAGAACCTTCAGCTGTCCTGGCTGATGAGGGTTTCTGCTGCTGGGGGCAGAGGCTGGTGGTCTTGACATTCGGAATTTACCTGCTTACTTAATGCCTTCTCTGGAGTGGCGCTCGCCAGTTCCTGCAGTGCCTTGTCCAGAAACCTCTTGTTCTCATCCCAGAAGCAACCAGATGCCGTGGGGGGTCGGGGACATCAGCTGCTCTGCTGGTGTGCAGCCTTCCTGCCCTGACCCACCTGCCCGCCGCCCTCACGACCTGTCCCCCGCCCTGACCCACCTGCCCCCGCCCTCACCCACCTGCCCCCTGCCCTCACCCACCTGTCCCCCACCCTCACCCACCTGCCCCCCGCCCTCACCCACCTGTCCCCGCCCTCACCCACCTGCCCCCCGCCCTCACCCACCTGCCCCCGCCCTCACCCACCTGCCCCCCGCCCTCACCCACCTGCCCCCCGCCCTCACCCACCTGCCCCCGCCCTCACCCACCTGCCCCCGCCCTCACCAACCTGTCCCCCACCCTCACCCACCTGCCCCCGCCCTCACCCACCTGCCCCCCGCCCTCACCCACCTGCCCCCCGCCCTCACCCACCTGCCCCCGCCCTCACCCACCTGCCCCCCGCTCTCACCCACCTGCCCGCCACCCTCACCCACCTGCCCCCTGCACTCACCCACCTGCCCGCCACCCTCACCCACCTGCCCCCCACCCTCACCCACCTGTCCCCCGCCCTCACCCACATGCCCCCCGCCCTCACCCACCTGCCCCCCGCCCTCACCCACCTGCCCCGCGCCCTCACCCACCTGCCCCCAGTCCTCACCCACCTGTCCCCCGCCCTCACCCACCTGCCCCCCACCCTCACCCACCTGTCCCCCGCCCTCACCCACCTGCCAGCCACCCTCACCCACCTGCCCCCCGCCCTCACCCACCTGTCCCCCGTCCTCACCCACCTGTCCCCCGCCCTCACCCACCTGCCCCCCACCCTCACCCACCTGTCCCCCGCCCTCACCCACCTGCCAGCCACCCTCACCCACCTGCCCCCCGCCCTCACCCACCTGTCCCCCGTCCTCACCCACCTGCCAGCCATCCTCACCCACCTGTCCCCCGCCCTCACCCACCTGCCCCCCACCCTCACCCACCTGTCCCCCGCCCTCACCCACATGCCCCCCGCCCTCACCCACCTGCCAGCCACCCTCACCCACCTGCCAGCCACCCTCACCCACCTGTCAGCCACCCTCACCCACCTGTCCCCCGCCCTCACCCACCTGCCCCCCGTCCTCACCCACCTGCCCCCCGTCCTCACCCACCTGTCCCCCGCCCTCACCCACCTGCCCCCCGCCCTCACCCACCTGCCCGCCACCCTCACCCACCTGCCCCCTGCACTCACCCACCTGCCCGCCACCCTCACCCACCTGCCCCCCACCCTCACCCACCTGCCCCCCACCCTCACCCACCTGTCCCCCGCCCTCACCCACCTGCCAGCCACCCTCACCCACCTGCCCCCTGCCCTCACCCACCTGCCCCCCGCCCTCACCCACCTGCCCCCAGTCCTCACCCACCTGTCCCCCGCCCTCACCCACCTGCCCCCCACCCTCACCCACCTGTCCCCCGCCCTCACCCACCTGCCCCCCACCCTCACCCACCTGTCCCCCGCCCTCACCCACATGCCCCCTGCCCTCACCCACCTGCCAGCCACCCTCACCCACCTGCCAGCCACCCTCACCCACCTGTCCCCCGCCCTCACCCAGCTGTCCCCAGCCCTCGCCCACCTGCCCACCGTCCTCACCCACCTGCCCCCGTCCTCACCCACCTGCCCCCCGTCCTCACCCACCTGTCCCCCGCCCTCACCCACCTGCCCCCGCCCTCACCCACCTGCCGGCTGCCCTCACCCACCTGTCCCCCGCCCTCACCCACCTGCCAGCCATCCTCACCCACCTGTCCCCCGCCCTCACCCACCTGCCCCCCCACCCTCACCCACCTGTCCCCCGCCCTCACCCACCTGCCCCCGTCCTCACCCACCTGTCCCCCGCCCTCACCCACCTGCCATCCACCCTCACCCACCTGCCAGCCACCCTCACCCTCCTGTCCCCCGCCCTCACCCACCTGCCTCACCCACCTGTCCCCCGTCCTCACCCACCTGCCCCCCGTCCTCACCCACCTGTCCCCCGCCCTCACCCACCTGCCCCCTGCCCTCACCCACCTGCCCCCTGCCCTCACCCACCTGTCCCCCGCCCTCACCCACCTGCCCCCGCCCTCACCCACCTGCCCGCTGCCCTCACCCACCTGTCCCCCGCCCTCACCCACCTGTCCCCCGCCCTCACCCACCTGCCCCCCACCCTCACCCACCTGCCCCCCACCCTCACCCATCTGTCCCCCGCCCTCACCCACCTGTCCCCCGCCCTCACCCACCTGCCCGCTGCCCTCACCCACCTGTCCCCCACCCTCACCCACCTGTCCCCTGCCCTCACCCACCTGCCCCCCGTCCTCACCCACCTGCCCCCCGTCCTCACCCACCTGTCCCCTGCCCTCACCCACCTGCCAGCCACCCTCACCCACCTGTCCCCCGCCCTCACCCACCTGTCCCCCGTCCTCACCCACCTGCCCCCCGTCCTCACCCACCTGTCCCCTGCCCTCACCCACCTGCCTGCTGCCCTCACCCACCTGTCCCCCGCCCTCACCCACCTGCCCGCTGCCCTCACCCACCTGCCCCCTGCCCTCACCCACCTGTCCCCCCGCCCTCACCCACCTGCCCCCCACCCTCACCCACCTGTCCCCCGCCCTCACCCACCTGCCCCCCTGCCCTCACCCACCTGTCCCCCTGCCCTCACTCACCTGTCCCCCTGCCCTCACCCACCTGTCCCCCGCCCTCGCCCACCTGCCCACCGCCCTCACCCACCTGCCCCCCGCCCTCACCCACCTGTCCCCCGCCCTCACCCACCTGCCCCCGCCCTCACCCACCTGCCCACCGCCCTCACCCACCTGTCCCCCACCCTCACCCACCTGTCCCCCGCCCTCACCCACCTGCCCCCGCCCTCACCCACCTGCCGGCTGCCCTCACCCACCTGCCCCCCGCCCTCACCCACCTGCCCCCCGCCCTCACCCACCTGTCCCCCGCCCTCACCCACCTGCCACTCAGCTGCAGCTGCCGAGTTCTTGAGGCTGCAAGGTCTCCAGCACTTTGAGGAGTCCGTGTGTCAGCTGACTCTCAGATTTGAGCACGGCTGCTTAGGATCCTGTTCCCTGGACTTGCGCAGTCCCCACTGCCCTTCTGCTTTCAGTGGCACTGTTTTCTCATGCCCCTTTCCTCTCCTCTTTGTGAATTTATACTAATTAATTAATTTTTTATTTTATTTATTTGAAAGACAGAGTTAGAGTGAGACAGAGAAGTCTTCCATTCACTGGCTCACTCCCCAAATGGCTGCAACGGCTGAGGCTGAGCCAATCCAAGGCCAGGAGCCAGGAGCTGCTTCTGTGTCTCCCAAGTGGATGCAGGGGCCCAAGCACTTGGGCCATCTTCTACTGCTTTCCCAGGTGCATTAGCAGAGAGCTGGCTCAGAAGTGGAGCAGCTGGGACAAGAACCGGCGCCCATATGGGATGCTGGCACTGTAAGCCGGGGCTTTAACCCACTGTACTACAGTGCTGGTCCCTGTGATTTATGTTTAAAAATGAGTAAATAGTTAATGTAGATGGTAGGATTTGAGGAGGTTACATACAAGGATACTTCAACAAGGAATTTGCTGAGAAATAGAACGAAAATAAGTTTAGGCATGGTTATCAGGTGCAGCGTTGAGCTGCCACTCGGGATACCATGTCCGAGTGCCCCAGGTTGAGGCTTCGTCTCCTGCTGCAGTGTCCTGGGAGGCAGCACGTGATGGGTGGCTCAAGTACTCGGTCTCTGCCACTCACGTGGGGAAACCTGGATGGGTTTCTTGGCTGGCTTCTGACTTTGGCCTGGCTATCCACAATTGTTGGCAGGTGTCTGGGGAGTGAACCAGTAGATGGGAGCTCTGTCTATCTTTGCTTCTGAAATATTAAAAAAAAAAAAAAAAAACAACCTCCAATCCATGCGTAGTTTTTAAAAATAATATGCATTTCAATGAGCCTTTTATTAATGACTTGTATATATAGACTTCAAAATTTTTTTGGCACCAAAATGTTTGTCTTTTTAAAAAAGATTTATTTATTTATTTGAGAGGCAGAGTTAAGATAGAGAGAGGGAGAGACAGAGACAAAGGTCTTTGATCCACTGGTTCACTCCCAAATGACTTCAACAAGCAGAGCTGCACTGATCCGAAGCCAGGAGCCAGGAGCTTCTTCCGGGTCTCCTACGTGGGTGCAGAGGTCCAAGCACTTGGGCCATCTTCTGCTTTCCCAGGCCACAGCAGAGAGCTGGATCAGGAGTGGAGCAGCCAGGACTTGAACTGGCACCCATATGGGATGCTGGCACTGCAGACTGGGGCTTTAACCCACTGAGCCATAGCACTGCCCTCTTAAGATTTATTTGTTTACTAGAGAGGCAGAGTTAACAGAGAGAGGGAGAGACAGAGAGAGAGAGAGGTCCTCCATCTGCTGGTTCACCCCCAAATGGCCACAAAGACCAGAGCTGAGCTGATCCAAAGCCAGGAACCAGGAGCTTCTTCCGGGTCTCTCATATGGGTGCAGGGGACCAAGGACTTGGGCCATCTTCTACTGCTTTCCCAGGCCACAGCAGAGAGCTGGATCGGAAGTGGAGCAGCTGGGACTCGAACCAGTGCCCATATGGGATGCCAGCACTGCACATAGCACCGCCGTCAAATGTTTGTCTTTAATTTCATTTTTCTACAAAGGGTTTGAAGTCTCCAGTCAGCCATGTTAAGTTGGAAGCCTCCTAAGGGAGCAGGCTGGGCGGGCAGATGACCTGACTGTTGAGGGAAGCACTAGCATGAGAGCCCTGTGCAGAGGAGAAGAGGGAGCGGGAACGAAGCCGGGTGCAGAGCAGCAGAGCCTGTCTGCGCTAGCTGCAGAGCTGAGGTGTCTGTGCCCAAGTCACGATCAGAATATGCGGAAAGGAGTCTTCCAGAACTAATGAAGCAGCTCTCGAAAATTATAAATGATAGGGGCTGGCACTGTGGCATGGCGGGTTAACCTGCTGTCTGCCGTGCTGGCATCCCATATGGGCGCTGGTTCAAGTCCCGGCCACTCTGCTTCCACTCCAGCTCCCCACTAATGGCCTGGGAAAGCAGTAGAAGATGGCCCAAGTCCTTGGGCCCCTGCACCCACGTGGGAGACCCAAAAGAAGCTGCTGGCTCCTGGCTCAGGTCAGCCCAGCCCCGGCCATTGCAGCCATCTGGGGAGTGAAACAGCAGATGGAAGGTCTCTCTCTCTCTCTCTCTCTCTCTGTACTCTTTGAAATAAATAAGCCTTTAAAAAAGAAAATTGCAAATGATAGGGAAAGCTTTTCTAGAAGAATTAGAAGATAAAGTTGAGCATAAACTCAGTTTAGGCAGATCCAAAGAATTGAGGTGATATAAGAAAAGGAAAAGCTAAGGATAATCAGCCCAGAAAGTCCAACTTCCAATAGAAAACAAGAAAAGAGAGGAGAGCGGCTGGCATTTGGCGCATTGTGTTGAGCTGCCCCCTGAGACACCAGCATCCGTACTGGGGCACTGGTTCAAGACCCAGCTCTTCGCTTCTGATCCAGCTCTCTTCTGTTGTGCCTAGGAGAGCAGTGGAAGATGCCCGAGTACGTGCGTCCCTGTACCCACGTGTGAGACGCAGATGGAGTTCTGGGCTCCTGGCTTTGGGCCATTTAGGGGAATGAACCAGTGAATGGAAGATAGCTCTGTCTTACCCACCCCCTCTCTCTGCTACTCTACCTGTCAAATAAATAAATGAATCTTGGGGGCAAAAAAAAAAAAAAAGGAGGAAAAAGGGCAGGTGTTGTGGTTCAGAGGGTCACACTGCCACTTGGGATGCCTGCATCTCATCACAGTGCCAGGATCAAGTCCCACCTCCGCCTCCACTTCTGATTCAGCTTCCTGCTAATGTGCAGCAGAGGAGGCAGGAGATAATGGCTCAAGTCCCGAGTCCCTGCGACCCCACGGGGAACCTCAGTGAAGCTCACGGCTCCGGGGTGGCCCAGCCCCAGCTGTTGCAGGCATCTGGGGAGGGAACCAAGGGTTGGAAGATCTGTTTCTTTCTCTGACACTGTGTCATTCTGCCTTTTAAATAAATAAAAATAAATAAACAAACATTAAAAAAAAACTTTGGTGGAGTAAAAAGTGGTTGAATAATATAAACTAATACAATAGAAATAATGTAGAAGCATTTTCTATAATTGAAGGACGTGAGGTTCTGGATTTAAGGAGCCTGCCTGCTGCCCAGCTTGGTCCTGGGTGCTTTCATTTCTGTGTTGGAATCCACGTTTTCAGCACTGAGGGTTTAATCAGCATTCTACAGCAATTGTGTGGGACCACAGGTTCTGTTAGGGTCAGCCCAGGGACGGCCCTTGGCGTTGCTGCGCTGGTCCCTGTCACCTGTGCAACAGAAGATTGGAATCCATTGGAGTTCCTGACTAGAAATGTGTGGAGTGATGTTTTGTTGTCAGAAAGAACATTTATACTTGAGTGAGGATTTGCATTTTGGATGTTCTTTTAATAGGATTTTTGTAGAATATTTGGCAAGTACTGAAGAGTTGAAAGAAAACGAACATCACCCACAGCTTCAGTTTTTTCTTCTCAAATTTTGTTTGAGAGACAGACCGAGATCTCCCACCTGCTTGTTCACTCCTCAGATGCCTGCGACGGCTGGAGCTGAGCCAAGCTGAAGTCAGGGGCTGGGAACTCAAGTCAGGTCCCCCACACGAGGGTGGCAGGACCCCACTTACTTGAGCCATTGCCTACTGTCTCCCAGGGTCTGCGTTAGCAGGAAACGAGTAGAGCCAGGACTCAGACCTGGTGACACAGGCTACAGGTGTCCTGGCCATTGTCTTAACTGCTAGCCCAAACGTCCGTTCCCTTCCCCTCCCCTGCATAATGTGTCATATCAACTTCAGTGTGGCATAATCTACATACAGTAACAATCCATTTTGTTAAGTTTGGACAGAAGTCGCGATTGTGACAAAGAGCATTCCTGCTGGCCCCCAGCAGTTCCTTTGCACCCTTTGTGGTCAGTCTCCCTCTACTTGTACTCTAGGCTGGTGTAATAGTATTTCTTCCATAGACTGTGTCCGTTTGATTGAATTTTGGGTTGTATCATTTCTTTTATACAAGGTGTGCAGTGCTGAACGTTGTTATATATCTTGTTTTATGTTTATTTCTATAGGACAGATCCTTAGAAGTGGACTGTGGATCACATAACAGGAATCTCTAGAGTCTAAAAAAAATATCCTTGTGGGCTTTCTTTAGTAGTTGTCTTCTGCACTGTATTTCTGGTCTGGGGATGGACCGGAATCCTGAGGCTTTGTCGCCTAAGCTGTCTGGCAGTTTCCAGGTCTCCCTGTTCCAGGTCGACCTTGTTCCAAAGCAGGGTGTCCCCTGTGTCTGCTCTCCGCAGTGTATGTTCTGTTTGGAAGCTATGCCTAGTTTCTCATTGATGAAATTTTTGTGTCAAATAGTTTGCGTGCACTTGATGTAACGGTTCTAAATAGGGCAGATGTAGGTTTGTAAGGTGAATGGCTGATTCTTTATATCATAGAACTGTTTCCAACTTGGGTTGGAATGGATTTTCCCTGTCTTTGCTTATCGGTTGTGCTGGCCCGGGATTGGCCGTCTTCAGTGTTTGATTGCATAGATTCCTATTTGCGTTTCTTGACTTTCCTTGCCTTTTACAGGTGGAAGAGATTAGAAACGCATGATGTTGTGATAGAGTGTGCCAAAATCTCCCTGGACCCTTCGGAAGCCTCCTACGAAGATGGCTATTCTGTGTCTCACCAGCTGTCCGCCCGGTTCCCTCACCGCTCAGCTGATGTCACCGCCAGCCCCTATGTTGACACACAGAATAGCTATGGTAAAAAGTGACTGTGGTACTTATCTGTTTTACACCTTTGTCTCTGGGAAGCATTGCTTATCTCTGTTAACTTTGTTTTCTTTCTTAGAATAAAACTTAGTTCAGTTTCTAGGATGTTTTCCCCGCATATTTTTAAATTGAATTTGCCTCTGTTGTCTTCTAATTAGGTTTTCCTTTGAGTTTAATTTAAATGTCCTTGGTTTCCTGCCTGATAGTGTTGCCAACAGCTTTGGCAACGTGTCTTCAACCCTCAGCAGAGAAAATGGTTCAAGCATGTTGCAGACCCCACCTCAGAAGGAGGTCCTTTTACCATTTGGACAGCCGGAGTGGCCTCCCTGGGCTGTAGCACTGATGCAATTTGAATGAGTCTGGACAATTTGGAATTGGATGCATATCAAAATACAGACTTTATCAGTAGTTACAACCACTGAAGGTGTTACCCGTGCTGTGCATTCCGAGTTATTCAAGGCTCAATCAGACATCAGCCTTACTGGATGCTGTTTGCAAGGGTATTTGAAGAATGCTTTAAATGTTGTTCCTTGATGGACAGGGATGTCAGAAAGCCCTCAGGTTTTCAGATGTAGAGAACTGAGATTGCTAAATGGTCTGGAGGGCTGTAGGTTTCTCCCGGAATGGTCTAAAACCACCCCTAACCCTCTATTCTTCTTCTTCATTTTAGGGAGTGCCACTTCTACCCCGTATTCCTCTTCTCGGCTGACGTTAAATACGCCAGGGCAGCTACCTCAGACTCTGAGTTCCCCGTCGACACGGCTGTTAACTGAGCCGCCACAAGTATGGTGTCCCGTAGTGGGCTTGCTTTCTCCTTGCTTCCTGGTGAAGCTGACCCTTTGGGTCAGGTTTTAGTATGTGGCTGGGAAAACATTATACTGCCCATTTCAGCAGGTGCCACCCCTCCCCCCCTTTTTTTTTTTACATTTGTTAATTTTATTTGAAAGAGTTACAGAGAGAGAGGGAGAGCTTGCACATGCTGGCTGACTCCTCAAGTGCCCACAGTGGCTGGAGCTGGCTGATCTGAAACTAGGAGCTGGGAGCTTCTTCCAGGTCTCCCACATGGGTGCAGGGGCCCCAGCACTTGGGCCATCCTCCACTGCTCCCCCAGCATATTAGCAGGGAGCGGGATTGGAAGTGGAGCAGCCGGGACTTGAATTGGTGCTGATATCGGGTGTGGAGTCGCAGAGGGCGGCTTCACCTGCTACGCCGCAGTGCTGGCCCCTCGGCAGTCCCTTTTAGGGATCCATGAGATTGCATTAGCAAAGAAAATTTCCCTTGCGCTTGGGTTCATTGTTGAGTCTGGCTGTACAGGGCACCTGTCTTTCAGTAAATCTTCAGTAAGATGCCTTTCTGCAGTTGGAAAGGCGAAGTTTAACTGACCGTTGGCCATGAACGTGAGTCTTGGGGGTGATGAAGCATCCAGTCGCTGTTGCTCATGTGCTTTGTTGACTCCCCAGGCCACTCTTTGGAGCCCATCCATGGTTTGTGGTATGACCACTCCTCCGACGTCGCCTGGAAATGTCCCAGCTGACTTGTCACACCCTTACAGTAAAGTCTTTGGTACAGCTGGTATGTATGTCTCAGGCCGGGTTTGATGGGTTGGTTTTGACTTGTGTTTTATGATGGAAGAAACTATTCTTTTAGATCTAGTAGTGAGTTTGAAGAGTAAACTTGTTTTTGAGACTTATAGAAATTTCAGGGGATTTCAAAGCAGTAAAGTTAAACCAACAGAAGAAGACTGAGCTGGATCCCAGAAAGTAAGCTGTTGCAGCTTTAGTCACATCACGCGGCTAGAAAAGTTGGCAGTTTTTCCAACAGCTGGTCTTGATGTTCGTACATATTCTGCCCTTGTCTCTGAGCAGGTGGAAAAGGAACTCCTCTGGGAACCCCAGCAACCTCGCCACCTCCAGCCCCCCTCTACCACTCGGATGACATTTCACTCCCCCCGGCCACAGCCACAGCCCCCAGGAAGGTGAGTGCCAGCCATCTGCGGTCCTGCCCCAGCACCGTGACTTGATTGCAGGCGTCCTCCGTGTAGTCTACTGAGGCCAAATGGAATTCGGACCTAAAATATGGTGGGTTTGAATCCGATTGAATAGACGGTCCAGAAGCTGTCAGGCTGGGATCTGCTGAACCCTGGGGTCCCAGAATTCTTGTAGGGACGCAGTAAGTCAGATCTACTCTCCTGGGATGCTGAGCTGACGCTTGCCCTCCCACGGCTCAGCACTTTCGTGGATGGTACAGAAATGATGGTAGTTGAAACAGCAGCCACTTAGCATGAATCCAGGCAGGCAGCAAACTGCCCTGGTAGGCATCACGTTCTTCCTTGACATAGCCTTTCAGTTTACAGAAGAGAACCATTTAGAAACTTCCGAGTGTCTGGTAATAAAAAGTATTTTTAATTATTGGCCCTTGAAAACCTGTATATTTAATGCTCTTTGTGACAGCACAAGAAATAGCAAGTGTGCATAAGGCACATTTGCTGCACACCAGAGCATGGCGGCAACCCCAGGCCCTTGTGGAGAGCTGAACGAGTCCCTGGTCATGGATTGCCAGTTGTGTTTCAAAGAACTAGTGGCTCACACACTGGTTACTCAGACTTGGATATTTGGCCGGCAGTGTCTTAATGATGAGCTTTGTCAGTCACTTCAGGATGTACAACTGAGAGTACTGAGATTTACTGCCGATGATAAAATTCAACTTTCAGGTGGAAATTAAGACATTAAAAAGCACATCCCCCGCCGCTAGCATGGTAGCTTCCCTAGCATTTCTGCGATGAGATGGAGAGGCTCGGGACGCTTGGTTAATGCCTGGAGTTTGATGCTGTACAGTGAGATGCTCCAGTATTTGGAAGCAGTGGTTTCTAAATGTGTGGTGTGTAATGCTGCAGAAACACGCACAGTGAGCAGTGTAGTCGGAATGCAGGGTGGGCCGGTGGGCTAACGCAGATGAGAAGTCAGCCGGTAGGTTTCAGATTCTACCACTTGTCAAGTGTCAGTGTGTATCAAAGATGATCACCCATGATGATTTGAAAAGTCCGCTAACAGATGTTTATTTTTTGCAACTTCATATCTCTAGGGCCCCAGAGTTTCTTCCATTATTTTGTCAAAAATGACATATTGTAGCAGCCCGAACATAGAGGCAGATAGGAGAATCCAGGTTCTTTCATAAAGCTACATAGTAAAGAGATGGCAAAAATGTACAACAGTTTCACTGTTCTCAATTTGATTCTGTTTTGGAAAATAATCGTTTTTGCATCAAAGTATGTTATCTCCACTAATGTGTAATGGGTTCATTATTTTTTAAGTGAATTAATAAATACTTTAAAATTTAATATCTAACATTGCAGTGCTTGGTGGATTCGGCCGTGTAAGCAGGAGTTCTGGCATTCTCAGTCATTTCTGAGAGTACAGAGGCTTGCTGAGACAGGGAGTTGGAGGATCACTGGACTAATCCCTGAACTCTTTGCAGTGTGCTAGGGAGCATGCGGGCCACCGCCTTGTGGTGTAAATAGTGCGTATCTTTTCAGGAAGAGAGGACAGACCCCGCGAGGCCGTGTCTGCACAGACAGCACCATCTTCCGAATGACAGAGCACCAGGTAAAGTCTGGGGAGCGGTGGGGCGTCCTCTTCCAGCTGGGCTACTTGTGTTTCCAGTGGAAACGAGGGAATGCTGGAGTAGCCTAGAGACCAGAGACCTTGAAGCAGTGAGACAGTGCGTTCCAAAAGCCAGCTCAGGAACATGCAAACAAGCTTTCTTTAAGCCATGTCAGTGAAGGGCCGCAGGTGTCTGGGACTGTCAGATCACCTGTTTTCCCCTGTTCTCAGGGCTAGTGAGAGAGAGAGTTTTATTTCCAGTGGGTGTGCTATTGGAGCTTTTCGCTAGAAGGCTGATGAAATCTCAGGTTCTGAAGCAGCCGTGGGCCAGAGCTGGAGCTCAGCAGGGAGGTCACCGTGGACTTGGCTTGCTGCAGCGTGGGCAGTTTGCACTCGTGGGCGCACAGGGTGTTTCTGGGACTTGAATTGTCTTTGTTTCCCTGCAGAAGAGCTACCCAGCAACAGAGGTTCTGTCACTCTCAGTGATCTCCCAGGGTTTTTAGGTGATCTGGCGTCTGAAGAAGATAGTATTGAAAAGGACAGAGAAGAAGGTAACGTACGTGGCGCGGCTGTGAGGGGACGAAACTGGACCCTTACTCTGTCACCAGACAGATTCGGTGCCGACTCTCACAGACGTGCATGAGAAACGCGGGTGTTTTGTTCCAGGCCCTATGCCTGTAAGGGGGTGGCACTTTCCTCTCCCCCGGGTGGCAGTGGGACTTTGTTCCAGGCCCTATGCCTGTAAGGGGTGGCACTTTCCTCTCCCCCGGGTGGCAGTGGGGCTTGGTGGTGTGCAGCCCCGAACCGCCTGGTCTCCCCCAGACTGAGCATTTACTGGGGTTTCCCTTCCTCCTCCCAGCCGCAATATGTAAAGAGCTCTCTGAGATCACCACGGCAGAGGCCGAGCCTGTGGCTCCTCGAGGAGGCTTTGACTCTCCCTTCTACCGAGACAGTCTCCTGGGTTCTCAGCGCAAGACCCACTCGGCAGCCTCTGGTGCGCAGGGTGCCAGCACGAACCCTGAGCCTTTACACTCCTCCCTGGACAAGCTTGGGCCGGACACACCAAAGCAAGCCTTTACTCCCATAGACCTACCCTGTGGCGGTGCCCACGAAAGCCCCGCCGGGGACAGGGACCGCCAGACTTCTTTGGAGACCAATATCCTCACTCCCAGCCCTTGTAAAATTCCACCTCAGAGGGGAGTGGGCTTTGGAAGTGGGCAGCCACCCCCATACGATCATCTTTTTGAGGTGGCCTTGCCAAAGACTGCCCATCATTTTGTTAGCAAGAAGACCACGGAACTGTTAAAGAAAGCGAAAGGAAACACCGAGGAAGACTATATGCCCTCTACCTCCCCAGTGGAAATACTGGACAGGCTGATACAGCAGGGAGCAGACGCCCACGGCAAGGAGCTGAGCAGGTGAGGGAGCCGGCGCTCCTGCGTGCTGGATCATTTGTGACATTCAGGAGTGCAAGGGCGGGAGCAAGAACCGCTTGTCTCACTCGCCCGGGGCGGCTGCCTCTCTCCGGCTGTGGCAGCCCTGCTGGTCCTCTGCCTGTTCGTGTGCGGGACGTGTGTCTCCTGTCAGCGCGCTGGTTCGGGACGGCTCCCCTTCAGAGCATGCCTCGGTGTGGGCCGTTCTGTGTGAGGACACTCGGATGCTTTCTGAAAGCTGGAAGCTAAAAATGAGGTTCTGATAGTTCAGAGAATGTAGGAACATTCGCCACGCTTCCCTCTCTGATGACAGATGATGATGTTGTATCATCTCCTATTTCGGTAACAGTTCGTGCAGTGGATGGCAGATCACCAGCACTTTATGCAGGTGCAGGTGGCCTGACACCAGCAGCCCTGCCCAGAGAGCCCAGTGCTCGCAGCCCTTCTCCAAGGAGAGCCAGGGAAGGTTAAGAACCTAGCTGGTCAGAGTCGGAGTCCTCTGCCGTTTCCAACAGCGTCGTTTCTTTTGTCTTCTGTAGAATACAAAATAAGGTGGAGTTGGATAGGGCTCCTGATCATTCAGCTTCTTTTAAACGAGACTTGGTAAAACTGGCTCAGATGAACGGTTCCCTTTTCCCTTTGGCTGGTGACTCGGTGGAGCCGCTCCCAGTCTGTTTCAGCAGAGGTTGAGCTCTGTGCGCGGTGCGTTTTCAGCATCCTTGCTGCTGGCCCAGAGGCGAGGGCAGCGCCTGAGCGCGGTCGGGGGGCGGGGCGCTGAGCCCTGGGGCTCCCCCTCTCTGCAGACTCGGTCCTACCCAGTGGAGGCACCTGCCTCTAACTCTGGAGCTTTCTCTATGCTGTGGGTTTTGAGCTGGAGGAAGGAATCTAACGTTGCTGCAGTTGAAGTCCAGCTAAGTTTTCTCTAGGTCAGACTGGTAACTTTGTTACTCGAAAAACTCTCTTCCTAGGTTGTCCTTACCCAGCAAGTCTGTCGACTGGACCCACTTTGGAGGTAAACTTGCGCTTTAGCTCCAAATCCAGCCCAGATGGCTCCTGCTTGCCTTCTGCCTTTTCTGTCCTTGAGGAGGTGCCTGCTGGGAAATGGGTCTCCCCTTGGCCGCTGCTCCTTCTGGCTTCTCTGCCCGGGGAGAGGATGTGGCAAAGTCGGTCCTGCCCACTTGTGAAAGGTGGCAAGTACTGTGCGCCTTGAGCCGCAGGGCAGAGCGCAGACGGCGCCGTAGACTTCCTGGAGGAGGCCCAGTGAGGCCAGCGGTGCTAGGGAGTCTCCCTGCCGGAGGGGGGCCAGCGAAAGACCGGCCTTGAGAAACGGGGTGTGGGGTGGGCACAGGTGGTCAGCTGTGTGGGCGTGAAGAAAGCAAACTCTCAGAGTCACCCCACAGTAGCCCCCCCCCCAAGAAAACAGAGTGCTCCCAGGACCACGCGGTTGTCTGCAGTGAGTGGCAGTTTGCTCTTGAAAGCGGTGTTGCAGGCTACGCGTGTGGGAGGGGGAGTTGCTGGAAGGAGATATAAAAGGCATGCTGCCCGCCCTCTGCTCTCGAATCAGGCTCTCCTCCCTCAGACGAGATCCGCACCCTCCGAGACCAGCTGCTCCTGCTGCACAACCAGCTCCTGTACGAGCGCTTCAAGAGGCAGCAGCACGCTCTCCGCAATAGGCGGCTGCTGCGCAAGGTGATCCACGCGGCGGCCCTGGAGGAGCACAACGCTGCCATGGTGAGGCCCGGGCTGCACGGTGCGGGGCCGGGGCAGAGCTCACAGGCCCAGCCCTGGCGGCCGGGGACCGGCCTCCGTCCCTGAGGTCCCAGCCCTGGCGGCCGGGGACCGGCCTCCGTCCCTGAGGTCCCAGCCCTGGCGGCCGGGGACCGGCCTCCGTCCCTGAGGTCCCAGCCCTGGCGGCCGGGGACCGGCCTCCGTCCCTGAGGTCCCAGCCCTGGCGGCCGGGGACCGGCCTCCGTCCCTGAGGTCCCAGCCCTGGCGGCCGGGGACCGGCCTCCGTCCCTGAGGTCCCAGCCCTGGCGGCCGGGGACCGGCCTCCGTCCCTGAGGTCCCAGCCCTGGCGGCCGGGGACCGGCCTCCGTCCCTGAGGTCCCAGCCCTGGCGGCCGGGGACCGGCCTCCGTCTCTGAGGTCCCAGCTCTGGTGGCCGGGCGGGGGGAGGGCACTGGGGGCAGGTCACTTTGTCCCTGAGGTCCCAGCTCTGTTGACCGGGGAGGGGGTTGCTGGGGGTGGGTCAGTTTGTCTCTGAGGTGCCAACGGGAATGTATGGATCTCAGAATTCCCTTGAAGCTCTCAGAAGCCTTGGGGACAAGTGCCTGTGTGTGTATTTGCTTACAACTGAGATGATAAGGGGTCAGAAGTTCACTTTGTTTCCCCACACGTGAGTGTGAAGCCATCAGACCTGGGTGTGTCTTGGGCTCCGTCGGTCGGTGCTCTAGGGAGCAAAGCTGCTACCCACTCCCTGACGTGGGCTCTAACGGCTGCACCTGCCGTTCAAGTTGTGGTCAGGACAGTCGGGCGGCGCCTGCTGCAGGCCTGGCGCTCGGGGTGCGTTCGTCGCATCAGTGAACTCACTCAGTCCGAGCGTTGGTGGGGGGTGAGACTTGGGAAGTTGGAAGCAGGCTGATCCCTGGGAAGAGTTCTTTAAGCAGCTTATGCTGCGTTTGCTGATGTGGAATCTGGAAACCGTGACTTGCCACCGAGGTAGACGGCGTGAGCTGTCAGGCTCTGGGTCTGCTGTGGCTGCGACTGCTCAGGCGCAAGGCTTCCAGCTCGTGGAAAACTTGAACCTCGCTGCCCGGCGTGGAGGCAGCTACAGTGATGGCCTCTCTGCTCTCTGCTAGAAAGATCAGTTGAAATTACAAGAGAAGGACATCCAGATATGGAAGGTTAGTCTGCAGAAAGAACAAGCCAGATACAGTCAGCTCCAGGAACAGCGGGACTCGGTGGTGACCCAGCTCCACAGCCAGATCAGACAGCTGCAACACGACCGAGAAGAGTTCTACAACCAGAGCCAGGAGTTACAGGTATTGACGATGACACAGGTGGCGTCAGCCAAGAAGAGAAGAGGGCAGGAAGGCAGCACAGGTGCTCCTGGGGTGGTGTGACCTGCTCAGCTGGGCGGGGACAGCACTTTCCTCTCTGGGATCGTAGCCGATGGTCTTCGGGAGGGCAGTGTGCCCCCAGCCGTCTTGGGGTGTGCTCTCAGAGGGCGTCTGGGTCTTTATCCTCCTGGCTCAGAGCAGCAAGAAAAACACTGTTCTGCTTCCTTGGCAGAGCTCAGCAGCTCTGTGGACACTGATGGCCCCGCTGCTGAGTGGCTGTCTGAGACTAGCACACACACGCTAAAATGCAGTTACTAAGCCACGTGTGCACCTGCTGACCCTGTACGATGTCATCGCTGTTCCCAGTTGCACCTGGGCTTTCTTCTGGTGCTTTTCATCCCGGCAGCCACCCAGACCCATCTCTGCAGATAGGCTCACAGCCCCAGTGTGTGTGGTCTCCCTGCGGCTAGCTAGCAGTTCACACGATCCCCAGCAGGTGTCGCTGTGCTTCCCACAGCACCCTGACAGCTGGCTATGGAGCCTCAAGGCTCTCTGGCACAGTTTCAGAACTGTGCATCTAAAGCATTTTTGTTTTGTTTTCTCTTGTTAAACAGTAAGAATTCAGAAAGCAACCAGAGCTTACTTTTTTTAAATCAAGAATTCAAATCCTGATGGCCCAAGAATAGTAGAGCAGTGAAGAACTGGGCATTCCCCGTCGGGTGTGGGCTGATAGCCAGGGGGCCCGTGGCCTGGCTGCCGTGCTGTGTACTTTGTGCTGTTTCTCTGTGTAGACGAAGCTGGAGGACTGCAGGAACATGATCGCGGAGCTGCGGGTGGAGCTGAAGAAGGCCAGCAGCAAGGTGTGCCACACCGAGCTGCAGCTCAGCCAGGTGTCTCAGAAGGTGAGCACAGGCGCGTCTCAGCAGTGGCGGGGTTGGGGTGCTCAGCAGGGGAGGATCCCCGCCCCGGGGTGGGGGGACATGGGGCAGTGCCTGGAGACCTCTTTGGTACCACCGGCATCTGTGAGTGGGGACGGGTGCTGCCACAGCCCCCTGCAGTGCCAGTGCCTGCTCCGCAGAGCGTTCTCTTGATGCCTCGCTCGGGTCTTTGAGCTGTGATCCCTCCCTCTTTGGAATTCACGCGTTCCTCATGTTGTTTACTGAGGGACAGGTGAGCCCTCCCCAGGCTGAGTCCCCTGGGCCTGACGCCCTGCCGTGGTGGGCCCGGGCCGGGGGCCCCGTGCTGGTGCTTCCTCCCCTTTGCAGACGCAGTCTTTTCCGTTGTCCTCGGGTGCCCCCTCCCCAGCAGCGGCAGCGTCGGGGCTGGGACCAGGGAGTGTGTGCTGTGTGACGTCCATGCTAGGCTTGTGCCCTCAGAGCGCTCGCCTTGCGTGTGTTCTGGTTTAGCTCTCGAACAGCGAGTCGGTCCAGCAGCAGATGGAGTTCCTGAACAGGCAGCTGCTGGTGCTGGGCGAGGTCAACGAGCTGTACTTGGAGCAGCTGCAGAGCAAGCATTCAGACTCCAGCAAGGTACGCCGGGCGGGAGCCAGGCGGTGTGGACGCGCATCGCACGGGACGGCTGGGACTCGCGTCCTGAGAGGTGGAGCGGGAGGCCGCCCCTCCCTCTGCCCAGCGGTGCCCACGCTTCCCAGCCATTTCCCGTCCTTGGCTTCCTGGGAGCTCCGGGAGGCGGCTGTGAAGCAGCGAGTGGGAGCTGGCAGGGGGCGGTGTGGGCGTGCCGCCTTCCCTTCCCGGCTCTCCCCAGTCAGGGCGGTGTGGGCGTGCCGCCTTCCTGTCTCTCGTCTCTCCCCGGTAGGGCCGTGTGGGCGTGCCGCCTTCCTGTCTCTCCCCAGTCCCCTTGGAGAGGGGGGTGCCACCAAGAGGACGTGGCCGGGCTGCTGAGCTCATTGCTCCGGGTGCAGGGGCCCTGCGTCCCTCCCGTTACCTGCTGCAGGTGGAGTCCAGTCCTGGCGAGGCCAGCGGCGTGAGCTTTCACGTTAGTTAGTGCCTCAGCTTCTCCGGTGACCTTGTCGCTCTGTAAACAGCCTCGGGTCACGTTTGCGAGTTGGGGATGCACTTCACCAGTAAACGCTCAGGTCTTCCCTGGCGCTGACTTCTCCATCACACGTGGGCCTTCGCTTGGGGATTTCTTGGGTTTGCACTTTCCTCCAGTCTCGGAGCCGGAGACGGGGACCTTCCTAGTGGACTTACTCGTGTTTCTCGGCTCCTCCCAGCTCTCAGGTTCAGGCTGTCTGTAGAAAGTAGCTGTGGAGATTTCTCTGGAAAACTGGCCGACACTTTGGAGTTAGAGTAGCTTAGGGACGAGAAAAGTGGGACGAGAGGGCCTCTGGCGGACCGGGCGCGCCTGAGTTCTGACATCTCCCGAGGGCAGCGCAGCAGGTGGGCGCCCGTGGCGCAGGCTCCTGTGCGGATGCCTCCTAACCCCCTGGGGGCTTGAACAGCCCCCTGACCTCTCTGGGCCTCATTTAAGCTCATAACACCTGTCCCAGAAATCTACGACGCTTCCTGAGCCCTTGTCGCCAAGGTCGTGTCATGCGCCAGCCCCATCCAGTCCTTCCCTTGGACCAGTCAGGATTTGCCTGGGCCTGGGGCTCGGGGTGCTCTTGGTCAGTCCCGGGAGGGAGGGGGACGGCTGGTGGGGGTGGGAGTTGGGGAGGGTCGGGAAAGCACAGGGCAGTTCCTGGGGCAGTGCCCTGTGTGACGAGGCATGGGCAGTGCTGTCCATGCAGCGGGGGTCCTGTGGCCCTCGCACCCTACAGCACAGCGGGCCCACGGTGCACATCCTCTATGCTCCGGGGTGTTGTATTTGCGCGTGCCTGACAGATATTGCCTGTATACGTTAGCTGTCTGGGTCGCGTGTTCAGTGTGAGTGCTGTGTACCTGGTGGTTCTGTGTCGGGGGAGGCTGTGTGTGCAGGGCAGGCGCAGGCTTCTCCCCTGCGTGGTTTTGTTCTCTGGCAGTGAATCTGTGGATGCACCGGGACACTCGTGCTTTTGTAGATGACAGAGATGGGCCAAGTTCCCCGAGCAGGGTTGAGGCCTGGAGCCGCACGCACAGCTGGAGTGGCCACGCCCCCGGTGGCCGCCTTGAGCTTCTCTGTGATTCTGCACCGGGAAGCGCGGTGCCCGCGTGCTTGCAGCTGGGGCGTCCTGGGGACAGCTCACCCCTCGCTCCTTACTGTTCGCTGTCTTACAAAGCGGGTGTCTCGCAGATGTGATGTAGTGCACACACGGCACACACTTGTTAGAAGTGTCCTTTCCACGTTGTCTCTGAGCAAGCGCGTGCCTGCTCTGGGCCCGGCCGTCCACTGTGCCCAGTGGGGTCGACACGTGTGCTCTGGGAAGGCGGCTCCACTCGGCCGACCTGCCGCACTTGTCCCATTCCTTGCCTTCACCTCAGCTGGTGCTAGGAGAGGGAGAGAATAAAGACAGCAAATGGCCCGCCGTGCCACCGTGTTGAAGTTGACCGTGAGCGTTGGTGTATTTTCAGCCGGTGGTTTGCGAGTGTCTGTTTGCGTGGATCATTGTACGCTTCACAGTTTTGCAGTCTGCTCGTGGATCTTCACTGTGCCCCTTCTTTGTAAAGACTATGCAAACACGAGCTTCCGTTTCCCTGGCGCTGCCTTCATAGCGCTCCCAGACTGCTCTTAGGAATGCCCTGTGATGACCTCTTTGGGCGGAACCTCTGTTCATGTTTCAGATGACTTCCTCAGGGTAGGTTTCCGGGGTGGTTACTAGGTTAATACTGAGCCAACCTGCTCTCCAGAAAGTTAGCCTGCTTCTGTTTCTGCTGTCAGTGCACTAAAGTAACTTTGTAATGTGTATTACATTGGTTTTCAAAATGGATATAGCGTGTTCCTTTTCTTTAAGTACTAACTCTAGTCCCTCTCTCCCTCTCTCTCTCTCTCTCCCTCTCCCCCTCCTCCTCTCTCCCTCTCCATCTCCATTTTCCTCTCCCCCTCTCCCCCTCTCCCTCCCTCCCTCCCCTCTCCCGCTCTCCCGCTCTCCCTCTCCCTCTCTCCCTCTCCGTTTTCCTCTCCCTCTCTCCATCTCTCTCCCTTTCTCCCTCTCTCCCTCCCTCTCTCCCTCTCCCCCTCTTCCGCTCTCCCTCTCCCCTCCTCCTCTCTCCCTCTCCCCCTCTTCCGCTCTCCCTCTCCCCTCCTCCTCTCTCCCTCTCCCCCTCTTCCGCTCTCCCTCTCCCCTCCTCCTCTCTCCCTCTCCATCTCCATTTTCCTCTCCCCTCTCTCCCCTCTCCCTCCCTCCCTCCCCCCCTCCCGCTCTCCCTCTCTCCCTCCCGCTCTCCCTCCCCCTCTCCCGCTCTCCCTCTCCCGCTCTCCCTCTCCCTCTCTCCCTCCCTCCCGCTCTCCCTCTCTCTCCCCCTCTCCCCCCTCCCCCTCTCCCTCTCTCCCTCCCTCCCGCTCTCCCTCTCCCTCCCCCTCTCCCGCTCTCCCTCTCTCTCCCCCTCTCCCGCTCTCCCTCTCCCTCTCTCCCTCTCTCCAGGAAGTAGAAATGATGAAAGCTGCATATCGGAAAGAACTAGAGAAGAACAGAAACCACGTTCTCCAGCAGAATCAGAGGCTCGATACCTCCCAGAAACGGATTTTGGAACTGGAATCTCATCTGGCCAAGAAAGACCACCTGCTTTTGGAACAAAAGAAATATTTGGAGGATGTCAAACTGCAGGCAAGGTAACTTTGACGTGGAGAGGCATTTTAGGGGCACATCCTTTATCCAAGGGGACTTCCATGTTCTGGCTGTCTGTGTCTTTCAGAGGACAGCTGCAAGCTGCCGAGAGCAGGTATGAGGCCCAGAAAAGGATTACCCAGGCGTTCGAGTTGGAGATCTTGGACTTGTATGGCCGACTGGAGAAGGATGGCCTTCTGAAAAAACTTGAAGAGGAGAAAACAGAAGCCGCTGAGGCAGCAGAAGAAAGGTAGGAGCCAGGAGCTGCCCTGCAGGCCGCACGGCGTTGCCGCCGCTCACGGAAGCAGGGCCGTGGCCGTGGCACAGGCAGCACGTGCACGTGAGGGGCGGGGGTAAAGCCCGAGCTGGCGGCGTCCCAGGGAGCCTTCCGTGTTCCTCTTCTGGCCTCGGTGCCCCCTGGCGGCAGGATGTGTTCCTGTTTCACACAGATGGTTGCCTCTAGCCGTGACACGCTGTGCTCCTGCTGAGCGCTGTGGCTGGGGTTTCCTGGGACAGCACAGACGGTGGGCGAACCGCTGAGTGTGTCTGAGTCCTTGTCTCCCGCTTGGGGAAGACCCAATCACAGCTTCCTTTCTCCTTCCGGGATTTGTTACAGGCTTGACTGTTGTAACGATGGCTGCTCGGATTCCACGGTAGGGCACAATGAAGAGGCATCTGGCCACAATGGTGAGACCAAGACCCCCAGGCCTGGCGGCACCCGGGGCAGCGGTGGGAGCAGAGGAGGTGGAGGTGGCAGCAGCAGCAGCAGCAGCGAGCGTTCCACCCCCGAGAAACCTCCCACCCAGAGGGCGGGTCCGTTCAGCAGTCGCTGGGAAAACCCCATGGGAGAGCCCTCGCCCAGCATCCCCGCGACTGTCGGCTCACTTCCCAGCTCCAAAAGCTTCCTGGGCATGAAGGCCCGGGAGTTATTTCGTAATAAGAGTGAGAGCCAGTGTGATGAGGACGGTGTGACCATCAGTAGCCTTTCTGAGACCCTGAAGACAGAACTGGGCAAAGACTCGGGTGTGGAAGCCAAGGCGCCCCTGACCCTCGATGGCCCACGCACATCTCCCCCAAACCCAGACAGTGTTGGACAGCTCCGTATCATGGACTACAATGAGGCTCATCACGAACACAGCTAAGGGTGAGGGTCGCTCAGTGTTAACCTGCACATTGTTGGCGTAGAACAGGAGGTGTGAACGCACGTCTCAAAGCTTTCCTGTTTCCAGGGTCTGAGTGGCGCGCTCCCACGGTGGAAATGGGATGGCGGAACGGTTTTTGGATCTAGCATTGAAATGCCTCGTACCCTTCCCCGAACCCACCCCCAGCCCCTTCCTCGTTCGCCTGCCGGTGTGTGCTAATCTGAGGGCCGGTGCGCGCCTCAGGCGCTCTATTTCCTTCCTTTGTCCCCCAAACGGCTGCACCCTGTGAACCTGTGCAGTGTGAGGCCAGATTTAATCCTTGCATCTGACACCCACCTTCTGCTTCCCTGAGGCTCAGAGAGCTGGGGTGGCTCAGACCAGGTAAGTCTGGTTCTGCCCTTCAAGGACGTGGCCTGCAAAGCCGATGGTCTTCACGTGAAGGCTTGCACAGGGACTCTGAGGGCGGGCGTCGCACGCAGCAGGTCTGGCAGGACGCTGGCTCGTTTCACCCTTGATCTTCAGTGGCTCTGAGAAGCTTCCTAGAAAGTTTAGTGAACAGTCTGTCGTTTCAAACGTCTGGATTTGGCAGCGTGGAGACCATATTCCTTACCCTGTAAGCTCTGTCCCTCCTTTCCCACTACCTCTTATTTATTTGGTGTTTGCTTGAATGCGGGTGTTGGGCTGACTGCAGGCTGGACGGGCGGTGGGAACAGCTGCTCCCCGCAGGAGGCTTGGAGCAGTCGCCGGAGCTCTCGCGTGTGAGCACCTCGCCACGCCCACTTCTGCTCGCGGCAGCACGGAGGCTGTGGCGGCCCCGAGAGTCTGTCTGGCGCTCGGGTGGCCATCGCTCCTCGGCAGGATGAGATCTAGGCCTCCGCAGGACAGCAGCTGTCTCACGCTAGTCCAGCTTCCCGTGGCGGTCACGGCAGGGAGGAGAGAGCGGGGTGGACAAGGGCTCGCTGCCCCTGGCTGCCGGGCTGCCCTGCAGGCACGCGAGAGCTGACCCATCAGGGCGCTGCACGGTCAGCAGACGCTCCTGGCGTGATGCCGGAAGACTAGGGTTGCTGCTGGTGCTCTGGCCGAGGCGAGGAGAGGCCTGGGGAGAGAGCCAGTGGGCGTGGCTGTGCCGCTGCTGTTCTTCCAGTAGAAGGAGCAGAAGGCTGCAGCCAGCAAGAGGTGCAAGAAACTGCAATGGTACGACTCTTATGCATTCAGACGTTCCAGCACGTGAGGGTTTTCCTTTCCTTTCCTTTCCTTTTCCTTTTTTTTTTTTTTTTTTTAACGTGGCAAAAAGTATTTTAGTATCCCCAACTGAAAGGAACTAGAGCATGCGAGAGTCCACGTCACCATGGCGATACCGGCAGACCTGTTCTGGCCAGGACTTCTGCCCGTGACTAACCGACTCCCAGCCTACAGCAGGGCTCGTCCCCAGCTGCGTAAGCTCGGCAGGGCCTGGCTGTAGCCTCTGGGTGTGCCGTGTGGAGCTGTCCTGATGCCACACTTCTAATTCAGCCTTGTCCAAAGGAAAGCTTCAAACCCAGTACTTTCCGGGCTCCTGGTTCCGTTACAGAAGAGGACAGCATGAACAAATTCAGAGGGAAAAGCACTCTTAGAACCAGTGCTAAGTACTCTCCGTGCCGCGCTCCTGGGAGTGCTGTGCCACAGGACAGACACACCAGGCGCTCCACTGCCCTGCCTTAACTGGCGGGGGAAAGGAGGCAAGTGTGAGAATTGTTTTTTTTTTTTTATGGGCGGATTGTAGAAGTACAGGAAGAAAGGCAGCATGGCAGATGCCCCGAGGTGGGCGTGCAGGCCACTGGAGCTCGGGGCCCACTGTGGGGGTGACAGGGCAGGCCCAGCTGAGCTCTCGGAAGCCGTGGGTTCTGTTCCAGGAGGGATGGGGGGGTCGGGATCTGGAGTTGCGTTGGTTACCCAACCCCAGATCTCGGGCTGCAGAGTCGGTGGGCGTTTGGTTTTGCCTTGAAAGTGATCAGCTTGCCACATCAGTGGGTCACTCAGTCTTGTTGCAGCAAGTACTTTTAAGGATGGAAAGGGATAGTAGAGGGACTCGCAGGGAGCTGGTCAGGCCCGGCAGAGACGTGAGAGCGGTGAGTGTTACCATGGGAAGGACTCCCGAGGAGCCGGTCGGGCCGAGAGGCCCTAGAGCAATTGGTGCCACAGGCAGAGCCTTAGAAATGGTGGAGCAGCTTGGCGCTCGTGAAGGTGGGGCTGGCTAGGCCTCCCTCGCCGGGAGCGAGCGTCCCCGGTGGAGCCGCGCGGCCAGCCTGCACGGCCTGCGCTGATCCCCAGCGGCCCCAGGCCCTGAGGAGGCGGCGTCAGCCTCTCGTACTGCATGGCATTTGTTTGGAAAGGGGCACTACAGCCTTTAGGGGTGGGAGGGCAGGAAGCCGAGTTCCTGACTCGACTCCAGGAAACAAGCACACGGATCTCGATGATAGCTTTCCTGTGGATTTCAGAGAAGCTTTGACGGCTGCGCCATGACGTCTGTAAGAGTAGTTGCGATGGGATAGGAAATACGTGGTCACGAGCAGAAAAACCTGGAGCCCAGAGGTGGGCGGTCGGCGTCTTCCGTGGCCGTAGTGGGCCGTGGGCAGGAGTGCGTCGCTGAGGCCGGCTGACGGTTCTTCCGGAGGGGAAGCTGCCTGGCCGTCAGGGCGACGCTGCAGAGGTTCTGGTTAGGGTCTCTGACGCACAGAGCTCCGTGCGAGCCCGTTTCTGTGAGGTGGCCGGGGGAGATGGTCTGACGTTCCTGGCAGCCACTGGTGATGAGGAAGGAGGATGAGCGCCACCTGCCGCTCCCTGGGCAGAAGCCGTGTCAGGACCCCGCACTCGGTCCCCGCACGGGCTGCCTGGTGGTTCTCTCGGGGACGACAGTTCTGGGGATCGTTGAGAGAAGGACGCGCGCGGTGTGGTAGGGACCACGCGGCTCAGAGTCGCGAGTGGAACACAGGCGTGTGGCTCTGCGTGGACGGCAGGCAGGGGGACGCCCCCCAGTTGCCGCCATGTCGCGCTTGAAGCCAGGAAGGAGCGGCGCCTGGTGAAGCCGGGTTTCCCTCGGAAGCTGCGGCGGGAGGAAGCGTGGCAGGCAGAGCGAGGGCTCAGGCAGGGGCTGCGGTGGCGTCGGCACGCGGTCCACTCTTGGCACTCTGGGAGAAGCCGAGCCCTCCCAGCACCTGCTGCATCTTGAGGCCGCGGGGTGGGGTGCGTGTGTGCTGGGGAGCGTTCCAGGCCGAGCGTGTCTGTGTCTGTTTACACTCAGAGTCTTGAGAGGGCCCGCACTCCTACCCCGGACCGCTGGCAGTCATTGGTTGCACTTGATGAAGCTTTTCTTTGTAGGTTTAAAAAAAATGTAGGTCGAGGACTGGCCCTCAGCTGCTGCTGCGACCCTTGTCCCCTGTGGCTCCTTCCCCATCTGTGACTGACGCGCCCAGGGCTTCTGCCCGCCATCCTGCAGTCTGAATGTGCGCTCCCCAGAGAACAGCGGGCAGCTGCCCGGGGCCGCCAGAGAGCCGGGCGTCTGCACCCACGGCTGCGTTTGGCCCTGAGACGAGTTAGTGAAGGCTGAAGATCTTTCTCCCGCTTCCCAGGGCCACACGGTGACCCACCCCATGGGCTGAGTAGGCTGGTGTGGCCGCCGGAATAGCTCTTTGAGAAGATACCCCAGGAGTCTGGCATCCCCCAAGCCCCCCTCCCTGGCCCCTCCCCAGCGCGTTCGGTGTGGACAGGAGGGCGCGGGCCGCCGTGTGGCAGCCCTTTGGCTCACCCGAGAGGCAGCCAGGCATTTTGCACTAGGAAGAATCAGTGACCACTTAACTGAAGACGTCTGTGGACCACAAACACATCATGGAGGAACAGATTTTGCTACGACATAATCTAGTTTTATAGCTCAATCATGGATGAACCATGTGGCTAACTTGCAGTTTAAAGGGGTCCCATCAGTGACAAGAAACATTTTTTAAACTGTTTTTAGTTAAATTGGAGCAAGACATCTCTTGTCAAAAGGCTTAAACTTTCCCGCCTCAGTCGTAAAAGCATGTCAAACAATCCACATTAGATGCCATAAAAATGAACTGCAAGAGAAAAATGGTACAATCTTAGTGAATGGGGATCGGAATCAAAAGGGTTTGCTGTCCTTAGAATGTTCTAAAATGTCAAGGCAGTTGCTTGTGTTTAACTGTGAACAAATAAAAATTTATGGTTTTGCACTACCCTGCTGTGTTGGCGTGGAATGACCCAGCCAGCCTGGGGGGCTCGTGAGCGAGGCGGGGGACCAAAGACACGGCAGCCTCGGGCCTGGGCTGCCGGAGAGCCTGCCTGGCAGGCGAGGGTTCTGTGCTGGCGCATCCCTTCATCTGCCTCAAACTCGTGGTCCCCGATGAGTCACCCCAGGGGAGGAGGTGACCCGTGTCATCTCTGGCAGAGAAACCCTGCAAGTCAGGTGGCTGCCCGGGCTGCCGTGTCACCCGCGTGGCTTTTGGCGCGCGTGCTCTGAGTGGCCGGTGGGCAGGTGGGGTCCAGCGGAGTCTCTGGTGGAACCCAGCCAGCATTGCTGTTGTCCACGGCTCGCCAACCCTGAGCTTTTTCTGAGCGCTGCCCTCCCGTCTTCCCTGGGCCGGCCTGGAGGACGTGGAGGCGGGCAGGAAACCGCCTCCCCGGGACTGTGGGAGCCGCCCGGCTGTGTCTGGAAGTCGGGGTCGCTCTGCCCGCTTAAGGAGCAGAGGCAGCTCCTTCGGGACGAAGACTTGGGGTGGCAGTGTTTAAATGTGCCTGGGGAGTGCAGGTTTTCTCTCTCAAGCGGACAAGGCGTCATCGTCCGCCCTTGAAGGAACGTGGGAGTGCCGGCCCTGTGCGGGTCTTGATTTTCTTTCAGGGACAAGCTCCAGAAAGCAAGCCAGGCAGAGGGGTGGTACAACACTGTTTATTCTTGACTGTCTCCCCCCGAAGAAGCAACAATACAGAAGCTAAGTCGTCCCCTGTGAAGGGAAAAACCAACAGTCAGCCCCGTCTGGCAGGGCCAGGGGCCAGGGGCGCGTCACCGTGTTTGGGTCTCGGTCACACCACGAAGACCAGCTCTCGCCCAGGAGCCGCAGGCTCGGAGCCCTGGCTTCCGTCGTGGTCTCCCTCTCCCGGGAAAAGCAGCGGGAAAGACCGGCTCATCCCCTTCACGCTGGGCCAGGGAACCAGACACACACGCGGCCCCGCCTGGCAGGGAGAGCCTGAGCCTTCCCGCGGCTGTGGCTGCCGGGTGCGGGGGACTAGGGGGTCTCCAGTGTGACGGCTCCAGAGGGGAAGCTGCGGCCCACCGCCTGGTGGGTGGAGGGTGCGGCTCCCAGAGGCCCTGGGGCTCTGTGCCTTCTTCAGCAGCCTTCCTGGGACACCCTCCACCCACGGCGCGGCCGGGGCACCACCTGCAGTGTGTTCAGTGGGGATCCTCTTCATCAGCACCGAGCCTCCCACTCAGGAGGGGAGAGATTCTCTGTGACGTACTGGCCCCTTGGGGGTTAGCAGTAGGGCCCGTGGGTGGAAGGAGAGCAGGTTAATTCACAGAGCACCCACGGCTGGAGCAGGCCCCCGGCTCAACCTACAGCTTCCCACCAGGTGGTCGCCAGGGGGGCTTTGAGACGCCTTGGCCTTCCCCCCTAGATTTGAGGCTGTCCTTCGCCAGTTGCCTACACTTGAGTTTTCTGAACCAGAGCTGGGTGCCCGCGGCCTGAGCAGGACGAGCGGCCCCCCTGGTGGCCTGCTGGCGTGCGGGGGGCTCACTCACGTGCTGCAGCACTTTGCGGGGCAGCTTCTCCGAGTGGGCGATCCACTCTTTCATTAAGTCCAGGACGATGGGGATGAGGCTGACCACGCCCCCGTAGTGGTTCCTGGCCTCGTCACAGCTCAGGTGGTTCACCACGTCGTGTGGGTACCTGGGGGACCACAAGAGGGCGTGGTGAGCGGCAAGCAGCAGCCCTGGCTTCTCCGGAACCGGACACCATGTGCCCGACTCTCTCTGCCCGTAGATCCTGGTTCCGCAGGTTTGAGGGCCGAGGGCTCCGGGAGACTCTGGTGTGGAAGCCAAGAGCTGCAAACCCGTATGGTCTGCAGAACCCAGGTCAGGGGCTCAGGCACCTGCCCGGCTTCCCCTACGCTGCCTTAGTCTAGGGAGCTCCTGCATGATGCTGGCACACTGCTGTGGACTCCCCGGGGGCCAGGACAGAACCCCAGTAGGGGTGCTGCCACCCAGAGGACACAGCTCCCGGGCCCCACGTCCACTCAGAAAGGGCTTCTGGGAACAACTGCCCTGTGGCCCCTTCTCTTGTGGCCTGAGATGCTTTGTGTCTCGCCGTGTGTATGACCTGGGTTCCAGTTGGTTTTGTTGTGTCGGGGTCCTTCAAATCATTCAAAAGGAGCTGGGATTCCCCCCCGAGGGGATTCTGAAGCTGCCTGCTCCCCAGGAAGGCACCCAGGGCTGCCTGCCCACTCGGCCAAGGCTCCCGCTCCCCAGGGAGGCGCCCAGGGCCGCCTGCCCGCTCGGCCAAGGCTCCCGCTCCCCAGGGAGGCGCCCAGGGCCGCCTGCCCGCTCGGCCAAGGCTCCCGCTCCCCAGGGAGGCGCCCAGGGCCGCCTGCCCGCTCGGCCAAGGCTCCCGCTCCCCAGGGAGGCGCCCAGGGCCGCCTGCCCGCTCGGCCAAGGCTCCCGCTCCCCAGGGAGGCGCCCAGGGCCGCCTGCCCGCTCGGCCAAGGCTCCCGCTCCCCAGGGAGGCGCCCAGGGCCGCCTGCCCGCTTGGCCAAGGCTCCCGCTCCCCCGCCCCGGCGGGACCCCCAGGGACTCACTTGGCCCTGAGGCTGCTCAGGTCGTTGCTCTGGCTGACCAGGGTTTTGCACTTCTCGAGCAGGTTGTTGGTGACGGGGGTGCCGGAGTGCAGGGCCTCAAAGCGCTGGCAGAGCTTGTTCAGCTCCGAGCAGATGTCCAGGAACATGAGCAGGATCCGCCGGTCCGTGGCGTTGTAGCAGTAGTGCTCCATGTAGCTCTGCACCTGCAAGGGCCGGCCCGACGCTGGCTCGCACCCCCTGCTCCCTCCCCGTGTCCTCGCGTTCAGACCTCTGCATGTCCGGCCCTCTGCCTGAGGAGGCTTCAAAAACCCCACGGGGATGCGTGGTGCAAGAAAACCAGGCACCGACTGCAAGGCTTTCTGCAACCAAAATAAACTTTTTGTTCCAGTTCTCCGTGGCAACGTCATCAAGTGTCCCCAGGCACTGTGCAGACAGCGGACAGGCCTGGTCACGTAAACCCTGCACACTGGGAAGGTCCCCTTTTAACCTCTCATTCTAGATGGACACCACAAATCCCGGGGATGACAGAGGAAGTGGCTCACTGGAGTTCGCCCCATGTTCAAGAACGTGGGGCCTGCACGCCTCACCAGTCCCCAGGCCCCTAAGCCCACCACCACATAGGGCAGGAGGGGGCGGGGGCTGGCTTTTCATGCCATGGTGCCCCTGGAAGGCCCACTCAGCTGCTGGGGCAGGCCACCGTACAGAGGAGGAGACAGGGAGCCGGGGCCCTCCGGGCTTTCCTTGTCCCCAAAGGTGGGACGAGTCAGGAAGTGGAGCTGGGGAGAGTGAGTGGTCCCCAGGAGAAACACCTGCTGTCCCCCTCACCCCCGTTCGGAAGTCAGCTCTGGGAGGATCAAGAGTGTGGTCAGAGGATGTCCCCCCACCCCGCCAGTGCTGACCAAGCGGATGCTTCCATCAGCTCTTTTCCTCGGTGGGAGTTGGGGACCCGCCCTACGTAGCCACCCCACGACTCGGCACGTGAAGCTGAGCCAGGCGGAGGCCTGATGTCCTGCTGGGGAGGACCTGGCCGTGGCCCAGGCCTCACTTCACAGCCAAACAGTGCTGCCCTGCGCGGTCTGTTGAAGGCACTGCCGTCACTGCCTCCCCCAGCACCTGCCGTGTCCCAAGTCTAAAGCAAGTTCCGCCTGCTGCAGCTGTTGCTAAGGGAATATATCCTCCCAACAGTCTGGAGTACTGCCCGGCACGTGGTGGCACTGTAAGGGGGAGGGGCTTTTAACCGGCGCACCTGCCCGGGCACCTGTGTGGGCAGGGAGCTGGGACCTGCTTCGTGGCGTAACCACAACAGAGCAGTGTCACTGGGCTATCTTTGGACGCCCCAGGTTTGGGGAGGGCGGGTGAGGCTGAACCCGAGATGGTCAGAACATGGGCCACGGTGTACCAAGTCTTTGTGAGAGCAAACCTAAGGAGGCCACCCCCTTCTGCACGGGAGCTGAGGAGCTGGGGGGGGGTCCCCATAGCACGGATGTAGATGCTGAGGGCGTGGGAACTCAGGCTCTTGGGAGACTGAAGACCTGGCCAGCGCTGTTGAAGCTGGGCTTCTGGGGGTTGAGGAAAAGGCAGTGGCCGACCAACCTCCCAGGCAGATGTGGCTACGCGTCACTGCACAGGGAATCTGCAGAAGGCCGCGTGGGTGTTCCTTTTCTCTAGGTTTAACATTCTCCCAGTAAAAACGGGCTGGGGCCTGTGCTGTGGCACAGCGGGTTAATGCCCTGGCCTGAAGCACCAGCATCCCATATGGGCGCCGGTTTGAGTCCCAGCTGCTCCACTTCCCATCCAACTCTCTGCTGTGGCCTGGGAAAGCAGTGACAGATGGCCCAAGTGCTTGGGCCCCTGCACCCACGTGGGAGACCCGGAGGAAGCTCCTGGCTTAGGATCTGCGCGGCTCCGCCCCATTGCAGCCAACTGGGGAGTGAACCATCGGATGGAAGTCCCATCTCTCTCTCTCTCTCTCTCTCTCTCTCTCTCTGTAACTCTGACTTTTAAATAAATACATAAATCTTAAAAAAAAAAAGGGGGGGCTTTTTTTTTTTTTGATAGGCAGAGTTAGAGAGAAAGGTCTTCCTTTTTCCGTTTGTTCACCCCCCAATGGCGGCTGCAGCTGGCGTGCTGCGCCGATCGGAAGCCAGGAGCCAGGTGCTTCTCCTGGTCTCCCATGGGGTGCAGGGCCCAAGCACTTGGGCCATCCTCCACTGCACTCCCGGGCCACAGCAGAGAGCTGGCCTGGAAGAGGAGCAACCAGGACAGAATCCGGCGCCCCGACCGGGACTAAAACCCAGGGTGCCGGCGCCGCAGGCGAAGGATTACGGGCTAATTTTTACAGCGTGCGGCTGGCATGGGGTGCTTGTTCTCCCGGGCTCCGTCCCCTGCACGCCCCCACCCCGTCTCTGAGCGGTCGACCTCAGATGAGCTGACTCTTGCAGGCTGAGACGGTCCAGCCTACATGTGTGCTCCCGACTGCCCTGGGGCTCACTCCTGGCTCCTGGAGGGCTCACTGGGTCTTGAGGCCTCCAAGTCCTGCAGGGTGACCTTGGACAGCAGCTGACCCTGGGGCAGATGGGGTCAAGTAGAAACATCCGCAAAAGCAGCCAGGGGCACGCTTGGCAGCTGCCGACTCTGATAGAGACCACATCCATGGTCACTGAACCGCAGCACTCTGCCCAGCCTGGCGGGTCAGCCCGGACGCCTGCTGAGCCGGCCCTGGCGCGAGGAGACGAGGGAGGCGCGCAGGGGAAAACTGGCGGGCCCAGAGTCACGGGAGGGGGCGTGGGCACGGAGCCCACGTTCCAGCCGCTGCTGTTCCTCCCGGCCCAGGTCGGGCAGGTCCCCTGTGACCCACCCGCTAGCCCTCGCGGGGGCGCCACCTGTCCGATGCTGGAGATGGGCCGGATCTTGTCGTGGGCGCTCTCCCTGCAGCGCTCCAGGGCCGCGATGAAGGTGAACTGCTGCTGCTGGAACAGCTTGTACTTCTGCTCCACGCCGCGCAGGGACTCTTTGACCTCGTTCATCGTCTCCTTCCGCGCTCATGCACAGGACGGGGGGGTCTGCAGGAGGAAGTGCGCCGTGAGGTCTGGGGGCCCCTCCCGCAGGAGACGGCGTCTCCCCAAGGCCGCCCCCCCACACCCCGGCTGTGACAGTGCTAAGCTTGCCCCTCGGCCGTTACCCTCCAAGGACACAGGCTGTGCCCCGAGACTGCTGTCCCGCAGCCGTGGGCAGGCTTTCCCTCGTCCTGTTTCTCCACACTGCGGCCGTCGCCCACGCCCACGCCCACCGCCGCCAGGGCCTCCCTGCGGGACAGCACGCCTGGGATGCAGGGCTACGCCACAGGATGTAAAACCAGCAGAACATCGGCCATCCACTTGGACCAAATTGCTTCTAAACACCCGCCACTCTGCGATTGCTGGGCGTGGCTAGGAACGCCTTCTCCTGGGCTAAGCAGGGGGCCGGCACACGCCCGTCCAGCCCGAGGGGGCGCCCGGGTCCCGCTGTGTGCTGGCATAGGAGCCCTGACCTCGAGTTTGGATTCCCAGGCAGAGTGCTAGCTTGGGGACTCCCCCTCCTCTGACACCTCAGATGGCCCCTACTGGCGTGCACGTGTGAGCAGCACGGGGCGAGGGTCAGTTCTCCCTGATACCAGGTCTGATGAGCACGTGCAGATCGCCCCGCTCACGACTGCTGGAGTCTCTGGAAGCAAAGGTGACCTCCGTGGCCAGCTCCCCTCAATTGCTGCGGGCAGGGGGCAGGACACACCCTGGGTCCCACTAGCTAGCATGCTCGATGTTGTCTACTGCCCCCTCCCCCAAGTCACCACTGGGAATCCAGGCTTGACCCTGCCATCCAGTGCCGCAGGAGCAGGGGTCAGAGGCAGGGTGCAAGTGGGACATTCCGGCCTCCGGAAGAGGCCGGAACGCTCGGCAAGCATGGGGCTGGGGCAAGGCTGACTCGGGTGAGGAATGCGCACCTCTGTGCTGTGTGCCCCTCGCACGCTGAGCCCGCAGCAGGGCTGCAGGGACCACACGGGGAGCGGAGAGGGCATCGGGAGCCGACGGGCACGCGGTAAAGCTGCCGTTACGGGGGATGCCGGGGCTCACCCCATAAACCTGCGGGGCTACTGTACACACAGCAGAGCCGGCTTCCACCACGCAGTGCCTGCCCGACGCGGCCCCTGCAGCTTCCCACGGGTGGGCCTGGTCCCGGGGAAGCAGTGGTCTCCTTCCTGCTCAGCATCCTTGCACTCAGCACCCCCCCTCCCCCGTAGTGGACAGGTCGGGAGGGGGCCGGGGCCAGGGGGAGGGGCTGAGGGACTCACTGCTTACTGAATACCTGCCCTATCTGGGGCTGGTCCCCGCACTGCCACGGAGCAGAAACGGCGGTGTTTGCTGCCTCCCGAGGCGCTGGGCTCAGCAGAACCCAGACCCCTGAGGCAAGGGAGGCCCTCACCTCTGCGCAGGACTGGGGGGAGGGGGTGCTGTGGCTCAGTGGGTTAACGCCCTAGCCTGCAGTGCCGGCATCCCATAGGGGCGCCCGTTCTGGTCCTGGCTGCTCCTCTTCCAATAGCTCTCTGCTACGGCCTGGGAAAGCAGCAGAAGATGGCCCAAGTCCCTGGGCCCCTGCACCCGTGTGGGAGACCTGGAGGAAGCTCCTGGCTCCTGGCTCTGGATCGGCACAGCTCTGGCCATTGCAGCCATCTGGGGAATGAGCCAGCCATCTGGGGAGTGAACCAGCGGATGGAAGACCTCTCTCTCTGTCTACCTCTCTCTGTAACTCTTTCAAATACATAAAATAAATCTTATAAGAAAATACTGAAGAGGGCGCCCCAAACCCCACATTCCAGAGAGGGTCAAGGTTAAGCCCAAGTGCGCAGAGAACACTGGTGGCACTGGAAAACAGGACTGCCGTGCTGCGCCGTGTGGAGCCTTGGCCAAGGGAAGTCGGCGCTACTGAGCCTGCCCGCGGTGGAATTTCCGAGATCTTACTCAAGAAGGGGTTGGGACGCGCATTCCAACTGTTTATAAACAGCGCGTCCAAATATTTCCCATACCAAGGGTTCTGCCCTCGTCCCCCTACACACACTTGAGTTCTGCACGGAGGTGGGTGCCTCCCTGCCTCACCCTGTCCCAGCCAGGGCTCACACGTGACCATCAGAGGCGGCATCAGAGGGCTCGGGTGGAGGAGCGGCGAGTGTGCCCTCGCAGCACAGCGTGGCCAGCCACGGTTAGGAAGATGCTGGGAGTGACTCGGTCCTGGGTTCAGATCCTGGTTCCGGACCTCCGCAAGCTGCTCATCCCGTCTGAGTCTCAGGGTTCCACCCTAGGGCCTTGGCCTCGCAGCCTTGGGGGTGCACCACGAGGCACCAGGCAAAAGCTGTGGAGCCCAGAGCTGGGACATGGGGGTGCCCCGTCACTGGGGCCGGCAAACTTCCGCGATGGAACGGCAGGCAGGCGTGGTGTGCGCCAGCCCTACAGGAGGACCTTTGGACCTTCTGGGGGAGGGGGCTTCAGTGGGTCTTGAGGAGGTGGGTGCTGGGGCGAGACTACGGTCTGGAGGTTACGGGTGAGGATGTGGGAAGGGTGCGGAACAGGGCCGAGGACGGGGGCCGCCGGCGTCGGGCTGAGCGTTCGGAAGAACCACTGAGGGCTTCCAGGCAAAGGCGGAAGTCTTCCCACCTGCTGTGGCGGTTCCTTCGGTTGTGTGCCGGACACTGGTCAGCGGCTGCGTCAGACAGCACTGGCCCACTCGGACCAGATCCCCGCCTTGGGGAGCTCCTGTTCCAGGCCGGGACCAGTGCCAGAAGAGCACCTGACACCAGCGCAGTCCGAGGGGGAAACACAGCAGCCTGCCCCGTCCTCCCCCGGACAGCAGGCCACTGGCCGGGCCCTGGTCAACTCCAGACAGGCTTCCTGTCCAGGCTGGCCACAGGGTGCCGTGATGACCCCCAGGGGACAGACAAGAAAGCTGAAGCCCCACGGCTGGGACGTGGGCAGGTGGGCTTCTCGCTCAGCTCTGCCTGTCTCTGTAAAGTCCGGGCTCTTAACCTGAGCCATCCCGGCCTCCCGGTTTCCATGGTGTTCCTAAGAGACCAAGACCCCACACAGCTCCGCCCATCCACCCACTGGACCCCGCCCCCCTGCCCCAGGCCTCTCTGCCGCTCCCACTGGACTTCCCTTTTCCTCATCCCAAAGCATTCAGGGTGCTGTCCTGTCTGAGCCTGGCTCCCTGCCACCCTCGTGGGGCTCCCTGGGGCTGCCAGGTTCCCCGGGGACCAGAGTGCAAGCTTGGCTGGTGGCCCCAAGAGCCCCTGAGAGCAAAACTGACTTGGCTCTTGATCCTGGCGACGTGTGACACGCACGCCAGGGATGTCATGAGCGCAGCTGTAATAAGCGATCCAAGGTGATCGTCGCCGTAACGACGGAGCCTCCGCGGCCGAACGGCTGGATGAAAGGCACAGGGCGCGGGCGCTTCTCCGTGTGGGAGGGAGGGAGGGAGAGGGGGAGGGGGGGAGGGGAAAGTGACTGCCCGGTAGGTTTTAGGCTTTAATTGATTTGTATTTTTCCAGGCTGCTAAAGATTAAATCACGGTATGGAAAGTGCCTAGGGCTTAAAATAAACGAGGAGCAGGGCACGTCTTTCAGAAATGTCCAGGAAGCGTCCCGACCCCCCCGCCCCCGCCCCAGCGCAAACGCAGGCTGGGCTCTGTGTTCTTTGTTCAGCGGCTTTGCAGCTGGGCTGACAAGGCCACCGAGGGGTACCAGCGGCTCCGGCTGGAGTCAGGGTGTCCAGTTCCAGCCGTGCTGCACCTCTGAGGTACCCAGTGACTCTGGCTAAGGCTGTACCCCTGTCTGCGCCTCACTCTACCCATCTGTAGAATGAGGGAGTTTGGGATACAGGCTGGGGGGGGCGGCTTCTGACTCTATATTCTAAGATAAAAAGCTGATGAGACAAGGGGCTCGAGTCCCACCCAGCCAGCTCCTCTTCCTGTTCTGACCCTCCAACTCCTCCTACAGGGGGTGAAGCTACCTGTCTCGCAGTGCCAAGATGAAACACTGTTAGTAACAGTGGCCCCCACGCACTGTGTGCCTACCCCATCCCCAGCTGCTGCCTCCTACTTCCCTAAGGAGTCCCGGAATCCTTTAATAACCCCCGCTTCCCAGGGCGAGAAACCTGGGGCACACAGCAAGTGAACAGGCTGCGTGGGGACTCGAACCTGGGATGCCTGCCTTCAGCACGCCATCTTGCCCTCCCTAACCGACACAGACGACAGCTTTGCGGGCGGGGGGGGGGCACCAGGTATAAGAGCTCTGTAGCCTGCAGCGCCTACAGTTAATGGCCCCCTGCCCCGCAGAGCCCCTTCCCCACTGCGTCCCACCCCCTCGCCTCCAGCCACTGCCTCCCCTGCCCTCCGTCTTTACCCTGGCTTGTCCCGAAGCGGCCTCCGCCTCAGACTGCCCAGAAGCCGGGGCGACTCCGTGGGTGTCTGGGCCCCGCAGGGGCTGGGGGCCCCCTTCTCCGGACTTGGGAGGAGGGAGCGGGCAGGTGGAGAGGCCGGGCCCCCGGATTGTGACCGCGGGCGCCATGGCAACCGGGTCACGTGGCCACCCGCCCCGCCCCAGGAGACCTCGAGGGGGCTGTCCGGTGGACCTGGACCTCCCCCCCCCCCCCCCGGCCCTGTCCCGTGGACGCCCCTCAATGTACAGAGGCCTCTCCCACATCCGTCCCGCGTCTTCCCATTACAGATGGGGCAGCCGAGCCCCGGGGCGCAGAGCACGGCCGGCCCACGGGGCTCCGGGAGCCACGGTCGGGGCCCGGGGGCAACCCTCGAGCAGGACCCGCCTCCGCCCCGCGCGCCGGCGGACCCACGTGCTCCTCCGGGGCGGTGTGGGGGTCTGGGCGTGGCGACGCCCCATTCTGCACGCAGGAGGCCCAGCTGGGGGCGGCCTCCCTGAGACACTCGGGTGGGGAGAGCGAGCTGGGGAGGGGAAGGAACTTGCCCAGGGCTACAGGGCGCGCGCGTGCCGCGGAGGTCCGGCCGGGGCGGCGAGCACCGCGGGAGCAGAACTGCGGCCGTCAGGAACCCGCGGCGGCGGCGGCCAGGGCGCGGCGCGGCGCGGCGCGCGGTGATGACGCAGGACGCGGCGCCCTGGCGACGCGGTTGCTAGGGAGCGGCGCGCCGCGGCGGCGACATGGACGCGACCTCTTTCCCGCACGTCATCCCCCCGGAGATGCCCCAGTACGGGCAGGCCAACCACATCTTCCAGCTGATGCAGGTGACGCGCGCCCCCTGCCCTCAGCGCACTCGGGGTCGGAGTCCCGGGTCGCCACGACCCCGAGCGGACGCCCCCGCGGGCCTCTCCCCACGGCGCCCCGCTGCCACGCGCCGGTGTCCCCGACGGCTCCGAGTCTGTGGGAAGCTGGGGCCGTTCCCCGTCCCGGCCGCTCCTCCTCGGGGACCCTCAGCTCACGCGCGGTGCCCCAGGGGCCCCGCTGCGCGCCTTGCAGGTGGGGCTCCGTTTCCAGGACTCTCCTCTGCTTCGTGGGTGCCACCGCGTGAGCCTCCGACCTGCGGGCTGCAGCGCTGGGCTCAGGCCAGGGACCTGAGCTGGCCGCGGGGCGGTCATCGCCTGGCCTGCAGGCCTGGGCCGGGTGCATCCGTTGTTACCTGCACTCGTGTGCACGGTTCTGTGGAATTTTCCCACGTCACATTCGCCGTCACAGTTCCGTGTCCACTTGGTTATCTCTGAAATCAGCTCAAGGTTAAGTAGCGTCTTTGGCCTCCGCCTAAGCAATGCCCTCGAAGTCCCGGGTTCGTGTCCTTTCTTTTGTCTGATACACATTAAGTCCACGGCTGTGTGAAGCCAACACTAAACACCTCGAATCACTGTGTCCTTTGCTGGCACCAAGCCCGGGTTCCGCCCAAGTGTGCGGGGAACGGCTGGGGGCGCGGAGGCCCTGGAAGGGAAGGGGCTTGCTGGTGAGGTGCCGAGCAGGGAGCAGGGCAGAACCACGCCCGCTCGCCGCTCGCGTCCCCTCAGCCCTAGAGCGGAGCCCCTCCCTGCCCGAGCCTAGGATGCCTCACCTTGCCTCGGCTCAGCTCCCGCCAGGATTAAATGGCCGGAAGATCCCAGGATGGTTTAGCTACGTGGCGGGCAAACATCCTGCCGCTCTCTGGAGGGACACAGGCAGCGGCGCTGGCTGGTCTGCATCGGGCCCCCAGTGTGACTGTGCCAGGGCTTGGGATGCGGGGCGGGGGCAGGCAGACAGTGAGGCCCACAGAACCCAGCCTGGCCCGGGTGAGGGTGGCAGCCGGGTGAGCAGGGACAAGAGACGAGGCAAGGAATGGGGCAGGAGGGGGAGACAGACGCCTATGGCAGGGGGTTTACCCATGAGACCCGAGGACTGGTGGAAGTTAACCAGGACAGGAAGGAGAGGAATCCACAGGCGGACCCCAAAGGGCCTGGGGGCTGCCTGCTCTGAGTCAGGGCCAGGGTCCCTCCACCCCTGCCTCCCTCCGGGGGCCTCGCTGAGAACATCCACATGGCCCCTGGCACGCGTGCCTCTGCTCACGGGACCCCGGCAGGTGGCAGCTGGGGCAGGCGGCTGGGCCCCAGGTCAGAGGCACGTTCATGGCCGCCAGGGTGGCCCCCGCAGGCGCTGACTTCCCGGGTGTCTGCCCTGTGCCCCACAGAGCATGCTGGAGCAGCTGCTGATCCACCAGCCCCAGGACCCCATCCCCTTCATGATCCAGCACTTGCACCTGGACAGCGATGACGGTGAGCACTGTGGTGCCCCCAGCCGCCGCCCCCTCCCCTCTGCCCCCTCCCCCCTCCCCCCTCCCCCAGGACCTGGCTGGGAAGCACTCTGGTGCCCCCAGCCGCCGCCCCCCCCCCGCCCCCTCTGCCCCACTCCTCCAATCCCTGACTCCCCGACTCCTCCACTCCCCCCTCCCCCAGGACCTGCCTGGGAGGCACTCTGGTGGACTTGTATCTGAAGGGCCTCCCACCCCTTCTCCCCCTCCCCCCTCTCCCTGACTCCCCCCTCCCCCAGGACTGGCTGGGAGGCACTCTGGTCGACTTGTGTGGAAGGGAAGTCAGAACAGGTGGGGAGGGGTTTTGACAATTGGCAGTGGGGGTTAATTGAAAAATGCCTCAACTTCTGTTGGAGCACAACTAATAAAAATTCTCTTGCCAAGTTATTAAAATGCAAACCTCGGAGTGGCCCACGGAATCAATTATTAATGCTTTCGCCTGCCCTAGCTGATGTCGCCTGTTGGGTTTAAGCTCTCTGATCACTGCACTTGTCAGGTGTAAATTTGGTTTCTGGTCTACCTAGACAGGCAAGCACTTGGGCTTTTCCGATGGGCTCATTATCTGCGCCGTTAATGAGTTCCAGAGCTCCCCCCCAAAGCTCGGCGCGAGCGCAGGTTGGCCCGGTGCAAGGCCAGAGCGCAGAGCTGGGGAGGAGGGAGGCCGAGCTTGGAGGGCCCCGCACTCCACCCCGTGGTCAGTTTGCCAACTGGAGGCTCCTTCCTGTCCGGGCGAGCTGTCAGGGAGAAGTGCTGTCCATCCGAGAGCTTTGATGTTTCTTTTATCGGAGTGTTAGCCATCTTGAGGGAGCTAGCAGCAAACCAGTGAAATTCACGCTTGGTGCGGCTGGGAGGGCCGGAGGCCGGCAGTGGGGGCTAGAAGGCCTGAGGTGGGAGATGCTAAGCAAGGTGAGAGAGAGGACCTGCGCTCCAGCAGTGCGCCCCGCACCAGCCTTTCCTGTCCTGATGGTCTCGGGCTTGGCCGTGGCCCGTCCGAGTGCCCCTCGTCGGCCACTGCGTGAACCTAAATGGGGGTTAAAGAGAGCCCCGGTAGTGCCTCTTTCTCAACCTCTAGTTAGGCACAAATGGCCGGGTTCTGTGGGCGTGCCCTGCTCAGTCCTGGGCCCGTGTGGAGGGGGCGCCGTGACGGGGGCAGGCTGGGAGAACCACCTTCTGGAACTGTCCCTGCTCAGCTGTGGGCCCGCGTGGAGGGGGCGCCGTGATGGGGCAGGCTGGGAGAACCCCCAGCCTCTCTTCTCACCAGCCCCGCCTTGCAGACGCAGTGCCCGTGGCTCGTAGCCACTCCACCTCCTCAGGCTGCTGTTTACTCTGGGGTGTGCAGGGGGAGGTTCTGCCTCCACGCCCCCCCACCTCCAGGCTCACCCCCAGCCTCCCGGTGGCTGCGTCTCCCTCCCTGTGTGGGAGGCTGTGGGGGCTGCGGGCGGTGCTTCCGCCCAGGCCTCTCCTCCGCTGCCGCCACCACGTAACGAGGGGAGGCAGAGGGAAAGTGGGCCGGAGGAAAAGCCGACTAGAAGAGAAAGAGGAGCGCAGTGGCTGTGCCCCGCAGCCCCGCCCGCGGTCAGTGCGCCCTCAGCTCAGGGGCTCCCACACGGCTCCGTCCAGATGTGAAGAGGCAGTGAAGAGCCTCGGGCAGGGGTCACGAAGCTCCGGCCTGGGCAGTGGTGGCGGCTCCACGACAAGACGAGGGACTGACAAGTCCCTTCCGCCCTTGGGGGACGGGGCTGCGGGCCGCCCCGTGGGAACCTCTGCTTGTGACGGGTGTCCTGAGCTTTTCCGGAGTTACGTGTCGGGCTCGATGGTAACTCACCCGTTTGAACTCAGATACGTAGGGCGGCACCCCTGCTTTCTGTGGCCGGCTTCAGCGGCCTGCCTGGGGCCACTACAACGCAGCTCCAGTCATTCCCCAGCCGGGGAATCAAACGCCTGAAATTTGAGGCGGGGTCCGTCTTCTCTTCATGTTTCCGTCTTCCTGAACAGGTTTGGTTTTCAGTGTCAGTCTGTATGTTGTCCAGGCACCATCTCACGACAGGCACTGGGCTGGTGGTGAAGACGCCCCTCGGGATGCCCACGGCCAGATCCGGTCCCAGCTCCCTGCTGACGCGCACCCTGGGAGGTGGCACTGGTGCGCGAGGGCTTTGTAGTTGGGTCCTTGCCACCCACAAAGGAGACCCAGATGGAGTTCTCAGCTCAGATGCTGTCTGCAACATTTGGGGAGTGAGCTAGGGGATGGGAGTCTGTCTGCCTGTCTCTCTCAAACGAAAGAAATTTAAATCAAATAATAAAAACTAAAGCCTAAAAGAGATCATACTTCAGGGGCCGGGGCTGTAGCAGAGCAGGTTAAGCCGTCGTCCGCAGCATCAACATTTCATATGGGCACCGGTTCGAGTCCTGGCTGCTCCACTTCCAGTCCAGCTCTCTGCTGTGACCTGGGAAAGCAGTGGAAGATGGCCCAAGTGCTTAGGCCCCTGCACCCACGTGGAAGACCTGGAAGAAGCTCCTGGCTCCTGGCTTTGACCCGACTCAGCCCCAGCCGTTGTGGCCATTTGGGCAGTGAACCAGCAGATGGAAGATTCTCTCTCTCTCTAATTCTGCCTTTAAAAAGTCACATTTCAGGTTTGGTTGCAGTGAGCTGGTGTTGGACGGCCAGCCGTCTCCGCTGCCCGCCCCCCATGGCCCCTTTGTCACCTCTTCACTGTCCTCCGGGGCTTGTGACTTTCCCGAGGCTGCCCTCCCTGGAGCCTTTACTCCGTCTCTGCGTCGCCCCGGCTTTGGCAGCTGGCTGGGCGCCGCCCTCTCCGGTCTGTCCTGAACGCTGAGTCAAGATTTTTGGTCCAGATGCGGTCAGAGAGGAGTCACTGGGACCCAAGGCCGCTGAACGGGGGGCTGATTTGTGCCTCTCCGCTCTCACCCCCAGCGCCAGGCCACGGCCAGCAGCTGTTACGGATGCTGGAGCCTCTTTGTTGGCTCTAGAGCCAGTCGCTTACACAGAGAGGAGCAATCATGGCTTTCCCTGCCCGTACCCACACCTGCACGAGACAAGTGAAGCAAAAACTGAAAACACGGGGAGGGAGGCAGGCGGCCCCTGACGGAAATGGGGGAGAAATGGGGGAGAAGTGTGAAATCGGCCGGACCCAACCCCCTCGCTCTAGAGGGTGCGGGAGGCTCAGAGGGTCCCATGGCATCCGACGAATGTCTCTGCTCCCCCGGGCTGGTTGTCAGCCACGCAGCGGCCTGGGTCAGCTGGAGCCGGGACCCCGACTCTCCAGCTTACGGGGCACAGGGTTAACTGTGTCGCACAGCGGCGTGGCTGGTGACTGGAGCAGAGGGAGCCAGGGCTCCCAACACCCCGTGAGTGTGCACAGGAGGGCGCGGAGGGAGCCACGGCACATGGGCTGGCAGCCCGTTTGCCGCGAGAAAAGCAGATTTAGTACAAAGTGAGCATTTACAGTAGCCCTGGGCAATGTTAGAGCAGGCGGTGGTGTATATAATGGTATGTTTCGTTTTTTATCAAACGTTTGTCCAAGAAAGCTGTGTATTAGAGCTCCAATACCTAAGGGTTTTCTTGTGAATTTTAAATCATGCTCCTAGTTAAACCTCAAAAGGATCTGTGGATGGAAAGGTTTTTTGATTTCCTTTGAAGTGGTGGCAGGAAGTTGATTACTCCTGGCAGTGAGGCAGGCTGTTATGGCACTGTTTATAAATAATTACTGATGAGCAGGGCTGCAGTTTCAAGGTGTTAGATTTTAAGAAACCGAAATTAATCACATAAATGAGCGAGAGGAACTTCGGGGCGGGGGGAAAGGCCGCGGATGTTCCCTTTTAAAATATTTTCATAGATGTGTACGACTTGGGTGCCGCTTACAGGAACCTGGAAGGGGAGGGTCCCTGGCACGTCAAGACCGAGACGACCGACCGCAGTTTTGGGAGTCGGACCCGAGCTGCCGCTGTCGGGACGTAGGTCCCTCCGGGTCCCTCCGCCTCGGGCTCCGCCAGCCCCGAGCCCTGCGGGGCGAGCAGCAGAGACCCCGCTTAACAGCTGGGGGAGGCGGCAAGTGGTGGTGCAGGAGCAGACCGTGCCCCCACCCCCTCCTCACCCTGATGCGGCCAGGAAGGTCCCAGTGAGCTCCACGCTTCATGGCCTCAGCACCCCCACCCTCGGCCACCTTCCCCCCAGACCTTCCACGCCACCCCAGGTCCAGTTCCCCGTGTCCCCTCTCACCTAGTGTCCCCCAGGCCGTTTCCTTTCCAAAGTCATTGTGCAAGCAGCGTTGCCCACTGTTGTGGCTTTTCTCCTGGGGGGGGGGGGAGCGGGAGGGGGCGGGGAGGCCCTGGGAGGCCTCGCCCGGGGTTACAGACCCAGAGCAGAGAGTGGGCTGTGGGCTGCCAAACGCCTGCCCCTGCTCAAAATGCCTTCTCCACTTCTGTGACGGACGGGGTCTGAGCTGGGGACCCGAGCCTTCGCTGGCGAGTGTGCTTGTCTCTGGCGGCTCTGCAGGGCCTGGTTCCGGCGTGGCGGCGGCTGTGGCTGTGGTATCGTGGGCACAGCTCGGGAGGAGGGGGGCACGGAGCTGGCTGAGCCGGAAGGGAAGCAGCAGCAGGCTGCATGGCCGTGCCTCCGAAGAGCACCCCACTGGAGTGAGACTCTCAGGGGGCCGGGGTAGGAGCTGGCGGGTTCTGGTGAGGACGTCCCTGAGGGCCCGTGACAGGTGACGAGGTGGGAATGGCGAGGACCCTCTCCAGGAGGGCAGGAGAACCCGAGGCTTCTCACATGAAAAGCCAGACAAAGCTCCGGAGGGGGGGTCTGGGGTGGAGGTGCTGCCCCCGAGGGCCTGGGGGGACTCAGAGGGACCCTGACTGGGAGAGGTGCCCCTGTGGTTTGCCGAGTTGGGGTCTCCCAGTATCTTGCTAGCAGGAGCCCAGGCTTGCTCAGCACCTCTGCTGGGGCTCCCCCAGGTTCCCATCGCCACCAGGGCCCACCCAGGGCTGCGGGCAGAGATGTGGACAGCAGCAGGCGCTTCCAGGCGCATGGTGTGGGACCCAGGCGGCCCAGAGAAGCAGCGCAAGTGTCCCGCCCTTCGTCGCATCCCAGGGACGGGGGCCAAGGGGACGCCGCTCACCCGCAGGTCTCGCCTGTCCCTTTCCCCGCGAGGCCACGGGCGGGGTCTCAGCAGCGTCCGGTCGGGGCGAGCGCCGAGGAGGCACTGAATGAGTCTTTGCAGAGGGAGTCAGTGCGTCGTGTCCAGCTCGTCCTCCGCGTTTTCCCGGGCAAGGAGAAGCTGCCGTGAGAGGGGCAAAGATGATTCCGACCCGAGCGCCCGGCTGGGTGGGGGTGTGAGGGCCATCCCACCAGGCTCCTTCTCTGTGTCCGCCCCAGCCCAGCCCAGGAGCGCACGCCCCTCCCTCCTCCTCCTGTGGGTGAGAATCCCCTCTGGGGGCCTGGCAGGGACGGGCTCTGCTGTCGGCCCCCAGGGAGGGGGATCGAGGGTCTGCCCTTGCATCGGCCACACCGGCCACACCGAGGTTCCTGGGCCTCCAGGGTGAGAGAGGGACCGAGCAGGATGGCCTCGGCGGGCGGCCCCCACAGCCCGGCGCCTCTGACACGGTGGTCATCTGGTAGCTGCTGTAGGAATTCTGCAGGGCCCAGAACATTCCAGAGCTGGGACTATGCCAGTTTTTCCATTTGCATAGAAATGCCTGTATTTGAATACAAAGGCTTCTCGGGCTGGGGCTGTATAAATCTGGCCCCTGCACCCCAGGCCTTTTCCCATTATTTTCCTCTGTAAGATGCTGGGGAATACAATTTGCTAAATAAAAAAACATAAATATAAGAACAGCTTTGAAGGTCGATTTACATAAAATACAGCTTTCTTTGAGAGAGTGTCCCTGAGACAAAGTCCCTGTTTAAAATGCTTTATGGAGTTTGAAGTCCCAATTGTTCTTGATATTTATTAGTTTGGCAAACAAGTTACCGTGTCCGCGTCCCCACGGAAATAGAAAAATAAACCATCTCCGTGATCGCTTACCTCTCTAAACACCAGGAAAGCGGCGGACGGCGAGGCCGTCTCTGGGCCCGCCGGGTTACAAATGGCCGTGTCGCTGGCAGAAATGAAACCCGGGGCGGAAGGGAGGAGAGAGGCCCCGGCGCCGCAGACGCGGGAGGCTGCTCCGTCATCCAGCCTGGTGACATTCGAATCTCTCTATTCCACAGTGCCGAAGATTGTGATATTAGGTCCACCCGCGTCGGGAAAAACCACCATCGTGAGTATATCACGCTGCGGGCTGGAGCAGTGCCACGTCCCGCTCCTCCCGCGGGCCCCTCACCAAATCCTCAGCACCTCTGAGCTCTACTTCTCCCCCTTCTTCTCCTTCTCCTCTTACTTCCTTTTACAAAGGGCAGTGTGCGTTCCCCCTGGAAAACCTAGAAGTACAAAAGCCACACACGTGACCCCCCAGCCACGCAGAGATCAGCACTGTTTGGCCGTCCGGGGCTGGGCCGCCTCGGGCGTTGGCGTGCCTGCCTGCACGCTGTCTCGGCACCCGGTTAGGATCAGGTTCTAGGCAGGGACAGTGCAGGGTCCAGCGGCGTAGCTGTGTCAGAGACTTTGGGCTCGGAACCTTAGGAGTCATCCTGAGAATTTTCGTTATGGTCTCTCTCGAACCGAGAGGCGCAGACACCGTCCCGGGGACATTCGTGTGCGCCGCTCCTGGGACTGACACGCAGTCGGGTCTCTCTCCACGCTGAAGAATCGCGGCGGTACAGACGCGGCCAATGGCCCACCCCGCCCTCCTGGCCGCCTCGGGACGCCGGCGTGCTCCGACAGCCACGGCTTCAGTCTCGGCCCGCGAGTCAAGTGTCAACATCACGTTTCACGCGTTCGGTGCCCGAGATGGGATCTTCTGCCTCTGGAGGGCCCCTCCCTGACGACGGAATCATCGTCACCCCTCTATCGCAAACAGGAGCAAGGTGACTGACGGGGGCACAGGGTCACCTGCGCGCTCAGCTCACCTGCCGTCTCTCCGCCCGTCCATCCTGTCTGCCCGCCTCTCTGTCGTTCTATCTCATCTGCCGGCGCCGGGTGGTGGCTTCCACACTCCTCAGGCAGCCCACCAGCATCCAACCACATCTCACTGGCACCCATCGTTCCAAGTTCTCTGGTGGCTGGGAGGGGTGTGCGGGTGATGGGCGTCCAGAGAGCGGAGACCCTCGTTTTGTGAAGACCCAGAGCGGCACAGCAGGGGACTTGCCCTCTTGCGGAGGTCAGGTCCTGGCAGCCTTAGGTGGGTCACCGTCTTCACCCCGAGCCCCTGCGGGGACACCCGGCCTCCGCTGTTACAGCTGGACGGTGGTGCGTGCTGCGTTGTCTCTGGCGCTGCCCAGCAGGGGGACAGAGAGAGCTGCGGTGCCCCCCGGCGTGCCCGTGCTGGAGTGGTCCTGCCGCAGCTGTGTTGCCAGAATACGTCCGCGTTATCCGTGAAAGTCGCCCCTCCCTCGCGGGTGAGAGAGCCTTCACCAGTTAACTGAGCGTTCAGCGAAAGGGTGTGTCAGCTCCCAACCTTGAAGAAAGTGAACGCCGAGTGCGGGTCCTGAGCCACGTTTCCTGCCCCCAGACGCCCTGCTGTAGACCAGCCCGGGGTGTAAAAGCCCGTGGCGGCGGCACGCGTGTGGTCTGGCGGTTAGGTGCCGTTTGGGACTCCTCCATCCCGCTGTGGAGTCCGGGTTCAAGTCCTGCTCCTGTTCCCGCCTCCAGGTCCTTGCCGGCGTCCCCTGTAGAAGCAGCAGGAGTGGGAGCCGGGTTCTGCCCCCTGGTGGAGCGCCTGTCCCTAGGCCTGGCTGTCGTGGGCCTTTGGGGGGGAACCAGCAGACTGGAGCTCTCTGTCCCTGTCTCTCTCCGTCTTGCTGTCTCCCAATTACATAAATAAGTGTTCAGAAAACCCACAGACAAGCCCCTCGTGCCACACAGAGCTTGCACGGCACACCCCAGGCGGCCGCGGGCTTTCTGGCTCCATGGGGGCAGACGTGGTGGACACGCAGGATCCCTGGGCGGGGGCCGCCTCCTGGGTCCGTCCGTCCTCCCTGCAGCCAGAAACCCCTCGTGATGACCCGCCGACGTCATCTCGCAAGTGTGGAAGGACCTGGCTTCCTCTCAGGGAGCCCCCCCGCAGGGAGCCCCCCACCCCTTCTCAGGGAGCTCCCCCTGCCCCTCCTCCCCTGCCCCCCCTCAGGGAGCTCCCCCCGCCCCTCCTCCCCTGCCCCCTCTCAGGGAGCCCCCCACCCCCTCTCAGGGAGCCCCCCCACCCCCTCTCAGGGAGCCCCCCCCGCCCCCTCCTCCCCACCCCCTCTCAGGGAGCTCCCCCTGCCCCTCCTCCCCTGCCCCCTCTCATGGAGCTGCCCCCCCAGGGAGCTCCCCCTGCCCCCTCTCAGGGAGCCCCCCACCCCCTCTCAGAGAGCTCCCCCTGCCCCCTCTCAGGGAGCCCCCCCACCCCCCCCAGGGAGCTCCCCCTGCCCCCTCCTCCTCTGCCCCCCCTCAGGGAGCCCTCCTACCCCCCCTCGGGAGCCCCCCGCCCCCTCTCAGGGAGCCCCCCGCCCCCTCTCAGGGAGCCTCCCCCCCCCCCCCCCACAGGCGATGTGGCTTTGCAAACACCTGAACTGCAACCTGCTCAACACCGAGAACCTGATGGGGAGAGAACTTTCCCTTCTGGCTGCCGAGGCCAGGAAATATTACCGGAGATTCCGGGTAAGACTGGCCCCGGGGGCAGGGCTGGGGACACAGGGACAGGGCTTCCTGGGCGCGAGGTCCACCCCCAGCCCGTCTCCTCCCGCCCTGCCCGTCACTCGCCTACTCTCCCTTTCCTTTTGGACGAAATCGAAATGGAGGCTGGGTAGCACGAGGTGCACACAGGCCGAGCTGGAAGGATGGGACGTGGCCCTGATGGGCACCGGGGTGGGCTTTCCTTCCACAGTGGGGCGGGCTGTCCTGTCCAGGCTCTTCTTCTTAGGGTCAGCACGTGATGGGGGCGGAGGCAGGGCAGTGGCACCATCCCGCAGAGGGTGGACCTGCGGCCTGGGAGGTCCCAGCTGTCCTCAGAGCGGAGGCCCCGTCACGTCCGGGCGTGCCGTGCCTCAGACCCCGCCAGCTCTGTACACATTTGAAAAATCGTCCTTCAAAGAGGAGTGCTGGGCTGGGCCGACCGTCTGCCTCTCAGAGGCTCGGAACTTTCCCCAGAACTCCCGTGGGGGCGTCAGCAGGGCCGCGCTGCCGCGGGGGAGCGTGTGTGGGCACTCAGGGTCTGCTTCCCCGCCTCGTGGGCTGCACGGCTGAGCGCGCCCGCCGCTGGGTGCCGCGGCCCCTTCCTCACCAGCAACCCTGAGAGGGCCACCGCGACTCCCAGGAACCCGGCAGCTGCGCAGGGGCCTGCTCTCTGACCCCTCTCTGAGTCCCTCTGCTGTTTCCCCTCCCCCTCCTCTCGTCATCTTCCTCAGCCGTGTGCCGCCTCCACCCGTGCCGGGCTCCCTGTGTGCTCTGTCCAGACCAGCCGCAGGCCAGCTTCGTGGGCCAAATCCCATGGAGGGGTGTGGCCTGGACACGGAGCAGGGGCGTGGCCGGGAGGGAGGGCCGTTCTCAGAGGTGGAGGGGTGTGGCTTGGGCGCATCCCAGTGCCAGTTTCCCATAGCGCGGTGAGTCACTGTCCCCCAAAACGTCCCCACAGGGGTCGGGGTGTGCGGTGACTGCTTCGGGGGGCATCAGCTTTGGGGTGGGAATACGGCTTGAGGACGGTGGCTCACTCGTGTCCTGCTCTTCAGGGTAGGGGGGGAAGGCTCATTTCTAGGTTAACAAATGCTTTTATTCAGTTCATAAAACTCAACAGAGAGGGGGGAGCTTAAGGCAATGCCTCCTGGGATTCATTACGCTAAGTATCAGTGTTTCAGACCCCGTGGAAGCGCGCTCGGGCTGTCTCGTCGGGGTTCCGAAACACGGGGAGGGGGAAGATGAAAGGCAAGGTCGCCGGCCTAGGCGGGGAGTGCCGTGCTCTGAGGGGCTGCAGCGGGGTGTCCTGGGCTCTGCTGGCCGCCGCCTTGCCCACGACAGGCAGCCCTCGCGCTAAATGTGGTCCTGAAATTGTCTGCTGATCTGCAGTCATCACAGCTCTTTGTGCAAGCAGTGAGAATTCCTTCGCGCGCACCCGGTTTTCTCCCGCTAATCTTGGCTCTGCCCCGCTGTGGGCAGTTCTCTTGTAACCGAGACGGCTCCCTCGTAGGCCTTTCCGAATGGTTTCCAAAAGCCATCTGCTCTATGAGTCCTCGTTCTCGTTGCTAGAACGAAATATCTGAAGCTGGGCAAAATACAAGGAGAGGAGGCTTGCTTGGCTCGTGGTCCGGGGCCGAGGGCCCGTGTCTGCCAACGTGTGCAGGACCCGGTGGCGGCAGGGCACCACGTGGAGAGAGATGGGGTGTGTGTGCATGTGCCTGCTTGCTTGCTTGCTTTGTCTCTCTCTTTCTTTCTCTCTTTCTCTCTCTCTTTCTCTCTTTCTTTCTCTCTTTCTCTCTTTCTTTCTTTCTTTAGGCAGAGTGGACAGTGTGAGAGAGAGACAGAGAGAAAGGTCTTCCTTTGCCGTTGGTTCACCCTCCAATGGCCGACGTGGCTGGTGCACCGCGCTGATCCGAAGGCAGGAGCCAGGTGCTTCTCCTGGTCTCCCATGGGGTGCAGGGCCCAAGCACCTGGGCCATCCTCCACTGCACTCCCTGGCCACAGCAGAGAGCTGGCCTGGAAGAGGGGCAACCGGGACAGAATCCGGCCCCGACTGGGACTAGAATCCGGTGTGCTGGTGCCGCAAGGCGGAGGATTAGCCTAGTGAGCCGCGGCGCCGGCCTCTATTTATTTATTTATTTATTTATTTTAAAGAAAGGCTGGGTTATGATATTGATCTTTATTTTTTTTTTAAGATTTAGTTTATTTGAAAGGCAGAGTTACAGAGAAAGAGGGAGAGAGAGGGAGGGGGAGGAGGAGAGGGAGAGAGAGAGGTCTTCCATCCGCTGGTTCACTCCCCAGATGGCCACTACGGCCAGGGTTGGGCCAAGTCGAAGGCAGAAGGCTGGAGCTCTACCTGGAGTCAGGGTCCCATGGGTGCAGGGCCCCAAGCACTTGGGCCATCTTCCGCCGCCTTCCCAGGTGCATTAGCAGGGAGCCTGCTGGGCTTTCACGGCGGCCAGGGGTCACACACGGCATTCTGCTGGCTTTGTGACTGTTGACTGTGAGATACAAAGATGTCCAGCAGCAGTGAGGGTGACCGGAGGAGCCGCGTGGACCCCCTCCCCGACTTGCCCTGCCCCTGGGTCATTTCAGAGCGAACACAGACAGCATTTCAGTTCATCGTTTCACTCTCTGTCTGCTGGGAGATGAAGGTGCAGACAGGCGATGGTCAGACCATGGGGAAAGGCGGAACTCTGGACCACAGCCTGCAGCACTCAACCTGTTACCTGCGATGACCAGCTCAGGAAGCGGCCTTCGAGGAAGGCAGATGCCTGTCTCTTCCAACAGCCCGGGGAGCCAAACGTCATCCTGCCCAAGAGGGCCAGGACTCGATTAGCTGCAGCTTCCTTAGTTTTTTCCCCCCTTCCCAGCTTCTGAGTGGCCAGAGAAAGCCAAAGACACTGCCCCAGCGAATCACATAGGCTGTCCCAGTGTGGTGACCTCCCCGGCTTCCCTGTGCCCACAGCCATCAATCAGCACACCCAGAGCGCTCTGGGTTTCCCATCCTGAAGCTTTCCCAGCCTTGAGCCTGCCTCTGAGTCTCTGCACGCAGTGAGGTGGCCAACTCCCTCGCCTTGGCCTTGTCTCTGTGGGTGGTCTTCATTTGTCCCTGTATTCCAAAACAGAACACACACACACACACACACACACACGTTACCACACCTGCAGGACCCGGTGCCTGGTCAAGGGTTAAAAGTCTCCTTAGCGACAGCTCTCCTGTGCGCCCTGGTGGCCTCTCCTGCCTGGGTCCCAGGCCCTCCCTCAGCTGACCTTTGCATCCGTCCAGTTCTTCCGGGTCAGGTGGCCGACGCCCTTGTCACTGGCTGCGCAATTTTGCTTAGATGCTGACCTCACTGCTCCTCCTGGAAGGGTCAGGGACCAAGGACATGGGGAAAGCCAGCAAAAGGAATGTCAAAGGACCCTGTGGGAGGACAGGGCTTCCCACAGCACTGCAGGAACCCCCCCCCCTCCAGCACCCCCTCCACAGACCCCCTCCCCACCCAGGACACCGCTGCTTCTGTTCCTCTTTCTTGAGTCAATGGAATTCTTGGCGTTTGGCTTTCTCTGGGCTTCTCTAAGCCCGCCGGCTGATTCACCATCACAGATGCCACAAAAGGGCTCGGGTGTGGTTGGTCCTGGGAGTGGGGGTGGGGAACTAGACTGGGATGGGGAGGCCCCCAGTGTCAGGAGGTCCCAGGCTCAGGTGCTGCAATGAGACTGAGATTTCAACTGCAAGAGTCAAACTAAACCAACGCCGACTTTCCAGCTGAGACCCCTGTGTGTTTGCAGGTTTGGGGCTGCCTGGCCCTGGGGTTTTCAGAGTTGCCGGCCCCTTAGGATCTCTGGGGGCACACACTGCTGGCCTCTTTTAGTCTGCATTTATTTATTGTGTAGTGCTGTTTTTTAAGTCTCTATTTTTTGAAAGGCAGAGCGACAGAGAGAACCAAAACCAGAGATCTTCATCTGCTGGTTCACTCCCCAGATACCCGCAACAGCCAGGACTGGGCCAGGCTGACGTCAGGAGCCAGGAGCCCCAACCAGGTGTCCCATGTGGATGGCAGGGACCCAAGAACTTGAGCCAAAACCCACCGCTTCTCCGTATGCGCATTAGCAGGAAGCTGAGGTTAGAATCAGGGCTGGGCTTGAGCCCAGGCACTCTGGTGTGGTAGGCAGGCTTCCCGAGCAGCACGTATCCCCTGCTCCGAGGCCCTGCTCCCCGGCACCCACGTTAGGGAGCTCTAACCAGGGCGGGCTGAGAGCACACCCCAGCACCACCCCTCGGTGCAGGGTTGTTCCACAGCACGATTCCTGCTAGTCAGGCTGTCTGTAGAAGTCCGTGCTTGTTGAGTGAATAAATGACCCGGGCTTTGAAGGCAGGGCTTGTCCTGACTCCACTGTGGCCCGATGTCCCCAGGTACTGCAGCTGCCCAGAGTCACTTTTTTTTTTTTTTTTTTTTTTTTTACATATCCAAATAAAAGAACTGGAGCCTTCATCCAACTTCTGTCTACACACAAGAAACATGGTCCCCTCCAATCCGTCCCGAGTGTTTCTGGAGTCTCCCTTTGCTCTGGCCCTCCTGCCTCCCACCAGCCTCGAACTGAGACCTGTGGGAGCGCCCTCGGGTCCGTCCGTCCTCCCGCTCCCCCTTCCACTGCAGGTGCAGGTGTGGGACAGGGCTTTGCTGGAGGCTGGGGTCCAGCGCAGGTGCACCTGAGAGCCGGCCTCCGTGGCTCAGCTAAGCTCATTGGCCTCTCCAGGCCATTCCAGGGTCTCCTGCTACCACCTCCCGCCGCGGGCCTGGTCGGCTGCCACACTGGGGGTCTACTCTCTTCCTTCAAAACCTCTTTTCCTAGCCCCCCTTGTCCTCTGTCCCCAGGATTGCCCGTCTCCCCCTGCCTCTCCTAACTGCTCTGCCAACTCCAAGCAGCAGCAGAACTTGGAGATGAGACTTGTCTATAAAGGCTTTTCCCATCAGTTCTCGGGGAGCTCAAATCCTGGGCTCCCCTCACCCAGCCGGAGCCCCTTCACGGAGGAGGCGGGGAAGGTGGGACAGACCCCCACGCTGCTCCTGCGGATCAAAGTGCTCACAACTTCCGGACATCACCTATCGAGGTGACCCAGGGACTCTGGGGTTCCTGAGAGTGGGCCCAGTGACAGGCAGCAGGGCTCACGTCAGCCCTGTATGAGGAAGTCCAGGCGTGGGGGAGTTAAGGGACGCCCCAGGGGGCCTCTGCAAGCTGACCAGTGCGTCCCTTGATGGAGGGCGGTGCCCTGAGGGCGGCTCTGCCGTGCTGCCCTGGGGACCCAGGAAGGCACCAAAGCCCGCCCTGGGCGCTGGAGAGGGAAGAGAGGTTGGTTCACATCAGAGCCACCGCAGCAGTGCCGCCCGCCGGGAAAGAAGCAGGCTGGATGCCGCAGTGCCAGGGGTCCGTACCCAGGCGGGGCCCTCCCTCTGCGCGTTGGCCCCGAGCCTGCCCGAGAGCCGGGCTGGGCTGGGCCGGGCTGGGCTGGGCTGGGCTGTGTCAGGAGCTCCAGAACTCGCTCCCTGCAGAGACGGTTTGGCAGGACTGGCTGCTGACTTGACACTTCAAAGACGGCACTGAGACAGCACGGTGGAGGGGGTGTGGTGGCGGGCACGGCAGGGGACGCCCGGGAGGGGCAGCGCTCAAAGCCGAGGGCCTGGCCCCTGCTGTGCGGGCTGCGGGGGCACCTTGTCCCACCAGCCCGTGCCTTTCAACCCGCCTCCCTGGACTGGCTTGCACCCCGTGCCCCAGGCCGGCACCTCTGCCTCCAGAACTGGTGGGAGGGAGATCACCTGGGCCTCAGGATGGGCAGGGACCTTGCCTGGGGCCCGGAACCGATGCAGGGGGCAGGAGGGAGAGAAAGGGCTGGGAGGACCAGGGCTGCTTCCTGGGGATTCTTTCCCCTCTCCAGCCGTGTCCCCACAAGGGCCGGGCTCCTTGGTACGGAGTTGGCTGAGAGTGGCCCTGGGGTGGCCCTGGCCCAGCAACATCCGCATCACTCGCCTGGTAGAAACGCGGGTTCTCAGCCCCAGCCCAGACCTCCTGAATCGGAGCTGGGTGGGGCCCGCCCACCGGCATCGGAGCAGTGTTCAGGTTGAGAGCCACTGGGGTGTGGGGAGACGGCGGGAGCAGGGGCTGGGGGCCGGCCAGTCTCCTCCCTGCCCCTTGGGGAGACGGCAGGAGCAGGGGCTGGGGGCCGGCCAGTCTCCTCCCTGCCCCTTGGGGAGACAGCGGGAGCAGGGGCTGGGGGCCGGCCAGTCTCCTCCCTGCCCCTTGGGGAGACGGCAGGAGCAGGGGCTGGGGGCCGGCCAGTCTCCTCCCTGCCCCTTGGGGAGACGGCAGGAGCAGGGGCTGGGGGCCGGCCAGTCTCCTCCCTGCCCCTTGGGGAGATGGCGGGAGCAGGGGCTGGGGGCCGGCCAGTCTCCTCCCTGCCCCTTGGGGAGATGGCGGGAGCAGGGGCTGGGGGCCGGCCAGTCTCCTCCCTGCCCCTTGGAGAGATGGCGGGAGCAGGGGCTGGGGGCCGGCCAGTCTCCACCCTGCCCCTTGGAGAGACGGCGGGAGCAGGGGCTGGGGGCCGGCCAGTCTCCTCCCTGCCCCTCCGGGCTCCTTTTCCTCTCACCATTCATTTGTTCTCTCTCTCCATCTTGCTTTCCCTCTTGACTTCTGGTGGCCTCTTCACAGAGACCTCCAAGCAAACACCTTACAAATCTGGCTCCCAGCCCCACCCCGTTCTCTCACTGTCCTTTTCTTCCAGTTCTGCAGCCCTGGAAGAGCCATTCTGGGTTCTTACTTTCCCTTTGTGCCACCTTCATTCCCTTACACATCCCTCATGCCTGCAAAGCGGCTGTTGCTGCTCCAGCGCTTGCATTCTTTCAGCTTCTGATCTGGTGGAGGAAAGCGGGGGTTCCCACCCCCTGGCGGTTCCACTGATGCCCCGAGCCTCATGTACATTGGTTGGGATTGGGTCACAGGCAGCTTCTAACGCAATCGCAGTGGCCGGGGGTGGGACATGCTGATGAGCTGGGACCAATCAGGACCTTCCTCTGGATCTGACCTGGGTTGACCCCACCCAGACCATCCAAGCTGATGGGCCAGAGGGTGACTCCCCAAAGGGAGTTTGGGGGAGTACGTTACTAGCAGTGGGGTCTATGGGAAGCAGAAGTAATAGTGACTCAGTCAGGTACCACTTGGAAGTTGGCAGCCCGGGGCCCACCTGCTAGAACCCGTTAGGCCGCTGGGCCTGAACCGCGGGCCGGAGAAAGCTGCGCCCAGACAGACAGTCTGTGGGCTGCTGGAATGTTTATTGCTTGGGAAATGGCCGCACTGGAACATTCCAAGCTGCCGGGACCACACACGTGAACCAAGGGGCTTTCCGCACGTCCCCACCACCTTATCAGGGCCCCTGTGGCACCCTGCACCTCCCCCGACAGGCACAAGGGACTCTGCCCTCTGGCAGGCTGAACCCCCACTCTCTTTACCCCTCACTCTGTCCCCCCTTAAGAAGTCTTGTCTGTTTTACCCAGCTGCCTCCTCGCCGTCTCCAGACCCTAAAATCCCAAAACCTAGCACCACCCAGCTGCTGGAGACGCCGTGTGACGCACCAGCCCTCTGTCCCCGCACGTGCCCACGCCCAGACACACTGGAAGCAGACCCAGCCGTGCTGGGACGCAGGACCCGATCTGCCTGGAGCCTCCCACACACTGGCCCTCGGCGTAAAGACCAGGCCTGTCCCCCAGCTTGGAGGAGGCTCAGCAAGTCCCCCGTTCGTCACTGCCTCCGCTGGGCACACTGCGCGGCCCTGGCCTGGAGCGCCGTGGCCAGCACCTGGCGGAAGCCCCTCCCACCAGTTTGGCCTGAGCTGGCCGGCTTGAATGTGCTGTGGGGCTGGCCTGGGGGGTCTCTCTGGCAGAATGTTTGGGGGTCGTGGCGGGGAAGCACTGGCTTTGGAAATCTTGGGTCAAGGGAACTCTGGGGAGTGGGTGTTCCAGGCCCTGGCTCTGGGACTTCAAGCTTTGCGAGCCGGTTCAGCTCAGACTTGGCCGTGAGGATACTGGCAAGGAGCTGGTCAGAGAAAGCTGAGAAGCAAGAGAGCAGAGGGCGGTGGTGGTCAGCTTCCCGCCCGCACGTCCCCCAGCCCGCCCCTCCCAAGCGTGGCTGGAGCAGCGGAGACGGGTGCTCAGGCCCTGGCTCTGCCCTCCCTTGCTGCGAACCCTGGGGAGGGGGCTCAGCTTCCAGGTCTATGAAAAACAAGCAGGGACAAAGGGGGCACAAATCACGGAGGTATCGTACAAGGCGAGAACCGCCACGCCTGGCCCGGCACACACGTGGACACGCTAGCGTCTTCATTACTGCGTTTGGATGACTTAGGGGACGCGATGTTTCACCAACTCATCCACCAGCAAGGCTTCCTATGGGCTCTGTCCTGGGGCTGGGGCTGGGGTCCACTGGTCAGCTCTGTTCTGGGGCTGGGGTCCACTGGTCAGCTCTGTTCTGGGGCTGGGGTCCACTGGTCGGCTCTGTTCTGGGGCTGGGGTCCACTGGTCAGTGTTAAGCCCTGGCTCTCGGGAGGGGGGTGGGGAATCCCTGATTTGCCCGTTTCTGTGGTGTAAACGTTCACACTACCCACATGGTAGGGTGGCATGGGACGGGAGGGACAAGCTTCCTCCCCCCCCCCCCGCATGGGCCACAAAGGCAGTCAGAGGCTGCTCCCTTTCCCTCAGGGACCTCGCGGCTCACTGGGCGCGTGGGCGTGCCGGCAGGTCCTTAGAGCGGGCTGGCGTGATAGAACTCACCACCGGGATCTCGGGGCCTGGGAAGCAGCCTCAGCCTGGCCTGGGAGGGCTTCCGGCAGGCGGCAGCGCCTGGGGCAGCTCTGGAGTTGCTCAGGTGGAGGCGGGCAGGGGCTCAGGACAGGGTGGGCGGTGCTGGGGTCAGCTGAGTGCCCTCCTGCGCTCCGGGCCCCTCATGCTGTGTGTGGTCTCTCCTTCAGAGCCTCCCCAGCCAGCTGGTCGTGAGGCTGGTTCAGGAACGCCTGGCCGAGGAGGACTGTGTCCGGCGGGTAAGAGAGGGGCTCTGTGGCCAGGAGGGGAGGGCGGGCGGGGGAGGGGGCATCCCGGCTCCGAGGGCAGGGGTGACCGGAGGCACAGCATCCGAGCAGGAGCTTGCGGACGGTCAGTGTGGGGACGTGGCTGCAGCCTGTTGGAGGGTGACCGTGGAGCCGGCACAGCCATCCATGCTCCTCCCGCAGAGCAGCCGGGACAGAGCGCTGGGAGAGAGGCGCTGAGGGCAGTGAAGGTGCGGCTGAGGGTCCAGGGACGGGCAGTGGGGAGGCAGGAGTGCAAGTGAGGCAGATGGCGAGGGGCGCTGGGGGGCAGCCCCGCAGGGCAGAGGGGAGGGCGGCGGAGCCCTGCCAGGCCCGGGGAGCGCCTCACCTGCACGGGGGTCCTCTCCTCCTCTCAGGAGGGCAGCGGAGCCCTGCCGGGCCCGGGGAGCGCCTCACCCGCACGGGGGTCCTCTCCTCCTCTCGGGAGGGGCAGAGCCCTGCGGGGGCCCGGGGAGCCTCACCCGCACGGGGGTCCTCTCAGGAGGACAGCGAGCCCTGCCGGGCCCGGGGAGTGCCTCACCTGCACGGGGGTCCTCTCAGGAGGACAGCGGAGCCCTGCCGGCCCAGGGAGCGCCTCACCCGCACGGGGGTCCTCTCTCAGGAGGGCAGCGGAGCCCTGCCAGGCCTAGGGAGTGCCTCACCCGCACGGGGGTCCTCAGGGACCGTGGCTGGGCCCCTCTGCGGACAGGGAGCTGAGCCGGCCGCGGGACCTGTGGGTGTTTCCCCCGAGGCTGCAGCGTGGCTTCTGGCTCTACTGGGCTCTGCCGCGGAACGGAAGCTTGGTTTTGATGAAGGTTAGTCAGTGCCATCTTCCGTTTGTACTATTCTGTTTTGTTTTCTTTCGCCTTCTCTCTGTGGGTCTGTGTTTCCTCGTGCGTGCTCCCGTGATTACAGGGTACGCGCTGCCCCCCTGTCTGGTCAGCAGGGGCGCTGGACCCCTTCCTGAGTCTGTGCTGGAGTCGGCTCCCAGGCGACACCCGGACGTGCTGGAAGTCCCCAGGCCTGTCCCATCACCAAGCTCACTCGGAAGAATCCCAGGGGAGGGAAATGACCACATTCACCCAGAAAGTTGCCGTTTCTGTCGCTCCTCTGATTTTTTATTTATTTGAGAGGCAGAGTTACAGCAGAGAGAGGGAGAAACAGAGAGAGAGGTCTTCCATCTGCTGGTTCACTCCCCAGATGGCTACAATGGCCAGGGCTGAGCAGATCCGAAGCCAGGAGCCAGGAGCTTCTCCCGGGTCTCCCACGTGGGTGCAGGGGCCCAAGCACTTGGGCCGTCTTCTCCTGCTATCCCAGGCCATGGCAGAGAGCTGGATGGGAAAGAGGAGCAGCCGGGACGTGAACCAGCGCCCCTGTGGGATGCCAGCGACACGTGGTAGGGGCTTGCACTATCAAGAAGCTGGATGGGAAGTAGAGTAGCCAGGACTTGAACTTGTTCCAGTATGGAATGCAGGCATCTTAAGTGATGATGTAACCTGCTTCGCCCCAACGCCAGACCCCATCAACCTCGTTAGCCCCTGAAAGCCTTGGTCTGTACAGCCTGTTTGCCTCGTGCGCTCGCAGCGTGTGCAAACGCTAAGCACCCCCTGTCCTTGCCAACAGCTACCGCCATCTCCGTGATGACGTGTGGCTAGTATTATTCAATACCAACAGTTATGATGGTGGTGGTGTTGGCTGTGTTACTGTTTATAGTATTTATGAACGTGTTCTGATGACGTGGTGGTTGTTGTCGGACACCTGGTCTAGCGCTTGGTCCACCACGCGCCATTGCTGGCGCACCACGCTCTGTGCAGAGAGGCTTCGTCATTCTGCTGTTGATGGCGCGTTGACTGGGGGTGTAGTGGGTGCCAGGGCCGAGGGCTGTGCCCAGCTCCTCTTTGGATCTTACAGCCGCCGTGTGGAGGCCAAATCTGGGACGTGCCCAGGACTTACTTATCACATAGGTTCCAGAATGTTCCCTGGCGCAAACATGGCCTCGTGCTCTTGGGCCCTGTTCTTGTTTCAGAGGCCACGCCCCGTGAAGGAGGGTGGTGTTGCCCTGAGCGCTGTCCCTGCCCTGGTCCTCGGTTTCCGGTCTGGAAGGTGGGGGCTGGGCTTGCGTGCCGAGGTCCCTTCCAGCCTTACCCGTTCAGTGACTCGGGTCGTATCTGAGCGTTGTTGCCTGCAGAGTGAAGAGATACCTCCTCCACTTCCTCTAAGCTTTGTGCCTTTCCGTCTCTTCCCGGTGGAGACAGGCTCTCAAGAGTGAGAGGTTAGGCTGCTAATTACGGGCTCTGGTTGTTCAGAGACAAAACAAACCCTCGTCCAAAGTAAACAGGCTCCCTTGCTTTTAGGGAGAGAAATGACACATATGCATATTCATTTATATGGTAATTATTATTTTTTAGCTACGCAGGGACTAGAATTGATAATGTAGAGCTCAAAAAGAAAGCAGGGAGCAATGTTTTGGGGGAAATAAAGCAGTCGTAGCCCATCAGGATTCTGTGGTTAGTGTGGGTTTTTTTTTTTTCTTTCTTGTTTTTCGGTCTAATGCAATCTGTTTGAAGAATGTTTTGAAGTGACCATCAAATGCATCAGAGGAAGAGAAATTAGCAGTTTGTATTATTGGAGCCATGCAAGGGAGGTGGCTCTAGCTGCGGGGGACCCGCGAGCCACTGCTCAGGGGTGGTCAGCTTCCTGAAGTCAGAATGGGCCTGGCTGCCATCCTCAGGGCACCAGAGAGCTGAAAAACGGGCAGTGGGCTCTGGAGACTTGGGCAGGGCCCAGTGCCCAGGAGGCCGGAGAGTCGGGCCTGAGAAGCCCCTCCTCTGCTCGGCACCAGCCCGGGGCCCGGCAGCCGCCCTGGTCTTTCGCCTATCCCTTCACACTGCTGCCGGAGGCACACTTGGTTGGCTTGTGTTATTGAATTTTTATTGCTATAAGGAGAACATATTTTAGGTAGTTGGTTGGCTGGTTTTTAACGAGTGAACTTCTTTGCTGACCACACTACATCCCTTCGTGAGGTTCAGAATGGAAAAGGCAGCCGAGCCGGCCACTGCCTGGCGCCCCCTCCTCTGCGGGAGCTCCTCCCTTGGAAGCACAGGGGCCATTGGTCATCTTTTTTTTAAGATTTATTTATTTACTTTGAAAGAGTTACAAGGAGAGAGGAAGAAACAGAGCGAGCTCTCCCCTCTGCCAGGGCAGCCGGGACTGAACCCCTGAACCCCACATCCACATGAGATGCCGGCGTTGCAGGCGGGCAGTGGCTTTCCCATCTGCGCCACAACTCTCCCCAGCACTCCCCAGCAAATCTTTTTTTTTTTTTTAAAGATTTTATTTATTTGAGAGACAGAGTTACAGACAGAGTAGAGTGAGGGGGAGACAGAGAGAAAGACCTTCCATCCACTGGTTCACTCCCCAAATGGCTGCAATGGTTGGAGCTGCTCTGATCTGAAGCCAGGAGCCAGGAGCTTCCTCCAGGTCTCCCACGTGGGTGCAGGGGCCCAAGCACTTGGGGCATCTTCCACTGCTTCTCCAGGCCACAGCAGGGAGCTGGATTGGAAATGGAGCAGCTGGGACTTGAACCGGCGCCCATAAGGGATGCTGGTGCCACAGGTGGAGGCTTAGCCCACTGTGCTACAGTGCTGGCCCCAGCTTGGTAGTCTTTTAAGTGTAGTGCTTGAGGGGGAAAAGCAGTGAAGTTTCAGAGCCCCTTGCAGCCCGTCTCCTGCCCCCAACCCCGCCTCCCGTCCGTTTGGGACAGAGCTCGTGTGGAGTTCCCTTCATTCCTGTGAGTTCCCGCTGTGGGCGAGTTCCTCTGCCCTGGGAGCTCGGGCTTTGTGAAGGGCTGAGGGGCATAATGCAGGAAGCCACGCGCACGGCGTACGTGGCTACCCCCATCCCTTCAAGAGTTACTTACTTACTTATTTATTTATTTATTTATTTATTTTTTGACAGGCAGAGTGGACAGTGAGAGAGAGAGACAGAGAGAAAGGTCTTCCTTTGCCGTTGGTTCACCCTCCAATGGCCGCCGCGGCCAGCACGCTGCTGCCGGCGCACCGCGCTGATCCAATGGCAGGAGCCAGGAGCCAGGTGCTTTTCCTGGTCTCCCATGGGGTGCAGGGCCCAAGCACCTGGGCCATCCTCCACTGCACTCCCTGGCCACAGCAGAGAGCTGGCCTGGAAGAGGGGCAACCGGGACAGAATCCGGCGCCCCGACCGGGACTAGAACCCGGTGTGCCGGCGCCGCTAGGCGGAGGATTAGCCTAGTGAGCCGCGGCGCCGGCCTACTTACTTATTTATTTAAAGTCAGAGTTACACCGAGAGAGGAGAGGCAGAGAGAGAGACAGACAGACAGAGAGACAGAGAGAGGTCTTCCCATCTGCTGCAACAGCTGGAGCTGAGCCGATCCGAAGCCAGGAGCCAGGAGCTTCCTCCAGGTCTCCCACGTGGGTGCAGGGCCCAAGCACTTGGTTCATCCTCCGCTGCTTTCCCAGGCCACAGCAAAGAGCTGGATTAGAAGTGGAGCGGCCGGGACACGAACCGGTACCCACATGGGATGCCAGCACTGGAGGCGGCGGCTTTACCCGCTGCACCGTAGAGCCGGCCCCAGATTTCAAGTTTTTTGCACCAGAATGAACTCATGTTCTAATTCCATGTTCAGTGAACATTTTGCAGTCCCTGCCAGTGTGCCAAACAGCAGGCCCAGCTCAGAGGCAGCTCCCGTCACATTCGAACCGCTGTCCCACGAGAGTGCCGTCAGCCAGGACTTCCGGGGCACCTGCTGGGTTGGTGTCATGCTGGGGACAAAGCAGAAGAGGCGGCTGGGAGGGCCGGCAGGTGGCGAGTGTGCAGGCACCGCCGATGTCCCGACGTGGGCTGTTGCGTAGGAGCACCAACCACAGAACCAAAGGAGGGGCGGATACGTAAGCCCGAAGAACAGACCTTCTAGAATTGCGTCAGGTTCAGAACGCCTGGTTCCTGCCGGACCTGAAGTCAGAATGCCGCCGTCAAATGCAGAACTTGACTGTTGGCTGGACCTCGGCCAGCTGCCCCCAGGCTCTGGCACCGGGCGGGAGGTCTCGGTTGCAGTCCACGTCCCCAGCCCCACGCACGACCCCATTCCCTGACGTGCGTGAAGTGCAAGGTCGTTCTTCGTGCTCACAGATCTCATTTAACATCACGGAGTGGCAGGCGCTGGCGTAGGTGGGAGGCGCTCAGGGCACCTGGAGCCCTGCGCTGGGGGCCTTGGTGTCAGTCCTGGCTCTTTCTGATTCCAGCTTCCTGCTCATTTGCACCCCGGGAGCTGGCAGGAGATGGCTGGGGTCCCTGCCGCCCACATGGGGGGCCTGGGGTGGCTTCAGCCTGGCCTGCCCCTGGCTGTTGTGGGCACTTGGAGATTGAACCAGTGGATAGAAGATCTCTCTCTCTCTCTCCCTCCCTCTCTCTCTCTCTCTCTCTCTGTCTCAATCTCCATCAAGGAGATTTGGAGATTCCACCGTTGGAGGGGAGGTGATGTTGCGGACTTTTGACTGAGGACCCGAAAGTTTAAAATTTACCTCCTGGGTTTCCGGTGCCTCCCACCCCTCGTGGTCGCAGATTTCTGCCTGCCCGGAGTGTGAGTCAGGATGTCGTGGGGGAAGCTAGCGGAGCGCAGAGCGGCTGCCGGGCCGCAGACCCAGCAGCTGTTTGTTTTGTCGTTGGGCGGGCATTCATTACACCGCTCTCATCCGGCTGACAGGAGAACACAGGGCTTCCCTGCCAGGGCGCTGGCACTCACAGGTGTATGACGTCACTCGCACCCTCCCAGGACGCGATCAGCAGCTCTGCTGCAGCCCTGGGCTGTGTGTTCTCCTAATACAGATGCAGTCAGGCTTGCTGGGGATCCCATGGGGAGCGCTGAGCTCCACGCGGGCGGCCTAGGGCGTGCGCCGGAGCCAGCAGCGAGGGCACCCCAGGCTGCACCTGCCTGTTGAGGCCAGGGCTGGCTGGCCGGCTGGTCGGTCGGTTGGTCGGTTGAAGGCATGATCCAGGCCTTGCAGACGGCACACAAGGACCACCGTGGGCATGCGGGAGGTGAGAGGAGGGTTCCCGTGGGCTTTGTGGGCACGCCACACGTGATGGGCTCCCTCGCCCTGCAGGCGGGGGAGAGGTAGATGATAGACTCACAGGGAAAGAGTCCAAGGTCTGTGCAAAGGCGAGCGGACTTTGGAGCAAGAGAGCACTCTGTTTTTATTCATTTTTTTAAGAGAGTACTTTGGAGAGGGCCAGTGAGCCCTTTGTGGCTCGGGTACTGAGTGAGAGGCCGGAGGCAGAGCCGGCTCCCCGGGCTGGGAAACACCCACCTGTGAGGGCAGCGGGGCGCCCAGAGCCCCACGCCCCCACCCCTAAGCTCTTAGCTTTATTTTTTCTGCAAGTTGTTGATGACAAAAAGCTTGATGTAAGGCCAAACACGCAGTCAGCGTCTTACTGTGCGTGGGATTTCAAGGGGTTGACAGGGCCGGCAGGAGAACCAGGCTGCGTGCCCAACGCTAGATGACGGTGTTTCATTACTGGTCAGAAAGGCCTAAGGGGGCAGGGAGCACCTCGTCCAGGTGGGTGCCTGCCGTCACTCCTTGATCATTAGCCGCCCCCCCTTCACCCCCAGGTGCCGTTCACCACAAGGCATGTGGTTCCCCAGCTCGGATGGCACCTAGGCACGGGTGTCTGGTCTACCGGGCAACACGCCATGACCCACGCTGGAGTGTCTGGGTTCCATACCGGGTCTGGCGTCCGGCTCCCGGCCGCTGCAGACCTGGGAGGCAGAGGCGATGACACAGCCATCAGGCTCTGCCACCTGTGTGGGAGAGCGGGGTCGAGTCCCCAGTCCCCATGCCCAGTCCTGGCCTGGAGGCTACTGGGGGCATTTGGAGAGTGAGCCGGCAGATGAGAGCTCTCGCTCGTTGCTCTCTCTCTCTCTCTCTTTTTCCTCTCCCCCCTCCCTCTCCCTCTCAAATTAAAAAAAAAAATATTTAAAAGTAAAAAATGAAAATGAATCTACTTAGTCTGACCCAAAGATTTTCCCCAAAGATCAATTTATTTATTTGACAGGCAGAGGCAGAGAGTCTTCCATCCGCTGGTTCTCTCCCCAAATGGCCACAGCAGCTGGAACTGGGCCGATCCAAAGCCAGGAGCCAGGAGCTTCTTCCAGGTCTTCCGTGAGTAGTGGGTGAAGCTGCCACCTGCAGTGCAGGCATCCCATATGAGTGCCGGTTCAAGTCCCGACTACTCTACTTCCAATCCAACTCCTTGCTAATGTGCCTGGGAAGGCAGCAGAGGGTGCCCAAGTACTTGGGTCCCTGCCACCCCCGTGGGAAACCCGGATGGAGTTCCAGGCTCCTGGCTTCGGCCTGGCCCAGCCCTGACTCTTGACTGTTGTGGCCCTTTGGGGAGTGAATCAACGGAAGAAAGATCTCAGTCTCTCTCTCTCTCTGCAACCCTGCATTTCAAATAAAGGAATCTTTTGAGAGAGAGAGAGAGAGAGAGAGAGAGAGAGAAACAGATGCACTTCTTATCCCAGTCTAGCAGCACAGCAATGTGGTGGACCCAGGCTGGTGGCCCAGGGCTCCTGCCCAGGGGTTTCCCGAAGAGGAGCCCACTGCCCTGGTGGGGGGGGTTGCAAGCACACCTGGGAGTCCGCAGGGAGTCGTCCGCCGGTGGGGCCTCCTTGTTTCATTTGAACTCTGTTTGAGCCGAGTCCCTTTGTCGGGGGGTCTGTCCTCAGCTCAGACCTGGATGCCAGTTGCTCCGTTTTGCAGGAGGCTGGTTTTCCACACAGTCCCTGCGTGCTCGAGTTGATTCCTTCTTCAAAGCGGGCAGAGAGGGGCCGGCGCTGTGGTGTAGCAGGCTGGGCTGTGCCTGCAGTGCCTGCATCCCACATGGGCACCGGTTCCTGTCCCAGCTGCTCCACTTCCGATCCAGCTCTCTGCTATGGCCTGGCAAAGCAGTGGAAGATGGCCCAAGTCCTTGGGCCCCTGCACCCATGTGGGAGACCCGGAGGAAGCTCCTGGCTCCTGGCTTCGGATCAGCACAGCTCCGGCCATTTTGGCCAACTGGGGAGTGAACCAGCAGATGGAAGACTTTTCTCTCCATTTCTCCCTCTCTCTGTCTGTAACTCTACTTCCCAAATAAATAAGTAAAAAGAAAGAAAGTAGGCAGAGAAAAGAGCACAGCTCACCTTTCTCAAAATCATAATCCTGCCGCTAAAAGCGGTGACCGGTGGGCCCTGTGTGCCTTGCTGGCACCGGGCCTGCTTTATTGTTTGTTCTTCGCCTCATGTGATTGTCCCGGCTGCTGGGAGCCGGTCTGCCCCCTCGTTGCCACCGTGCAGAGACGGAGGGCAGGCAGAGGGCTGCAGGGGACTGGCTGAAAGTCACGCCACAGGCTGTTTGCTAGTTCCAAAGCCACTGCTTTGCTCTCACCCCCGTGAGAGGTAGGCTACCCCCCCCCACCCCATCCAACATGTGTGGCGGGGGGGCTCTGGATTCTGGGTTACGTGGCTGCAGAGCCACCGTGCAGAGCTGACCACAAGCCTGCAGAGTGCACGCTCGGAGCAGTGGGCGGCACCCCAGCCTCAGAGCTGGGGGGACTGGGTCATCTGGGGACACAGCGGTGGGAGGGCCTCAGGGACACCACGGTCATGTGATGTGGATTTGACTTGAAAAAAAAATTTTTGGGGGGCTATTTGGAAACCTGCACAAAACCTCTTGGCCACTCCCATCCGCACTTGGCCCGATCTTACCAGCCTGGAGATGGCGGAGGGATGACCTCCCCTCAGGGCACGCGTGCATAAAAACGCCACAGGAAAATCAGTCCTGCACTTCTCGTCACTGTCAGGCCAGGCAAAGCCGGGGGAGGGCCAGGGCCCGGGAGCAAGCGAGAGGGAGCCCGCCCCTCGTGGAACACCAGCAGGTGTCGCACCGCGTTTGCGATTCAGCCTGGAGAGCACATCCTTTGGTAGTGACCGTGCAGACGCGTTTCACATGGAGGCTGTCCTAAGACCACGGCGGGCGAGGTGTTCAAGGTTCTGTATGGCCCAGAATAGCCGGTGCCGGGGCAGTTTGATGTCACCCTTTTCCGTTCGTTGAAGTCTTCTCATTCCCACTGGTTGGCTTTGGAACACATCAGTCGCCCAAACTTGACCTTTTTAAGGTGCATCTCTCTTCTGCCTGCTAACAGCCCCTCTCTTCTCTCCCCTTGCCTTGCGTGTTGGGAGCCACGTGGTGTGACCCGAGGGGGAAACGGGGGTGGTGTTGGACCTGTGCTGGGCCTGGCTCCGGGCCCGCTTCGGACTCGGAGCCGGGCGAATCGGATCGGCCACATGCAAATCTTCGGCGTCAGCTCACTCCGTGGGCCTGGGCGGAATCTGCGCGCAGCTCCAGGGACCGCCTCGCTGGAGCCTGCCCACCTACACGGGGGGCTGGGAGCCAGCTCAGGGGCAGCGCTGATGCGGGAGGCGCCCACGCTGTGGGGCCTTTGGAGGACGGAGGAGGAGACGAAGGGCAACACATCAAAAAGGCAGAGGCCCAGAGGGCAGCCGAGGCTTCCCACGTGCGCTTGCTAATTGCGCTTTAATAACAGTCGCAAGGGCCAGGCAGGCCAGTGTTCGCACAAAGCAGGCCGGCCGGGGCCGCGGCAGCCTGCTCTGCTGGGCCTCACCCAGCTCCCTGGGCTGCCTGGCTTCCTTTCTTTGCCTTTTTTTTTCCCGTCTGTGACATCTGCTCAGTGCTTGTCCCTCCTGTGATACCATACCCCTCGCAGCTGTGCAGACCCCGGCTCCGCGCTGGTGCATGGAGTGCCCTGAGCATACGGCCTTTTTGATGTGTGATAAAACAGACCCGAGCCACGGGGGTATGGCGAGCGAAGGCATCAGAATATCAATTAACCTGCTCAGGAACAAAGCTGCAGCCCCAGAGTGGAAGAGACATCTCACTGAAGTGTCAGGAAGACGGATAATGTATTCTAATTAGCGATTGACGGATACCTCCACACCCAGCCACTCCTGGGCTCCGGACTCGCGGCCCGCGCCGCGCAGGGCTGCTGCGAGCGTCCTAATGGCCCTTCGCGGCAGCCGCCGGGTGCCGTGGCCCGATCCACCACTTCCTGCTTGGCTGGGATTTGCAGCTGCTGAGGGCTCCTCGGCCCAAACAGCCCCCTCGCAAGCACTGCCCATCTCTGCAGCGCGGCCGGCAAGCGCTCTGGAAAGCCCTTCTCGGAGCCTGAGTCCGGAGCTTCCGCGTCGTGGACGCTCCAGGACCCACGCGCCCTCTTGCAGAGGCCTCGGTCAAGACGTCGGCCCTTGCAGGTGCACCTGTACGGACCTGCCGGGGCCGGCAGGGCAGGCGCCCGCGTGGCTGCCTTGCTGCAGGCTGTGGGGCTGCTCTGGTGGTCCCGGGGGACCTTGTTCCCTGGATCCAGGTTTGCCACCCCTCCCCAAGTCGAAACGAGCAGGCTTGGAGTGCGGGTGGCCTGGGGTTCACCTCAGAGCCCCTGCTTCCTCTCTCAAATTTCACACCCGCGCCGGAACCACACAGCAGTGAGGCCAGGCCAATTAGGGAGAACGTTCCTCATTTTGCTGCACTTTTCCTGTGTAATTGGAAGTCCCACTTTTTCCAGCAAGAAGTCAGCGAGAGCTGTTCCCCCGAATAGTTCTGAACGCGTTGGACCACATACCGCTAGGAGCTGCAGGTCTGTGGGCGAGATGATAATGATCGCTCAGTGATGCGCTGTTCAGACCAAAGGTCTTTCTCAGCGCCGAGCCGAGACGGAGCCCCAGCCTCCTTCCAGCTTCGAGGGGAGCTCGGAGCGGCATTACCAGCCCGCGTACCGGGAGAGGCAACCCGGGCGCTCACGGCTACTCCTCCCTCCAAATCAAGAAAAAAGACCGGGGTGTGGATTTGGCCAAAGTCGAGGAAATGTTGGGGGGGCTTCCGGAGCTGAGAGGGAGGCCGCGTGCCGGCTTCCCGGTGCCGTGCACGTCCGCGGCCTCGCTCCGTCTCGGGCTGCCGCTCGGCACCCGGCTGCCGCTAACAAGGACTTGAGGGAGCAAAAGGCTGCTAAGTATTTTCTTGTGTGCTTCATTAGTTCTGGAAACCAGGGTTCTGTGGCCGACTCTCCCGGATAATTCAATAAATTAACGAAAACCTGCCTGATTCTTTCCAGCGTTCTTTATGGCGAGTAAATTTGTTTAGCTTGTTTTTTTTTTTTTTTTTAACTGTCAGTGGAAGCTGTAGGGATCTAAATGTTTTAATACTGAAGAAATGTGGGCATTTTGTTTGGCTCTGTTCTTGATGAATGATGTCTGTCTCCGTCCCTCCCCGCGCGTTCTGTCAGCCGGGGGCTCTGGGACGCCCTGAGTCTGCGCTTACCCACACGGCAGTGAGGTCTCGTAGTGACCGAGAGGGAGGGCGGTGAGGTCTCGTAGTGACCGAGAGGGAGGGCGGTGAGGTCTCGTAGTGACCGAGAGGGGGGGTGGTGAGGTCTCGTAGTGACCGAGAGGGGCGGCGGTGAGGTCTCATAGTGACCGAGAGGGGGGGTGGTGAGGTCTCGTAGTGACCGAGAGGGAGGGTGGGAGGTCTCGCAGTGACCGAGAGGGGGGGGCGGTGAGGTCTCGTAGTGACCGAGAGGGAGGGCGGTGAGGTCTCGTAGTGACCAAGAGGGCGGTGAGGTCTCGTGGTGACCGAGAGGGAGGGTGGTGAGGTCTCATAGTGACCGAGAGGGGGGGGTGGTGAGGTCTCGTAGTGACCGAGAGGGAGGGCGGTGAGGTCTCGTAGTGACCGAGAGGGAGGGCGGTGAGGTCTCGTAGTGACCGAGAGGGAGGGCGGTGAGGTCTCGTAGTGACCGAGAGGGAGGGCGGTGAGGTCTCGTAGTGACCGAGAGGGGGGGTGGTGAGGTCTCGTAGTGACCGAGAGGGGCGGCGGTGAGGTCTCATAGTGACCGAGAGGGGGGGTGGTGAGGTCTCGTAGTGACCGAGAGGGAGGGTGGGAGGTCTCGCAGTGACCGAGAGGGGGGGGCGGTGAGGTCTCGTAGTGACCGAGAGGGAGGGCGGTGAGGTCTCGTAGTGACCGAGAGGGGGGACGGTGAGGTCTCGTAGTGACCGAGAGGGGGGGCAGTGAGGTCTCGTAGTGACCGAGAGGGAGGGTGGTGAGGTCTCGTAGTGACCGAGAGGGAGGGCGGTGAGGTCTCGCAGTGACCGAGAGGGGGGGGCGGTGAGGTCTCGTAGTGACCGAGAGGGAGGGCGGTGAGGTCTCGTAGTGACCGAGAGGGGGGACGGTGAGGTCTCGTAGTGACCGAGAGGGGGGGCAGTGAGGTCTCGTAGTGACCGAGAGGGAGGGTGGTGAGGTCTCGTAGTGACCGAGAGGGAGGGCGGTGAGGTCTCGTAGTGACCGAGAGGGAGGGCGGAGAGGTCTCGTAGTGACCGAGGGGGGGGGCGGTGAGGTCTCATAGTGACCGAGAGGGAGGGGCTCCAGCAAGGCGGGGCTCCCTCTCGGAGCCAACGCCAGAAACCGCAGGTGCAACTTGGGCTCCTCCGACCGTCTGCACTGCAGAACGGAGACTGGAGCAACTTCCGGCTTCATCCCAAGCACACCTCACCAAGTGTCGGATCAGGCCGGAAGCATTAAATTGCACGCGCACGCGCGTGTGTGTGCGTGTGTGTCTGTGTAACTACCCTCGCAGTTCTTGCCTTCAGAGATTGTGTGCTGCAGACACTGCTGGCAGCGTAAGGGAGCTGACGCGCTCCTCTGAAAACGTCAGCCCTCCCTTGATTAACTCACGATGTGATGCCAGTCCGAAGTTTGGGTAGCATTTCTGTTTTGGAACTTGACAAAATGCTTCTTCTTGCCTGGAAGGATAGATTCTGAAAACAAAAGGAGGCACAGTGCCTCCTCCAGGGTGTCACAATGAACCATAAAGCAATAAGAGTTTAAACAGTCAAATAAAACTAATTCAACAGCCTGTGTGAAGAATGAGGCCAGAGCCGATGTCACAGCCACGTCAAAGCTCTGACAGCAGGGGCGTGGCAGGAAGAGGCGGGGCTGCTTCCCAGATAAGGTTGGGGCAGTTGGTGAGCCGTCAGGAGCGTCCGGTGGCTCCCACAGCGCCGTGTGGTTTTACGCACCCATTAGGTGTAGGACGTGAAAATGGGTTGGAGTTGTGGCACAGCGGGTGAAGGCGCCACTCGGGAGGCCTGCACCCCCCGTGAGAGTGCCCGGTTCAAGTCCCGGCTCCTCTGTACCTCCAGTCCAGATTCCTGCCCCTGAGTCTGGGAGGCAGCAGACGATGGCCCGAGGAAGTGAGTGCCTGCCTCCCTGGCTTCAGGCTGGCCCAGCCCTGGGTGTTGTGTGCATTTAGGGAGTGGACCAGCAGATGGAGGATTCTCTCTCTCTCTCTCTTTCTTCTCTTCAAATAAATAGTCTTTTTTTTTTTAAAGTAAAAATTTCAAACTACACAGTGAATGTTTGTCAGCTTCTGTGGTGGGAAAGGCTTTTTGGTGCATCCATGCAGCACCAGAACCCCAAGAGGAAAGTGGTGACAGACATGAACCAGAACTGGTGTGTCAGAAACACTACCAGACCCCAATTAGAGGGCCACACACAGCCATCAGAAAACACGGTGCCACTGTCGACCTCAAGGGGTCTCGTGGTAGTGTTGCCACAGTTGCCTGTTCGTATTCTTAGTATGTAAAGAGTTGCTGTGATAGCCGGCGCCGCGGCTCACTAGGCTAATCCTCCGCCTAGCGGCGCCGGCACACCGGGTTCTAGTCCCGGTCGGGGCGCCGGATTCTGTCCCGGTTGCCCCTCTTCCAGGCCAGCCCTCTGCTGTGGCCAGGGAGTGCAGTGGAGGATGGCCCAGGTGCTTGGGCCCTGCACCCCATGGGAGACCAGGAAAAGCACCTGGCTCCTGGCTCCTGCCATCGGATCAGCGCGGTGCGCCGGCCGCAGCGCACCGGCCACGGCGGCCATTGGAGGGTGAACCAACGGCAAAGGAAGACCTTTCTCTGTGTCTCTCTCTCTCACTGTCCACTCTGCCTGTCAAAAAAAAAAAAAAAAAAAAAAAAAAAAAAAAAAAGAGTTGCTGTGACTAAGTAAAAGGATGAAGCTCCCAGGGGAAAGTGGCCAGACAGCAAGACCAGACCCTGAGGCACAGGAAGCGTTCAGAGAGCCAGTGAAGACGGGAGTGACCGAAGATACAAATTAGAGGGGAGATGGACAGCTACCTCCCCAAGGAGGTGCTCCACACGGAGCCATAAACTGGCCGGGCAGTTCTGGGGAGCTCACACGAGATGTGTTGAGAACCGGGAGAAGGCATCGGCTTCAGAGCTGCAGCTTAAGGATATCCAAAATGTACAGCATTTTTTTTCTAATGGGAAAAACTGAAATCAAACTAAATGAGCAACAGGACGGGGTTAACGTCCAGCAGGTCACTGCACACAACCCCGGGCAGCTGTGCAAACTCCCGGGAGAGCAGCGCCTTGTGGCTGTTCACGGAGCACTGTAGCTACGTGGAAGAACGGATGACGAAGGAGGACGTGCAGGGATCCTCCCGCCTCCCCTGCCCCCGGAACCCGTGTCTGTGCTGCCCAGAAGGAGGCCCAGCAGGGCGCTGACAGTGGGCCGCTGAGGACGGTGGGGCATCGGGAGCCTGACTCATCACCTCCGCTTCCTGGTGTCTTCGTGGGGCGTGCAGCGATCCTGTATTACTGTCATGTTTACAGAGTGAATAGTGGGGTGCGTGTTTGGTGCAGTGGTTGTACCCACTGCTTGGGTCACCCACACCCCACTGGGGTCCAGCTTCGCTCCCAGTTCTCACTTCTGGCTAATGCACTCCTGGGAGGCAGCAGGTAATGGCTCAAGTCCTTGGGCCCCTGCCACCCCCGTGGGGATCCAGATGGAGTTTCAGGCTCCTGGCTTCAGTCTGGCTGAGCCTCGCTGCTGTGGGCATTGGGGGAGTGAACCAGTGGGTGAGATCTCTCTCTCTCTCTCTCTCTCAAATTAAATAAATACTTTTTTTTAATATTGGAAGAGTTAATTGATAAAGCTAAACCAGTGCCCTGGCTGTGCTGAGAAGGGGCTTCAGCCCTGCTGTGGGTTGACTCCAGACCAGAAACCTGAGCCCAGGTCTAATGCGTCATCCAGCACTTGCTTGAAAACCGGGATTTGGTTTTGATCCTGGTGATTCCTTGTCCCAGGGATCCCAGATCTAAGAAACCGTCTTGAGGAAACAAAGCAACACGTGGAAGGAGCTGTACGCTGAAGATGCCCGTCATGCTGTTACTTACGGCAGTGACAATTTTTTAAAAAACATTTATTTTATTTATTTGAAAGACAGAGTTACAGAGAGAGAGAGAGAGAGAGAGAGAGAGAGAGTCTTCCATCCGCTAGTTCACTCCCCAAATGGCCACAATGGCCGGAGCTGTGCCGATCTGAAGCCAGGAGCCAGGAGCTTCTTCCAGGTCTCCCACGTGGTGCAGGGGCCCAAGGACTTGGGCCATCTTCCACTGCTTTCCCAGGCCACAGCAGAGAGCTGGATTGGAAGAGGGGCAGCCGAGACTAGAACCGGCACCGATATGGGATGCCAGTGCCTCATGCCAGGGCTTTAACCTGCTGCACCACAGCGCTGGCCCCCAGCAGTGACAGTTGTCAGCAGCCGTGGGACGTGGCTGAGTGGCACACTCACGTGGTGGGGCGTTACCTAGCCGTGGACCTGGGCAAAGACGCACGTGGCAGCCACAATGTTGGGTGGAGAAAATGCGGACATCAAATGTGTGCTGTGGTTCTCATTGTGAGCGTAAGATGGGGAGGGACGACACTGTCGTGAGGCGGTGGTTACAGAACGTCGGTGTGGAGGTCAGGAAACTCTTTTCCTGGCCGTGAGAGTCGCAGTCTTTCGGTACAGCTGTTGCATTCTTCTAAAGACAATATCTGAGAGCCCAGCTGAGCGCCTCCCCCGTCCCCCACCAGGGCTGGGTCCTGGACGGCCTCCCGGAGTCGCGAGAGCAGGTGCTGATGATGCAGACGCTGGGCCTCGCCCCCAGACACGTCAGTGAGTGGCTCCCGGGGCCCCGAGGGCGGGCGGGGGCACCTGCTCCGAGCCCCCGGCTCCCTCCCAGAGGAGGGCTGCTGGGCCCAGGACCTGCCGAGGACAAGGGCAGCCCCGCCACGTCCCTCGCAAAGCTGGAAGTGTCAGCTTTTCCTCCAGACAGTGGGGTTTTGGTCGCGCCCCGGCGGTTCCTTGTCCCGAGCATCCGAGATGCTCCCTGGTGACGTGTGTCGCAAGTGTGGCGGTCTTCCCGGGGCTGTTCGGGACGGCGAAGGCCATCAGCCATGGGGACGCCCCGTGGCAGCCGTTCCCAGGCCTGGGACCCAGGGCGTGGGGAGTTCCCGGGGAGGGGGTGGCGGTTGTTGTGATGTCACCAGACAGCCCACCAGGTCTAGTCTGCTCTTTTTCCTCTCTGCCCAGTCGTGCTGAACGCGCCGGACATGGTCCTGATAGAGAGAAACCTGGGGAAGAGGATCGACCCTCAGACTGGAGGTACAGCCGTCTCCCACCCCTGCCCGCCCCAGGGGTTTCAGAGGGGGTGCTGATATGGCCCCTACCCCACCCCAGCCTCAACCCCCACCCCACTGACACTCAGACTGGAGGTACAGCCGTCTCCCACCCCTGCCCGCCCCAGGGGTTTCAGAGGGGGTGCTGATATGGCCCCTACCCTACCCCAGCCTCAACCCCCACCCCACTGATACTCAGACTGAAGGTACAGCCGTCTCCCACCTCCGCCCCACCCACCCTCAGACTGGAGGCACAGCTGTCTCCCACCCCTGCCCGCCCCAGGGGTTTCAGAGGGGGTGCTCATACGGTTCCCATGCCTCCCCCTGCCCCGTGCTCAGGCACACCCAGGCTCGCGTGCCGCAGGCTGGCTGTTGAGTGGAAGACACTGGAGGCGTCCATCAGTTTGAGCAGATGTGGCGGCGAGGGCCTGTTTCCACCACGGAGGGGCCTTGCTCCTGCAGAGCCAGGCTGGAGTGGGGGGTCACTCCCGGTGCCTGGGCTTTGCTGAGGCTGTGTCCTGGCTCGGGGCCGTGCACACGGCCCCAGGGTGTGTCTCCACCTCCTTGAGGGAGACCGTGACCCGCATCCTTGGTCACGTGCGCAGAAGAGAGCCGGCACTTGGGAGTGAGAAGGCCGGGACGCGTGGCTGTGAGGACGCAGGGCGGCTGTGCAGGGCCGCGTGTCAGGAGCCTGCTGCCCGCAGCTTGGCCGAGGTCACTGCTGTCAGTGTTACTGTTGCTGCGTTCTGCAGTCGTGGGATTGTCACTGTGGTATTCTGCAGCAGCATGTTGTAGTCACCGCAACAGCAAGTCATTGCCACTGGTGCGCTGCTGTTACTACAGCGGTGTGCTGCTGTTACTACAGCGGTGTGCTGCTGTTACTATAGTAGTATGTTACCATTACTACAGCAGTGTGCTGCTGTTACTACAGCATGCTATTGTTACTACAGCAGTGTGCTGCTGTTACTATAGTAGTATGTTACTGTTACTACAGCGGTGTGCTGCTGTTACTATAGTAGTGTGCTACTGTTACTATAGTAGCATGTTACTGTTACTACAGCGGTGTGCTGCTGTTACTACAGCGGTGTGCTGCTGTTACTATAGTAGTGTGCTACTGTTACTACAGCGGTGTGCTACTGTTACTACAATAGTGTGCTACTGTTACTACAGCGGTGTGATGCTGTTACTACAGTAGTGTGCTGTTGTTACTACAGTAGTGTGCTACTGTTACTACAGTGGTGTGCTGCTGTTACTATAGTAGTATGTTACTGTTACTACAGCGGTGTGCTACTGTTACTACAGTGGTGTGCTGCTGTTACTACAGTAGTGTGCTGTTGTTACTACAGTAGTGTGCTACTGTTACTACAGTGGTGTGCTGCTGTTACTACAGTAGTGTGCTGTTGTTACTACAGTAGTGTGCTACTGTTACTACAGTGGTGTGCTGCTGTTACTATAGTAGTATGTTACTGTTACTACAGCGGTGTGCTACTGTTACTACAGTGGTGTGCTGCTGTTACTACAGTAGTGTGCTGTTGTTACTACAGTAGTGTGCTACTGTTACTACAGTGGTGTGCTGCTGTTACTATAGTAGTATGTTACTGTTACTACAGCGGTGTGCTGCTGTTACTACAGTAGTATGCTGTTGTTACTACAGCGGTGTGCTGCTGCTACTATAGTAGTGTGTTACTGTTACTACAGCGGTGTGCTGCTGTTACTGCAGTGATGTGCTGTTGTTACTACAGTAGTGTGCTGCTGTTACTATAGTAGTATGTTACTGTTACTACAGCAGTGTGCTGCTGTTACTATAGTAGTATGTTACTGTTACTACAGCAGTGTGCTGCTGTTACTACAGCAGTATGCTACTGTTACTACAGTGGTGTGCTGCTGTTACTGCAGTGGTGTGCTGTTGTTACTACAGCAGCGTGCTGCTGTTACTGCTGCGGTGTGCTGTTGTTACTACAGTAGTGTGCTGCTGTTACTACAGTGGTGTGCTATTGTTACTACAGTGGTGTGCTATTGTTACTGCAGCGGTGTGCTGCTGTTACTACAGCAGTGTGCTGTTGTTACTACAGCGGTGTGCTACTGTTACTACAATAGTGTGCTACTGTTACTACAGCGGTGTGATGCTGTTACTACAGTAGAGTGCTGTTGTTACTACAGTAGTGTGCTACTGTTACTACAGTGGTGTGCTGCTGTTACTACAGTAGTGTGCTGTTGTTACTACAGTAGTGTGCTACTGTTACTACAGTGGTGTGCTGCTGTTACTATAGTAGTATGTTACTGTTACTACAGCGGTGTGCTGCTGTTACTACAGCGGTGTGCTGTTGTTACTACAGTGGTGTGCTATCGTTACTACAGCGGTGTGCTATCGTTACTACAGTGGTGTGCTGTTGTTACTACAGTGGTGTGCTATTGTTACTACAGCGGTGTGCTATCGTTACTATAGTGATGTGCTGCTGTCACTACAGTGGTGTGCTGCTGCTACTACAGCGGTGTGCTATCGTTACTACAGCAATAGGGTAGTCAGAGCAGGCCCAGGATGGAAGCCCTGGCACTGCTGGTCCTAGCCCCCGCCGGGCGCCGTGTCTCCACGGCCGGCTGACTCTCACCGCGTGCCGCTCTCTGCAGAGATCTACCACACCACCTTCGACTGGCCCCCCGAACCCGAGACGCAGAACCGCCTGGTGATACCAGAGGGCATCTCGGAGCTGGAGACGGCTCGGAAGCTGCTGGAGTACCACAGGAACGTCATCCGGATCCTGCCCTCCTACCCCGGAATCCTGAAGGCCATCAGCGCCGACCAGCCGTGTGTGGACATCTTCTACCAGGGTGAGCCCCACGGTGCACGTCCACCCCTCCCCCCGCAGCTTCGGTCTGGCGGTGGCGCAGGCCCAGGGTGCGCCGGGATCCCGGGCGCTGACTCATTCTCCACCCAGGAAGGAAGGCTGGCGGCATCCCGGAGAGGCATCCTGGGAGAGCCGGGATGTGGCCTCTCCTGCAGCCCACCCTGGCTTGAGGGGATGGGAGGAGGGCAGGCAGGGGGTGGGGTGGGAGGGCAGGCAGGGGATGGGGTGGGAGGAGGGGAGGCAGGGGATGGGGTGGGAGGAGGGGAGGCAGGGGGTGGGGTGGGAGGAGGGCAGGCAGGGCTGGGGTGGGAGGGACGCGTCCACAAGTTCAGGCTTGGCCTTGAGGGACAGGGAAGGAGAACACATAACGATGAAGACTGGGACGAAAGCAAGAAAGCAGCAGGCAGACCCTGCCCGACGTGGTGGACCCTGCAGAGCAGGGCCAGGCAGACCCAGCCCGGTGTCCACAGCCGCGGCTACAGCTCACAGCCGCTTGGCGGAAGTCGGCCGAAGCCGCTGTGCGAGGCGGGGGGGGGGGGGGGGGAGGGCATTGCACCGAGAACTGGAGCTGGGTGACCTGTGCTGAGCCCCAGCCCCGTCACACAGCAGCTGTGCGCCTGAGGCAGCTCCCTTAACCCCTCAGAGTCAGTGTTGCCATCCCTAAAATGGGAGCAAAGCTGTGCCTTCCTCCCCGTGTAGGCAAGGACTCAGCGAGACCCACCAGCCTGGTGTGGCTGCCATGGCTGCCGCGAGCCCGGAGCGGGTGCCCGGCGGATGCCTGAGTGATTCCACCCCAGAGCGCTGCGCTTGCTAAGTCTGTGTAGACAACTTGCCGTGCAGGCTACTGAACCGGTCAGCCCGCCGCCGCCCTGCAGCCGGCAGGGCCCTTTTCCCCATAGAAGAGCTTTGTTTTGTTGGGGCGGGGGCTCCCAGCTGCCCCCACCCCTCCCCGTAGAAGCCTGGTGGCCTGATCGGCCTTCTGCCGGCAGGCGGCACCGCCCGCACCCCCGCACCCAGGCTCGGCGACCTCCCCGCTCCCGCGACTGCGTCTGGGAAGGGTTTTAGTAGCAAACCCTGCTCCCACGATCAACAACATTTATCTTCTGCCATGATTCTGAATTCACACATTAATTACTTCCAAATCACTTAATTAAATTTAAAAGTTCATATGATCGTTCATAAAGAATTCATGCCTGGAATTGTAAATAAAAATGTGAGTGTCTGAATATTAATTATTATTAATTAATAATGCAGAGAGATAAATTGAAAATTGGGATGCAAAATTCTCCCTGTGTTGTTTTTTTAATCTCTGTGCAGTGCATCCACCAAGCGCAGATTTCTAAAAAGAATAATTAGATGTTGACACTGCCTGGGGGATCATTACTTCTAATTAACTTGGTTATTTACTGTAAATTAAGCATCATTTGTAAGCAGGCTGCCTGCTTTCAGATGCGCTGGATCACGGAGGGTCCGAGACTGAAGGAGCTTTGCTGGGCCCCTCTTGCTTCCTCAGGGCCGCCCTCCCCGGGCGCTGCTACCCAGGACAGTGGGTGAGGGAGGCTGACCCGGCCCTGCCACGTCTCTGAGCCTCATGGACACATCTGGAAAATGGACAAGATTAGCGCACCTCTCACGGGATTGTTTTTTTCTTTTAAAGATTTATTTATTTATTATTTGAAAGGCAGAGTTACAGAGAGGCAGAGGCAGAGGCAGAGAGAGAGAGAGAGAGAGAGAGAGGTCTTCCATCTGCTGATTTACTCCCTAAACGGCCTCAACAGCCAGAGTTATGCCTGTCCAAAGCCGGGAGCCAGGAGCTTCCTCCAGGTCTCCCACGCGGGTGCAGGGGCCCAAGCACTGGGCATCTTCCACTGCTTTCCCGGGTCATCAGCAGGGAGCTGGATCAGAAGTGGAGCAGCTGGGACTCGAACCGGCACCCATATGGGATGCCAGCGCTGCAGGCGGTGGCCTCACCTTCTGTGCCATGGCGCCTGCCACGACGTAGACTGTTTCGCGTAGTAATCGATACGTGATGATGGTGATGGTGATGGTGGTATCACAGCTTGGCAAACCATTTTAACTTGCCTGTGCCTTTTAGTTCTATGAAAGAAGTTCCTATAGTGTCTCCAACAACCCTTCCAAGTAGATAATCCTACAGAGATTCCAGAGTTCAGACTGTCCACAAACTGGGACCTACCCCAGGGCCTCTAGGTTGGGAGCAAGTCTGCCCCCTCTCCCACCCAGGCAGCACTTGGCAAAGTCTGCAGACAGTTTGTGGTTGTCACAACTTGGGGTCTGCCACTGGCAAACAGTGGGACAGCCAGGGGGCTTCTCAACACCCTGCAAATCACGGGGCAGCCCCACAGCCAGGAGGCGCCTGGGCCCAAACACCGGTGTCGCCCGGGCTGAGGAACCATGCCACACCTGTGGAGCATTCTTGGCAGGAGGCTGTTGACTGGCCCCAGCCTGGGGCAGGATCCCTTGGAGGCCACTGGCAAGGCGGGTCAGCAGGAAGGGGCGGGCCACCTGTGGCCGGCACAGGCTGGTCCAGGGCCTTGGCAGGAGGTGAGGCCGGAGGAAGGGCATCCCGTTTGCAAGGCCCGGCTCCCTGGCCCCACGGGCAGGCGCCTCCCTGGCCCAGGTACCCACAGTGCCTTTCTCTGCACTCACTGGCCTGTTCTCGCAGCCTCTCTCCTGAGCTCAGCTGGGAGGCAGCCCGGCTTGATGGTCAGCAGCTTCTCCCCGTGACTTCGTGGCATCCAGTTCCCCCCACGGGTGGGTCACCTGGCCGCTGGAGGTGGTCACCTGTGCCTCTCCAGTTCTTTGTTCACCCAATGCCACGGAGCCCCCGCAGGCCAGGGCCGCGCCGCGCCGTCTGCCCGCTCCTGTGGCCTGTTTGATCAGTGCCTCCTGTGAGACCCACAACGAGGAGTGCGGCTGCACACAGGGCTCTCCCCCGACTCCCTGCGCCGGACCCCTTGCGGCCTGGTGCAGCCATCAGAGCGGGTGCCCGACGTGAGGGCACTCCCGCACAAGCCCGCCTGCTCCCAGACCTGCTCCCAGCCTGCATCAGTTTGGAAACCTCGCAGACCCAACAGTGCCAGCTCCCAACCCTGGCCCACCCGGCCCGGCTACCTGGAGGGCAGTGTGCTGTGTCCTAGGACCCCTCTTGGATGTCCCTGCCCCTGCCCCTTCCCCTGTCCCTGTCCCTGCCCCTGTCCCTGCCCCTGTCCCTGCCTCTGCCCCTGCCCCTTCCCCTGTCCCTGTCCCTGCCCCTGCCCCTGCCCCATCCCTGCCCCTGCCCCTGTCCCTGCCCCTGTCCCTGACCCTGCCCCTGTCCCTGCCCCTGTCCCTGCCCCTGCCCCTGTCCCTGCCCTGACCCCTGCCCTGCCCTGACCCCTGATTCCCTCCCCTGCAGCTTTGCCCTTGGCTGCTTCTCAGGGGGTCTCCATGGTGCTGTCAGAGGCAAACAGTCCCCGCCCTGCGGGAGCAGGTGTTGGAAGCCACTTTCCCGTCCCTTAGGGCCTGGGTCTATGATCCTCCTATGCTCTCTTTCCAGCTCTGACCTATGTCCAAACCCACCATCGATCCAACGCCCCGTTCACCCCGAGAGTGCTGCTGTGCGGGCCCCTGGGCAGCGGGAAGAGCCTGCAGGCCGCCCTCCTGGCCCAGAAATACGGCCTTGTCAATGGTGAGTCCCCGCAAGCCGCCCTGCCTCCTCCCTCCCGCGGGGTGGGCCCAGGGCCCGGTGGGCAGGAGGGCTCCAGACCACCGCTGCTGCTTGCGCTCTGCTCTCAACAATTTGCAGTCAGCGCTTCCCCGCGGGCGTAGGATGCTCCCCTCCTGTAGGGGAAAGTTGCCATAAACACGTGAGCCGATGCAGACGCGGCGGCAGCCCAAGGAGCCGCGGTGCTTTCTCGACATCGTCGGGTTATAGCCGAGGAGCAGGGCTTTTTGTGTGCCGTCACCAGAGACACCTGATGCAGCCCGGGCCGCCCCCGGGAGCCCCAGCTCCTGCATGAAGCGGAGCCGCTGGTGGCTGCTCGTTCCCTCCGGTCTCGCTCGGCTCCCAGCCCCGGGTCCGTGTGTTTACAGGCAAGCGGTCTCTGAGCCAGAGGCCGGCTCCTCACTCCGCAGCTTCCATAAATATTTCACCAGCAGGAGAGGAAACATTGAGATCAGCTCGCCAGGTCCCGGGCAGACTCGGCTGCTGGCCTGCGTTCAGGAGGATCAAGCCCAGAAGGAGGAAGACACTGGGGCTGATCCACAGTGCGGGGCGGAGGGGTGCACAGCCTCTGCTCGTGTACCCGGCCCTGCAGGGCGAGTGTGAGTGTGTAAGCCCCCGGCCACACAGACAGCGACAGACAGACACGCGGGAGGTCACTCGGCGAAGCGTGTGCCCAGGGGGAGTCACCGTGTGAGTTTCTTTTGATGCAAAAACAGTGCTGAAGTCCACAAGCAGTTTTTTTTTCACTGTACACATCAGAGTAAACTCCCACCTGGATTTGTTTGTTTCTTTATTGGGCCAAAGCTGGGGGCTGGGGACTCCGGCCCGGTCTGTCACCTGCTGCCTCCCAGGGTCCGCGTTAGCAAGAAGCTGACGTCGGAGGCCAGAGCCAGGGATTGAGGTCAGGGACCTGGGTGCTCGGCTGAATGCCTGCCCTCAGGCGTGCAATTCCAGCTGCCGCAGACGTGCAGGAATGACAACGTGTGTTACGGATTTCCAGAGTTTTTGCAACAAAATAAACCTCTTAATTCCATTTGCACAAACTTCTGGAGGCCCTTGTGCACACACAAACACAAATGTGGATGCACACGACCTCGGAAGGACCAAGTGTTGAACAAAATGCTTTTCAGTTAGATTTACACCAACTTCCTAAATCCCAGAGTCACTCAGACTGGCCCGGAATCAGCCGCAAGGTGAAGATAGAGACCGGACAGTTATGCTACAAATTGTACTAGCATGGAAAAAAAGTATGCACTTGAGGGTAGAAAATGCTTTCCCGTGCATGGATTAAAAACAGATTATTCAAAGAATTCCTTCTCCTGCTGATTTTACTTGTAAAGAATGAGGCGCGAGGCCGGCATTTTGATGTAGCAGGAAAAGCCGCTGTGACACCGGCATCCTATATGAGTGCCTGTTGTGAGTCTTGGCTGCCCCACTTCCTATCCCCTCCCCACTAAGGTGCCTGGGAAAGCAGCAGCAGATGACCCACGTCCGTGGGCCCCCACACCCCCACGGGAGACCCGGAAGAAGTTCCTGGCTCCTGGCTTCAGCCTGGCCCAGTGCTGGCCGCTGTGGCCATTTAGGGAGAGAACCAGCGGGTGGGAGTTATCTCTCCTTCTCTCCCTCTCTCTATAACTGACTTTCAAGTAAAGTAAACACATCTCTTAAAAAAGAAGAGGAAGGGGGGGAGGAGGAAGAGGTGGAGGAGGAAGAGGAGGAAGAAGGCTCAGTCTCAGTGGTTGAGGGTGACTTCGTGTGGCCGCTCCGCTGGGGGTGGCTCGAACTCCTGGTGCTACTTGGTGGGAGTCACCGCTCTGGGCGGGGCTTTGTTTATGCAGACACTTTCATTCAAGATGAGTTTTTTTAAATATATTATCTATTTATTTATTTATTTTATTTGACAGGTAGAGTTATAGACAGTGAGAGAGAGACAGACAGAGAGAAAGGTCTTCCCTCCTTTGGTTCACTCCCCAAATGGCCTCCAAGGCCGGTGCTGTCAGGTGCTTTTCCTGGTCTCCCATGGGGTGCAGGGCCCAAGCACCTGGGCCATCCTCCACTGCCCTCCCGGGCCACAGCAGAGAGCTGGCCTGGAAGAGGGGCAGCCAGGACCAGATCCCGGCACCCATGTGGGATGCCGGCGCTGCAGGCGGAGGATTAGCCAAGTGAGCCACGGCGCCAGCCCCCCTTTTTTAATATAATTTAAATGGTTTTCAGTGCACCAAATCGCGAGGAGAAGAAATTGCCTGCCTAGTTTTTTGTCCCCAAAATGAAACAGTGAGGTTCAGCATGGTTTTAGCTCTGTAGCAAAGCAGCCATTATGGGACTTTAGCTAGTGGGGCGTTAGGAGACTGACTCAGGAAATGCACAAAGCTGGCCTCGAAAAACGCACGGCAACTTGACAAGGAGTCAGCCGGTGCTGGGAAGAGGCAGGGCCGCGCCCTGAGGCTGGAGCGCAGGCACTGACCCCGAGCCCCTAAACCAGGGCGGCCGCCCCACATACACCCACCAAGTTCATCCCAGGACCACCATTGGAAATCAGCGGGCACGTCACGGGCACCTTCTGGAAGGTGACGGCCTGTCGCTCCCCCTCTTCGTGGAGGAGCGACACAGGACCCTGCGCTGTTCTTTCGTCTGCTCGGCCCTCCCCGGGTTTGCTGCTGGTTCTTCCCGGGTTGGCTACTATCCCTTCCACCTCCGTGGAAGGGCAGTTCCCCCTGGCCACATTCCCCACTTCCGCAGGGGAGCGGCACACCGCCGGCCGGCTCGTCTCGGGGGCTGCACAGGTGTTCCCTCAGCTAGATGTTCCCCATAGATGTTCCTGGTGCATGCCGTCTCTCTCCTCCTTTATAGTCCTCCTCCGCCAATCCTAACTCGGCTGCCCACACGCCGAGTACGCTGCTCTCCTCCAATCAGGAGCAAGTCCTACAGTTTATTGGTTGAACTGGAGGCAGCTGTGCGGAAGCTGTTTACTTCTCTCCCAGCGCCATATTGTGGGAGAGCAGATGCATAGAATAAGTCTTAATTCCAGTAACTCAGTCTAGTCCGGATTGCTCCCCACAGATCCCCCTTTCTTTTTATTTTTTTGGCGTTGATACGCGCCTGTCTTCGGTGTCCCGCGGCACACACTCTGCTCTACTTGCTAGAGTTGCCACAGGCTCTTACAAGTCCTATCAATCAGGCAAACCGAATCCGGGTCCTCTCTTCGCCATGTTGTGAGGAGGTTTTTAGGCGCTGATGCGTGCCTGTGTTCGGTGCCCTGCAGCGCATGCTCTACTCTGCTAGAACTGCCTGCAGGTGCTTACAAAACCTATCAGGCAAACCGAATCCAAGCCTTCTCATTGCCGTATTGTGGGGGAGACTTATTAGTGTTGGTTCGTGCCTATCTTCAGTGACCTGCAGCTCATGCTTTGGTCGAGCTGCTTGCTGGTGCTTACTGCCTTAAATCAGGCAGACCGAATCCAAGCCTCCTAATTGTTGCATTGTGGGGAAGCCTTACTGATGTTAATTCGTGCCTGTCTTCGGTGACCTGCGGCGCATAAGCTGCTAGCCGCCCAGGTGCTCATCGCCTCACTTAATCAGGCAGACCGAATCCAAGCTTTCTCATTGCCATGTTGAGGGGAGGCCTTTCTATTTCTCTATTTCTCTATCTCCGGGCATTCCTATTTCTCCCATTTTACTTCTATCTTCCAGCATTCCTATTTCTCTCACTTTACTTCTAAACTTCTGTTTCTCTTATCCCTGCAGCTTCCCGGCGCCTCGCCCTGCCGGCAGCTTCACGGCTCCGCGCAGCTTCCCAGCGCCTCGCCGGCTCTGAGCCGCTTCAGCCCGCGCCTCGGCTTTGCGCGGCTTGGCTTCGCGCGCTCCGCGGTCTCCACGCCCTTCGCGTCTGCACCACGGCCTCGCGCCAGCCCCGTTCCCTATCTACTTGTGCCCCGCACGCTCTGTCTGCGTGCGGCAGCCTCCGCGAGTCACACAGCGTAGCTTACGTGTCCGCCACTAGCATTCAATCTAAGTTCCCCGGGCTAGCCTGGCGAATTCAACCCAGCATACGTCTCCGCCCCACGATTTGGCTTCCCGTCCTTTGCTCCCCGGGCTAATCAGACGGATCCCAACCAGGCTCACGTTTCAGCTTCTGGTTTCAACTTTTCGCCCCCTATTCCCGGGCTAACTTGAGAATCCCAAAGTGGCTTCCGTTTCCGCCTTGGCCTGCCCCCCGCGGCTTCAATTTCCCTAACACTTTTCTCTACCCGGTATGTTTCCCCAAACTTTCCTCCAACGATATTCCTCCCTCATTTCTCCTGGCCTCTCCCCACAGTCCGCATCCGAGTTTGTTCTCGCTTTCACTTTCGCTTTCAATCCTAACTTCTTTCGCACAGTCCATATCCGAGTCTATGCCTAGGCTTTCTTTTTTTTTTTTTTTTTTTTTTGACAGGCAGAGTGGACAGTGAGAGAGACAGAGAGAGAAAGGTCTTCCTTTTGCCGCTGGTTCACCCTCCAATGGCCGCCGCTGCAGCCGGCGCACCGCGCTGATCCTGGCAGGAGCCAGGAGCCAGGTGCTTTTCCTGGTCTCCCATGGGGTGCAGGGCCCAAGCACCTGGGCCATCCTCCACTGCACTCCCTGGCCATAGCAGAGAGCTGGCCTGGAAGAGGGGCAACCGGGACAGAATCCGGCGCCCCAACCGGGACTAGAACCCGGTGTGCCGGCGCCGCAAGGTGGAGGATTAGCCTATTGAGCCACGGCGCCGGCTTGCCTAGGCTTTCAATAGCTTCTTCCGGCACCTAGGCTCTTTGCTAGTCTCTCTCTCCGGTATTTTCCCACTTCTTCCCGTTTCTTCCCTCCTAAGTTTGCTATCCGTCCTAGGTTTCCTATCCGAGTCACGGCACCATTATGTCGCTCCCCCTCTTTGTGGAGGAGCGACACAGGACCCTGCGCTGTTCTTTCGTCTGCTCGGCCCTCCCCGGGTTTGCTGCTGGTTCTTCCCGGGTTGGCTACTATCCCTTCCACCTCCGTGGAAGGGCAGTTCCCCCTGGCCACATTCCCCACTTCCGCAGGGGAGCGGCACACCGCCGGCCGGCTCGTCTCGGGGGCTGCACAGGTGTTCCCTCAGCTAGATGTTCCCCATAGATGTTCCTGGTGCATGCCGTCTCTCTCCTCCTTTATAGTCCTCCTCCGCCAATCCTAACTCGGCTGCCCACACGCCGAGTACGCTGCTCTCCTCCAATCAGGAGCAAGTCCTACAGTTTATTGGTTGAACTGGAGGCAGCTGTGCGGAAGCTGTTTACTTCTCTCCCAGCGCCATATTGTGGGAGAGCAGATGCATAGAACAAGTCTTAATTCCAGTAACTCAGTCTAGTCCGGATTGCTCCCCACAACGGCCGGCAGTGCAGGTGCACCCAGTGGCGTCCTTGCTTGGGTTGTACTCCACTCCCCTCAGCGAGCACGGATGCCGCGGGTGCGGCATGAGCACTGGGGGCAGCCACAGGCCCTGCTGCCCGGCGCACTCCTCAGACAAGCTGTGGCAGTGCCGCTGCATGCAGAACCCGCGGCCTCCGACTAGAAGCCCGGGCAGCGCCCTGACAGCCGTGGTGCCTCGCTCAGAGCCGGAGGGGCAGAGAGTCGCGGGGCAGGGCTGGTCTCGTCTTGTTTGCTTTTTAAAGATGTGTTTTGAAGATTTTAAAGATTTGAAAGGAAGAGTTACACACACACACACAGAATTTTCCATCTTCTGGTTCACTCCCCAAAGGCCCACAATAGCCGAAGCCACGAGCCTGGAGCCCATCCAGGTCTCCCACGTGGGTGGCAGGGACCCGAACGTTTAAGCAGCACCTGCTGCGTGGGAAGCGTGGAGTAGCCCGCGTGGGGCTCAGCCCACTGCCCTCAGCGTCCACCCTGGCTGCTTGTGGTCTTTGGAATCGGATCACACAGACTCTAGGGATGTGGAGGTTTCCCAGGGTGCTTTGCGTTGTTATTTATTTCTAGTTTAATTCTTTCATGCTCAAGGAAGATGCATGCCCTCGTAATCTTGATCCTTTGAGATTTTTTTTGGTGCTTTCTTTTTTTACGGCCCAGAATATCGTTTCTCTTGGTGAATTCCATGTGCACTTGAGAAGAGTGTGTATTCTGGCCTTGGTGAGTACGGTGGACTATAGATAACAGGACAGGATGTTTGTGGCGGCCACATCTCCGTCCTTCATGGTTTCTCTCTGCTGTCTGTCTCAGTTGCTGGCAGAGGTGCGTTAGGGTCTCTGAGTGTGCATCTGTCCGTCTCCCTGCGTTCGTGTCACGTAACTGGTGAGGGGCGCACACACCAAGCGCCTTTACGTCCCCCCGATGAGATGATCCTGCGGTTTAGGAAACCAGCGGATGGGAATGGCCCGCTCCCTCCCCCGTTGGGGGCATCGTCTGATGTGCGTGCAGCCACGCTGGCTTTCTGGCGACTGCTCCCCTAGGGTCTGTCTTCCGCTCCGCCTGCATCTCACGTCCTGCACACGTGTCTTGCCGGCAGTGCAGCGTTAGGTCTTGCTGTTCCACTGAAGTGTTTAGCTCATCAGTCGCAAGGCTGCATCTTGCTTGTTGCCTGTTCGGGCCGTCTGTTCCTTGTCCCTCTTTTCCTGCCTTTTTTATTGACAGTTTTTTTTAACCAATCAAATATTGCTATTTATCTAATTTATTTCCTCTATTGTCTTTTGCTTCTTAAAGATTTATTCACTTATTCAAAAGTCAGAGTTCAGAGAAGGAGATCGACAGAGATCTCCCATCCGCTGGTTCACTCCGCAGATGGCCGCGACAGCCAGCGCTGGGCCAGGCGGAGACCAGGAGCCAGGAGTATCTTCCAGGTATCCTATGTGGGTGCAGGGCCCAAGCACTTGGGCCATCCTCCACTGCCCTCCTGGGCCACAGCAGAGAGCTGGACTAGAACCCGATGCCCATATGGGATGTTGGTGCCGCAGGCGGAGGATTAACCAAGTGAGCCACGGCGCCGGCCCCAATGCTCATTCCTTTTAACCATCATTTCCTTTAAAATTTTAAATAGATTTGTAATAATTGTCTTAAAGACCTGGTATGATGATTCCACTATCTTTGTCATCTCTCGATCTGATTCTGTGGCATATTTTTACTCTTTCTGGGGGGTCACTATTTTTTTAAAAAAGGATTTATTTTATTTATTTGAAGGCAGAGTTACAGAAAGAAAGGGAGAGTCAGAGAGATCCTCCATCGGCTGGTTCACTCCTCAAATGGTCTCAAAGACCAGGGCGGATCTAGTCCAAACCCAAGAGCTTCATTCAGATCTTCTGCGTGGGTGCAGGGACCAAGCACCTGGGCCATCTTCCACGGCTTTCCCAGGCCACAGCAGGGAGCTGGATGGGAAGTGGAGCAGCCGGGACTCAAACTGGTGCCCATATGGGATGCCGGCACTGCAGGTGGTGGCTTTACCTGCTATGCCACAGTGCCAGCCCCTAGAGGATCCCAATTTTCTGTGTTTTTTTGTTTGTTTGTTTGTTTGTTTTTATGTCATTTGTATGCTGAACACCTCGGTTAGCTTGTTGTTGAAGCCTGCATTGCTGGTTCTTTCCTGCTCTAAGAACTTTGAGAATTATGCTGCTTTGGACGCCTGTGTCCCGTTCCGGGCTGCCTGGGGTCCAGCTTCCTGCTAATGTGCCTGCAAGCAGCGGTGGCCCGAGTGCTTGGGTTCCTGCCACCCATGTAGGAGACCCAGATGCAGTTCAGGGCTCTTGGCTTCAGCCTGGCCCTGTTTGAGCTACTGTGGGTATTTGGAGAGTGAACCAGTGAACAAAGATCTCTCTCTCTCTCTTCCAAACAGACAGACAGACAGACAGACAGACAGACTTGGGCTCTAACAGGCAGTTTCCTGTTGCCCTGTGCTGTCTGCACAGAACGGCTTCCCAGGGTTCGTTCCTCTCCGTGCATTTCCAGGAGAGCAGGCCCGCCTGAGGCCTGGTGCTTCTGCGTGGCTGGCGGTGGAAGCCAGGCCTGGGTTTGACATCACACGGAGCTGGGGAGCCCAGCGCTGCCACTCAGCGGCCCTGCAGCCTGCAACAGGTCACTTCACTCCCTTGAGCCTCTGTTTCTTTATTAAAACAAACAAACCAACAGTTTGGGGCTGGCGCTGCGGCATACTGGGTCAAGCCGCCGCCAGCAGTGCCAGCATCCCACATGGGCACCGGTTCAAGACCCGGCTGCTCCTCTTTGGCTCCAGCTCTCTGCTGTGGCCATCTACTGGGAAAGCAGTGGAAGATGCCCAAGTCCTTGGGCCCCTGCACCAGTGTGGGAGACCTGGAAGAAGCTCCTGGCTCCTGGCTTCAGATTGGCTCAGGTCTGGCTGTTGCAGCCATATGAGTGAACCAGCGGATGGAAGACCTCTCTGTCTGCCCCCCCCCCCCGCCTCTCTCTCAGCGTGTGTGTGTTTGTCTCTACCTCTCTCTGTAACTCTTTACAAAAAAAAAAAAAAAAAAAAGGCAACAGGTTGTCCTGAGACCTGAATCAGACACAGATTTGTGCCAGTGCTTGGCGCACAGAGAAGTCTCATCACGGCCACCTCTGTGCCCGTTCCATCCCTTAGCCATGGAGCCGCAAGCACCGTGGGCAAAGTCACCACTGTCGTTCGCATGGCCAGTCAGACACACCCTGTTGAGGAGCGCGTCTTTGGTGCTGGCCGTTGTCTTAAAATTCGTGTTACCCAGCTCAGTTTAGGGCTGCTCTCCGTGTCTTCAGTGTAGGCGGGAAACCCCTTAGTCCTAATTGTAAGAAACCGGGGCCGTGCGATTGACACTCGGCGAAGACGCGGCTGCAGTCTTGTGGCTTTCGCTGCCACAGTAGCCGGTGGCTGACTCACTCAGCGCCCCAGGGCCAGGCCGCGACGGGCAGCGGCATCCTGCTGTGTGCACACTCCTGCCTTGTGGCCACCCCCACCCCCAGGGACGCGCCTTGCCCGCTGGAGTGGCCGCGGGAGCCGCGTGCTTCCCCCCAGCCGCCACGGCGCCTCGCTCGCTCGGGGCTGCGCAGTTCTCGCCACAATCCCGATCGCCGTGAACGCTCAGCCGTGCCGGGGAGAAGTCGGCTCCGCTCGCTCGCTCGCTCGCTCCTGGTTCCGGGCGCGGCCCTGCTGGCGACGGCGTCCCTCCCTCGTTACTGTCTTCCCCGCCGCTTTGCATTTTTAATATGCTCCCGCCAAATGCATTCCTTTTCATGGCACAGCCGCTGCCTCCTCATTTCCCGGCCCCTGTTTGATATTTACTTTTCCTGGGACGCACGCTCACACACACAGAAACCCTTTTATATCTGTTTTTTTTCCGGTGACCTTTCTTCTCCCCCACAGCAGGCAGCACCGCGGCGTGTTTCTTCCCGTTCTGCCTTCTATTTAAAATTTAACGTGCGTCTCTGTGCCCCTCCCCCTCAGTCTGCTGCGGGCAACTGCTGAAAGAGGCTGTGGCGGACAAGTCCAAGCACGGCGAGGTCATCCGGCCCTTTTTTGAAAAGCACATGGCAGGTAGGCCGCGCCCCCCGCCAGCAGCCGCAGCTGCCCGGGCCCTGGGGAGAGCCCTGGGCCCCCGGGGTGGGGAGGGGGGCCCTGGGGAGAGCCCTCGGCCCCCGGGGCGGGGAGGGGGGCTCCCAACGGCAGTGGGGAAGCAATCTGGGGGGGGGCTCCTGGGGCTCTGCCATGAGCCAGGGCTCTGAGTCTGCTCCTTGGGGGGGGGGGGGATGGGTTCTGAACCTGCTCCTGGCAGGGGGCGGGGGGATGGGCTCTGAGCCTGCTCCTTGGGGGGGTGGGCTCTGAGCTGTTCCTGGGGGTGGAGGAATGGGTTCTGAGCCTGCTCCTTGGGGGGATGGAAGGGGGTGGGCTCTGAGCCTGCTCCTTGGGGGATAGGGGGTGGGCTCTGGGCACCCAGGCCTGACACCCCATGAGGGTGGCATAGGGGTGTACTGGGGGTGTCCCTGGAGTGTTCCGATGTGCCTGCTTGTCACCACTGGTGACCTTGTGCGCCAGGAGAGGGTAGGCAGCAATCCTGGGGCACACGTTCCCCATTAATTGGCAGGCAGAAGCCGGAAGGTTCCCCGGGCATTACAGCCGCAGGGACCGACTGGCCGCCTGTCCTCGGGGGTTGCGGGGTGGGGGAACCGGGCCCAGACAGCCTTGCGGTCCCCTCCGTGATCTCTGACGTGAGAGCATTCCCAGGTCTGGCCCCCGCCAGGGGCACCTTTGCCATCGTCCTGGTCGGGCTTCCCAGGAGCCACAGCGCAGGGAGTGAGCCGCTGAGCGTGCACAGCTGGTCTGGGGCTGGGCGCCTGGTCCTTCCTTCCGCCGACCAGCGCGTCTTCTGCCCGCCCATGCCTTCTCTGGTGACGAGTGTGGCGGCTCCTCTGTGCAGGTGTCAGTACGAGTCCCCCTCGTCAAGTCTGACTGGAACACGACCTGCGCTCCACGTGGCCGGACGCTGGCCGCCGTCTCCTCCCGGTTTCCTGGGCAGGGTCGGCCAGTGAGGAAGTGCAGGGAGCAAGCTGCCGGTGCCAACCATCGGCCTCGAGGGCCCCGGGGGAGGTGCCCCGCCCGGCTCCCCGAGCCCCTCCGAGACCTCGAATTCCCAGGTGGAGCTCAAGTGAGGGCCGTGGGCCCATCCGCAGACAGTGATCCGCGCAGGGTGAGCCGAGCCAGGCGGAGGCAGGAGGGCTGGGCAGGGTGAAAGCCAGTTCCAGTCCCAGTTCCAGTCCCAGTGCTCCCCGTCTGGTTCAGATTCCGGCGCTGCCCCACCCCCCCCCCAGCCAGGTGGCCCCCGACAACCACCTCGCCGTTCTGGAAGTCCTGGCTTCTCAGTGGCCAGGTGGGCACAGGAACCCGTGCCTTGCAGGCTGACGCGCGAGGCACAGGCCCGGGAGGCTGGCAAAGGGCAGTACTGCTGCTGCGGCGCCGCAGAGGCCAGCAGCGGTGCCCGAGGCGGCCGCACGGGGCTTCCCTCCGGCGGTGCCGCGTCCCCGTCCACGGGAGAGATGGCAGTGTCCTGTGGAAGGTGTCGGGTGACTGAAAGATGTGGAAGCAGCACGGGTGTGTGTGGGTTCGTTTTGCTGGGCAGGGTGCTGAGTACCGGGTGACCATCCAGTTCTCCAGTACCACGCGCTGGTGTTCGGGCACAGATAGTGAGTGACCCAGCGGACGAGGCCCATCTCGGAAAAGAGTGGCAGGACTTGCATGATTTTCTGTATGTTTGGATTTTTTTTTCTCAAAACATAAGTCCATAAACATACACATAAACATAAGACTTACAAGAAGTCCATAAGTAGATGTTTTCCTCTCACATCCCTCAGTAATTCTATGATGCATCATCTAGCACGTGCCTGGGCTTGCCAGCATCCCAGATCGGGTGACAGCCCTGCCCACTGTGGTGCGCGGCACGTCCGAGCGTCCTCCTGCCCTCCCCCGCCGTGTCCTGCCTGTCCTGGCCACCGCCGGCTGTGCCAGCGCCCTCATGTTCTATTGCGCGTTTGTCACCCTTCGGTTCTGGAGGCCAGAGCCCTAGAAGCAAGGCGTCCCCAGAGCTGGCCGCTCCCTGGGCTCCAGCGGGGCCCGTCCACAGCTCCTGGTCGCTTCCCCAAAGCCAGCACAGAAGCGCCGTCCACTCTCTCCCCTGCTCAGCGGGGACCTTTGTGATCACGCTGGGTCAAACCCAGCGTCTCAAAGCCCTTAACCTAATCAAGTGGCAGGATCCCTCTGCTAACGGACAGGCACCAGGGACCGGGTAGGGACGTCTTTGGGGAAGGGGAGAAGGAGCACACTCTGCACACCCCAGCCAGCCACTGGCCAGTTTCTCAGGTGACAAAATGTGCCTCCGTTTCCCACTGTCGTCTTCTGATTCCCGGTGAGGGCAGTGGGACTGAACCTGTTCGCCTGAGACGGCGGGGTCCCGTGGCTTCTCTCTTGGGGGCGCCTGCCCGGTGCACTCATTTTTCAAGCTGTGTTTGTCTGGATGGGTTTGTGAGTGTCCTTGCGGGGCGGGGCTGTCCAGCATTTCCCCACTGGTTTTTCTTTCTTCCTTTTTGTTAAATTTTTTTTCTATTTATTTATTTGACAAGTAGAATTATAGACAGTGAGAGAGAGAGAGAGAGAAAGGTCTTCCCTCCATTCGTTCACCCCCCAAATGGCCGCTACAGCTGGAGCACCGCACCGATCCGAAGGCAGGAGCCAGGTGCTTCTCCTGGTCTCCCATGGGGTGCAGGGCCCAAGCACTTGGGCCATCCTCCACTGCACTCCCTGGCCACAGCAGAGAGCTGGCCTGGAAGAGGGGCAACCGGGACAGAATCCAGCGCCCTTATGGGATGCTGGCTCCGCAGGTGGAGGATTAACCTAGTGAGCCCCGGCACTGGCCCCCTCACTGGTTTTTCTTTATGCCCATATCCCACGTTCGAAGCCGTGTGACACGCACGTTGTTATGGCCATCGTCATCGGAATGTCGCAGCTCCCCCCGCCCCGGGGTGGGGGGCGGGCGGTCACCCGGCGCTGCTGACTCGTGTGAGGCTGAGGCCGGCACATGGTTCCCCAGCAGTCGTGCCCACCTTTGTCACACCAGGGGTTGGGCTGTTGGGCTCACAGGTCCTAGGTTGGCCTTCAGGGATGGCCGCCACTTTGGGCTGCCCCAGCCTTGTCTCTGGGAAGCGTGGAGCCTGCTGTTGAGCCCTCTGGTCCTTCTCTGGAGACCGGACGGCCGAGCAAGTTAGCCTTGTCCCTGGCTGGCTGAAGTCCCCCCTCCGCCCCCCGACCGCCCACAGACCGGAGGTGGCCCTGGGCAGCCTTGCGTTGGTTTGGTGGTGACGACCAGGGAGGCCGGCGTGCACGTTTCCCGATCTGCCGTCACGTGAGCGAGACCCGGCGCTCCCAGCTCCAGCGTTTTGTGCTCCTCTGCCTCCTGGTACCGCTCTTTGTTTGTTTAGCCCGTGTAGCTCTCTATTTCTGCTCTTCCTACAAAATTAAAGACGCAACAACAACCAATACCGTACCTTCCGAACAGAAGCAATAAATCCTGTCATTTCGCTAATCCTGATCTCCCAGGGATAACAAAGGATGCGTTTACACTCATCACCACCAACAGGGGCTCATTAGTGGGCTGTGGAGAGAGAACCCCAGTGCTGGGCCTGCGGAGGGGCAAGCACCCAGGCCTGGCGGGGGCCCACTTGGTGTTTCCACACCCCTCCGTGAGGTCAGCCCGAGCCGGCTCTGCAGGACTGCCCTTGGCAGCCCGCGGAGGGCCCCCTGCTTCCTGTACCGCGTGGCCATGCCCACTGGCATGCCACTGTTGGGATTTGGGGGTGGTGATTAACCACATGGCTTCTTGGCGCCCCGAGTTCTGAACCCGTTAGGAGACAGGGCCAGAGTTCGCTGGGAGCATTGGGTGGCGAACGTGGCTGGGATCTGAGGTCACGGTTGGGCTTCCCAACATGCCCCTCGAGGCCAGTCCTAGGGACAGGCCATTCACTAGATGACCGTCCCCTGATGCTGGGGACAGGGAGAGAGCCCTGATGGGGCAGAGGCAGAAGTAGAAGGAATCCCCTTCCCACCGTGGCAAGGGTCGGGGGACGGAGACCAAGAACCGGAGGGTGCGCTTGGTCTGCAGGGTGGCCCCTCTCGGGCAGCGGGAGGCCCAGGAGCAGAGGGCACGGTGGGGTCCTCCTTCCCACAGGCCCTGGAGTTGGAGCCCCTTCCTCAGCGCTCACAGACCCTGGCCCCTCCCCTGGCACCTTCAGAGCTTCCCTGCTCAGGAGCCCGGTGTCCAGCAGACGTCCCTGGGGGTGCGGCGAGCAGCCAGCCGCTGCCCTGGCTGCAGGGCGTCCTCGCCCTCGAAACCCAAAGGCCATCGAGCCCTGGGAGCTCAGCCAACCGGCCGGAGAGTCTTCTGAGGACACGGGACCCTCCCCGGCACGGGTCAGAGGCCCGGCGTCACTCCCGCCACCTAACCAGTGGAGGATACCGTCCTCGCCACGCTGCTAGCCGTGGGGACCTGCTCTGGGCCGCAGGCCTTGTGTGCTCTGTCACCAGGGCCCGCCGTTGTAGGCTGCGCCCTTCCTCCACTCACCTTGGAGCCGCCGGCCTCGGAGGCACTGCTGAGCGTCTGTGCCACCATCAGGGTCCCCGTCACCACCGCCTCCTGCTCCGCGGGTAGACCCAGATGTCGTCTGTCCCCCGTGGAGCCCCTTCCCGCAGTCCCCGGCCTGACGACGCTATGTCCCAGCCGTGACCTCTGCAGGCGTCAGAGGTGCTGCCAACACCTCCTGCTGCTGACCGGTGGCAGAATTAACAGCGGTGCCCTTCTCCCGTCTCTCCCCGTCTTCTGCGCAGAGACCCCAGGGCCCCAGCCTGACTGTCCCCCGCCCCATCTCTTGCCCCAAGGCTGGTGATGGACAGAGGGTGGGGCAGCCGCGCCACCTGCGCCCTGCACTGTGAATCCCCACCTGGCGTCTGCTCCAGGCCTGGGCCCGCCCCAGGCTGTGGAGACACACCGGGTCACGCCTGTGTCGCACACCCCGGGATGCTGGGAAGCTCCGGTCACTCTGTGCCTTGGAACAAAACCAGCACAGCTGACTCTGGGCTGTTGGGAGGGTTAAGTCCTCAGCTGCTTCTGCCTCAGTTAAAACAAAGTCCTCGGCTGGTGGGCACCCAGGCCGCTGTGTGCCGCCCCCCAGTGAGTGGGGGTGTCCTCTCCCTCCTGGGAACCGAGCCCAGCCCTCTGCTGGAACTGGCAGCGGCTCCAGGTGTCCAGGTCTCCAGAGAGTGTGCCCAGTGCCTTCCCCGGTTTCATTCCCACCAAAGGGTTTTTGTGGAATTCCGAATGCCAGAGGCCTGGCGCTGCCCCAGGAATGTGGCCATGTGCCTGCGCCTCCGGGAATGCCGCCTTTCCAAGCCCGCTTTCCCTGCAATGCCCAGGCCTCCCGGCCAGCCGCCGCCTGGCGTCCAGGTGCCCCCCAGCTGGAAGGGGTCCGCAGGGCAATGTGGCCATCCCCGAGGGCCCAGCGGCTGCTGCTGGCAGAGAGGACCTCCCCCACGATGCTGGATCTAATTAGGGACTCGCCCGGCTCTTGGGCCTGGAAGACTTGGCCCCGACCCCAGCTTGGGTACTTGTTTCTGTTCTCGCAGATTGCTTGGGCTTTCTCTGGAGGGCGGCTGCCCAGGGAAGAGATTAACCAGCCAAAGGCACATCGTGTCCTCGCTGGTTAAGCATCTTGGCTCTCAGAGTGTGAGATGGCACTCTCCCACCCCAGCGCGCCCACTAGCAGGAAGGTGGAGTGGTCCAGACGGAAGCCTCGGAGCCGGCGCCCGTCCCTAGCCAGGATTTTTCCCTTTTTGACGTGAGGCTCCCGCTCTGCACATCCCCTGTGGCTGCGCTTCTGCATCCAGCACCTGCCAGGCAGGCAGTTAGCAGGGGCTGCTCCCACCCCTGCCGTGGCTCCCCGCCTGGCAGGCGGGTACAGGGAGCCAGGGTTCCTGGGCGCACACCAGGCGCCCGCTTACGTTCAGGCGAGCTAACGGCTACTTAATTGGTACAATAACTTTCTCGCGAAAGCTAAGTGCAGGCGCATAGGAAAGACGAGGCGGGAGCCGGGGTTACCTGTGCCTCCTCCCGCAGAGCCCCCCAGCCCCTGATTGCCATCAGCGCCCGAGAAGGGCGGGGCTGCGGCGGGAGAGTGGCGAGTAATTTGCGCCTGCTCCGGTAACGAGACCTCGCTCCAGCAGACGCGGCAGCCGGCGCAGCGCAAACCAGCCACGCCGGCCCCCACCCGGGGTGATTAGGAGCACTTTGGAGAGCCTTGCGTGCGTCCAGATCCCGGGTGGCAGGGATCAGAGCTCGGGCGCCGAAGCGCTTCATTTTTGAGGGGGAATTAATATTCCCAGTGCTAAATGCGCACTAAAGACTCCACAATAGGCCAGCTTTCCTCTTTTGTTAGAAACTTGCAAAGAGTTGCCAAGTTGAAAGACAAAGTAATCCTCCCGTCTGAGGAGTAAGTGGATGCTGTTTTCTTGTTCTGAGCAGCACGGCCTCCGTGAGCTGCAGGCTGGGGAGACCCTGGGGGACCCCTGCCCGCGCGCGGCAAGCCTTCGCATGTGGTGTGTTTGTAGGCGCTGAGGACGGCGCATGCCTCTCTAAATAATTTACCAGTGGGTTAATGGACTCACAGGGGTATAATTAGTGGAGGGAGAGACAGTGGGTACAGTAACCGGTACAGTGCTTGGGGGAACAGGAGCCTTTATTTTTTTAAAGAAACTTTCTAGGGTGCTGGGCGTTTGAAGATAAGTTGGGAAGAGCTCAGTGCCTCTTCTCTTTTGAAGTGGAAATAGGACAGTTTGAATCCGTCGAGTTTAATTTTTCACAAGCTTTAGGGGCCCCGCAGCGCAACTCCCTTTTTATTATTGGGAAAAAAAAAACTCTACATTTTTCTTTCATTTTTCTGCACACACACACACACACACGCACACACAGGCGCGCACACACACAGTCCAAGCAGTAAGTCGTAAACACATTAATTTGCTCTTTTATTCAGCGCGGCTTTTCCTCGCCCGGCCTCCCTTCGGGGCGTCGCCAGCTGCCCCCCGGCGCCCCCCGCCCAGCCCCCACTGTAAGGTGGCCCCGAGTTGATTAACGGACGCGCCTGTGGTTTCTGCATTTTCAAGGAAGCCTCGCCCGGCCTGACAATGCTTTTGAAGTAGCTCCTCTTTTCAAGTCAAACTTTTGACTTCTCCGCTGGGACTGCTACAAAGATTTCCTCATGGAAAATAGGTGAGAGCCTTTTTCAGCCAGAGAGAGAGAGAGAGAGAGAGAGCGAGCAGGGGAGATTGTGCACCGTGGCCGGGATGGCCGAGTGGCAGCCGCGTGGGCGCGGCGCTGTGGTCCGCAGCCCCAGGGCCTGGGAAGGGGACCAGAACCCCTGCTTAGCAACAGGTTCATGCCCTCCTCCATTTCCTTGTGCTTTAATTTTCCTTTTTCTTAAGATTTATTTACTTGAAAGGCAGAGTTACAGAGAGGTCGTCCCTCTGCTGGTTCACTCCCCAAATGGCCACAACGGCCATAGTTGGTCTAGGCTAAAGCCAGGAGCCAGGAGCTTCTTCCAGGTCTCCCACACAGGTGCAGGGGCCCAAGAACTTGGGCCATCTTCTACTGCTTGCCCAGGCTATTAGCAGGGAGCAGGATTGGAAGTGGAGCACCCGGGACTTGAACCGGCGCCCACATGGGATGCCATTGCTGCAGGCAGCAGTTTAACCTGCTGCTGGCCCCTATTTTTCACCTTTTTAAAGATTTGTTTATTTATTTGAAAGGCAGGGAAACAGAGGGAGATGGAGGGGAAACACAGACAGAGAGAGAGAGAGCGCTTCCATCTGCTGGTTCACTCCCCCAAAGGCTATAACAGCTGGGGCTGGGCCAAGCTGGAGCCAGGAGCCAGGAGCTCCATCTGGGTCTTCCACATGGGTGGCAGGGCCCCAAGCACTTGGGCCACTGCTTTCCCAGGCAGCTTAGCAGGGAGCTGGTTCAGAACTACCTAGACTCCCGCCAGCACTCTGATATGGGATGCCAGCGGTACCTCAATGCCAGCCCCTCCTTTTTTTTTTTTTTTAAACCAGGCTTTTATTGCAAGAGTGTGTGTTGCCTTTATGTTATTAAAACGATGTTTCGCCAGGGAGGCAGCCCCTGTGACCACTGGTCATAGTGTCTGGGCCGGAGCAGGAAACCGAGGCAGTGACATGTCCCTGTGTCTGTCTCGCAGGAGGCTGGGTGCCACGGGAGCAGGGCGAGGTCTGCCGCGTTCCCTGCTGTGTGTGGCCGCTTCTCTGCCTGTGCCAGAGAGGAGCAGCCGCAGGCGCCCCTGCCAGGCTCCGCGCTCGCCGCCGACTTGGGACTGTGTGTCAGGCATCCCAGTCTGAACACCGGAGCCACAGATGCTCCGGGGAAGTCGAGGGCGAGCCCAGGAGCGCACGGCGTCCTCCTGCTCTGGCCAGAGCTTCTGGAAAGCGTTCCTCTCCCCACGGGTAGCCCCTGCAACCTCGGAGAAGAACGAAACCTCCAAGCCACTCAGCTGTGAAATTGTCCTGGACAGGCCCGGCCCCGAGACGCCAGCCCTCCCCAGCCAGGAGGCGTCCCGTGCAGCCGTCTGGGCGGCCCCCGGCTCGGCCACAGCTGCACTCAGACCCCAAGGCAGACGCAGTCTGAAGCCCCTTCCCCCGGGGCTGTGCTTGACGGACGGGGAGGTGACACTGGCTGGGGGTGGGAGCCCGCAGTGTGGAGGGCGGGCTGCCCCGGTGCCCTTCTGCCTACTGCCATTCCTGCACCTGCAGATCCAGCGCGGCAACGACAGGCCTGCCGGGGCTGTCACCTGCAGGCCGGTCCCGGGGGCTCACCGCACCGGGGAACGTGGCACCGCCATGCTGGACACAGAGGGAGGGAGCCTGGGGCCTCTGCTCTGGGCCACACAGGACGGAAGGGCTGGTGGGTGGCGGGGGCCCTGGGCAGAGGGGGTGATGGCAGGGTGGGAGGTGAGGGAAGAGGCAGTGCCGTGCTGCAGCAGGGGCCGTGGTGGGATGGCAGGGAGGACTTGCTCCTGCCTGGTGCCTCTGACCTGAAACGCGTGCAGAGCCCGGCCCCATCCTGAGCTTCTGCAGCTCTGGTGGCAGGTGAGTCACTGGAATGGGAGGCAGGCCCTGTCTGGGACCCCTTCTGTCCTGCCCTACCCCATCCCTGCCCCGTCTCCGCCCACGCTCTGTCGGCCTGCCAGGCTCAACCCATGTTTGTGAATGAGCGTGTGACAGCTGAGCTGGGGCCCCGAGGTGTGCAGTCCAGGCAGGCCCCCGCCCTGCTGCCTGCGTTTCTAGCCAGGTGAGCTCCCGTGGGGCCTGCGGGGATGAAGAGGAGGAGCAGATGGCTGAAGGGCTTGGTGGGGGGGCTCGCGGCTGGCCCCGCCGTGGGCAGTGGAGGCGTGGCTTCAGGGTTGGGCTCCAGACACTGCCACATCCCAGCTGTGTGGCCGTGGCCGTCTCCGTGGCGACCTTCCAGGGCTCCGTGGGTCTAAACTGACATCACCGCGTGTGTCACGTGTTGAGCGTAGCGTGTGGCCCAGCAGGAGCACATGTGTCGCGTGTTGAGCGTAGCGTGTGGCCCAGCAGCGCGTGTGTCAGTCACCTACTGCCCGTCTCGTTAGCAGCGCCGTGGGAGTACCACTGGCGGGGCCTGGCGGGTGCGTCACGGATTTCTTGGTGCCTTGTTCCTTACCTACGGCTGGCCGTGCTGTTCACCGGGAGCTGCCGAAGCTGTAGCCATGTGTTGTAGTGTGACGAGCTACCCCACAGTCTTAATTTTTGCTACCACCTTTAAATGCCTTAGAATTATGTGAAAGGCAGTCTGCCATCTACTTGGTCACGCCTCAAGTGCCCACAATAGCCAGGGCTAGGCCAGGCGGAAGCCAGGAGCCAGGGACTCCCGCGTCGGCGGCGGGAACTCAAGGACATTGGCCGTCACCTGCCGCTTCCCGGCGCGTTAGCAGGGAGCTGGGTCAGAAGAGGAGCGGCCGGGACTCGAGCCGGGCACCCTGGAAGGGGACGTGGATGACCCGGGCAGGGGCTGCAGCTGCTGCACCACAGCGCCCTCCCCCACCCCGCAGTCACTTAATGGCAAGGAAATGGCAGGCAGTGTATGACGCCCCTGGGTGGGGGCCTGGGGCGGGGCGCAGCGGGCAGGCCTCCACTGCCCCGTGGGAGCTTGGCTGGCGTGGCTGCAGCTCCCGGAGACAGCGGGGCTGGCCCATCCGGGGCCTGCACCTGCATCTGGGGTCGGCTGTCCGTTTGGTTCTTAGCCCCATGACGCCCACTGGGCCCTGGGGATGTACCCGGGGCAGCGGGGACTGGCCGTGTGTCTCTCAGCACAGCATGACATCAGACAAGAGGGCCTTCAGACGCGGGGCTGACTTCCCCTGGAGCAAGCCTTCCTAGGGGTCCCAGGGTGGGGGCAGTTGGCGTGAGAGCATGGGCTAAGCCACGAGGAGTCCCAGGGTACCCTCTGCCTGATTCTGCTCACCAAGCTCATCAGTGCAGCCTGCCCGGATCCCGTGGGAAGAGTGGCAAAGATGTGCCACCCTCTGCCCCCAGGCCTGGGAGGGCCCGCTGTGAGCACTGCCATTGGCCACACCGTGCGTCCAGGAGGCTGAGCACAGCCTTACAGGTCCTCAGGGGCTGGGCCCACCCACGTGGGGGCCGCAGGTGCACCAGACCCCATGGTGGCCGATTCTGCCTTTTTTTTTTTTTTTTTTTTTTTCAAGATTTATTTATTTGAAAGGCAGAGTTACAGAGGCAGGGAGAGAGAGGTCTTCCATCCTCTGGTTCACTCCCCAAATGGCTGCAACAGCCGGGAACTGGGCCGATCCGAAGCCAGGAGCCAGGAGCTTCTTCCGGGTCTCCCATAGTGCTTGGGTGCAGGGGCCCAAGCACTTGGCCATCCTCCACTGCTTTCCCAGGCTGTCAGCAGGGAGCTGGATCAGAAGAGGAGCAGCCGGGTCTCAAACCGGTGCCCATATGGGATGCTGACACTGCAGCGGTGGCTTTACCCGCTACGCCACAGCGCTGGCCCCCATTCTGCTCTTTCCAAGAGGAAAACCCACTGGGGAGGTGAAGAGACCAGGGGCAGGCTGTGGGTGGGGCCCAACAGCCTCCCCCCAAAAGCACAAGCCTGAGCAAGCGGCCCGGGCTGCTTTATGCCCTGTTAGCTGTGTGGCCTCAGTTTCCCAATCTGTAAACTGGGGTGCTGTCACCAGCTCTTTCGTGGGGTTGTTATGATTCTAATGGGCATTGGTATTTGTCCCTGAACGGATACGTGCTCAGAGCCAGGCTGCAGCGGGCCCCGTGACACACCCGCCTGTTAGGTAAACGGGCCGTCTCCTCGCCGCATGCCAGGAAAATGGGCGCGTGGCTCCGCTCCCTGCCCTGCCAGGAGCCACGGGCTTTGCTGTCACAGATCACCAGGGCGACCTCCTCCTGTGAGAAATAGAAGGAGCTGAGCCCCAAGCCCGCTCGCAGGGAGGCACTCTGGCTCGGTGAGCGCGGGGCTGCCGCACGGCGGCTGGAACCCCGGCCGTGGAGGCGCCGCGCGCCCCTGCCCGGTCCCACGCGCTCAGATGCTCGGCTGTGCTTCCGGGGGGGCCGTGACCAGACCCGTACGTGTAACGTCGTGTAGAATGTCTGGGTCTGAGCGCTCTCCTTCCTAATCTAAAACGTCGCCGGAGAGGGGCGTGCTGAGTCCGCGACGAGCCAGCGCTAGCCGGGCACCTGACCTCGGCCCCGGCAGGCAGGGGGTGGCCACGCCGCGAGCGAGAGTCACACCGAATGGCCCCAGACCAGCACGAGCCCTCGGGGCTAATGTGCTCCTCTGGACTTGAAGGGAAAAAATTGAGTGTGTAAGTTGTCTGCCAGGCAATGTTAAGTGCTGTGGGCCTCACGAAGTCTTAGAAACATCTGGTTCATTTTATATCTCGAATATATATTTGGGGCGAACGACCTTCCTAAGGAGCAAGCTGGGTAACTTCCCACAGGGTAGAAATGTTCTGTCACTCGGGGTGCAGGGTGCGGGACTCACCAGCAGGTGGCAGTAAACAACAAACAAACAGCCTCGCTAAGAGACCACCTGTCGGCCTGGCCCCTGAGCTCGCAGGTCCTTCCCCTACCTGAGGCTGCCCAGGGCAGCGATGGCTCACCAGGGGCCGCCTCTCACCTTCACGGACTCACAGCTCCAGGCCCAGCCCGAGTCCCAGGCGGGGGCCTTGGGGCAGAGAGCCTGTCTCTCCCAGGCATCGAGGGTGGTGTGACGTGGGAGCGAAACAGACAAGGCAGCCGCCCTGTTCTCCGGAAGCTTCCCCAGCTCCACTCATGGACAGGGAGTCCAGCGAGTCCCCCAGGGGCTGGGCAGGGAGAGACGATGCGAGCTGTGTGTGCACTGAGTGTGAGCTGTGTGTGAGCTGTGCGTGCACTGAGTGTGTGCTGTGTGTGAGCTGTGTGTGCACTGAGTGTGAGCTGTGTGTGAGCTGTGCGTGCACTGAGTGTGTGCTGTGTGTGAGCTGTGCGTGCACTGAGTGTGTGCTGTGTGTGTGCTGTGTGTGCACTGAGTGTGTGCTGTGTGAGCTGTGTATGCACTGAGTGTGTGCTGTGTGTGAGCTGTGTGTGCACTGAGTGTGCTGTGTGTGCACTGAGTGTGTGCTGTGTGTGAGCTGTGTGTGCACTGAGTGTGCTGTGCGTGCACTGAGTGTGAGCTGTGTGTGCACTGAGTGTGCTGTGTGTGCACTGTGTGTGCTGTGTGTGCACTGAGTGTGCTGTGTGTGAGCTGTGTGTGCACTGTGTGTGCTGTGTGAGCTGAGTGTGCACTGTAAGCTGTGTGTGCACTGAGTGTGAGTTGTGTGTGCACTGAGTGTGCTGTGTGTGAGCTGTGTGTGCACTGTGTGTGCTGTGTGTGTGCTGTGCGTGCACTGAGTGTGCTGTGCGTGCACTGAGTGTGTGCTGTGTGTGAGCTGTGTGTGCACTGAGTGTGCTGTGTGTGCACTGTGTGTGCTGTGTGTGTGCTGTGTGTGAGCTGTGTGTGCACTGAGTGCTTGCTGTGTGTGAGCTGTGTGTGCACTGTGTGTGCTGTGTGAGCTGAGTGTGCACTGTAAGCTGTGTGTGCACTGAGTGTGAGCTGTGTGTGCACTGAGTGTGCTGTGTGTGTGAGCTGTGTGTGCACTGAGTGCGCGCTGTGTGTGAGCTGTGTGTGCTGTGTGTGAGCTGAGTGTGCTGTGTGTGCACTGAGTGTGAGCTGTGTGTGTGAGCTGTGTGTGCACTGAGTGCTGTGTGAGCTGTGTGTGCTGTGTGTGAGCTGAGTGTGTGCTGTGTGTGAGCTGTGTGTGCTGTGTGTGCACTGAGTGTGCTGTGTGTGAGCTGTGCGTGCACTGAGTGTGTGCTGTGTGTGAGCTGTGCGTGAGCTGTAGGGGGCAGTTGTAGAACACACATGTATGAGTACATCATGTGTCCATGCTGGCGTGTGTGTGTGTCCTTGCTGGCATGTGTGTGTGTCTGTGCTGGCGTGTGTGTGTGTGTGTCCATGCTGGAGTGTGTGTGTGCTGGAGTGTGTGTGTGTCCATGCTGGCATGTGTGTGTGTGTGCTGGCACACACGTGTGTGTATCTGTGCTGGCGTGTGTGTGTCTGTGCTGGCGTGTGTGTGTGTGTCCATGCTAGCGTGTGTGTGTCTGTGCTGGTGTGTGTGTATGTGTCCATGCTGGCATGTGTGTATATGCTGGTGTGTGTTTGTGTGTGTCTGTGCTGGCGTGTGTGTGTGTGTGCGTGTCTGTGCTGGCGTGTGTGTGTGTGTCCATGCTGGCGTGTGTGTGTGTATGCTGGTGTGTGTGTGTGTACATGTCTGTGCTGGCGTGTGTGTGTGTGTGTCCATGCTGGCGTGTGTGTGTATATGCTGGTATGTGTGTGTGTGTGTGTCTGTGCTGGCGTGTGTGTGTGCTGGCGTGTGTGTGTGTGTGTCTGTGCTGGCATGTGTGTATGTCTGTGCTGGCGTGTGTGTCTGTGCTGGCGTGTGTGTGTGTCCATGCTGGCGTGTGTGTGTGCTGGCGTGTGTGTGTATGTGTCCATGCTGGCATGTGTGTGTATATGCTGGTGTGTGTGTTTGTGTGTGCGTGTCTGTGCTGGCGTGTGTGTGTGTGTGTCCATGCTGGCGTGTGTGTGTGTATGCTGGTGTGTGTGTGTGTACATGTCTGTGCTGGCGTGTGTGTGTGTGTCCATGCTGGCGTGTGTGTCTGTGCTGGTGTGTGTGTATGTGTCCATGCTGGCGTGTGTGTGTGTCCATGCTAGCGTGTGTGTGTGTCTGTGCTGGTGTGTGTGTATGTGTCCATGCTGGCGTGTGTGTGTATATGCTGGTATGTGTGTGTGTGTGTGTGTGTGTCTGTGCTGGCGTGTGTGTGTGCTGGCGTGTGTGTGTGTGTCTGTGCTGGCGTGTGTGTGTATGTGTCCATGCTGGCATGTGTGTGTATATGCTGGTGTGTGTTTGTGCGTGTCTGTGCTGGCATGTGTGTGTGTGTGCATGTCCGTGCTGGCGTGTGCAGCCCAAGGAGGTGGGTTATGGGTGTGTGTGCAGGGGTACGTGGCGAGGTCCTCCGCTCTTTCCGATTTGCCCCGGGGGTGGGGGGGCCAGGGCGGCCTCGCTGGCTCCCTGTGCCTGTCAGTCAACCTGGAGGCTCCGCACCTTGGAGCACCGACGGAGGGAGCCGTTTCCTTTTCTCACTTTCTCCGCCACCGTTCCGTGCCAGTTCCAGAAACTTAGCGCCCCTCGTGTCCCCAGCAGAGCCCTAGGCCTGGGACACTGCAGGCAGGGTGCCGTGGCCCCCGCAGGTCCGTCTGCTGTGGGGCAGCAGCCGTGCATGGAGGAAGGGGCTCGGTTCCCCCTGGAGACTGCCCAGCTGGCCCAGGCCCTCTCCAGGCCCCTGCTGGGCCCACAGAGCTGGACTTGGCTGCGCGTGGCAGGAGGCAGACCTGCAGCCCAGTCCTGGCTCTCGGGGGCAGGACGGGGGTGGGCGCTCTCCTCTCCAGAGCTGCGACACACGTGCAGGAGGGACCTTGATGTGGGGCTGGCTGCCCTTGCAGACAGGAGGGGGGCTCCGGGGGGCCTGGTGGGTGAACCATGGATCCCGTGCCGGGCACAGCCGGCCCCGCAGGGCATAGGAGGGCTGAGTCACGTCAGACACTGACCCATCGTGTGGACAATCCTGGGCTACAACAGCCCACAAGACCCAGGCCGGGACGCACACCGTGTGGCCCTTGCGAGATCTTGGGAGCAGGGCTCAGGCACAGCAGGCACAGGGGAAGGTGTTAACCTGCCACCCAGACCGGAGCCCGAGGCAGCCGACTCTGCCGTGA